>NC_139620.1:32972304-33572304 GCF_964270895.1 Podarcis filfolensis
TAACAGAAGATACCATGTAAGCGACGACATAATTTTCCAATTCCCTCTATTTATTAGGCGTATTCAACGTCGTGTTAGCAGGCTGGCAGGTCTCCCGTTGCGCAGCCTGTTTCATTCTGTCGCTTGTGTGGGCAAGGATATCGTAAACAGAAATGGGGAGATGCATATGGCTGGGTTTGGTTTTGGAAGAGGATGGTTAAGGGAGAGTTCTCACATGCGTGTTATTGACCCCTGATTGCACCATCAACGGCAGGGTTTTCAGTCCAGGGCCACATTCTCTTCTGAGCAAAATTCCAACAGCCACATAGGCCAGGGCCAAAAATTGGCAGAGCAACCAATTGTTTCTACAGGCTAGTTTCTACACAAATTCCCATGCCCTTCACTGGATTCCCATCCAGATAAGCAAGAGGTGCTATCAGAGTTTAATGGCACATTCCAGCCGGGCAAAAGCTCTTGAGGAGGGCCAGGGAGAGGTAGGGCCTGGGGAGAGTACTAAAGGCCAGGTGGAAAGGCCCTGATTTAGACCCTGTGCCTGAGGATCCCCATCTCTGATCAAACGGAAGCTTGCATGTGTGAATCAGCCACTGCAGATCAAACAGAGATGGGGAACCTGTGGCTTTCCAGATGCTCTGGGACTCCAACTCCCATCAGCCCCAGCCTGCATGGCCCAGTGATCAGGGATGATGGGAGTTGTAGTTCAAAGCACTTGGGAGCCCCCTGCTCTGCTGTACCGGGTGATTCGGTTGCAGATATATAGGTCAGCCACTGGGTATGAAGGTTGAGAAAAAGAGGCTGTGTTTACAGAGCCATCTTTACCCAGGGGTGCAAGGGGTGTGGTGCACCTGAGCACTGAATTCTGGGGGGTGCCCGCCGCTGAAGCTAACTAAGCTCTTAACTGTGACCCCTGGGTGATTGTGGTTGATGGGTCATTTCCATTTTCTTTTGCGGAAGAGCTAAAGAATCAACATATTCGGCGGCGCTCCCTAATGGTGTCTTTCATTTCCACATGAATGCAAAAACAGAAAGACTTCCCACCCCCTCATGTTAGCGGTTTTTGCTGTACCCCTCCTTAAAAGCTCAAAACTTTGACCTGCCCCCTCCAAAAAAATTGGGGGTGCTGGGCAAGTCTTTGCACCTCGGTGCTGCATATGCTAAGGACGGCCCTGTGTGTTTATCATTTTCTACCTCCACCTTTGAATTTTCAGGCATGAGCTGTAAAAATGGTTTGGCTTATCTGAGCTTGCACCCAGTCCCTCCAAGACTCCTGCTGTGGTTATCCACATGAGATCCAATTTAAGACATCATGTCATCTCTTATGGAAATCTAACTTGTAGTGACAAATGGATTGCAGCTGACAGGCGTGACCGCAGAGTACATAATGAAGTCCCGCCTGTGTGTCAGTCGCAACAACACAGACATAATTAGACTCCGACCAGTTGAGACACATACATTTCAGCCGGCAGTGGGCAGGGAGGTGTGGGGGCGGACGGACCAATCTTACAAATTGTTATTAAAGAGAAGAAAATAAGATCATGCTTGGAATCACAAAGACATAAACGACGTGTTGCGGCCTAACCCTGCATATTGTTCTCCTGCACAAGCCCCAAATGAACAGGAGCTGCACAAGAACGCATTCATTTGGACCTTAGGCTCCATCTGTGCCATATGTTTAAAGCAGTGTCATGCATTAAGGAGTTAAGTGTAACAGCAGTGAAATAGGGGGATGTAATTAAGGTCCAGCTCCCAAGTCCCTGTCTTGTGTCTTGTGACTCTCCTTAACAGACTCTTTCTGGCGGAGGGGCAGAGTAGGGTCTGAGAGGAGAATGCAGCAGGAGGATTACTGCTGTGGGAGCCAGCTGGCTGAATGGTCTCAGCGTGGAAGAGGCTGGAGAACGTCCTACCAGGAGCCATCCAGGAGAAGAAAGGGGCACCCAAGCAACCTTGGACTCCTGTAACAACTCTCTTGTAAGAGAGAAAGACTTTGTATCAAAGCCTTGTATTAGACCAGCTGACCATTTGCTCATCTAAATGCTACCTTTGAAGTAAAAACTCACCACCCTCCATCTCTGTGTGAAGTGGTAACTTCAATATTGTGATCAGAGAGCGAAGCAGAAACTTAACCAGCAAAGAATCTTGTTCCACATCCAACAGGCTTGCTAAACAAATCAAAACAAAAAACTCAATCATTTCATTAAAACTTGACTCCCCTGATTGCAATTTTGAGAATGCAATTTGCATTATGTCTCCTTTGTCCCCCTTAATGGTTGGAACTCTCAAGATTACCTCTGCGGATCAAAATTGGGGGTGCCACCGTTTCACTAGTGAAACCTACTCTTTCCCTCTCGGGCAGATGAATAATCAGCTCATAACCCACCCCCGCTTTCTTGTTATTTACTGTTTTCCTAAAAATCAAAACAACGATTCATAACAAGGCAGTGCTTTCTGCTAACCGTGTTAATCATGTCGGTGCTCGAGTTCGGCTTGTAAAATGTAATCGCTTGGAACATAAATCCATTCTTGCCACATGTTCACATATCATTAATATTATTCAGTCCATTCTTATAAAATCTTTATAAAGCATGATTATAAATGTGCCATTAACCTGCTCACTTGTAAGGAGGCAGTAACCCTTCTCATAGGAGTCGTTGTGGCTGGGGGGCGGGAGCGTTGCAAATGAATCTTTGACCTTTTGTAAATCTCTTGAAAAAAAGAGCAGGGAAGGAAATGAATCCTAGACTGTGCTACAGGTAGATTGCTTTAAGGAATGCTCCTTTGACGCATCATTTATTTCCACCCCACCATTCCCTCAAGGAGCTCAATACATAGACCTCCACCCTTCCCGTTTTAACCTCACAACAGCCATGATAGGTTGGGCTGAGAGCCAGTAATTGGCCCAAGGTCATATAGCGAACTTCATGGCTGAGCAAGGATTTGAACACAGGTCCAGAATTCTAACCAATTAGTATTAGAATTCTAACTCAGTAGTAACAGCACATCTGCCAGCATCAGTAAAGGTAAAGGTAAAGGACCCCTGACAGTTATGTCCAGTCGCGAACGACTCTGGGGTTGTGGCGCTATTTTGCTTTACTGGCCAAAGGAGCTGACGTTTGTCCACAGACAGTTTTTCCGGGTCATGTGGCTAGCATGACTAAGCCACTTCTGGTGAAACCAGAGCAGCGCACGGAAATGCCGTTTACCTTCCCGCCGGAATGGTACCTATTTATCTACTTGCACCGGCGTGCTTTTGAACTGCTAGGTTGGCAGGAGCTGGGACAGAGCAACGGGAGCTCACCCCGTTGTGGGGATTCAAATCACCGGCCTTCCGATCGGCACGCCCAAGGCTCAGTGGTTTCCACCACAGCGCCACCCCTGTCCCTGCCAGTAGCAGAGCTAGTACTATTAGTAGCACTACTATAGTATTTACAGTATTACTTCTACAACTACTGCACCCCCCTCCAACATTTCACAAAGGAAAACAGGGTCCACTTGAACCCAATGGTCCACAAGTGTTGAATTGATCTATGAGCTAACCATTATTTCTGATTATCACCAATCCCCTGACTTGCACAGAGGGCTTGGGAAATAGGCAGGGTCTTCTCTCATTTGTGTGGGGCAGTGGCATGCGGCGAAATTTTCCATAGGGGAACAGTTAAGGTCAGAGGCACCAGCTTGTAAGAGCAATTGGGGAGGGCACATCACACTCATGAGCATTTTGCCTCATTGCCTAAGCTGGGCAGAAACATCCCAGGCTTTGGGAAGGAGGTGCCAGGTCCCTGACACCTCAAAGCCAGGTGGGCTTTGGGAAGGTAGCAGGAGAGCTCCTGGACCCTGTCAGAGCATCACGCCTCCCTTCCTAAGCCAAGCAGAAGCTTCCTGGGCTTTGGAAGGGAGGCACCAGGTTTTAATACTTTAATACTCTGTTTTACCATGAACATTTAGGGGACTAGCCTAGTCCCCCTAGTCCACTGACAGCACACCACTGGTATGGGGTTTGGAGAAAGTAAAAAAAGAGGAGGAATCTTTTCTCACTGCTCACAAGGGACTCCTGCCCCTGGAAATCTGCAGTAGAACTGAGAACTCTGTCATGGGAAACTATATATATGTTCTGCTCCCCAGAGGGCTGGGAAACTTCCCTTGGACAAGCTGGAGAGTGGAGGGGTAGGTGCCTGTTTGTAACATCCTAAGAACCGCTGGTCTTGCCCCCACTATTACACTCTGCTGAAGATTCTACTCTGCTTTATTCACTGCCCGGGAATTTGTAGGAACAAACAAGCAAACCAAAATATGGGTTTTTTAAATGGAGAATGTAATTTGTGAGTTTGGACACATCATGCCAAAATTCAGGTCAAGTTATGCCAAAATGATGTTTCAGATTCGAAATGGTGCCCATTATCCAAACATCATCGAAGGTGATGATACCTAGAGAAGTGACCAAAAGCTATGCTCCAAAATCAGCAAAGTCGCGCCAATGTTACTTTTTGTTCCGTCATCTTGACACAAAATAGTCTCCAGTGTCCAAACAGTGACAGCCTGCCACCTCCACCTCAGGAACCCTTGAGCTGAGTTTGGCGACGATTTTTCGAGAGTCAGCCAAACCTATTGCAAAAAAATTGGCAAAGTCACACTGAAGTCATGCTTGGGTGTCATGAACGCACCAGCTCCAAGTGTAATCTCGCAGCCGGCTGCAGAATGCAGTCAGGAATAGGGAGGCTGGGCTTTCACGCCAGCACAGGAGAGCCCGCAGCTGCCAGCGTCGACTCCCCATGACCTTGGACGGCTGGCTGATAAGGGAGGAACAGAGAGCAGATTGGAACACATCCAAAGCTCCCTGGAAGCCCAGACAGGCATGGAAAGCCACAGAGACAGCTTTCTGGAACAGAAAGGGGCTGCAGCTGATCAATTAAGTCTGAGGCGTAGGCGTATAGGAAGGCTGCTAGTCAGGAAGCAAAATAAGAAATGTAAAGGTCAAAGATTCAATCTCTTCTGTCAACACAGGAAGAACTCCTCAGAAGGGTCAACTGAGTGATGGGGGCCGGAGACTTGCTAGAGCCGTCCGGAGATAATTACTTGGTTGTGTTTTTTTGCAATAAATTCTCCTTTTTAATTACGTACGCTTACTGTGTTATCAAGCCAGGAACCTAGACTCCTAACATTGGGTCTGCCATCTTGATTAAAAATGGCTGCCAGCATACAAACAGCACCATAGCCTAATGAATAGAATGCAGCACTGTAACCTAGCAAGTACTCTCCTTACCCTGGAAAAGTGCACCATGGTCTAACTAATGCTCCCTCACCCCCTAAAATACAGCAGTCTAAGGCGTGTTCCACCTTGCCCTGTAAGAGAGTATCATAGCCTAACAGATGCTCTACTTTGGCCAGGAATGTAGCACCATAGCAAGAGTTTCCCCCCTTCTTCTTGTGGAACAGCAGCAAAATTAACAAGTGCTTCCCTTACCTCTGGAATACATGCCCAGACACGGACTCTGAGCCCTCCAAGAATAATGGCACATGTCTATGAAGGGCTTACAATGCCATGACAGAGCAGAGGAGCTTCTGCTGTGCTCCTCTCGTGTCCCTTCTGCCTTGAATGCAATCCGTTACATTAGCAGGGGAGGGATTCTCCACCCCCGCCGCCCCATTTTTCAAAAGTTATCAGTGTCGTGCAGATTGCACTGTCAAAAGGTCAATGGAAAGTAATGGGCTCGCTTCATCCCGAGCGAGGAGCTCAGACAAATACAGCATTGTGGAATTTGGGCATCATCAGCCTTAACGGTGATAAACGCTCAGCAGCCGATGGTTTGTTACAGCACTTGATGACAAGAGAGGGTGCAAACGTGCCATTTAAAACTAAATATCTTCCACTGGCGATCTGAGATGCAAAAAAACTGGGAAGAGCCTTGTGGGATGGGGGAGAGAAAATCCAAGAAACATCTGGAAACAGAAGACAGCAAATTGAATTAATGGCATTGCAAGGATCACCTTGCCACCAATTTCCCCAATTTTCACCAGTCTGCAAAACCAGCACTTTTACAAGTACCACCTAATGTCCATTTGGCACTTCCAAGGAATCAATCTTTTAGTGCACCTGCTCTTTGGAACTCCTTGCCTGTTGAAATTAGGCCAGCATCTGAAGGAGCATCTCCACCCCCATCGTTCAGCCCAGACACTGAAGTCCAGCGCCAAGGGCCTTCTGGCGGTTCCCTCTCTGCGAGAAGCCAAGTTACAGGGAACCAGGCAGAGGGCCTTTTCAGTAGTGGCACCCACCCTCTGAAATGCCCTCCCACCAGATGTCAAGGAAATAAACAACTATCTGACTTTTAGATGACATCTGAAGGCAGCCCTGTTTAAGGAAGTTTTTAATGCTTGATATTTTATCACTTTAATATTAATATTAATATTCTGTTGGGAGCCACCCAGAGTGGTTGGGGAAACCCAGCAAGATGGGCGGGGTATAAATATATTATTATTATTATAATTATTATATTATAATTATTATTATTATTATTATTATTGCTAACAACTTTTTTGTTTAGGCAAGCCTGCCCACAAATGTCAATTTCTTATGTTTGTTTCTAAAAGTGTTGGTTTTCACATGCATCTGGCTAATTTTATGTCTGCTTGTCTTTAAAGCCTGTTGATTTTACTGGTATTTTTGTATGAAATCTTTACTTTGTGTAAATCATTTCGAGGTGGGCTCTTTAAAAATTAAATAACGCATGAATCTCTTTAAAGAAATAAATAAAACTGGAGACAGTCGGTGAAAAATGGAATACACTAGGATGGTGAACTGGCAACTAGAAGCCACTATTCCAAACATGACTTTTGGAGAATGCTCCTGGGTTCATCAAATGCCACCCAAAAAGCAAAAGACTTTGAGGCAATGGATGGCATTGGATTTTGAAGGCCACTGGAGGGGGAGCTTAAGGTGCTGGCATTGTCACAGGACAGTGAGAAAGTGTGATTGGAGGGCAGGACTTTTAATTGGATTTAATGGAGAACCTTTAATTGGATTTAATGGTGTTGAGCAGGGGTCAGCAAACTTTTTCAGCAGGGGGCTGATCCAGTGTCCCTCAGACCTTGTGGGGGGAGAAAAAAAAAGAATGAATTCCTATGCCCCACAAATAACCCAGAGATGCATTTTAAATAAAAGCACACATTCTACTCATGTAAGAACACCAGGCAGGCCCCGCAAATAACCCAAAGATAAATTTTAAATAAAAGTACACATTCTACTCATGTAAAAACACGCTGATTCCCGGAAGTTGGGCCTGGTTTAGGCTGGAGAAGAGAACACTGTGAGGTGATATGATTGTTGTTGTTGTTTAGCCGTTTAGTCGTGTCCAGCTCTTTGTGACCCCATGGACCAGAGCACGCCAGGCACTCCTGTCCTCCACTGCCTCCCGCTGTTTGGTCAAACTCATGCTGGTAGCTTCGAGAACACTATCCAACCATCTCGTCCCCTTCTGTCGTCCCCTTCTCCTTGTGCCCTCCTTGTGTGATATGATAGCCACCTTTAGATATAAGAAGGGTGTTCACGTAGAAGATGGAGTAAGCTCGTTTCTCGCTGCTCCGCAGGGTGGGACCTGAACTAAAGCATTTAAATTACAAGAAATGAGATTATGACTAAACATTGGGAAGAACTGGTGGTAAGAGCTGTTTGACAATGGAATGAATTACCTCAGAAGCTGGTGGGCTCGCCTTCATTGGAAGTTTTTTAAAGTTATATATTCAAATCACAAGAAAGGAGATTCCAGCTGAACATCAGGAAGAACTTTATGACATTAAGAGCTGTTCGGCTATGGGATGGGCTACCTGGCATTGTGGTGGACTCTCTTTCATTGGTGGTTTTTAAACAGAGGTTGGATGGCCATCTGTCAGCTGTGATTCCTGCATTCCAAGGAGTTGGACTAGGGCGTGACCCTTGAGGTCCCTTCCGACCCTACAATTCTATGATTCTAAGTTATTTTAATACTCCTGCCGAGTTCCATTCCTTTGGCAATTGGGCATCTGAGCCACTAGCGCTTTATCCTGTGCATACAGAAGATGAATGGACCAATCACTTCTTGTGGCACTAAACACCCAGGAGAGATGAAAGGAACGCATGCCTGTCCATAGTAAATATATTGACTCGGAGCCTATTTGAACTAAACGCTCCCATTTTCTGAAAAGTTCATCTAATAACAAAGGTCTAGAGAAAGTCAATTGAAGCATAATTCTCCGGGTTATCTCCTGGGGGTGAAATGCACAAATCTGGATGGATTCAATTATCTAATGCAAATAAAGAATGTGTAACGACCTTTCCTCCAAGGTGCATCGTGCACCAATGTTACTGGCATTTCGTTGGCAGGTGACAAAGTACCTCTGTGCCCAGGCTTTTGGGAGCGGCGAAGTTTCCTGTTGCAAAGGTATCATTTCATTTTATTTGCTCACTCGCTGCTATGTAGATTGCTATTGATGTTTCATGCATGGCTTAATGCCTTGTGGTTTTCAGCCCTTAGAGACATTATTAATTATTGTTTTAATGTTATATGTATTTCCACCCTGGAACCATTCAGTGAAGTGTGGATTATAAATTTGGTAAATAAATGAATAAAGTGAGGTCCCTCCTCCCCCTGGAACGCTCTTGTCATTTTCTTGTGGAATGGCAGGTTGGAGAGCTGGGTTTCTTGCATCTGAGCAAGTCGAACGTCACTTAATATTGGCTGGTTCGAAGGGGTTGTTGCAAGAATTATTGTCAGGGTCTTCACCCAAAACGCATGGGGTGGTTCAGCCCTTGATGTTAAACAGGCAACCTGTGGGCCCTATCTGGGTCCCTGGATAAAAGTGGGGGGAGAAACCTAACTTATTTCCACTTTCTGAAACAAGAGACAAACCGCAACGCAGCTATCCTTTAAAATTCACATGTTTCCAAATTTTGTGATACAGTTCTCCAGGCAAATAATATGTACAAATATGCGGGGAGGACGGTTATTTCATAAACTTTATATAAAGGTAAAGGGACCCCTGACCATTAGGTCCAGTCGTGGCTGACTCTGGGGTTGCGGCGCTAATCTCGCTTTATCACTTTATCGGCCGAGGGAGCCACAGCTTCCGGGTCATGTGGCCAGCATGACTAAGCCGCTTCTGGCGAACCAGAACAGTGCACAGAAATGCCGTTTACCTTCCTGCCAGAGCGGTACCTATTTATCTACTTGCACTTTGACGTGCTTTCGAACTGCTAGGTTGGCAGGAGCAGGGACCGAGCAACAGGAGCTCACCCCATCACGGGGATTCGAACCCCCGACCTTCTGATGGGAAAGTCCTAGGCTCTGTGGTTTAACCCACAGTGCAGCCCACGTCCCTAAACTTTATATACCACAAGGCAATTTGCAAAAGAAGATAAAACAATAAAATGACCACTAAAAAAAATTGTATCCAAAGTTTAAAAGATACAGAAAGTTAAAACCACAATAGAATAGACTGAAACAAATTAAAACTCAATCAAACTTTCTAAGCAACTGCATGGCTGTTGTTGTTGACATCTGTCTCTCTAGAGAGACAATGCAGTGAGCCTCCAGGGGTGAAATCAAACTGAAATGTTAGCAACACTGAAGTGACTTCTCTGGGGCACAAGCCTGGGCAGTGTGTCTGGAGGTCCTGGGCTGCCCAGATGACAAGACCCATCTTTCGGCCACACTGATGTGATCCAAAAGAAAGCAGAGCAATACATTGGCACCAGCTTGTCTGCAGGAGTTTCCACAAGCAGCAGAAGAAGAAGAGTTTGGATTTGATATCCCGCTTTATCACTACCCGAAGGAGTCTCAAAGCAGCTAACATTCTCCTTTCCCTTCCTCCCCCACAACAAACACTCTGTGAGGTGAGTGGGGCTGAGAGACTTCAAAGAAATGTGACTAGCCCAAGGTCACCCAGCAGCTGCATGTGGAGGAGTGGGGAAGCGAACCCGGTTCACCAGATTACGAGTTCACCGCTCTTAACCACTACACCACCCTGGCAGGAGTACAAGGCACCATCCAACCATCTTAGGGACTCTAGAATTGTGTAGAGTTTATTCCTTAGCCTTTTCTTCACCTGAAGATATCCTACAAGGCAGCGGAGGTTTAGGACCATAAGTTTGCTTCTTCTAGATGAGCTAACTTCCCAGGTTGATGAGCCCCATCTGCTCCTCACCTGTCCCTGCAGCATGGGCTGAAACTGCCTTCTTGACTGTTGGACGCACTATTGGTCTCATCTGCTCAATCCACCGGAGCCTGTCTTCTCATGCAGGGGAAGTCCTTGACTCTTTGAGGGTTTGAGACCCATTGGCTACCCTCGCCTGGTTTAGCCAGCCAGTCAAAGCTGTTCCCAGGGTATGGCCACTGTCACATGCTGACAACTTCCAGGAGCCACAGGTGGGAGCTGAGTGCAGGGTGGGGACCAAAGGTGGACAAACTCCCCCAGAAGGAGCACAACATGTCCCCCACTAAGATACTACCCCTCCACTAACACTCCAAGCAACTGGGTAAAGGTAAAGGTAAAGGGACCCCTGACCATTAGGTCCAGTCGCTGACGACTCTGGGGTTGCGGCTCTCATCTCGCTTTATTGGCCGAGGGAGCTGGCGTACAGCTTCTGGTTCATGTGGCCAGCATAACTAAGCCGCTTCTGGCGAATCAGAGCAGCGCACGGAAACACCATTTACCTTCCCGCCGGAGCGGTACCTATTTATCTACTTGCACTTTGATGTGCTTTCGAACTGCTAGGTTGGCAGGAGCAGGGACCGAGCAACAGGAGCTCATCCCGTCGTGGGGATTCGAACCGCCGACCTTCTGATCAGCAAGTCCTAGGCTCTGTGGTTTAACCCACAGTGCCACCCGCGTCCCAAGCAACTCGGTAGGCTTTTCTAAATAAGAATGCCTTCAGCAGGTGCCCAAAAAATACAGTAAATGCACATTGCTCTCCTCCTCCTCACAGTTGCTCCCTCTCCTCCACACCTCAGCTTTCCAAGTGATTGCAATAGAGGACCTCTGGATCACTGAGCTAAGTGGGGTACCTGGAAATCTTCCAGAAATGCCAACAACAGGGCAAGGCTGCTCATGAGGCAGGCTGAAGTAGCCATTTGGTGCGTCAGAATCCCACAGGGAGACGCTCTCTGCAGGTGCCCCTAACCACCACCACTGGAGAAGTGAGAAGTGGCAGCAACCATGTCACTCAACATTTTGTGGAACTTTTGTAAGATCTCACCGGAAGCCACCATCATGTGACCCCAGTAAGCAAGGCAGCAGCATCTTCCTGTTTTGCCTCAGGCCAGGCCATCGCAGGCCAACCCTAATGGCGCCACTGAGCCTGAGAGGAGTAAGAGGCAAAAGGAGCATTTCTTGTTGGTGCAGAAGGAGCAAGCTCGTGACACAGGGCAGAGCTGGATAGTGAATGCTTACTCCTGCTGGGGAGCTGGGGAGCCCAAGGGTGAAAGAACAGATGCTCCCAGTGCCACCTAACACAGCAAACACATTGCTGAGAGGGTTGGCCAAGCAGATGTTGGTCCCAACAGCTGTAAACAAATAAGGGCTTTGGGACAAACGTTCCAAAGGACTTGCTGACCTTCTGAGTGGCTATGAACATTCCACCTCCTATGGTTCCACTCAGGGCCGGAACTAGGTATCTTGGTGTCTGGGGCAAGCACCATAAAATGCACCCCTAACCTAGCTCCCTATTTTATGTATTAAACATTGCTGAATTTGTTTTGTAGCTGAATTTGTGAGCCAGTGTGGTGTAGTGGTTAAGAGCGGTAGTCTTGTAATCTGGTGAACCGGGTTCACTTCCCCGCTCCTCCACATGTAGCTGCTGGGTGACCTTGGGCTAGTCACACTTCTCTGAAGTCTCTCAGCCCCACTTACCTCACAGAGTGTTTGTTGTGGGGGAGGAAGGGAAAGGAGAATGTTAGCCGCTTTGAGACTCCTTCGGGTAGTGATAAAGCAGGATATCAAATCCAAACTCTTCTTAACAACTTCTTCTTCTTCTTCTTCTTCTTCTTCTTCTTCTTCTTCTTCTTCTTCTTCTTCTTCTTCTTCTTCCTCCTCCTCCTCCTCCTCCTCCTCCTCTCCTCCTCCTCCTTCTTCTTGTATTAATCTAAAAGCTTGAACACTTTTACACACAGCAGACAAATTTGTCCCATTGCTGTATCCTTGGCCTTGGGCCTTTTAAATTTCAGTGCCATCTTGTTTTAATCTCTTCATTATTTTGTCTGCTAAATCACTGCCTGTTCTCTGTTTTACTTCAATGAACTCTACAGAAAATTTCCTAGATCAAAACGTTCCCAGCATCAATATAGAGGCAGATGATAATTTTGACATTCTGCCTAGTGATGAGAAATGTCTGGAACACATTCAAATAGTAGTGAGTAAAACTCTGTGGGTTTTTATCCCAAAAATCGTCTTACCGTGAGCATTTTCCCATGATAATTTGAGGAGTTTATTTTGTATTTTATGTGACAAATACTTTACAGCCCATCTTTTATAGCTGAACAAATGGCTTTTAACTTCACTATCATAATGGTTAATCAATTCATGAAATTTAGAAAGGTTCCCACACTAGGACTACCAATAATTTCTCTTAAGCGCCACTAAAAACTGGATTGTTTTCTGCCCCAAACAGAATAACATCAAAACAACCTGCAAATCATGTTGCCATTTCTCTTTTTTCTGTCTGAATTGTCTTTTGTGGGCAATCAAAAAGTCTACCACTTTATATATTATTTTCTAAGCTCTTCCACTTGAAAAACCTGTCTCGGTGGCAAATGCATTTTTGCACAGTCTACACTTCGCATCAAATGCTTCCAGTCATTGGAACAAAATGTTGCACTGTAGAGTGTCCTGCTCACTGTTCCAGCCAATCAGCCAAGCTCTTTTCCAGACTACTACATTCCATTTCTGCTCTGAAGAGTTTTACGTTCTCCCCACCATCACCACAAATCTGAATTTTGTGGCCACTCATCACATCTGCATCATGCATTTAAAGCACATGTAAAACACATGACCTCTCCCAAAGAACCAGTGCTGTAGCTACAATGGGGGGGGGGTGTCTAGCTGGGTTTATTGCCCTGGGTGAAGCCTCCAGAGGCTCCCAACCTATGTGTGTGTGTGTATATATACACAAATGCATGGGGGATGCCAAACTCGGCCTTTGACCCAGGTGAAAGAAAGCCTAGTTTCACCCCTGAACTGTAGCTTATTACAGGTGCTGGAAACTGTAGCTCTGTGAGGCATAAACTACAGTTCTCGTGATTCTTTGGGTGGAAAACACATGCATTAAATGTGCTTTAAATGTATGGTGAGAATGTGAACTTGGTGGACACATTTTCTCTTCATTTGGCTGTTTTTAGATAATCCCTCCCATTCAGGTTTTCTTTAAGATTTTTTGTACCTAACACAAAATTTGGGGACTAGTGTGGAGTGCAGACAAAAGGTGATTGAATAGAATGTCATCTTAGGATGCTTTCTCTGGCCCAGCCTTAGTAAACTGAATCCCCATCACTCCCTGCTTGGCTGCTAGAGTTTAAACCCCTTTATGCTATTCCTCAGTTTAGCGAACCACCATCTCAGGCATTTGTTGGGGCAAGGATATATAGATATTTAAAATCACAACATATGCAGCAAATGGTGGAAACAGAGACCTTTAAAATATGCTCTTGTGAGTTCCAAAACTTACTTCGTCCCCTAGCATAGAAAAAGGCCACACATTTGGTAAGTTAACAATGGTTTACTTGCAAACTCTCCAAATGTCAGATTCATGTGCTTTTCCAAACAGCATTCAGAAAAAGTTGCACAGGCAGTAAAACTAGGCTTATTTGCAAGGGCGACACAGTTCCTAAATTGGTATAGGAACTCAAAAGAGGCTTGTAAGAGCCATGCGGTCTGAGCTGGAGCAATCAGCTTAGACCTCCTCACACACTGATCTTCTCTGGTAGACTGGAGGGGAACAAAGGCTTGATTACCCAGTCCCCCAATCCCCATGGTGAGTTAATCCTGGCAGGACAGCTTACTCACTGGTCTTAACCCTTTCATGCATTAATTAGACTTCAGCATGTTGGTCATATGAGGCTGGTTATCCCACAGCATTTTCAAGTAACCAAGCATGATCATTAAGTTTCTCCACGAATTAGAGAGGCATAAATTCCTTGACTGTGAACTTTACCTGATTGTGCTCACACACCTACTAAGAGTGCATTTTTATTTTCAAATGAATGACAGGCTGTTGTCACTTTTCAAGTATAACATGACATGCAATTAAAGAGCTAAAGAAAAGGTTGTAAGCTTAAGAGCATCATAGCAGCAACACATCTTTTTGACTGTCCCTCTCTATTATCTGCTTCTAGCTTTTTACAAACTGTTAAACTCTCTCCCTAGACATCTCCCTAGACATGCCTGGGTCCTTCATAGGGATGGATGAACGAACATCTCAGTTTCGAGTTCTCATTTTTCCAATGTTGAATTCACTTATCCAGATTTCTGCATCAGTCTGCTTAAAAAAAAAGTCCTCATGAAAATCTGTGTCAGTGTGTATTTCTAAGAATACACATGTTTTTGTAAGCAATCTTGTCTGATATGAATTTCTGCACATTGTGTTCACTAATATCTGCATTTTGTGCACATGTTCCCCTAATACAAGCCTTTTTAGATACATTATTTCACTGGAGAATTGTACCACAAAATCTGGGGACATGCAGATTTCGAAGGGTAGCTGTGCTTTTGTTTGCATCTTGTTTTGAGACATGAAAATTAGATAGGCTTAAATTCAAATGCAAACTGTTCTGAATATCTTTCTCCATCCTTTATTTATTAGGAGGCATGTTTTGACTTCATCCAGAGCCGATGGGCTGGCTCTCCCACTGGCTCACTCTTTTCCTTTTAAAAACAAAACAAAATATTTTTAATAAAATTTTACATAACAAGGTTCACTTTAAACATATCAATCAGCTTTACATTTAGGATTCTCAGAGTCCCTTGACTTCCCTTCACCCTTCTCTGGTTTCTATTTTCCATCCCTTTTTATTCAACTTATCCTCCCCCCACCCCAATTCGTCATATCTATTATTAACTTTTTCATTATATTTTATCTTTCACAAGTATTACTCGAATCCTGCCAAAGCTTTTAGCTGTTTACAATGTTCTCTTAAATATAAATTAATTTTTTCCCATTCTTTCCTAAACTTCTTCTATATTTTTTTCCCATTCTTTCCTAAACTTCTTCTCATCCTGGTCTCTTATTCTCCCGGTCAGTTTCGCCATTTCGGCATAATCCATCATCTTCATCAGCCATTCTTCTCTGATTGGAACTTTGTCTTCTTTCCATCTCTGGACCAATATTCTTGATGCTGTCGTCGCGTACATAAATAGTCTTTTCTGCTCTTTTAGAATCTCTGTACCTAAAATGCCTAACAAGAAAGCCTCTGGTTTTTCCACAAATGTTATTTTAAACATTCTTTTCATCTCATTATATATTGTTTCCCAGAATGGCTCACTCTTTTCCAGTCCAAGACACAAGCAGAGGGTTCTCCCCTTCTCCCATGTGAACAGTGGCCCACGCTGCCACACTTACAAAATTGCAATGGCAGTGTAAACGAGCTGCATCTTGTCTATGTCACTGCATTGGTGCACTCATGACCTTGCACCAGTGGTGGAGCAAGCCGATCAGGCACCTGGGGCAGCGCGCATACCCTGAGTCCGGGGCGGAGCCAGCCACCTGTGGGGGCGGGTCCAGCCAGGGCAGGATGCTCCATAGGGCCTCTGAGGAGTCTTCCGGCCTCCTCCCACTCAGCCACCCTACAGCTGAGTGGGAGGTGGCGGGAGGACTGTTTGGGGCAGCGCGGAGCCTGCGGGCGCCAACGCCACCGCGTCACTCCCAGGAGATATGCATGGCTCAGGCGTGCTGCAGGCCCACAGTGAGTGCCACCTGGCATTTTGTCACCCCCTGTGATGGCCTGGGAATCTGATTCAGAGGCTGAACCGGAGGAATCCCAGCCTGCACAGGAGTCCCCGCCTCCAGGGCCGCCTGAGCTGGGGCTTGGCCTTGAATCTGAAGGGCCCGCACCTGTGCTGGATCCTCAGGAGCAGACACCAGATGAATCCACTCTGGCTCTGGGGGTGATGGAGGACCCATTGCCTGCAGGTGCTCCTCTCCCAGCCCTGTCAGGGGAAGGTGAGGCGGCCTCTGGGTCCAGTAACCCTCCAGCCTCTCCTGAGCTGCAGAGGCTCAGGGCAGAGAGGTGGAAGGAACTAAGTTCTCTCAGGAGGAGTGCTCGCCTTAAGGCCAGGAGAGGCGAGTCACCTGTGGGCCGGGACCGCCCTAGGCCCCAGAGGAGATAAAGGCCAGTCAGCCCAGTCCCAGGTTGCGGGAGCAACGTCGTTGGAAACCTGTTTCTGCCAGCACCCAGACCTGTTTTTTCCGGAGTCCCCAACCACGCCCGGCTTCGCCCTTGGTGGACAGTCTCCAGACCCTCAACCCAGGACTGGACTCTGACCACGCCTCATGGTAACAACCCCCCCGGACCAGCACACACCCCCAAGTGATGACACCTGGGGTGGCCCACCCCCACCACCCACCCCTTTCCTCCGCCACTGCCTTGCACCCTTGCGGCTGTGCCTTCCTGAGCAATCAGTTCTTGCCTGCTGTTTGCTGGCAAAAGTGTGGGGACCTCCCCAGCTCACCCCAGCTAAACACCAAGTAGAATTTCAGCGGCTCAGAATGGTGCCTCCACTTTCATTAGCGCGAGCGTTCATCATGATTAACACCACCCAGGTCGGTACATTGTTTGTCACTGATTATTATGCTGCGTCGGACAGAACATTGACTCTTCATCGAACCCTGAAAACAATCGGCTGCAATTGGGACGTTAAGGTTCTACTGTTGTGAATTCATTTCCTTTTTTGGTAAGGCCGTGTGAGAAAAGACACCCAACAACCGGGCCGGGTGGGGGGAATCGTAGCATGACCATTTGAGAAGCTCTCGTTGTCTCATAAGACCTGTAGATGTCCCGTTTTAATTCGAAACAACAGACATTGCACAAGAAGAGAGATCTGCATTGGCTCCCAGTACATTTCTGAGCACAATTCAAAGTGTTGGTGCTGACCTTTAAAGCCCTAAACGGCCTTGGTCCTGTATACCTGAAGGAGCGCCCTCCCTTCAGATGTGAAGGAAATAAGCAGTTATCCTATCTTTAAAAGACATCTGAAGGCAGCCCTGTTTAGGGAAGTTTTTAATATTTAATGCTGTACTGTTTTTAACATTTGATTGGGAGCCGCCCGGAGTGGCTGGGGAGACTCAGCCAGATGGGTGGGGTATAAATTATTATTATTATTATTATTATTATTATTATTATTATTATTATTATTATATAAGAACCAGAGAACAATCATTTCCGCCATACTTGCTCTAGAGCAGGGGTGGGGGAACTTTTTCAGTCAGAAGGCTGCATTCCCACCTGGGCGACCTCCCTGAGGCCACACGACGGTGGTGGACAGGATGAGAACAAGAGAAAACAGGAGGAGCAATGAATGCAAATTTCACCTTTTGCACTGTAGGATAGTTTCTGTCCACACTTCCATTCCCATCTCTACCCTCCATCCGGATGATCATGCAAGACTGCTGACCTATGGCCCCACACATGAGCTACACAAACATTAGATGAACATTAGAAGAAACATCTTGCTAAGAGAAGTTCAGTAATGGAAGGAGGTCGTCCAGCAGTGGCTAGACATGTTGAAGATCCTCTAGCTCTAGATCAGGATTTCCCAAACTTGGTTCTCTAGCTGTTCTTGGACTACAATTCCCATCATCCCTGACCACCGGTCCTGCTAGCTAGGGACGATGAGAGTTGTAGTCAAAAACAGCTGGAGTTTGGGAAACTATGCTCTAGATCAAAGAGGTGTTGGACTAGGTAGCCAGCTTTTGCATGGCAACCTCCATATCCAGAAACTTTAACCAAGAAGTCAGTGATGTCCTTGCTCATTTATTCACCAGTGTTCCACACACGCTGCCTTGTCTTTAGCTTGCGGTTATATATGAAGGCACATATTCATTCATCACTAGGATTTTTGTTTCTTGTTCTTACTTTGGTTTTTTTTAAAAAAAAAAGCTTGATGAATTTACACTCAGCTGGCCAGAAGCAATGGTATGATTGCAGCATTTCATAATCAAGACTCCTTTCTTCAAGCTCTGAATTCATTTGCATGGGCAATGAGTTGTTGTTACTTTTACAAAATTGCTGCCAGTAACCTGGTGCAGAGCTGCGGGGACCACATTCTGACAAGAGTTGGAGGCTGCCAATAAAAAAATAGGAAGAACTGTTACTTGTGGAATCAGTTTTTATTTGCAACTTTTCATAGCATCATAGGATTGTAGAGTTGGGAGGGATCAATTTAGGCTTACAAATCTCCAAGGAAGGAGAGTTTATCACCTCTTCTTCTTTAAAATATATATATATTTATACTTTTCAGATATATACATTTCACCGATTTTACAATCATTTTGACATATTAAAACTTGACTTCCTTCCCCTTCTTTCTGTGCTTCCTTAAATTTATTTTTAATATCTTCTGCATATCCAAATTAACTTAATTTACTCATTCATTTGTCTTCTTTAAACGTTTACTCTTATGTAACTGCAGGTTATTACAGTAATCCTGCTAATGTTTTTATCTGTTTACAATTTATTTGTAAATATTCAATAAACCATTTCCATTCTTTTATTTAAAAAATTGTTATCTTGATTTCTTATTCTTCCAGTAAGTTTCGCCATTTCTGCATATTCCATAAGTTTTTGTATCCATTCTTCCTTTGCTGGGACTTCTTCTTCTTTCCATTTTTGGGCAAGTAACATTTTTGCCACTGTAGTCACATACTTGAATAAATTTCTATACAATTTAGGTAGTTCTGTCCCTATAATTCCCAAAAGAAAGGCTTTTGGTCTTTTTACAAATGTTATTTTAAACATCCTTTTCATTTCATTTTATGTCATTTCCCACTAAGCCTTAACCTTACTACAAGACCAGCACATATGATAAAAAAGAACCTTCTTTCTCTTTACATTTCCAACACTTATTTGATTTATTTTTATACATTTTTGCCAATTTACTCGGTGTTAGGTACCATCAATATATCATTTTCATATCATTTTCTCTTAGGTAAAGGTAAAGGACCCCTGACAGTGAAGTCACGAACGACTCTGGGGTTGCGGCGCTCATCTTGCTTTACTGGCCGAGGGAGCCGACATTTGTCCACAGACAGTTTTTCCATGTCAGGTGGCCAGCATGGTTTCTGGCGAAACCAGAGCAGCGCACGGAAACGCTGTTTACCTTCCCGCCAGAGCGGTACCTATTTATCTACTTGCACTTTGATGTGCTTTTGAACTGCTAGGCTGGCAGGAGCAGGGACCGAGCAATGGGAGCTCACCCCATCGCGGGGATTCGAACCGTCGACCTTCTGATCGGCAAGCCCAAGAGGCTCAGTGGTTTAGACCAGAGTGCCACCTGCATCCCCTCTTAGACCATAACATGCTGTAAATTTTATAACCATATTCCACAATTGTTCCCATGCTTCCATATCTATATTATGACCAATATCTATTGCCCAATGTATCATTGAGCATTTTACTTGCTCATCCTTTGCCTCCCATTCCAACTATAGAGTCCATCACCTCTTGTGGGAGTGTGGTCAACTATCGGACAGCTCTTACTGCCAGAAAATTCTTCTTGATGCTTAGACAGAATCTCCTTTCTTGTAGCTTGAATCCATTGGTTTGGGTCCTATCTTTTGCACATAAACTCAACCCCTACAGAACTGGTGTGTCTATATATCTCTCTGTCTCCTGATCTTATATAAATCTGAATGATAAACAGAGTTGTAATGGGAATGGGGGCATTTGAAAAATGCCAGGGGGTTCTTATCCATTATTTTGGTCAAAGAAACAGAAAGCATTTATTTATGTATTTGCTTGGCCATCAAGGTAAAGGTAAAGGTAAAGGTACCCCTGACCGTTAGGTCCAGTCGTGGACGACTCTGGGATTGTGCTCTCAACTTGCTATATAGGCCGAGGGAACCGGCGTTTGTCCACAGACAGCTTCCAGGTCAAGTGGCCAGCATGACTAAGCCGCTTCTGGAGAACCAGAGCAGCGCACGGAAACACTGTTTACCTTCCCACCGGAGCAGTACCTATTTATCTACTTGCACTTTGATGTGCTTTCAAACTGCTGGGTGGGCAGCAGCAGGAACTGAGCAACGGGAGCTCACCCCGTCGTGGGGATTCGAACCACCAGCCTTCTGATCAGCAAGCCCTTGGCTCTGTAGTTTAGACCACAGCGCCACCCGCGTCCCTGGCCATCAAGTTAGATGGCTTCAAGGCAGGATTTTGACAAATTCATGGAGGATAAAGCTATTGGCTATTATTATTATTATTATTATTATTATTATTATTATTATTATACCCCACCCATCTGTCTGGGTTGCCTCAGCCACTCTGAACACAATAGAAAATCACACATTAAAAGCTGCCCCAAACTAGACACTGCAGGACAACAACAACAACAACAACAACAACAACAACAACAACAACAACAAGGGAATGTGATTGTGCTCGTGCCCAGCTTGTGGGCTTCCCTGAAGCGTCTGGTTGACCAATATGAGAACTGGATGGGTTATAATATACAATTTGATGAGTGGATAAAATTGTGGAAAGAAGGAATGAAATTCACTGCATGCACTACAATAAAAGAAAATGTTATGAAAATGATGTATAGATGGTTTGTAGCACCAGTGAAACTTGGTAAGATGTATAAAGTCAGTAATAAATGTTGGAAATGTCAGGAAAAAGAAGGAACATTTTATCACATGTGGTGGGAGTGTAAGAAAGTGAAAGGTTTCTGGGAAATGATTTATAATGCGATGAAGAAAATGTTGAAATATACTTTTGTTAAGAAACCAGAAGCATTTTTATTAGGAATATTAGGGAATGAAATTAAAAAGAAGGATGTGAAGTTATTTAGGTATGCAGTGACAGCAGCTAGAATTTTGATGGCCCAGAAATGGAAACAGGAAGAAATGCCGACGAGGGAAGAATGGAGAATGAAACTGATGGAATATGCAGAAATGGACAAATTAACGGGGAAAATTCGGAACCAACGCAATCAGAGATTCACCGAGGACTGGAATAAATTTACAGAGTATATAAAAAATGTATGTGAGGAGCAATTAACGCTTGTTGGCTTTCAAGAAGCTCTGTGAAAATGATTGATAGAAATGTTGCTTAAAAGATATGATAAGATTAAGATTGTTAAAGCGCAATATAAATTTAAGAAATGTGAGTAATTGTGATAATATGGAAAATTGTCAGACAGGCTGAGGGAAGTCTAAAAGATGTATATGTTAGAAGTGGATGTTAAACATGGATGGAATGCATATTGGAAATTGAATAAAAATTAATTATATTAAAAAAAGAGAGAACTGGATGATGTAGAACAGGCACGTCAAAGTGGTCGGTTGTGGGGTGTCCCTGGTTGATCTTTGGACCCCCTGATATGTCTACAAAAGCTCAACAACTCTGGTCAATCCTCCAGAAACAACGGGTAGATCACTGCCAGGTTTTTTTTTATACTGTGAGTAGATCGCAGTCTCTTGGGAGTTGGACGTGCCTGATGTAGAAGATAGGCCTTTCTTCCTGATGCAACAGAGCTCTACCTAATTCACACGTTCCAAAACAATTCACAATCTGAAACGCAGACCCTGTGGAGAGCACCCTATGCTATGCACAAAACTGCTAATGGATTGAAATTGCATTGCAGGCTGTTAGACTAGTTGACCCTTGTGGGTCCCTTCCAACTCTATAATTCTATTATTCTATTAAATTGTGCCTGAGGCAGTGCATGCCATGCTATGCACTAATATGGTGGAGTAGTAGTAGTAGTAGTAATAGTAATAATAATAATAATAATAATAATAATAATAATAATAATAATAGCAGCCTGGCTCCCAAAATGGAAGGCACTAAGCTTTGTAGGAAGAATCTTCAATAGGAAGATAATAAAATAAGCAGGTCTCCATAAGCAGGCAGGACAATGACATGGATCATGAGGAGTTGAGAAAAACATTTCATTAAGGAAAAATGTGTAAGTCTGAAATAGAGATGGGCTGGCGCAACCGCCGCCTAATTACAGATTCACTCTGGGACTTGTGGCTGCCTTTGAACCCGGCGTGTTTGTAGAAGTTCTCAACCTTCAAACCTGACAGTGTTCATCTTGTTTGCTCCTCAGGAGAATTGGAGGCCACAGATGGAGATCTTTGATTCTGTGATACTTAGCATGGCTGTGTGCGCACATGGGATGGTGACCTTTTGGAAATTAAGATGAGATGCTGACGGGTCACACCGCCGCATAGACAGCTTCAACTGCCGTGCCACGTCTCTAGATGTGTGAAATTAGGAATTCACTCAGGGCTAGCTGCTGTTTTGAAGAAGTCACATTTGTGCAGTTTCCCGGAACCTCAAGACCCCAGAGACCCAGGTCTTTTCATTTTGTGTAGTGAGCTCTGGAAAAACATTGTTTGAAAAGCATAGTCTCTCCCCCCCCCCCCCACCAAACCAACGACGACTTCTTGCCTTGATGAAGATTGTCAGATGTTAACTACTGATGTGTCTGTCTTATTGAATCTTTGGATTATTAGATCCCATATTTATTTGTTGCTTGATCAGACCACCCTGTACATTTTTGTTTTTTTGAAATATAAGGCTCCTTCTGTAAAGAGTCGGCAGGCTGACCTTGTGGTTTCCTTGACTTAACCATTTTATGCAGGGAGTTTTTGGGGTGGGGAGCTGAGATAACAATATCACATACAAAATTTTGTTATCCTGTGCACGTTCTGTGTTTGTCTGTGCAACATACAAGAGAAGATGCTCCTGCCCTGGAGAATTTACAGTCTAACGATGCTGAAAACTTGGCTTGAGCTGTGAATACACCATACAGTTAAAGCACATATCTGGGAACTGTAGTTTGTTAAGGGTGCTGGGCTCTGTGAGGGGTAAGCTGTAGTCCTGGGATTCGTGTGTGTGTGTAAATGTATGGTGTGTACACAGCCTGTTTGCTAGGCAGCATGATTTCGCAAAGGGTAGCGAAGTTCAATGGGCAAGTCCTTTGGTCTGCCCATGCAAGGACCTAATCTGTGCAGCTGTCTCGCACTGGCTGTGTTCACACATCATTCTAAGACAAACCATAGTTTAGCATGAACCTTGTTGTTGTTTAGACGTGTCCGACTCTTCGTGACCCCATGGACCAGAGCACGCCAGGCACTCCTGTCTTCCACTGTCTCCCACAGTTTGGTCAAATTCATTTTGGTAGCTTTGAGAACACTGTACAAACATCTCGCCTTCTGTCATCCCCTTCTCCTAGTGCCCTCCATCTTTCCCAGCATCAGGGTCTTTTCCAGGGAGTCTTCTCTTCTCATGAGGTGGCCAAAGTACTGGAGCCTCAACTTCAGGATCTGTCCTTCCAGTGAGCACTCAGGGCTGATTTCCTTAAGAATGGATAGGTTTGATCTTCTTGCAGTCCATGGGACTCTCAAGCATGAACCTACTGGCTCCCAAGTCAGAGATTGCACCTGCTTTCTTCCTCCCCAGGCTGTTTCGGTCAGATCAAGTCAAGGTTAGGCTTAGCACGTTGTCCAAACCTGGGGTGCATTTTGGGGGTGGGAAAGGGCAGGTAGCTCCACCCCCCCATTGAACCTTAACTCCCAGTGGCAATGTCCATTAATTCCAATTGGTTTACTCTGAGTAGGACCAGCATTGGCTACAGAGCACTGTCATGATGACAACCTAGAATCTTCCTGAGTCCAGAGTCAGGTGCCACTGTCTGTTACAGTGCTCCCAGATCTTCTACTTTCTCTTGGTCTGGGCAAATATTTTCCTAGTGGGGGCACCAAACTCTACCTCTACATTGTCGGCCCACCTGCCTTTCTACCTGACTGCCATAAGTTGATGCCCACAGCTCAGGTTTGCCTGACATCTATGACAGGAATTAAGGTATGAGGTGTCTTGAAGAGCCAGATCATACAGCTTCTAGGTAGGTCTAACTCATGGACCTTTCAAGTATGAGACTAATCAGTGGCAATTAAAGGTTACAAGGGAGAACCCACCAAATTATTGCCGTGTTAGGAGCTCCTGCTCATTGTTCTAGTCAGAATCATGCCCTGTGCCCGGATACTCAATTCCATTTCCAACTCAAACCCAGTTTTCTCTTTTAATTCCAGCAGTCAATATTAGACGCTCGCTGAGCACACCAGTCCTCACTAGTCTGTTTTGGGGGTCCCTCTCCCCTTAGGCTCCCCCCCCAAGACTTTTGTCCTTCTGCAACCCTTGGGATTTACTGCAGGCTGCTTTTGGGTGTTGATGGTGCTGTTTTGACTGCATAAACTGTGACAGTCACTTCCACACACTTAAAACAGAAGGACGAATTCAGCGTTTTCTCTTGGGGTTTTTCTTGCTCGTATCCCTGTCTTTTAGGATGGGGAGGGATGCTCCTATTTTCTGCTCCATGTAGCAGTTTATGAACTCCTCATGAAATATGGATCACGGTTACAGTGGTAAATGTCAACACGTCCCACCAAAAATGAAAATTGATTAGGCATGAATTAATATTCCAATGAATAACTGACATTTGCGGTGAAATGTCCGTGTTCATTGATATCTAATTTGCTGCAGTTAATTTGCTCAATGCCAATTAGGAGCATGAACATTTCTTATCGCCTCCTTCTATTATTATCCAAATCTCATTACACATAATTACATGCAACTAAATGTATACCCCACTTGTGCCAACAGAATGCTTTTAAAGTCAGCTTCCTCCTACCAGCAATAGAGATTTGCTGTTCACTGGCTTTCATGAATGCAGAAATGATAGATTCCAAATTCCACTTGCCCTCCAAAAGGAGGGCAGAAGACAGTGTGCATTTGCATAAATCTTGCATATGCTAATTTATAGAGCGGGAGATGCAGATTTAGAAATGATTAGTATAGTTTAAGCAGAAATACTGGGTTGCGTTCAATGCTTAGTCCCACTTGGAGTAGATCCATTGAAGTTAATAGACATGATCAACATAGGTGCATTAATTTCAGTGGTTCTACTCTGAGCAGAGCTCACTTAGATACAACCCATGATGCCAGTATGTCAGGGCTGGAAGGACATGCAGAGGCAGAGTTAATTGTCTTTATTCAAGGAAACAGCATACAACTCAGCAACTTTTACCAACAGGTCTTGCAGCTATAGGGCAGTTGCCAGGACTGAACCTTTCAGCACAGTCATTGGGGCTTGTACCCCACAGCAATGCATTTTCCCCAGACAGCCTGCTGCCAGCCTGCCCAAGATGGATCCCAGTCTTCTTTCTTCCCCCTCTTCTTCCCAGCAACCCTTGCTCAGGACTCTCTTCCTATCACCTCACACCCAGTTACCCTGGCAACCTTTCTGTTGCGTGGCAAGACCCCTCCCCCATGTGAAATGAAGACACAGGACACAGTAGTTAAGGTTAATGGGCGTAAAAGGCCACAACTTTATTGATTACAGAATTGGAAGGTATTTGCCTTAGGCATTGGCTCCTATCGACTACCCGGCATGGGAACCGGGAAGGGTTGTCCACAAACCGTGGGAGTCCTGTTGAAGTACGCCAACTAGGATCCCACGGGTGTCACCGCTCTGGGGCGTGCCGGAGGCCCTTACCTCCCTAGGTTTCGGACAAGGCAACGCCCCCCGGAGTCCTCTACCGGACTACCCTTTCCTCCTGGGGAAGGTGATGGCGCTTCCTTCCCCCTTCATTTGCATAACAATTGACCCCTGCCAATGCCTAACCGCCAATACCGAGTAAGTTGTGACGTTTGCTACGAGGTAGGCGAAAAAACCAAAAGGCTCGAAGTGGGCCGAATTGGAAAAATTCCTACCAGGCCCCATGCGGCGACCAACCGAAGTCCATAGCAAGGTCAAGTCTAGCTAAACCTAAGGGTGGGTGGGCTGGGAAAAAACCGCTCAGCTGGAACTGGGGCAAAGAGGGCGGTCCCCGGGCGTGCCTGGCCTTAAATAGGCCAGGCCACCCCCCCCCCGGTCCGCTGATTGGCGGGCCGGGCTGCCGACACGCCCGGGGATTCCCTGATCACGCGAGGGCAAGGGACAGCCCCCGCGTGAGTGAAGTGGGAGGGATTTCTGCCCGCAACCCCCTCTCCTCCCAGGTCGGAAATGGCTTTGCGTGGCAAGACCCCTCCCCCATGTGAAATGAAGACACAGGACACAGTAGTTAAGGTTAATGGGCGTAAAAGGCCACAACTTTATTGATTACAGAATTGGAAGGTATTGGCCTTAGGCATTGGCTCCTATCGACTACCCGGCATGGGAACCGGGAAGGGTTGTCCACAAACCGTGGGAGTCCTGTTGAAGTACGCCAACTAGGATCCCACGGGTGTCACCGCTCTGGGGCGTGCCGGAGGCCCTTACCTCCCTAGGTTTCGGACAAGGCAACGCCCCCCGGAGTCCTCTACCGGACTACCCTTTCCTCCTGGGGAAGGTGATGGCGCTTCCTTCCCCCTTCATTTGCATAACAATTGACCCCTGCCAATGCCTAACCGCCACTCGAGCAAAGCTCGCCGCCAATACCTTCAAGCCTGTAACCAATTCCTAATCCCTGCTATGATGTCCCCCAGCCAAATATCATTTCCTTCCTCTGACAGATGCACGCCATCCCGTCTGTAGAGGGCCTCGTTGCTGTACTGGATGCCTGGGTGGCCAATGATGCCCCCGCCCAGAGCTGCCACTCTACGCTCCACAGCCCGCTGCAAGACCTTTCTTGCTCTATTGATTCCGACCGGGCTCACACAATCTCTCCCTGTCCTCCTCTCGAGCAATGAGGACCACAGGATAGTAATGTTTGGGTAAACCGCCATCAGACCAGCAAAATCGTCATAGATGTTCCATCTCAAATCAATAGCTTTGCGGTACGCTAGGTCATTTTCCCCCAACTGGATGACCAAGGCATCCGGTGGGCCCTCAGAGGCTGCCCTCGCCATCACGGTTGGCATAAATTCGCTCCAGCGCATCCCTCTTCGCGCTATCCACGTCAGCTCAACATTTTCTGGTAAGTCCAAGTTTTGCCCCAGCCCGGTATTGATGGCACGATTCCTGGCCCAATGCACAATGCTATGGCCCACCAACCAAATGCGTACCTTTTGGAATTCTGGAAAGCAAGTAGATAGAGAAACCAAGATCAGACGCGCGCCCACTAGTCATGTATTCTTTCTTACGTAAGTTCTGTATGCATTAGATTTCCACCGGCCCAGATCCTTTATCCTCTCGGTGGAGAGTCCGAGGTGCACAGCGGTGGTTGCAGCACCGATACGAAAGGAGTGAGCCGCAAATTCGGCCGCGGGCAACCCGCATGCCGCCAAAGCCCTGCGCAACACCCGTGTAAACTGGTGTCTAGCCAAAAGCGATCCATCGGCATGAATCAATAGGGGGCCTGGGCTACTGGGTCTTAAGTAGAGGAAACGCCTCGTGTCCCTAACCGGACAGGGGCCACTACCTTGCGCAGCCGGTAACCGTAAAAGGGCCCCCCTGCCCTGCTGGTCCGTCTTGGAGCTCCGAACTTGGACTATAAGCTCGTTTGTTGAAAGAGTCAGGTCACCTAAGAAGATACCCCTCTGGGTGTGGGAGGCCCCTCCCTCACAAACCACTTCCCCTATGCGCAGGGCCCCGAAGAAGGCTATGGAATAAGCGGCCGAGAATAGGCGAGCTTCGTATTTTGACCAGCATATTGCACGTAATTTTTTGTGTATTTTGGTCAGAATGTCAAAAGTTATGGGCCTCCTCCTGTCAGAGCTGGGGGGCTGAAGCCGGCGCCACCCTTCTAAAGACTTACGCACTATAAATTTAGCACACGGGTCGGTGTCGAAAAAGGTTTTACAAAAATATGAAATCCCTGCGGACTGGATATTAAGAGTCTTCGGAGCCCTGCCCAGTTCCTTCAGATGGGCTAAATAGTGGAGGACCTCTCTCGTGGAGGGAACAGATTTTTGGTTTGCACTGGGAAATTTATTGCGGAACTTTAAGAAGTCGGCCCACGCTTTTTTGTAAGATCTCATTGTGGACGGGGCGACTGCACCAAATACTCCCTTCATCACTTCTTCCTCCCAAGACTCCAGAGATGTTCCGGGAAAGGCATCGATGATTGTTCCGCATCCGGCGCTAACGAGCGGAAGCGCTCCATCTGAAAGCGAGATAGAGCATCTGCGATGTCATTATTAATGCCAGGTACAAATTTGGCTGAGAAATATATGTTATTCTCGAGGCACAGGAGGACGAAGGACCGCAACAAGTTTCCCACCCTAGGGGTGCGCGCGGACTGTCTGGACAGCACCGCTACCACTGCCTGATTATCGGTGTTGAAACAGACCCTATGATTGCGAAACTGCTCAGTCCAGAGGTGTACTGCCACTAGGATAGGGAAAAATTCCAAGAATGTAAGGTCACGCAAAATGGGCTGACCCTGCCAGTCTTCTGGCCACCTTTTTGCACACCACTGGCCCCTGAAATAAACTCCGAAGCCCAGGGACCCTGCTGCATCTGACTGGACTTGGAAGTCGGCCTTGAGGGTCATGGAGTCCTGCCACAGGGATATACCATTGTATTTATCTAGGAATTGCAGCCAGACTCCCAAATCTGCCTTGACTTCCTTGGAGAGGCGAACCCTATGCTGCGGTGCCCTGAGACCTGCCGACAGTCTGGCCAGGCGGCCACAAAAAGGTCGACCCGGTGCCACTACCCTACAAGCAAAATTTAGGTGACCCAGCAGGGACTGAATTTGTCTTAGAGTAACCTTCTTTAGAGGCAGTAGCTGTCCGATCAATTCCTTAAGGGCTAACAATTTCTCCCGAGGCAGTCTGGAAGTTTGAGCCACGGTGTCTAACTCAATGCCTAGATAGACCAATGAAGTAGATGGACCTTCCGTTTTTTCTGCGGCCAAAGGCACCCCCAGCTCACCTGCCAAGGCCGTGAAAGCCTCCAAGAGGGCGGAGCATCGCTGCCTGTTATCTGCTACCAAAATAAAATCATCGAGGTAATGTGATACGCCCAACGACCCAGTCCTGAAGCGTAGGGCCCAGTCCAGAAAGGTACTAAACGACTCAAAAGCTGAGCAAGCTACGGAACAGCCCATAGGCATTGCTTTGTCAATGAAATACGCCCCTTCAAATCTAAAGCCCAACCAACGGAAGTCTGCTGGATGGACGGGAAGAAGGCGAAACGCTGACTCAATGTCACATTTGGCAAGGAGTGCCCCTTGCCCAAATTTGCGGATCATTTTTATTGCTTGATCGAAGGAGGCGTATTTCACCGTACAAAGCTCCTGGGGAATCGCGTCATTGACCGAGCCTCCCCTTGGGTAAGAGAGGTTGTGGATCATGCGGAATTCCCCTGGGGTCTTTTTTGGTACAATGCCTAACGGGGATAGGTGCAGTCCTTCCACTGGAGGCTCAGCAAAGGGACCTGCAACCCTACCTGCACTGATTTCTTTCTCTATCTTTTTCCTGACTATCTCTGGCCTTTCCCTAACTGATTTTTGATTTTGTGGGTCCCCAGTGTTAGGGGGGAAAGCCACGGGGATCCTGAAACCAGTGGAGAACCCCTCCCAAAGGTATTGCGCGGCTTTCCGATCGGGGTATTGATCCAGCAGGGTTCTGAGGGGCTGAAGGCGGATGGGGGAGGAGGCTAAACCAAGATGCAAGTTACTGGCGGTTACCGGGCCCTTGGTGGGAGGATCCGGGGGTGGCCCTGTTATTGTTGTGGAAGAACCCCCTGCCCCCACGAAAGGGCTGCTGTTTGTTCTTGAAGCACGCAGAGGCGGGGTGGTTACCCCAGCACCGCTCACATTCATGAAGATACTTACAGGAGGATCGCGAGCATACACCCCTGTTGTACTCCCAGCAGTGGCGGCGCCGCTTCGCCTCTGTCTTACCCGCCTTGGCTGAATCCTGGTGTTTCTTTTCGATGTAGGGATTGACGTCCTCGCCCCAGTAATTAGGATCCGTTAGATCCCATCGGGTGGAAGGCAGGAGAGAAGCGTTTCTACGGAAATTCTCGTCATATGTTAAGGCGGCATTTTCCCCCGCAAGCGCGTGTGCCCTCCTCACGTGAGCCAAATAAGCAACCAAATCCATGGAGCGCCGAGGATAAGCAGCGCAAACGACTCCCATGAAAACCTGGTACCCATCCAGCCAATTCTCAAAGGTGCGCTCTGCCCTAGGCGACCTATACCTCCGCTTACCAAAGGAGCGCCTCTTCTCACCTTTTCCTGTTAGCTTAGTCGGAGGGAGAAGGGTGAACATGTCCACATAGTCCCCATTGAGGATCTTATTCCTCTTCTTCTGGGACAAATGGTTCCCCAATATAAAATCGGTGGACTGATTGGTGGCAACTTTTACATCCTCCACTAATGCCCCGTCCTTCCATTCCAGTACTCCATTGAAAGTCTTACGATGGGAATTCGCCCTCCTTTCATGCGCCCAAAGTGGGATCCCATGATTCCCTTCACCAAGACCCCAGTAACCATCCATGGGGCCCTCGCTATCCGAATCAGAGGATGACGTACCTGACTCATCTTCCGACTCGGACTGCTTACTTCTTTTCTTCTTCGCAGACGTGTGCTTCTTCTTGGACTTTCTTTTACCTCCTTGGACCTCTGCGTTGGCCGGGTTCACACTGGCCGCTGGCTGAGCAATTTGAGGTTCCATGTGCTCCTCCTCCAAGCCGGAACCCGCGCTGTCCTCGGTGGAGCTGTGCTGGGGCTGCTGTTCCTGAAACACACTAGGAATGTCTACCACCTGTGAAAAGGCATTGCTGCTGGTCCTTTTGGCAGTAGCCTTCCCCTTGCCGGGACCTTTTGCCGGTGCCTTACCCTTTCCGGCGCATTGGTTGGCTTTCTTAGTAATGGCTGCCTGGGCACGGGTATTAGGGCGACCTACATTTGCGGTTTCTGACTGGGCGCTGCCCACTGCAGCGGCTGGGATGCCCTGCTGCCCTAGATTGTTAGGAGGAGTGTCGGGTATTACCTCCTGAGATGGCTCTGGGGCCGGAAGCGCCAAAGCCCCAGGCCTACATTGCCTATAAAATGTTTCAAACGCCCTGAAAAATTGAGCAAAGGCTTGAGGGTCACAGGGCATGGCCACTACTTGGGCGCTACCATTACTTGTGGCAGGTGCCAACTGATTGCCAGAGGTGGATGCCTGCTGGTCCCCGCCTGAAGCCATTACAAACTATATGTGAGACCTGAGAAATCTCAAATTACTTTCCAAACAAAATGCACCTGCTCAGAATCGACACGCCGCCAAAGGGTTCTGACTAGTTCAGTATTGTCAACACTGCTTAAGGCTCTACCCAGAATCTAAAGAGCAAATTTCCCTTATTTAAACTTTTATTTATTTTTTAATCTCTTATTTATTTATTTAACTATCTGCTGCCAATAATAAGTAACCGCAAAGGCTATAAGCTGTAACTATGAGGTAGCCTATTGGGTAGAGCCCAGATTGCTAGTCAAGAAGGAAGCTATTATTGATTATTCCTTATTTATTTATTAATTTTTTAAATTTATTTGTCTATTTAATTTTTATTTGTATTTATTTATTTTATTTTTTATTTTTTAAATTAATATTATTATTATTATTTTATTAAACTGCCCTAATTAAAAGCAACCGATGGATTAATCAGGCAGATGGTGTCTAAAGAAGTAAAGCAAATGAATTGCTATCACCAATGAGGAGCCAAGTAAATGATGCTGCCAGAAGCCCCTTGCACTCTTTAGCCCTTTTATTGCCTTTATGAATTAAGGGTTTTAAAAGCGGAGCTGAAATAAGATATAAGCCAGAGTGCTTGCCAATTGCACCAATCAATTGCACCAATCAATCAATTGCACCAATCAATCAATTGCACCAATCAGTCAATTGCACCAATCAATCAATTGGACCAATCAATCAATTGCACCAATCAATCCTACAAGCAGCCCACGGACAGCACTTTACAACCAGCACTCAGCCCTCCAAAGACCTTTAATTGCCTCTATGAGTTGAGGCTTTAAAAGGAAAGCTGAAATAACAATATAAGCCACAGTGTTTGCTAATTGCACCAATTAATTTCAAAGGCAGGCAGCAGTCAGGACTTTGAAACCAGTACTCAGCATTACCAAAGACTCCTTTATTATACTATTATTGTTTAAAGTATTTCCCCCAATAACCACAATTTAAAAGCCTGTCATTCAGAAACCTGCAGCAGCAATAGATTCTCCCCTGTACTGCTGCAGACCTGGGAGCCAGCAGCGGGAGGGATTGCAACAATGTAGCTGCTTCCTGCACAGAGCAGCTAGCCTATGCTGGCAATTTATAATAAGCGTCAGAGCTGCTGCTGAGAGGGAAGAGTAAAGCAAAGTTGTAAATACAAGCCTCCCCAGTGTGTAAGGGGGTGATTATTCAAAACGCCAGGCAGCAGGGCTTGCCAAAGTCCTCAGGAATGAGGTTAATATCGCTTATTATTCCCTCCCCCAAAGATTGGAGCAGCCCTGTATCACAGTCAAGTCTGAACCATAAAGAATATGCTTGCCAGTACCCTTCCCTTACTTAAAATGGCCGCCTGCGCTTCGCCACGTGGGCTCTCCAAAATGGCGACGGCTGTTTGCCAGTACCTCGCCCTTACAAAAGATGGGTGCCCAAGCTTCACCACGTGCGCCTGTAAACGCTGCTGGTTGCCTAGCTGCAGGGACGCCACAAATGAGGTGAAAATAAAGAGGCAAGAGAGAGAGGAATGTTCCAACAAATGCAGCCTCCCCACCACGAAAGAGGAGAAATAAAGAGGCTGGGGAAATGAAGGGGCTGGGGGTGGGGTAATGCTCCAAGCTACTTGATCACAAAGGCAGCCTCCCCACTGACGACAAGGTCCTAGCAGATGCGTAGTGAGCAGGGAAGCTGCATGCACGGCTTAAGGCAGGGACGGATTTAAACCTCCCTGCCTGGAAAATTAGTCTAGGAAGATCCACAGCCCCGCAGATACCCGTCTGCAAAGAGACCACCCCCCACACCCAAGTACTTAGCCAGGCGCAGGACGATCAGGGGAGACTTTCTGGACGTCCCAGCAACTCCGATGTAGCTTGGAAGCAAAACACCAACTCAGTGACGCTCCCAAAAGCTGTGCAGTAACAGGAACAGAGGGCAGAAAAAAGCCGACGCTCAGCTGGAAAGGTAAAAAAAAAAAAAAACCAAAAACCGCTCAGCTGGAACTGGGGCAAAGAGGGCGGTCCCCGGGCGTGCCTGGCCTTAAATAGGCCAGGCCACCCCCCCCCCCGGTCCGCTGATTGGCGGGCCGGGCTGCCGACACGCCCGGGGATTCCCTGATCACGCGAGGGCAAGGGACAGCCCCCGCGTGAGTGAAGTGGGAGGGATTTCTGCCCGCAACCCCCTCTCCTCCCAGGTCGGAAATGGCTTTGTGGCTTGAACTCAAGCTCCACTATGAAGGAAAATTGGGTCTTTAGTGTCATAGTAATGTCAGTTGATTGACAAGTGGGTGGAGCCCAAGCCACCTGCCAAAGTGGCGCGCCAGAGTGTAGGAAACCCTCGATTCCCCCTGCCAGATCATATTCATTTATGAGTTTGTTTGCTGTTTGTGTTGATCATCAAGTTGAAGTTGACTTGCAGGAAATCTCTATATAGCCCATATAACCAACATGCTTTAATTAATGCATGAAGGGGTTAAGACCATAGAGTAAACTGTCCTTCCAGAACAGCTATGTCACTTCCCTTACCTTGGGAGGAAACAGGTAATCAAGCCTTTTGTTCCCACACCAGTCTATGTGAGAAACTCACTCTAGGTCAAGCACATGGCTTTCACAAGCCTTGAGTTCCTATACCAATAATCTATGGACTGATGCCACTGCAGCCTGTGCCTTTAATGACCTTAAACCCTACAGCTTTCTTAACAACCTCAAGATCACCAAATATTAACCACCAACTCATGAAGACAACTGTTGCCATGCTGCTCATTCATACCTATGAACAGGACCTTAACCGTTAATGTGCATGATGCAGGCCATGTTTGGCCTTGATGGCCGCAATCCCCTTGAAATCTGTATTTCTTAGAATCAAGTTGTGCTAATCTAACGTCAAAGAGCTGTCGTCTCCGAAAGAAGTCAGTCGATGCTCATCCATCAACTGAATTCTCTACAGCTCCCAGATATAATGCAGACCAGCAGCAAGCCGGTTGTTAATTGATATAGTTTTTTAGAACAATGGGTGGCTCTTTCGCTTGATGCCATACTGATCGAAGCTTTGAGCAAATGGTAAGATTTTTCTCTCTTTCCCTTATTCCAGCTCAGACAGCATTCGTAACATTTCCCTGCAATGTATGACCTACTTTTAGCAAAGAATAGTCAATATCTATTAACTTCTCTCTTGTAACATTCAATAGTTTGCTCCAGCAACTCCTTCTTTGACTCTCTTTCTTTGAGCTGAAGTTTCTGAATGGGCAGGTAGGCAGAAGAACTCAGAGGTCACTGGGTAAGCCTACTACTGCTTGATTAATTTGAAATGGACCGTTTCAGACTGAACGTCACTGAGCCCCGAGTCAAATTCAAAACAGGCTCAAAAGACCCATCCAAGCCAATGACCTGGACCATCTTCAGGTATCTGAAGGGCTGTCACGTGGAAGATGGAGCAAGCCTGTTTTCTGCTGCTCCAGAGGATAAGACCTGAACCTATGGATTCAAATGACAAGGAGATTCCAACTGAACATCAGGAAGGACTTTATGACATTAAGAGCTGTTCGGCTGTGGAATGGGTTACCTGGCATTGTGGTGGACTCTCTTTCATTGCAGGTTTCTTTAAACAAAGGTTGGATGGCCATCTGTCAGGGACTCTTTAAGACTGATCCCTGAATTGCAAGGAGTTGGACTGGATGACCTTTGGGTCCCCTTCCAACTGTGCTGTTCTATGAACACAACTTACTTTCAACATGGCAAAGAGGGGTGCAATAGTAACAAAAACAGCAACTCCACCCATGAGAATCTATCTGGTTGCTCTACCTCAAGCACATGGCTTTCACAAGCCTCTTGAGTTCCTATCTATGGACTTATGCCACTGCAGCCTGTGCCTTTAATGACCTTAAAAACCCTACAACTTTCTTAACAACCTCAAGATGGCCCCTTAAGGGCAGATGTGTGGAATTGTTGTATGCCACACGTCTGTTTACATTCCAGCACAGTATGCTGGGAACTTCCGTTGTGTATTGCTTTTGCTTTTAGCTGTTCTCTCTGAGAAGACATGAGAGAGAGACGACATGTTTCTTTGTCCTGATTTATGATTAATAAATCTGTAGTTGTAGCATGCTTCCACAAGCCTCACGCCTATTCTGTGTGTGCAGTTCTCTCTGCTAATAGCGTGCCCTGGCTTTGAAGCCGGGGTCACTGATTTACATCGGAGCGTGGGCCGATGGAAGGAGTCGGCCGAGCTGGGGCTTGCCAGCTGGCCTCCCGGCCCTCTGCATGCCAACAGCCCCATCACCAACCACCAAGTCATGAAGACGACTGTTGCCGTGCTGCTCATTCATGCCTATGAAGAGGACCTTAACCGTTAATGTGCATGATGCAGGCCAGGTTTGGCCTTGATGGCCGCAGTCCCCTTGAAATCTGTATTGCTAAGAATCAAGTTGTGCTAATCTTACGTCGAAGAGCTGTCGACTCCAAAAGAAGTCAGTCAATGCGGAGACTTCCGGGTTAGCGCGAACGGCTAATGGCGGATTCCCTCCGAGCTCCGGAGGGAATCGGCTCTTCAGGAGCGGGGTCTTGCCGCTGCGGCGACGCGGGGACCCTTAGAAATCACAGGCGGGGAAGCCTGTGAACTTGGTGACTCGGCGGGCACCATTTGCGTCCCCCCCGACCCGTGAAGAAGCCTTTTTAAAGGCTTTGGAACGGGGGACGGGGTGAGCGGCGCGGTGCTGAGAGTCGACTGCTTCTCCTGGGGAGTGAAGCCGCGAGCCATGGTCGGAGGGCGCTGACTTCTTCCTGTGAACTATCGGACCCTAAAAGTAACAACCCGTGAGTAGTACGGAAATTGGACTTTTTCAGGAAATTTCTTTGGAATTTGGCACGATCGGGGAAGGTGCAAACAGGAAGTCCACCTCCCTGCCTTGTAAAAGATCTAAAGCAAGGACTAGTTAACTAAAGTCGAGAGAATTGTCTTTTCGATAAAAGATATTAATTTCACGATTTGGTGATACAAGTATAAGAAATTGTGCTGGAGGATAAGAGTTAATTTTGAGAGTTGAAGTTCCACCCCACCCCCCCAGACCCGGGAGTGATCCGCGAGAGAGCCTGCTGAGGAGACATAGAGAAGTTTGACAGCTGTCAAATTTAGCTGTCAAAAAGGAAAAAGAGAACTTTGTTTCTGCTGTCTCTGCTGGATACAGTTGTTGCAACTTGGTTATATTTTGTTGAAAATAAGTAAGAACTGATACAAATTAACCTGACTTTTGGATTTTAACTGGAAAGAATACTAAGTTACTAAATCCCTCTAGAGGAGGATTTGGGACACTACAAGAATGGCTGGAAAAGGGAAAATTCAGGCTGGGCTGGACAGAATATTTGTTCTCTTGGGAAAGTTACAAGGCCAAATTGAGGTTTTGTCTACAAATGTAACAACCTTGAGTTCAAAAGTAAATAACATTACGGAACTTGATAAGGACTTGACTCAGGAAGCCCATGCAGCTGGACAAAAAGAGGACTTTGAGAATTCTGAAAGTGTGGAGAAAGAGATACATGTTCCTGAGGAGAAGGAAGGAGGAGCTGCAACCTTGCAAATGACAAAGGAGAGCCAGAGGCCTGACATCATGCTCAAAAAGGGAAACAAGAAATCAAACCAAAGGCCTGACAGGATGATTACAAAGGAAAACAAGTACTGGATGATGAAATTCTGGTTTAAATTGGTGAAGGAAAAATGGGGAGATTCCTTTGTGTGGAGACCTGAAGATCTATGGATTACAAATTTGATTAAAGTGGAAGCTGGAGTCTTGGTGACAATTGGACTTTTGGACCTTGCTTTTAAGTATGGAGGTCTGGCTGGAAGAAATTTGGACTTTATTGAGACAGAGCTCCTCCGAAATTCGGAATTTAATATTAAGGACTATCAAAAAAACCGGCAGAGAGGAACTGAGAGAGAATTAAGAGCCTCGGACGTGAGATCTCCAGGCTGATAGAAGATTAAGACTGGACATTTGTTGGGGATCGAAACCGGGAAAGGGGGTGGTGGGGTTTGAGAATCCAAAGGGTGTATAATTATGATTTGTCTTTTTTTTGTTGTCTGGTTATTAATATGAAAATTGGGAAATTCATGGAATGGAATTAGTGTCGACTTTAGGAAAAAGATTTGTGTATTGAGGTACAAATATTGATGTTTATAAGTTAAAATAAGTTAAAAAAATGAATTAAATATAAAAAGGTTAAAAAATTGGGGATAAGAACTTGTTGAACAAACAACTTGAATTGGAATGCAAGAAGGGGAAGTGTGGGGAAGTCTGGGAAATATGGTAATGAAAATATGGAACTGTAAATTTTATGTGTTTTTAAATTTTTCCTTTTTTATTTTTTTGTATTTTTTGTTCTTTTTGGATTTCTTTTGTATTGAATTTGAAAATCCTAATAAATATTTCATTAAAAAAAACAACAAAAGAAGTCAGTCAATGCTCATCCATCTGCTGAATTCTCTACAGCTCCCAGATATAATGCAGACCAGCAGCAAGCCGGTTGTTAATTGATATAGTTTTTGAGAACAGTGGGTGGCTCTTTTGCTTGATGCCCCTTTGATCATTTTCTAATGGAAATTCTTTTCTCATATATTGTTGGGGAATGGGGGTGGGAACATAGGAGAAATGCTCAACAAGGGGCTAAACAAGTGTTCTAAATCTAGAATCAACCTGACCCGGTCGCTTTCCTGTTGCAGCTGTTGAAATAGCCAAAGGCATTTTCTAGATGTGATCCCTGCATTGCAGAGGGTGGGCCAGATGTCTCTTGGGTTCCCTCTATATTTGTTGTATTCCACTTTCCCACAGTGGCTCACAACATTCTAAATGAGTAATAATAAATAGAACAATTAAATATCTATATATTAGACAATAATCAAGATGTCAATAAATATCAAAATAAATCCTTATATAAAAACAATACAAATAAGGTCATGTGCTTTAACAACTTAAGACTAAACTGCATAGAAATAAAATAGTGGAAAGGCCACTATTCCCAAAGGACATTCCACAAAAGCTTACACACCACAATTAATTTACACTCTTAGGATAGTAGCCACACCTCTTGTGGCAGCCTTCCTACCCAGCTCCCATCAGGGTCTCCCCTCTCATTCTCTTCCCCATCTCTCACCTGGCCAGGTAAGATTGCCACTCAATCTCTAGTAGCAATTATCTTCTGTATCTCCACTGTCAGAGTTAGCCTTCCCATGAATGCCAGTTGCTGGGAATCCCAAATGTGAAGAGCACTGTTCACTTGTGTCATGCTTGGAGGCTGCCCATGGACACCACAATTGTGAGACCAGATGGGCCTTTGGCCAGATCCAGCAGGGCTCTTAAGTTACCTGTTGGGAATCAAAAGTAGCAAAAGTAGTAATAATAATAATAATTTATTATTTATACCCTGCCCATCTGGCTGGGCTTCCCCAGCCACTCTGGGAAGCTTCCAACAAAATATTAAAATACAGTAATGCATCAAACATTAAATCTCCCCTAAACAGGGCTGCCTTCAGATGTCTTCTAAAAGTCCGGTAGTTGTTTATCTCTTTGACATCTGGTGGGAGGACGTTCCACAGGGCGGGTGCCACTACCGAGAAGGCCCTCTGCCTGGTTCCCTGTAACTTGGCTTCTCGCAGTGAGGGAACCACCAGAAGGCCCTCGGTGCTGGACCTCAGTGTCCAGGTAGAACGATGGGGGTGAAGATGCTCCTTCAGATATACTGCTCCTTCAGATATATTGGACTGAGTGGCTGTTATAGATCTTCATTTTCCCCAACCTTCATCTTGTTATGGACTTTCATGTTACCGGTTGCTGGGAATCGTGAGTGGGGAGAGCAGTGCTGCGCTCAGGTCCTGCTTTCAAGGCTTCTCAAAGGCATCTGGTTGGCTATTGTGAGAACAGGTTGCTGAAGGATCTTCTTATGTTCTACTTCAACCCCCCCATGTCCTCACAGTTCTGATGTTGCTCACTCACTTGCCAAGTTGGGCTCCTAAAGTACAGCTGGTCAGCTTGGATGGGAGGCGCTGTCTTCTACCCTGAGCTCATTGCAGAAAAGGCAAGGGCTTGATGTATTGAGTAAAGAAGACATATTAAATATCAGAGCAACACCGTGCCTTGCGAATCCTTGCCCCAACTGCCCACCCCAAGTTAAAATTCCTTATAGAAAAGTTACAAATGGTGTGTGTGTGTGATCATAGGATTCTCGAACTTCACAAGCTAATGAGCTCAGTGGGGAAACTGGCTTTACCCACAAAGAATGCATTTGTTCATGGTACACTGTAGGTAAGGATCTGACACACCGTAACTGGGAGGTTTTTGTTCTCCTCCTCGTCCTGCTGGGATTTGCTTCAATTATGCCAAAGAACGTCCCTTCTTTCTTGCCCTAATAAACACTGCAAAGGAAATTAAATTACTCAGACAGAACAATGGCGAACCAGTTTTGACACCTCTCCGAGGCAGAAAAAGAAAAAGAGTGAGCTGCTTAAGTGTGTTCCAACTGCACTTGAGGCCTCATGTATATGGATATCGGCAATCGCTCATCCTCAGTGTAGGCGCCCTGCAAGAACATAAATTAACTCCAGGATGTAATGGGGTTTGCCAGGAATGGTTTCTTTTCCTCTCGCCTTCTCTCTGGCTTTGTGGATGTAACAGTTCTGATTATATGCAAGAGCGTTAAGAGGCAATTAATCAATTGTATTCATCTACAGCTGATGCCTTGTGATCCATGACTAGGGCACATCCTGGATGGAGATGGCTGGAGATAAGCTGCTAAGGGAGAACCAGGTTAGGATGGGGGAGAAATCTGATGCAGTTCAGATTTAAAGGTGAATCTATCAAATTTGCACTTTCTGAAAGGATATGAGAACCAAAACACAGCCCAACTTGAAAATTTGCACTTATCCGAATTTTCTGATGCAGTTCTCCAACCAGGCAATGTGTACCAAAATGCATAAATTGGGCATACATGTTCATAAAAATGAATGTATTAGTGAAAATAACATGGAGGAATGCGTGGTATCAAGAGAAATTGCTTGCACAAATGTGTACATTGGTCAAAAGCTGCATACAAAAAAATTGTTTATTGGGAGAAATTTGCACTAAAATGCTGAAGAATTTTCATGAGGATATTTTGTTTTTGTTTTTTTAAAAAGCAAATGCCTTGAGAAATGGGGAGAACTGAATTTAAGATTGGGGAAATGAGAAACTGAGAGGACCAAAATTGAGAGATCATTCCATTCCTAGAGCCAAGTGTCAGGACTGAGAGGTCAGAATCAGAACAAATGAAAACAAGGCAAGACTATTGTTGTCCAGCCGCAAATTGAAATAGAAAGCCTTTATATCATTTCCGCTTGAAAACACCCAGTGACCAAACAAGATAGGCGAAGCTACTCCAATTCCTGGAAGACTTTACCATTGCAGAGTGGTTGGAGGATAAATGATGAATTGCCCTTTGATTGCCCCTTTATGTTCTAGTGAAACAGTGCTATTTCACTATAAAGGAAAGAAACAATGGTTAAAGGAAACCTGTAATTAACTCCATCCCTTTGGAAAACAGAAGCCAATTAAGCAATAGTTCACCCCCCAGTCATTCTGAGAAGGAAGAAATAATGTAGTCAGAACCTACAAGGAGGAAGCTTTTAATTAAAAACACAGTAGCCCATAGAAGTGCAGTGGGGAACTGGATTCAGATAGGAGGACATCCAGAAATCCCCCAGCCTCTGCAGGCCCCTTTGATGGGTTGAAAGGGCCACCCAGCTATCAATCATCTGATGTCAGGTGATTCAGCTTTGAATCTGTGGCTTGCAAAGGAAGAATTGGCACCATACCCCTTAGTGTGCCTAATTTTCCTTTGCAACCATGGTTTGAATTCAACCATCAGCTGCAGATACAAAGGAAGAATCAGGAGCACAGTCTAAGTGCACTCCCAATTCTTCCTTTCCAGTTGTACTTTGGCAAAAGCAAAAGGCAGAAAATCAGTGCCTAATTCTACCACTGCTTGCTCTCAGCTCTTTCTTTTCAGTGTGGGCCCTGATGTCTGGTGGTGGGCAGGTAGGCGTGGCTTGAGCCAACCCACGCTAACAGACCATATAGGGAGATTTTGTGGCCCTAATTTGGCGTATGGGCCAGTGGTTGCCTACTCTTGTCTTAGAAGCTTCAATAGTGCTTCACCTGTCCACACTGATAGTTTTGTACCATGATTGCATTTTATTGCAAAATATATCTATAATGAGCAATCAGGTTTGAAAAAGCAGAAGACAGTATAGAAAACACTGGACTGCGTAATAACAATGAGCATTTCAATTGTCTACAAGAAAGTGAACAATGAATGGTGATATCAGAGAAAATGGCTAAGATACAAGCAACCATAGTTAAGATCTAGCCCCTTTGAATACCATGCATGTCTACTCAGAAGTAATCCCTACTTAGTCCAATAGGACTTGCTCCCAAGTAGGTGTGTGTAGTCCGTGATCATTGCAGATGGTGACAGCAGTCACGAAATTAAAAGACACCTGCTTCTTGGGAGAAAAGCAATGACAAACCTAGACAGCATCTTAAAAAGCAGAGACATCACCTTGCCAACAAAGGTCCGTATAGTTAAAGCTATGGTTTTCCCAGTAGTGATGTATGGAAGTGAGAACTGGACCATAAAGAAGGCTGATCATGGAAGAATTGATGCTTTTGAATTATGGTGCTGGAGAAGACTCTTGAGGGTCCCATGGACTGCAAGAAGATCAAACCTATCCACTCTGAAGGAAATCAGCCCTGGGTGCTCACTGGAAGGACAGATCCTGAAGCTGAGGCTCCAATACTTTGGCCACCTCATGAGAAGAGAAGACTCCCTGGAAAAGGCCCTGATGTTGGGAAAGATTGAGGGCACAAGGAGAAGGGGATGACAGAGGATGAGATGGTTGGACAGTGTTCTCGAAGCTACTAGCATGAGTTTGACCAAACTGTGGGAGGCAGTGGAAGACAGGAGTGCCTGGCGTGCTCTGGTCCATGGGGTCACGAAGAGTTAGGCACGACTAAATGACTAAACAACAACAAGGTGTGTTTAGTATGTCTGTCGTATTTTTCCCGGTTTTGCTGGACTCATATGGGAATCACTCAGCAAAATGGCGTTTTGGCAGATTTTTACCAAATCGGAAAATGGGGAAAACCTAGACGTATGGCAAGTAGGGCTCAGCAACTTTGTCCAGATTTTCACTATTGGGAATATGACACTAGACACTAGGATTGCCATCTAATTCATTTAGAAAAAGCACCTGGGGGGAGAGTTTGAGAGGGATAGAGACTCTGTGGCCCTCCAGATGTGGTTGGACTGTCTCTTCCAGCAGGTTGGGATTGATGAGAGTTGGAACCCAAAGACATCTGGAATGCAAAAGATTTCCTACCCCTGGTTTAGCCATAGATTGAGCCTGGGACCTTCTGCATGCAAGGGAGAAAGTGGAAGGGCCGTGGCTCAATGGTAGGACATCAGTTTTCTTTGCAAAATGTTCCCGGTTCAATGCCCAACATCTCCTGATAGGACTGGGAATATCCCCTGTCTTGCAAATCTGGAGAGCCGGTGTAGACAATATTGAGCAACGTGGGCTGATGTTCTGACTCAATATAGGACAGCTTTCTCTATGCAATGCCACAGAGCCAGAGGAAAAGTGAGTTGCGCTTTGCGATTGGGGTGAAACGTGCTCTCTGGCTACAGAAAGGTGAACACCTCCTGCTTTAAATAGTAAGCAACGTTGAGTCCGTGATCTTTGACATCCCTGTGCTATTCAGCCTTTAAAGTGCAATTGTTGTCAGTGGCCTTTCTTCATCCTTGCAGAATGCCCTGCTTCAAAAACACCTCAACATGAATGCCATTGTAAACATACATTGCTTTTTCAAGGACGAAGGCATCTTGAAAAGAAGTGGTAGTTAGGTTTCTCTTAAGAGAAAGGTATGTACAATGCATCGAAAGAACCCCTCCATTAGAAATAGTGAGGCGATCTCATATATGTGTGTGTGTGCTAATTAAGCCCTTTGCTTAACAATGCAAAACTAACCTTAGTTGCCGTCTGGCAGAGGCAACCTTCCATTTTACTCTTTTTAAAAATCCCTGCTATTGAAACTAAAGGAGGTACTAGGCCAGAATAACTAAACCATGACATCTCCCTCTTTGGGTATCTTTTCTTGCTCACCCACCCCCCTTTCTTCTTTCCCTCAAACACTGCAGCCTAGATGCCCTGGCTTTTGAGAATGTATCCGAGCATCCATCAACGCGACAGACACTTTCCGTTTTCATACATCCTGTTAAGAATGATGCGTTTGACAGTGAAAAGCTGGCTCTGCCATGTGCGCCCCCCTGGAGAGAGCACTGCCATGTATCTCTCCAATTTCAGTCATATGTCACTGCAAGCTGGGAGCGCATAATAGATCCGTAGAGATTATTCAATAAAAATAATAATAAAAAGACTAGAGAGATGAAGAAGCAGGGGAAATCTGAAGGCCCACAGCAATGTGAAAGCAATGTGTGCTTCTGCTGTCCCTATGCACAGAAGCCGTCTCTAACTTCTCATTCCCATTGCTGATAAATCCCCATTGCTATGGTTGTCTTTTTGAAGATTATTAAAACTAGGTTAGGGTTGAATTGCTATAGTTGTCATTCTTAAGGATACCTATCCCTTGTTTTGGAGGTAATTTAATATTATTTTTGTCTTTCCCTGCCTGCCTTGTTCCTTGAAGAAAGTGTGGCGACCTTCATTTAATGCAGTGAAATTTTTGATTGGCTGGCTGACATCTTTTGAATGCTTGCATGTTGATAGATATTAGTTGGGGAAGACCATCAGTGGTATAAAGCAGAAGGTTCTAGATTGTTGGCTGTTATTTTTTTAAATAGCAGATAGACCTCTACCTGAGGCCTTAGAGTAGTCAGCACGGGAACAGATGGGCCAGAAATTCAATCTGAATACAGGGCAGGTTCCTGTGTGTTCCGAAAAAATACCCTCAGCCCATCTCATCTGGTTTGTATCTTGTGCTTACACAGAGATGGGGAACCTATGGTCCTCTAGATGTTGTCAGACTCCAACTCCCTTCTGTCTTAGACAACAATGACTAATAGCAAGGGATTATGGGAGCTGCAGTCCAGCAACAAGAGTCCTGTGGCATCTAGTTTTGCTTTGGGGAAATAAGAAGCCAAACTATGTGTGATGGATTCTCTGCTGCGCCAAAGGGTGCTGAGATGCTGTCAAATGTGTCATCATTCTAGAGTGGAGAATCAGGACACAAGAGGCAAGGAAACAAATATTCTGTGGCAAAGTAAATGGTCTTTTCACTGCAAAAGAGGGTGTCTTTTCAGCAATGAAAGAGGAAAGGGAAATGGAGACCGATGGGATACCCTGAGGATTTGTCTGCAAATCATAATGCGACTGTTAGCCTACCATTCACAAATGGCAGAGGTGGAGGTAAATGTGTGTTTGGCAAGGAATGAAAGTATATAATGGCTGAAAGAGGGGGACTGCCCCCTCTTTCCAGGCCGTGTCATCAGGGAGTGGGGGCACGTCACTGAATATTCTCCTAACATCTAACAGTCCAGAGGGGTCCTGGAAAAGTCAGTGACTTTCTTAGAAAATTCAGCTCCGCTCTAGTCCAATGAAGGTGTCGGTAGCAAAACTGGAGTCCTGTTTATACTGGAAATGAAATTCCTGCACCAAATGAAATAAATGGTGAAGCTGACATATGAAGGCCATCCTACAATTTAAAAAGGAAAATGTACCCAACCCACTTTAAACTCTTGAATTGCAATAGTTCAGCAGCCAGCAGTTTTTTAGAAAACATATGGCGTTTTTGTTCCTTTATTGTAAATAGAGTCTTACGCTGCTAGCCTTTACATGCCTACTCAGAAGTAAGACACACTAGAGTAAGTAAGATTCAATGGAGCTTACTCCCAGATAACTGTGTAGTCTTACACTGCGATCCTAAACATTTTTACTCAGAAGTATGTCCCACTGAGTTCAATAGAATTTACTCTCTGGTATGTACCCAATCAGATCCTGAAGCTGAGGCTCCAATACTTTGGCCACCTCATGAGAAGAGAAGACTCCCTGGAAAAGACCCTGATGTTGGGAAAGACACAAGGAGAAGGGGATGACAGAGGACGAGATGGTTGGATAGTGTTCTCGAAGCTACCTGCATCTGTGCATGTCCACGGCACTGGTAAACACTTCTGCGCATGCCCAGACACTGGAAATGGCACCTGTGCAGAAGCAATTTTCAGTGTCTGGGCATGCGCAGAAGTGATTACCAGTGCTGCGGACATGCACAGACGCGGTTTCCGGCGTTGTGCTGTGCCGGTCCGGCCCACAGACAATCTCCGCATGAGCGATCCAGCCCATGGCCAGTGAGCCTTGCCAACCCCTGGAATTTGTTGTTGTTGTTGTTTAGTCGTTTAGTCATGTCCGACTCTTCGTGGCCCCATGGACCAGAGCACTCCAGGCACTTCTGTCCTCCACTCCCTCCGGCAGTTTAGTCAACTCATGCAGGTAGCTTCGAGAACACTGTCCAACCATCTTGTCCTCTGTCATCCCCTTCTCCTAGTGCCTCAATCTTTCCCAACATCAGGGTCTTTTCCAGGGAGTCTTCTGTTCTCATGAGGTGGCCAAAGTATTGGAGCCTCAGCTTCAGGATCTGTCCTTCCAGTGAGCACTCAGGGCTGGTTTCCTTAAGAATGGAGAGGTTTGTTCTTCTTGCAATCCATGGGACTCTCAAGAGTCTCCTCCAGCACCATAATACAAAAGCATCCATTCTTCGGCGATCAGCCTTCTTTATGGTCCAGCTCTCACTTCTATACATCACTACTAATATTTTCTTTTGTGCAGCAGGCTAGTTTCTCAACACAAAAACGCATCTCCATCCTCCAATCCACACAAGCAGACTGCAGCATCACAGCTCAAGCACACATTCCAACCAGGAAGAAACAATTGGGGTGTGAAACAGGCCCAATGGGGTGTGTGGCCTGGAGAGAGCACTGGAGGCCAGGCAGAAAGTAACGGAGGGCCGCATTTCTTCCTGAGGCCCTCCACCAATGAGCGACGACAGACTAAATCCTCACAGCTATTTCTGCTGGAAGAGAAACAGGAAGAAGCCAAGTTGTAAGTTGCAGCAGGAGCCAAGTTGTAAGCTCAATTAAATGGAACTAATTAAATAGGTTGGTATGGGGTTGTCGTTGTTGGTAGGTTTGCAATTCCCCCCCCCCCCTTTGTGGATCCATTTTATTAAAGTTTCAGGGCCTGTTTCCTAATAAATAAGGCACAGAGATAAATGGAGACAGAACAATTAACAAACGCGATGATTCAGCCCTGCGAGCTTTTAAACAGTTTATCTAATCTTTATTCACAATGCCAACTCTCTTATATATCACGGCGGTGGCAAGTTAATTCAACCGTTTAGAATGCTTAGGGTTCACACACTCAAAATCGCTCTTGGGGGGGGGGGTTCTGATTCCTTTGCATATGACCACACTCACGTTTAGGGTAAACACAGTATATGGACAGAAAAAATAGATATAGCAAAGGCCCCCAGAGGAGCAATGCAGCTCTCTGTTCCTGTCAATGAGCTTAAGAGCACAAGGAAAGCTCTCCCGGGCCAGGTGGAAGTTCCACTTAGTCCAGCATCCCTTTCTCACACTGGCCAAACAGATACTCAGGAGAAGATCTCAAGCAGAACCTGAGCACAACAGTGCCCCCTTTCTCCTCAAATTATACGCTGTCTTTGTTCAGTTTTCCTCAGTGAAATGTTATCGGGATTTCTTTTCTCTCTGCACTCCGCCTGCATTACTTAAGCGACTTCCCTAACAAGTCCCACATAGAGCACATGGCGGCAATCCAGCCTTGAGTCATTGTGGCTAAACTAACCCAGTCCAAGAATTACTGTTGCTGGCATACTAGCCGAAGCTGGGAGAAGGTCTGTTAGTGCCTAGGTAAAGGGACCCCTGACCATTAGGTCCAGTTGTGGCCAACTCTGGGGTTGTGGCGCTCATTTCGCTTTATTGGCCGATGGAGCCGGCGTACAGCTTCCGGGTCATGTGGCCAGCATGACTAAGCCGCTTTTGGCGAACCATAGCAGCGCACGCTAACGCTGTTTACCTTCCCGCCGGAGCGGTACCTATTTATCTACTTGCACTTTGATGTGCTTTTGAACTGCTAGGTTGGCAGGAGCAGGGACTGAGCAACGGGAGCTCAACCCATCGCGGGGATTCAAACCGCCAACCTTCTGATCGGCAAGCCCTAGGCTCTGTGGTTCAACCCACAGCGCCACCCACGTCTGTTAGTGCCTAAGGTCAGATTAAATAAAGGCAGGGGCAGATTAAAAGCAACAAGCGTTTTGTGGCACCCTAAAGTCCAGTGTATTTGTTATGGCAGAATCTCTCATGAATTACAGTATAAGATTGGTGCCTCAAAGCAGAGGTCCTCAAGTGCAGCCACAATCTGCAGAATTAAGCCACACACATCGGAGTACTCAGATAGCCGCAGGGCTGTTTTTCAGCTGGAGCGCTCTGAAATCAGTTTTGCTACCTCTCTGGTGTGTGCCATTGCTATTCTAAGAGAACAAGGGAGGTGTTCATGGTGAGTTCTGGCACCTCTTTTTCTAGAAAATAGCACTGGATAGCTGCATGACTGTTAGTGCTGACCTGGTACAGTAAGTTTCGAAAGACAACCTGGGTTCAAAATCTTTCAGGAAAAACTGCTTTACGCCCCAGTGCCCCAGTCGGGGCGCAGAATAAATTCAGCAAAACCTGAGTTTCCCCCTAGACCATGTCTTTCTGTCTCTCTCGGCATTCTGCCTTTTTTCAATATCTACTTACCAATTTGAGCAGTTCAGACTGATCAATACCACTCTCAGTTCTAATGGCATCTATAAATCAGCTGCTATATAAATGGCTAAAACGCGAGCGAGGCGAAATCCCAGAGTTGTTAATCTTGGATGCTTTATCACCTGTTTGCGCATGTACAGATGAAGTTAGGCCTGAGAAAGGAGTTTTGGATTTGATCCTGTATTTACTTTTCACTTGAGGGAATATGGAGGGAGACCACCAGTAAAAAATCATAGGCTGGAGGAGCTCCCTTGTGTTTCTGTATCTCCAGCATAAACTGGCTTCTGCATGTTAACCTCAGGCCAGAGATTCCCTGTGGGTGAGGGAGCTCCCATGCATGTATGATTCTGCAGCACAGTTGGGCTTCTACATATTCACTTCAAGCCAGATGTGTTCTGTGGCCCTTCCCCCTTGTATCCCTGTGGGAAACAACTACCCTGTCTATATATTAGGAAAACTTGCTTTGCAAAAAATGTCTTTATTAAAATTGCTTTGCAAAAAAAAAATGCATTTATATTAGGCAAAATTGCTATGCAAAAATGTCTGAGCAAAAATGCTTACAAACGTGTATATTAGCAGAAATTCGTGATGATACATTTTCATACAAAATAATCATCATCACAAACTGATGTGGAAATGTGGAGATTTTAAGACTAGCAAAATGAGAAATAGGGAGAATCCAAAATTGACATTTTGCCCATTCCTACCTCCCAGTTTTGCTACAGCATGTCCTAATCTGTCCTAATATCTTTGAATATCTCCATGACATTTTTGCAAAAATGAAAATGGTGGGGGGTAGCGCACACAGTGCTTTAAATAGATTCTGATCTGTGTTTCACCTTCCCTGGGAAAAGAAAAAATAGAGATGTGTTCAGTACAAGGGGAGATGCAGGTGGTGAAAGGCAGAGGTGCAAGGAAGAGGGACAAGAGAATTTGGAGACGCAATAATGGCCATCCCAAGAGATTATTAGTTTGCCTTCCAGCAGCTTCTTATGCTTCACACACACACAATCCACAACTACCCCCCACTTCCAAGATCCTTTTATTTCTGCAGGGTTTTTGCTGTAGAAATATTACCTTCTTGTAACTCCACCAGCATCGATCCAGCTCTAATTATTCTTTGGTTGGAGCACAGCGTGAAAATAAAAGACGAACAGTGACTTTATGTGTGTGTGCATGTTGATGGAAAACAAAAATGGGGCGGGGGGAGCAAACAAATATGTCTGTAAACAGAAGGTAAAGTGTGAGACATTATTTATTTTGAAACGTGGTTCCCCAGCCAAACAATGAGCCACTGTGGGGTAATGGTATTGTGTCGAACCAGGTTCGAATCTCGACTCCACTAGGAAGCTCACTGGGTGACCTTGGGCTAGTCATGGTCTCTCAGCCTAACCTCCTCACAGGGTTGCTGTGAGGAGGGTATGGAAAGGAGGAGAACCATACACAGCACCCTGAGGTCATTGGAGGAGATGGTGGACTCTCCTTCCAGGGAGGTTTTAAAGCAGAGGTTGGGTGGCCATCTGTCATGAATACTTTTGCTGGGATTCCTGCATTGCAGGGGGTTGGACTAGATGACCCCTGGTGTCCCTTCCAATTCAAATATTCTATTATTCTATAGGGAGTGTTGTCGTCGAAACCACTGAGCCTCTTGGGCTCTTGCTGATCAGAAGGTTGGCAGTTCGTTACGGGGTTGTGAGAATGTTTAGGGTGACAGGAGAGGATATATTGCTTCTTAATATCCTTCCTAACTTGCGCTAGCAAGTTCCTTTATGTAGCAGAGTTACATTCCCCTTTTATATGCACAGCAGAGAGCTGGTTGCAGGCTCGTGCGAGCCTCTCACTATGATATAATTCAATCTGTCTCAAAATGAATTGTGCGTTCCTGGTAAGTTCCCTTGAATCCCTCTTAAGAGAATAAAGATGCAACAATCTTATTCAAAGTCAATAAAAGAAGTTTACTCACATCAGTTCACAGTTGGATTGCTGAAGGCAGACTTAGTTACAAATATGTACATGTGGATCTATCCCATATGGGGAGAATAATCCCAGTGCTTCTGCTAACTGAGAGCTAGCAAAGCAGTCCTAGCTAGAAGCTGGTCAAACGAAGAAGGAAGTCAAAAGGAGGGAATTGTGCTGCATCACTCGTCCGTTTGTTACCTGGACAGGTTAGGTCACACCCACCTTCTATCACATGCAAAAGGAAGGATGCTCCAGCCAAGAGGAACAGGAAGTTTCGACTGGCTGGACCAAACATTCCCTCAAATGTCTTCTCTAGCATCACAAGGAATGTTGTACTTGACAGCCTCTCATGGATCACATCCCACAGGGGTGATCTCCCATTGCTCTGACCCAGCTTCTGCAAACCTAGCAATTCAAAAGCATACCAGTGCAAGTAGATAAATAGATACCACTGCGGCGGGAAGGTAAACAGTGTTTCCATGCACTCTGGTTTCCGTCATGGTGTTCAGTTGTGCCAGAAGCGGTTAGTCATGCTGGCCACATTACCCAGAAAGCTGTCTGTGGACAAACGCCAGCTTCCTCGGCCAGAAGCGAGATGAGCACCACAACCCCATAGTCGCCTTTGACTGGACTAAAGTGTCCAGGGGTTCTTTATCTACCTTTGTTGTTGTTGTTTAGTCGTGTCTGACTCTTTGTGACCCCATGGAACAGAGCACGCCAGGCACTCCTGTCTTCCACTGCCTCCCGCAGTTTGTCAAACTCATGTTCGTCACTTTGAGAACACTGTCCAACCATCTCATCCTCTGTCGTCCCCTTCTCCTTGTGCCCTCAATCTTTCCCAACATCAGGGTCTTTTCCAGGGAGTCTTCTCTTCTCATGAGGTGGCCAAAGTATTGGAGCCTCAGCTTCAGGATCTGTCCTTCCAGTGAGCACTCAGGGCTGATTTCCTTCAGAATGGATAGGTTTGATCTTCTTGCAGTCCATGGGACTCTCAAGAGTCTCCTCCAGCACCATAATTCAATCTTTACCTTTTCCTATGATGCTATGACTAAACGTTAGGGGGGGAAACCCTGAAGGCACAAGCTGATTGACAGTGGCAGGCTGATGGAGTCATGGCATGAAGACAGGGGCAGCCCATCCCATTTCGCCACCTGAGGCAAAATTGGAAGGTGTGGTCCACCCCTGGAAGCATTGCTTACCAAGTTTGCACTGTGGGTTTTGATGACATCTCACTAGAAGATGCCACAGCCACGCAACCTTGACGGCAGGGGTGGGCAGGGCACACATAGGGCAGTGCTCTGTGGGATTCCGCTGCCTGATGTGCTTGCTTCAGTCTGTTTCATGGGTGGGCCGGCCCTGTATGGAAGCACAACTGGGAGAGAAGCCAAACAACAAAATTTCTTGCAGCAGCAGAAGTATGAGAAGGGGGGGAATCGACATTAGTATGCTAAGCCTTGCAAATCGGTCACATTTGTAATAGTTTCCCCTTCTGGCAGTCTAATAATATATTTAAGAATAGTCTCATGTTGCACGGTGTCATGCCGAATTTACAACAGCATTTTAAGAAAAAAAAATTGCTACATTGGAAGGAACAAGCTTCAATCTGTCATGCGTTCTTGAGCTTGACCTTTACCTGCTGTTCCGCAGCACAGTTGGCAAACTGATTCCGGTTGCGAATTTGTCAAGTTCAGCAAGAACGGGTGCGTCGTCGAATGCATTGCAAAATGCTTGAAAGGTTAAGGGAATCTGTTGCAACCTCTTAAGTAAGCTAAGCAAGTCTGGTGTGCCGTAGCTTGCAGACTGTTGAGATTTACTCGGTGGGTGCTAGTCCTTTGGCACGAATGGGGGGGCTGCTTCACAAACCTCAGGCAGCCCTCAGGCAGCCCCCTGCCCCCACCGCCCTTGCCAATCAATCCAAGGGGGTTCCCTGGCTGTCAGCTTCCTATTAAATTGATAAATACAGCCTTTTCCACCAACACATGGCCTCAAAAGTCTTTATTGTAAATATGGTGGCAAAGCCATTTCTGAAGAACACTTGGTCCACACAGATTATTTCTCTGGTGTTGGAATTGACATCATTATCAGAAACAGCAAAATTCTGAAAAAATGGTTTGGGAGAGTGATTCCCAATTAGCTAAGTACTGCAGACCCTCTGTTTTGCAAAAGCTAAGCCATGGACCCCCTTCTTTTGAAATTTTTTATCTTCTCTTCTTCGTCTTCTTTGGCGATCCCTTGTAGCCGAGTAAGATTGTCTTCCATAAACACGGTTTTAACAATGAGACCGTAAGTGGCTGTGGAGGCCAATCCTGGACCCACACGTCCTTCCACAGTGGGGACATTAGTTCCCAGGCAGGAGTTGATCACGACGTGGATTTCCCAAGCGTGCCTTCCTGTTAGCACATTTCTCCCTTGCGTTCTGAGTTCGAGTGGAGCACCTGCAGGCAATGGGTCCTCCATCACCTCAGGAGCCAGAGCGGATTCAGCTGGTGTCTGCTCCTGAGGATCTGGCACAGGTGAGGGCCCTTCAGGTTCAAGCCCCAGCCCCAGCTCAGCTGGTCCTAGAGGCAGGGACTCCTGTGCAGGCTGGGATTCCTCAGGTTCAGCCTCTGAATCCGATTCCCAGGCCATCACAGATGCTTTAGTTGAGATTCCTGCACTGCAGGGGGTTGGACTGGATGACCCTTGGGATCCCTTCCAACTCGACAAGTCTATGATTCTAACAAACCCAAACACTTGTCAGGAATCATCAGCGCTTTTACAGTTTCAAACCAGTTCTTTAATCATGCCCTTCTCCACATGCCGTCTCAACTTCCCCGAGAAGCGACGTCAATCAATAATGAAAAATGCTTCAGAGGAGGAAAGCACCGCAAAGAGAGTGACAATATTGTGACGAGGCAGGTTTTTAAAGTGTTTTCTTAGTATTTTTAACTCTCAGATTAAAAAAAAAAAAGCCTGCAGAGACTGGGTTGTCTCTAATCACATCTCACCATGCAGCTACAGGTGAGCTCTGATAACGCCACCTGCCTGGATGGATGGAGGCTAGAGAGGGGCATGTGACGGAGTGGGTAGAAATTTGCCTGCTTCAAAGAGGAATTGGTATTTGCTGCTTCACCCAGTTATGCCTGTGGCCAGTGACGTAGCATGGGGTGCTGGAGGCCGTGGCCCCAGGCACAGTTTTTTTTAGGGGGCAGAACCTGGTCCCCACACAACAGGCTCCCTCATCGAGGCCAGAGCCGCAGGAAAGGAATAATAATAATAATAATAATAATAATAATAATAATAATAATAATAATAATAATTTATACCCCACCCTCCCCAGCCAAGGCCGGGCTCAGGGCGGCTAACAAGCAATAATAAAAACAAGTTGAATGAATACAACTTAAAAACAAAATTAAAATACAACATTAAAATACTGAAACATTAAAATATTAAAATGTAGCCTCATTGCAAGAGGAGAAAGGAAAAGAAAAAAGAAAGACGGGGAGGGAATCAAATTGGCTCCAAGCCAAAGGCCAGGCGGAACAACTCTGTCTTTGAGGCCCTGCGGAAAGAAATCAGATCCTGCAGGGCCCTGGTCTCATGAGGCAGAGCGTTCCACCAGGCCGGAGCCAGTGTTGAAAAGGCCCTGGCTCTGGTTGAAGCCAATCTAACTTCCTTAGGGCCTGGGACCACAAGGGTGTTGCTATTTATGGACCTTAAGGTCCTCCGTGGGACATACCAGGAGAGGCGGTCCCGTAGGTACGAGGGTCCTAGGCCGTGAAGGGCTTTAAAGGTCAAAAGCAGCACCTTAAATCTGACCCTGTACTCCACCGGGAGCCAGTGCAGCTGGAAAAGCACTGGGTGAATATGTTCCCATGGCAGAGACCCTGTGAGGAAGCCATGCCTGGGACAGGTTTTCATGGTTGGGGCAGCGGTGGCACCTCCTTCTCCTTATGGCCAGCAAAAGGGTGCCCATGTGCACTCTGCTCCTTGGCTGGCCGAGGGAAGGAGGGTGCGACCCCTGATAGAGCCAATTTGCAGTATCTCACAATAGGACTGGCCTTGTCTGCAAATGCAGTAACTCAGGCCGCCTGCTCAGATCAAAGAAAGAACACTACAGGAACATCACAAGGCTTGATTGTAAAAGTTAAGCCAAGATCAGATCTCTTTGATTTCCTATGATGATCTTTCTAGGAGGTAAAGGCACCTATAACTTATAAACAGAGCCTTAGCATTGTCTTCACAAAATGTGTGTGTTGGGGGGAGCTTTTTACTGGAAGCATTGATCATCCATGACAAATTTACGACTGGTGGTGCTCCACAAGGGTCATACCTGTTAATCAGAAAGATGGTTTGACAATGGATTGTATCAGGTGACTTTTCCCACAAACACCTTTCATCTATCATGGGTGGACTGAAAGACCTTACTGAAGTTATCTGTCACATCCTGTTCCTTGCTGTGGAAAGATTGTTTGTGGAAAGAAAACAGGCAGGTTTTGCAGGAGCTTACGGTATCCCTGTTAATGAAGTGGAGAGACATGTTTGGTGCATCATTTAATCTGCTTTTCGTTAATAACAATAATAATAATTTTATTATTTATACCCCGCCCATTTGGCTGGGCCTCCCCAGCCACTCTCGGTGGGTCCCAACAGAGGACTAAAAACAGAATAAAACTTCAGACATTAAAACCTTCCCTAAACAAGGCTGCCTTCAGATGTCTTCTAAAAGTCAGTTGTTTGGGCATTCCACAGGGCAGGCACCACTACCGAGAAGGCTCTCTGCCTGGTTCCCTGTAACCTCACTTCTCGCAGTGAGGGAACCGCCAGAAGGCCCTCGGCGCTGGACCTCAGTGTCAGGACTGAACAATGGGGATGGAGACGCTCCTTCAGGTATACTGGGCCGAGGCCATTTAGGGCTTTAAAGGTCAGCACCAACACTTTGAATTGTGCTTGGAAACGTACTGGGAGCCAATGTAAGTCTTTAAGGCCCAGTGTAATATGGTTTATTGTTGATTTTAATTGTTTTGGATGTTTTCAATTATTCTCATCCATTGTTTTTATCAATAATTTGATTGTTTTATCTTTTCCCTCAACCTCTTTGAGGGTTTCTTTCTTTTTCCCCAATCAAACGATGTATAAATTTTATGAAATAGATAAATAAATGTGAGGTAGCAATGTCTTCAACATATGTTGTAAGCCACCCTGAGGGACAAAAGTGCATCGGAAGAGCGGGGGGTGGGAATACTCTGTGTGTGTGTTTTCGTTCAGCAGCAAGGCTTCCATTTACCAGGCAAGATCACGTCGAAGCTGAGGTTGCTTGCGCAGACCCTCCTAGATATAGGAGTTCCATTTACAGTCCCCAAAATAGGCTGGCATGATCTTTATAAGCTGCCATTCTGATTTCCTGGGTTCTTGGATGATATGTCCTCGAGGAACCAATTGCAATGGAATGGAAGTTCCTGGTTTCCAGCGCCTTGCTCTGTGACCTTTTGCAGTTGCTTCTGCATCTATCTGCCGATCCTTTTCTACTTCCAAGGAGCCTGCACTTCTGAGCTTGCTTCCCATGAATGACAGGGAGTGAGGATGCTATTGCACAGTGAGGGAAAAGCTTCTGGGGTCTTTGTAAGGCATGGACAGGGAACCTGCAACCCTCCAAATATTGTTGGGCTGCCATTCCCACCAGTCCTGCCCATTGGCCTTGCTGGCTGGTACCGATAGGGATTAAAAACTGCATGCACATTTTGCAAAGCTAAGCAGGGTCCGGTATGGTTTTAGATTGGATGGGGGACCACATGTTGAGATTCCTGCATTGTAGGGGTTGGACTAGATGACACTGTTAAGATTCCTGCTCCATGTTTGCAGTCATGAGAATGTTGTCTATCACATGATGGTGTATGTTTTCATTCCACCTGGTGGGAAGTGAGAGAGACAGGATGTTTCTGTTACTGTGTTCCGTGAAGTGGGACTATTGTCCTTTGTTCTTTCTCTCTTTGCTGTCTGATGAGAAAGAGGAAGGAGCTAAGGCAGAATGCTCTAAGTGTATTGTATATAAATAAACGTAGATTAGCCAAAATGCTGAGCTACTGAGTTCCGTTACACAAACTGCGAATACTTTGCGGATCCCTAAGTGTGCTGGTGCCTCTTGGTATCGGTCACTGTGATGTTCAGGCTGAAGAAAGCTGTTGAAGCTCCCAAACGATCGACCAGGAGGGAGAGAACATGCCAGTCAGGCATGTGTCTCTGCCAGGGTCCCACACAAGAGTAGAACGATCCTAACAATGGTTATGGGCCCAGGAATTGGGGCCACAGACCCGGTGCCAGCAGAGGTAGGACTGGGGGCTGTTTTTGTCCCGGGTGGCATCTCCTGGAACTGGCAGAGTGAAGCAAGCCTCTTCAGAGACAGAATGGAAAAAGCAACTGCGTGGAGACTGTGTGAGTACGGCGAATGCCTAAAAGTGAAAGTAAAAGGCAAGCTGGACTGTTGTGCGCCAATGCCAGCGGCTAGCGCACAGAAGAAGGCAAGAAGCCTTTGAAGTTCTTGCCAGGCAATTAAGGCCGGCAGAAGAAGGCTTGATTTATAGCTTGATAAGGACAGGAAAAGGTAGTTCCAGCTTGAACTAAGCTGCGGAACGGACCTTTTGGAAGGGGTAAAAATCCCAGTCCCTAAGTTACATAGAGGGAAGGGAAAAGCAGCCTGATGCAGCAGGACTTTGCCAAGAATGTAGCCCTGAGTTATGTGCCACAAAGGGAGGATGATCCTAACAGACATTTGGGGTGCCTTCCAACCTAGCAGTTCAAAAGCATGCCTGTGCAAGTAGATAAATAGGTACCGCTCCGGTGGGAAGGTGAATGGCGTTTCCGTGCGCTGCTCTGGTTCGCCAGAAGCAGCTTAGTCATGCTGGCCACATGACCCGGAAGCTGTACGCCGGCTCCCTCGGCCTATAGAGCGAGATGATCGCGCAACCCCAGAGTTGTCCACGACTGGACCTAATGGTCAGGGGTACCTTTACCTTTTACCAACTCTATGCGTTTGCTACAGAATCTGATCTTGGTGATGACAGCTGTGATACAGAATCAAACTGGGTCTAGAGTGCAGCATTGTTGCCCACTCTCTTGCAGCAGCTCTCTGAAGCAGTTGGACTCCCCCCCCCCCCCCCGCTCCCTGAGATCCTTTGTGCAAGAGATGGTAGAGATCAAACCTTAAGAGAATGGGCTGGAGATTCGGAGCACAGAATGCTGTCTTACATGCTATCTAGTCCAGTATTTGGAATCTGCTCTCCAGGGCCTCAGAAGATACTACTCATCCTTTTAACTGAGGATGTCACAGACTGAACCTGAGACATTCTGCTTTGCAAAACGGGTGCTCTGCCTAACACAGAGCTGTGGCACTTCCTCCTGTGCATGGCTTTAATAATAATAATAATAATAATAATAATAATAATAATAATAATAATTTATTATTTATACCTTGCCCCAGCCACTCTGGGTGGCTTCCAACATAATATTAAAATACAATAACCTATTAAACATTAAAAGCTTCCCTAAACAGGGCTGCCTTCAGATGTCTTCTAAAAGTCTGGTAGTTGTTCTTCTCTTTGACATCTGGTGGGAGGGCGTTCCACAGGGTGGGTGCCACTACCGAGAAGGCCCTCTGCCTGGTTCATTGTAACCTCACTTCTCGCAGTGAGGGAACCGCCAGAAGGCCCTCGGCGCTGGACCTCAGTGTCTGGGCTGGACAATGGGGGTGGAGGTGCTCCTTCAGGTATACTGGACCGAGGCCGTTCAGGGCTTTAAAGATCAGTACCTGGCTTAGCAGGGGTGCTTACGAAACTCTCCCCATCTTAATTTTCAGTTGCCAAATACTGCTTCCAGAGCAGCAGAAACAATGTGTTGGTAATTGATGCGCAAGCGCACATCAGTTCACTACAAATTTCCTCGTCTCTTTCCTCCCCCCCATACATGTTACCGGTGTGATTGACTCAGCTTAGCCCACATATGAACTGCTGTACATGGAGTGCAGTCTATCACCATCCAGTAACAAAAATGAGATACATGGTAAAAGGTATAGCAGGTGGCACCCATTCCAATCTATTGTTATAGATGTGGGTAAACCCAAGAAATTAGTAAAGGCTGAGATTTTGGTTACTTGTACAGTCATACCTCATGTTACGTTTGCTTCAGGTTGCGCGTTTTCAGGTTGCGTCCCACGGTGACCCGGAAGTAACGGAACAGGTTACTTCCAGGTTTCGCCACTTGCGCATGCACAGACGTCACGCACATGTGCAGAAGCGGCGAATCGCAACTCGCGCACACGCAGACGGGCAGATACGGGTTGCATTCTTTTCAGGTTGCGAACGGGCCTCTGCAACGGATCCTGTTCGCAACCAGAGGTACCACTGTAGTGCTTTTTTTCTTTAAAAAAATGTTTAGAGGTACGCTCATTTTCCTACTCATATTGAAATACTGCCCCTCAATGAGTCACAAAATGTTTAGCGGTATGTGTACCCCTGCATCCCCCCCCCCCCGAAAAAAGCACTGGTTATTTGTGGTATGAAGGGATAATGTGAAGCGCAAAGAAATTCCTGGGCTGGCATATGCAAACCAGCTTGGCTGGCTAGGTGAAGAGCAAACCTGTTTGTTGTTGTTTCATCTGACTCTTCGTGACCCCATGGACCAGAGCACGCCAGGCACTCCTGTCTTCCACTGCCTCCCACAGTTTGGTCAAACTCATGTTAGTAGCTTTGAGAACACCATCCAACCATCTTGTCCTGTCGTCCCCTTCACCTTGTGCCCTCCATCTTTCCCAACATCAAGCAATGGAGGTAGTGAGAGATTTTACTTTCTTGGGCTCCATGATCACTGCAGATGGTGACAGCAGTCACGAAATTAAAAGATGCCTGCTTCTTGGGAGAAAAGCAATGACAAACCTAGACAGCATTAGCATGACAAAAAGGTGTTAATGGGCTGTCAGAGAAGGATCCTTTGGCCTGCGGAGTCAGATGTCACAAAGGCTGCAGGGGTCACTGTGTGTTCGAGGAGACAGGAAAAGGGAGTTTGGAAGCAAGGGTTTGTCTGGGAATCAGGAGGAGGAAGCTGAGCTAGCATCCATCTTGGCCAGGGAGCAGGAAGGTTGCCTGCAATGCCATGGGCCATGCTGTAAGATCTGGACTCCCTCCATGCAGACGGAAGGTGTAAATAGGTGAATAAACCATATTTCTTAAACCACAACAGTCCCTGCCATGTCTGCCATTCTCCAAAGGGACACTGACCTTTGACATGCCTGTGACCCCATGGGCTCTTGCTGCCATTCGGCAATTATCCAAATTAAAACCAGTAGAATCCTAAAGAAACAGCACCATAAGGGCTAGCAGCATGAGTTTTTGCTTTTGTTTTACAAGGAACAAACACCAAGATGGTCAAACGAATATTTGAGGGTCAGTTCATCTATGTTTCTGTTTTGCTATGTCAACCACAACTCAAAGAAGCTTAGCGCATAAATATGGAACATTTCTCTCTCTATTTACAACCCTTTATTTCTGTACTCAATAGATTCGGTCCTTGTTTTAAAAGCACAGACTTGAACATCTCACAGCTGATATATTACATCAAAGCTCATTGGGCCTTAGCCATCGATAATTAATTCTTTCCATTTTATTTATAGTATGGCGTTCGATCCCCCCCCCACTCCCGGAGAGGGGGCTTAATGATTGTTTCTGGATAATGGAGAATCTATTTCTCATCCTAATCCAAGTCGCATATTCAGCTGGAGTGTATTACGGAATCACAGAATTGTAGAGTTGAAGGGGACACCAGAGGACATCTAGCCCAACCCGCTGCAAAGAAGCTAAATGTAGTGGCCTGGAGCAATCCCAGGATGTCAGGTGTCAGAGCATCAGCTGCAGAAGAGGGAGAGGGACTGTGTCATGAACTGGCAGGATTTTGGGGAGGAGGAAGAGGAGGAAGAGGATCCCAGCGAGGGGTGTGGTGCAGCTGACTGGGTCACACAGGGGCAAGCTGGGGATGGGGAAGGAGAGGTTGCTGTAGGTAGTACTCGTGGGGTGACAGAGGATGATGAGGGACCAGGGGCCAGTGCACAGAAAGCCAAGCAGTGGGACCCAGAGCCAGAGAGGCCCCCATCCCCACGAACATGGTGGGTCCTGAGACATAGGGAACAGTGGACAGGGCACTCCAGGAAGCAGAGGAAGGCCAGGTTCTGCAGCCTAGTTCACTAGCTGGCCAGTTGGGGGAGGAGGCATGTGATTCCTCAGCTGGGGCAAGCGGAGAGCAGGAGACGGTCACCTGCCTCATCAAGCCCAGATGCTGCAATCGGCAGGCACAGTGTCAGAAGGCAGCAGAGCTGAGGGGCTGGATGTGCTCTGAGGGAATGTTCAGGGTGGCAGGAGATGATATATTGTTTATTAATATCCTTCCTAATTTGCGCTAGCAAGTTCCTTCATGTAGCAGAGTTACATTCCCTTTTTACATACGAGCCTCTCACTATTATACAATTCAATCTGTCTCAAATTGAATTGTGTGTTCCTGGTAAGTCCCCTTGAATCCCTCCTAAAAGAATAAAGACGCCAAAATTTTATTCAAAGTCAATAAAATAAGTTTACTCACATCAGTTCACAGTTGGATCCCTGAAGGCAGACTTAGTTACAAATATGTACATGAGGATCTACCCCATATGGGGGAATAATCCCAGTGCTTCTGCTAGCTGAGCAGTCCTAGCTAAAAGCTGGTCAAACGAAGAAGGAAGTCAAAAGGAGGGAATTGTGCTGCATGACTCGTCCTTTTGTTACCTGGACAGGTTAGGGCACACACACACCTTCTATCACATGCAAAAGGAAGGATGCTCCAGCCAGGAGGAACAGGAGGTTTCGACTGGCTGGACTGAACATTCCCTCAAATGTCTTCTCTAGCATCACAAGGAATGTTGTACTTGACTGCTTCTTATGGATCACATCCCACATGCTCAACTGCTCATGTTGAGGTGCCTTGTCTTGGATGCTCCTGGACCTTTGTGGGTTTCTATTTCAGCCATGATGCTGGGCTGCATCCTGACTTGGACTGACCCTGAAGTGAGGTTACAGGGAACCAGACAGAGGGCATTCTCGGTAGTGTCTCCCGCCCTGTGGAATGCCCTCCATTCAGATGTGAAGGAAATAAGTAGCTATCTTATCTTTAAAATACATCTGAAGGCAGCCTTGTTTAGGGAAGTTTTTAATATTTAATGCTGTATTGTTTTTAACACTCGATTGGAAGCCGCCCAGAGTGGCTAGGGAAACTCAGCCAGATGGACAGGGTATAAATAAATAACTATTATTATTATTATTATTATTATTATTATTATTATTATTAAGCTCATTTTCTGGCTTTCAGCTTTGGATCTTGAACTGTGGTTTTTGCGGATGCTGAACGACCCTCGGATTTTGGTCTTGGGTTTGGCTGCCAAACAGGCCAGGGGATCAGGACAGACTGCCGGTCAGTGTAGGGAATGCTGAGCTCGGTTGGCCGGTGGTCTGACACAGAAGATGGCAGCTTCATGCAAAAGTCAGAGATTTCTAGACACCTGTGCATTATTACTCTTCAGTAGCATAAAATTCCAGCCAGGGAAAGACACTCAAATAGGGCTCATAGCAGGGTGTGGGAAGAATGTGGCCTTGTGATGAAGAGACACGGGAAAGCATTTGGTCCACAGGCCTGAGGTTCCCTCCCCCCCCCCACCATTCCAGTGACATTCTAAAGGGGGAGTTGAGAATAGCAGCGACTCAGTGACAGCAATGAGTTTTGCCCCCAGAACTCCTGTATTTGTGTGCATGCATTGTACAGGACAACAGAGCATCGGACAATGACAGGCAGCCGCAATTCATTCCCGTCTCCCCCTCCCCTCTCCCTGCTCCGCAATGACTCTGAATCACCCCTCCCCGCCTTTCCCCTTATGGTTTACGATGTTATCATATGCCCGTCCCAACGGCTGCCTTACAAAACATTCTTCAGGGTTATTTTCCCCATAAAACATGGCAATAATAATGATTTCTCCTGTAAAAGCCACTGGTTCCTGCTTGCACTGTAATTTCCATTCTGCCGAGCCGTCCACGGGCAGGTGATGGCTAGACAACTGCCAGGCTGCAGATGGCTCTGAGCAGGAGGGAGAGACATCAGTCACTCACACTCTACACCACTGCGATGGCTCACTCACCAAATTGGTGAACACTGACTTGTTACTCGGGATCCTCTGGTTTGTTCTCCGCCTCCCTGGTTCCTGGAGCTGACGCCTGATTTACTCAGCGGCGGAGCAAGCTGATCGGGCGGCTGGGGCAGCGTGCGTGCCCTGAGCCCAGGGGCGAGGCCAGCCACCTGCGGGACAGGGCAGGGCAAGGCAGGATGATCCGTGGGGTCTCCAAAGAGTCTACCTGCCTCCTCCCACTCAGCTGCCCTACAGGTGAGAGGGAGGCAGTGGGCAGATCGTTTGAGCAGCGCGGAGCCTGAGGGTGCCGAAGCCACTGTGTGACTCCCAGAAGAGACGTGTGGCTCGGGCACACTGCAGGCCCCGCGGTGAGTGCCACCCGGCATTTTGTCACCCCCCTCAGTGGTGACACCCGGGGTGGACCGCCCCCACTGCACCCCCCTTCCTCCACCCCTGGATTTACTCACCGTGTTTTTAGATCTCTGAAGGGCTGTCGTGCAGAGGAAGATAGAGCAGGCCTGGGTTGTGCTCACATTCCCATTTGGCATTGCACTCACGGCATTCCCAAGCTGGGGCTTCTACCCGCAAGACGCTTGTCCACAATGCATAAGGGCCCGGTGCTTCCTTACAAAATGCTGCTGCTTGTTGTGGCTGCTCAAACCGGCTTCATCACACTGATTGGAGTCCTTAAGCCAGGCTTCCTCAACCTCGGCCCTCCAGAATGTTTTTGGCCTATAACTCCTATGATCCCTAGCTAGCCGGACCAGTGGTCAGGGATGATGGGAATTGTAGTCTCAAAACATCTGGAGGGCCGAGGTTGAGGAAGACTGCCTTAAGCCATTCCTAATTCCTCTCTGGCCAAGATGTGAGCACCTTTGCATAGGGTAAAAACACTCCATCCCTATCAATGTCCATTGATGCACATGCAAACAGAAATTAATTGCACCTGCCCTTCTTTGCAAATGGTCGTGTTTGGTCATTTATAAAGGTGTGCTGGTGCACATACATGAGGTATTTATTTAACTGTAATAAAAATGCTGTGTGTGGTTTTTTTAAGTAAAAACAACAACATCCCACCAGAAATTAATTGAAGCCCTGCTGTGAAATGCAATGGTGGGGGGGGGGGGACAGACAACTTCACTGTGCTCGAAAGAGGTAGTGTTGCTCCAGAGAGCAGGACCGGGTCCCAAAGCTGTGATTCCTGCATTGCAGTGGGTTTAACTAGATGAGCAACACCAGGCTCATCATTTATTCTGTGGCCATCAGCTTGGGCACTGCTTTCCTTTTGGCTGAAGAAAGAGGCAAAGGAGGTGTTGAGCAGTTCTAACTTCTCTCTGTCCCCCAGTAGTGGTTCTCCATCTTCTCCACGCAGAGGACCTACCACTTGCTTGTTCTTCATCTTGCTTTAAACAAGAAAAACCCTTCTTATTATTTTTAACCTCTTGGAAAGGTAAAAGGTAAATGACCCCTGGGTGGTTAAGTCTAGTCGAAGGCAACTATGGGTTGCAGCACTCATTTTGCTTCAGGCCGAGGGAGCCAGTATTTGTCCTCAGACGGCTTTCCAGGACATGTGGCCAGCAGGACTAAACCGCTTCTGGTGCAACAGAACACCGTGACGGAAGCCAGAGCACATGGAAACACCATTTATCTTCCCACCACAGGGGTACCTATTTATCTACTTGCACTGGTGTGCTTTCGAACTGCTAGATTGGCAGGAGCTGGGTCAGAGCAACAGGAACTCACCCCGTCACAAGGATTCGAACTGCCGACCTTCCGATCAGCAAGCCCAAGAGGCTCCTCTTCCTCTTGGCAGCCTGAGCTCGTTCTGAGCTTTAATCTGCCTGATCTTCTGCATGTTACTGTTGGCAACTCATTTATACCCTTCCTTGGTGATTTTCCCCACCATTCACTTCTTATGCACACCCCATTTAAATCTCAGTTATTGTGTATGCTCCTTCATGCAGGCAAACTGCTTTCTGTAGATGCCTGTTTCTTTATGGTTGTATGTTATTGTTTACAGAAACTTAATAAATATACCTTTTTTAAAAAAGGGAACAGCCCACGGATGGCAATGAATTTTCAGTGAAAAAGAGCAGCTTAGCTTAAGGTAGCCTAAGCACAGGTGCCAGGCGGAAAAGAATTGCAGATTGTGAAGAAACCCCCCTTTGCTACAGATTTCTCCCTGCTCAGTTGTACAGCTTTCTGCTCATAAGGGATACACCCCATTCCTGTGGCAGGCTCTGCAAAAAGAGAAAGCACAAGGCCCACTGCAAGGACTCAGTGGGGTATGAAATGGCTCGGCTTGTCTCTTTGTCAGCCAGCGATAGTCCATTCATCACCCTCAAAGTATGTTGTGGATGGTGGCTTTTTTTATTGCTATTTTTCTCACTGAGAGTACAACAATGAGGTTGTGAATCAATCAGATATGTTTTTTAAAAGAACAGTCACTGCATCTAGAGAGAGAAGGGAAGAGTGGGGCATCTTTAAGGCAATGTTGAAGCCACCCTGGTCTCCAAGCCGTGAGAAACTCCAGTGCTTACCAGCGTTCAGTGTCCTTGGAATGAAGGCCAGCCGAGACTCTGGAGCAGGGTTGGCAACCTAAGGCCTGGGGGCCAGATCCGTCCCAATCGCCTTCTAAAGCCGGCCCACGGTCTGTCCGGGAATCAGCGTGTTTTTACATGAGTAGAATGTGTCCTTTTATTTAAAATGCATCTCTGGGTTATTTGTGGGGCTTGCCTGGTGTTTTTACATGCGTAGAATGTGTGCTTTTACTGTGGTACCTCAGGTTAAGAACTTAATTCGTTCTGGAGGTCCGTTCTTAACCTGAAACTGTTCTTAACCTGAGGTACCACTTTAGCTAATGGGGCCTCCCGCTGCTGCCGCACGATTTCTGTTCTCATCTGGAAGCAAAGTTCTTAACCCGAGGTACTATTTCTGGGTTAGCGGAGTCTGTAAGCTGAAGCATCTGTAAGCTGAAGCATTTGTAACTCAAGGTATCACTGTATTTAAAATGCATCCCTGGGTTATTTGTGGGGCATAGGAATTGATTCATTCCCCCCCCAAAAAAAAATGCATTTTCTGTCTCCTGTATTTTGCTGGAGAATGGGCAAGTAGCTCAGTGTTAAAGCATTTGCATGCAGAATGTCCCAGTCTACAATGGCAGCTCCAGTCAGGGCTGGGAGAGGCTCCTGCCCTGCTCTAACTCAGCATAAGGCAACTTCCTGCATGTTGAAACTTCTGATTAGAACATTGCTTTGTAATACATTTAATGAGCATTTCTCTTCTCATTCCCATAGCACCCTCCCACTGCATACGATCACCTCTGCTTATTTTCTCCCAGAGTGCTAACACTGGCTGTGTACAAGGCAAAGCATTAGAATATTCAGCGGTTCCTATCATCTCGCTCTGATCCCTGAAGCCTAGCTATTATATTATGGGATAGCTGGCTAGCATGACAGCATTTTCTATGTAAATATGGGATTACTGCCTGTAAACACAGATAAGGAAAGGAGATTTGTGTCAGTAAGAAAATTGATTAGCTTCGCGCCTGGCCTGTTTTAAAATAATCTACCGAAGGGCCAAGATAATCCCATCGTGCAACAGTGTTCAAGGTGGAAATTATCAAGTGAGATGTGGCTAAATCACCACACTTTTGCTTCATTCATAGGACCACAGGAAGCTGCCTGTCAGGTCATTGGCCCACCCAGCTCACTATTGTTGACACTGGCTGGCAGCGCCTCTCTGGGATTTCAGACAGGGTTGTCTCTCCCAGACCTACCTGGAGATGCTGGGAATTGGCCCAGGAACCTTCTGCATGCAAACCTTTCCCACAGAGCTACGGCCATTCCCCATTTCAGTGGAGGCAATTCGACGGAGTCTTTTATATGAAGGGTTATCTGGTCCAAGTCAGTTTAGAAGTCAAGCACCATAAGAAGGGAGAGCAAGCAGGGGCCTTGAGGTCCAGTGCCGAGGGCCTTCTGGCAGTTCCCTTGCTGTGAGAAGCCAAGTTACAGGGAACCAGGCCTTCTTGGTAGTGGCACCCGCCCTGTGGAAAGCCCTCCATCAGATGTCAAAGAGAAAAACAACTAGCAGACTTTTAGAAGACATCTGAAGGCAGCCCTGTTTAAAGGTAAAGGGACCCCTGACCATTAGGTCCAGTCGTGGCCAACTCTGGGGTTGCAGAGCTCATCTTGCTTTATTGGCCGAGGGAGTCGGCGGACAGCTTCCGGGTCATGTGGCCAGCATGACTAAGCCGCTTCTGGTGAACCAGAGCAGCGCACGGAAACGCCGTTAACCTTCCCACCGGAGCGGTACCTATTTATCTACTTGCACTTTGACGTGCTTTCGAACTCCTAGGTTGGCAGGAGCTGGGACCGAACAACGGGAGCTCACCCCGTCACGGGGATTCGAACCACCAACCTTCTGATCAGCAAGTCCTAGGCAAAAATAACAGTAATCATTTCTAAATTTGCAGTCACACCTATTGATCAGTTACACAAAACTGCCGCCTTTTCTTTTCTTAAAGGCAAAGGGACCCCTGACCGTTAGTTCCAGTCGCAGACAACTCTGGGGTTGCTGTGCTCATCTCACTTTATTGGCTGAGGGAGCCAGCGTACAGCTTCCGGGTCATGTGGCCAGCATGACTAAGCAGCTTCTGGCGAGCCAGAGCAATGCACGGAAATGCCGTTTACCTTCCCGCCGGAGCGGTACTTATTTATCTACTTGCACTTGATGTGCTTTCGAACTGCTAGGTTGGCAGGAGCAGGGACTGAGCAACGGGAGCTCACCAACCGCCGACCTTCTGATTGGCAAGTCCTAGGCTCTGTGGTTTAACCCACAGAGCCACCCGCGTCCCATTTCTTTTCTTAGCAACATGTAAAAGTGAGCATCCAATGCTCTGTGTGCATGTGGGCTCTGGGAGTGTAAGGCAACGCACCTGGGGAACCATGCACATAAATGGCTGGGGATGAGGAATTATGTGTACAGTGGTACCTCAGGATGCGAACAGGATCTGTTCCGGAGCACCGTTCACATCCTGGACAGAACATAAGACGTGACAGCGCATCTGCGCATGCACGGTCGCGTTTTGCCACTTCCGTGCATGCGCTGATGTCATTTTTACCGTCTGCGCATGCGCGAGCGGTGACCGCAGAGCACAACCCGAAAATATTTATCCTGAAGCGTATTTATATCGAGGTATCACTGTACACAGAAAAACAAGGTGGTCCACTTGGGTATTATGAGACAACACCCCAATCTCTGAGTGGTTAGAGACTCTGGAGCTTCCAAGCACTTATCCAGGGCTCAGTTTCCTTGGGATATAGGTCAGTGGTGTCTTTAGGATATGTTCTTGCCATCCAGCTGTCTAGAGAGACAATGGAGTGTGCGACTGGAGGTGAAGCCAAACTGCTGGAGAATCACAGCGCCTGCTGTGGCTGCAGAGACTGGTAACTTGCATCTGCTGCCTCCTGTATTGTTTCCAGGGCACAAGCCTGGGCAGTGTGTCTGGAGGTCCTGGGCTGCCCAGATGACAAGACATCCAAAGGAAAGCAGAGCAATACGATGGGCACCAGATTGGCCACAGGAACTGCCGGAAAGAGGTGTACAAGGCGCCGTCCAACCATCTTAGAGATTTCTGCTTCCGAAGGTGTCCCACATAGCAGTGGGTACAGATTTTTCCTTATACATATATACAACCCGAGCTTAAGATAGAGAGCCTCACTGCATTCACACCCCCAAAGGTCTTGCTTCTTTATGAGTCAGTTTCAGATCCAACACACAGCAAAACATGTCTCTGGCTTAATCTAGACACCTCAAAAAAAGCAATTCAGTTAAATGTGTTGTAGATTTCATATGGGGAAATCCCGTTGGCAAAAGATGGGACTCCACAGCGCCATCTGGTGTGACAATGTTATAATGCATATAAAGCACTTTATCTTTACGAATGTAGCTGAGTGCTCTGTGTCTCCCACTTCCGGCCCAGCTCTCACACGCTTCCTATGTTATTGTTTCCCTACCTAGCAACTAGTTGGGGAAGAGGGAGCCCATCCATTTTTTCCTATGGCACAGAGCAACTTCTTCGGTTATGCTGATCATGGTACTTAACTAGCCGGCCAAAGCCATTATCTAGAGCAGCCTTTCTCAACCTGTGGGTCCCCAGATGTTGTTGAACTACATAGAATCATAGAATCATAGAGTTGGAAGAGACCACAAGGGCCATCGCGTCCAACCCCCCGCCAAGCAGGAAACACCATCAGAGCACTCCTGACATATGGTTGTCAAGCCTCTGCTTAAAGACCTCCAAAGAAGGAGACTCCACCACACTCCCTGGCAGCAAATTCCGCTGTCGAACAGCTCTTACTGTCAGGAAGTTCTTCCTAATGTTTAGGTGGAATCTTCTTTCTTGTAGTTTGGATCCATTGCTCCGTGTCCGCTTCTCTGGAGCAGCAGAAAACAACCTTTCTCCCTCCTCTATGTGACATCCTTTTATATATTTGAACATGGCTATCATATCACCCCTTAACCTCCTCTTCTCCAGGCTAAACATGCCCAGCTCCCTTAGCCGTTCCTCATAAGGCATCGTTTCCAGGCCTTTGACCATTTTGGTTGCCCTCCTCTGGACACGTTCCAGTTTGTCAGTGTCCTTCTTGAACTGTGGTGCCCAGAACTGGACACAGTACTCCAGGTGAGGTCTGACCAGAGCAGAATACAGTGGCACTATTACTTCCCTTGATCTAGATGCTATACTCCTATTGATGCAGCCCAGAATTGCATTGGCTTTTTTAGCTGCCGCGTCACACTGTTGGCTCATGTCAAGTTTGTGGTCCACCAAGACTCCTAGATCCTTTTCACATGTACTGCTCTCAAGCCAGGTGTCACCCATCTTGTATTTGTGCCTCTCATTTTTTTTGCCCAAGTGCAATACTTTACATTTCTCCCTGTTAAAATTCATCTTGTTTGTTTTGGCCCAGTTCTCTAATCTGTCAAGGTTGTTTTGAAGTGTGATCCTGTCCTCTGGGGTGTTAGCCACCCCTCCCAGTTTGGTGTCATCTGCAAATTTGATCAGGATGCCCTTGAGTCCATCATCCAAGTCGTTGATAAAGATGTTGAATAAGACCGGGCCCAAGACAGAACCCTGTGGCACCCCACTAGTCACTCTTCTCCAGGATGAAGAGGAAGGCCAGAGCTCAGGGATGATGGGAGTTGTAGTCCAACAACATCTGGGGACCCACAGGTTGAGAACCGCTGATCTAGAGAAAGGAACTAGTTTGCTAGGCTTGCTCTTATGCTCTGTAACCCTCACATGTACGCAGGATCACAGCTGTGGAAGGGGCACAGGGTACCAGCCAGACTCACCTGCAAACTCATAGCACTATATATGGCATCAGCTGAGTCAGGATGTGGATAATATTATTGAGAAAAACATTTTTCTTTTCTTTCCTCTCTCTCTCTCTCTTGCCTCCTACCTGAAACAAATTGAGCTATTAAGGAGATATTTTTATGATCACGTTGATTCAAAAGAAGCTCCTGCCATCTGTTAATCCATGTCATTATAAATGCAAAAAATATCATAATTCACATGCACATAATACTGTTTTGAAAAGAAGGAGGGAATGAGCAATTTAAATGCATGCACACCTTTGCAAATTAATCTAGATTTTTCATGTGTGTGTCTTCCATCCATCAGTTACTGAGCAAGTAGCACCAGAAATGGACGTGCATGATTTGTTGAGCTTTGAAGGCCACATGGGAAATATATCACGCAATGGGAAACCTTTGTTAATGCACATATGGTGAAGGCATGCAATGAACATCATTTATGCATTTTTACTGCATGGACTTGGTGGTTGGTATGTTGCATTCGTAACCATACCATTAAATGCTTTTTTTTTTTTAACCCACCTGGGAGCTAGTCATTAAAAAGCAAAGCTTAGCATCATCTTAATGTGCTGAATTTCTAAGACTTACCTGGGGAGTAAGCATCAGTGAATCACTGTGAGATTTACTTCCAGACATATGGCTGTTGAATTTAACAACTGGAAAGTGCAATCAGCTGCCATCAAACCTATTTCAGAAGCTTGGTTTATTCTTTATTTTTGCTACAAACAAAATCACACTAAAGGCTCAAATAAAACTTACGTAACAGGTTAGAAATGATCCAAGCAGGTCCCCAAAGAGATCATAGGATTGGTTTTCCCTATAGGGGTAGTGCTGTGTGCAGGCAGAACAGGACAGACCTAAAGATCCTGCCACTGCTTATGCCTGCAGGCGAACCAACTGATAGGCATAGGTGCAGATCTAATGAAACCCACATAGAACATATATCAAAGGTGGGAAGGCTTACGCCCTCCAGATGCTGCTGAACTCCCATCATTGTCATCCAAGGATAATGGGAGGAATGGTCTAACAATGTCTGTTCGTTCATGGGCCATTGGTCCATCGAGCCCAGTATTGTTGACACGGGCAGGCAGTTCTCCAGGGTTTTCAGGCTGTGTGTGTGTGTGGCTTTCCCAGCCCTACATGGCGATGTCAGGAATTGAACCTGGGGACTTTTGCACACAAGGCAGATGCTCTACCGCTCAGCTATGGACCTGCTCCTTAAAAGAAGATAGCTGTTTTATAGTGAGTCAGCCCATGTAGCCCAGGCAAGGAGCAGCTCTCCAGGATTTCCCCCATTACTAGGGTTGGGCCAACCAGGCAGTTTGAGGCTCTCTCAAGTTCTCCTTTTTCCAATCTTAAGCTGAATTCTTCACATTGATCTGCTCTTTTCTTTTTAAATCCTCGTGAAAATTTACCAGCATTTTGGTGCACTTTCCTCTAAATCTACAAAATTGAACATTTGGCTTTGCCCAAAATCCACATTTCTTTTGCAAACCAATGTTGCTGATACACACATTTTATGCACCTTTTTACCCAAGCAAGTGTATTTTTGTACACATCACTTGGCAGGAGAGCTGTACTGCAAAATCCAGGAAAGGCGCAACTTTTGAAGGGCGGCTGCGTTTCGGGAGACATTGCTGGTCTCCTTCCACACCTAGGGAGGAAATGTCTAGGGCTGCCCTCTGGGATCTCCTGGGCTCTGCAGCCAACTGGCATGACTCAGAGTGAGCCCATTTCCTCACTACAATGGCTATTGATTCCCACTTCAACCATTGGGTAAGGCTGGTTTGATCCCCTGTTTGCTCCCAATGTAGATCGTCACTCACCCCCTTATTGCTGATGGATATCGTTATTTCCTCTCTCTTGTTCCCAAGACCCTTGGGACCCTTCTTCCCTGGCTGTGGGGGGCAGGGTGCCATTTTGCGGTTTGCCTCAGGCGCCAAAATGTCTTGTGCCAGCGCTGCTTCCACCATACCTGTGGGCAGCTGGCTAGCGTAAGGGAAGCAGGGCAGGGTTGCTCAGCAGACAAAGTTCTCTTCTCCAGCACCTCCTCACTGCTCCTTGCCTCCCCAGCACCTGAGGCAGCTGCATCACTCTGCCTAATGCTAGGGCCGGCCCTACAGAAGACTACACACACTGCAGACAGTCTTCTGCTCAGTTTTGTTTTCAATCCCTTGCTCTCGAGTCTTCAAGCTCCCTTAACCGTTTATGCTTTAATCCAGTACTTCAAGACATATAATGTTTTCCTTTCCCCAGGAGGGATTGGGGAGCAATGCAATATGGAGGGCCAAACCTGCTGGCAGCTGCAACGCCGTACCCCAGCCTCATCCCCATGCCATAGCACAGCGCGGCTGAAAGGCAGAAGAGCAAAACTGTAATGTCGATATGGCGCCATCACTCACGCAAAACAAAGCAGCGTCGGCGACAGGGACAAACAGGCCTCGCTCGGCTAGATCAGCAGCTGGCTATGCCCCGCCAACTCTAGAAAGTACATAGCACAGCTTAGTAAAGAGACATTCATCATGTTGCGCCAGCGATCGGCTCCCGACGCAATCTTCAAGTACATGCCAGGGAATCAAAAAAGGTAGCCATCTATCATAAGTCGGGCTTCATTCTCCGCTGCCTGCGGTCCTGCTGATAACCGGAGGCTGGTTGAGCTCAACCAGATTTCAGCTGTTTAATCTCTGTGAGTGGATTCTGCTCCACAATATATCTCAGGAGCTTAGGAGATCTTTGGGGGGTGGGGGGAAGCTGCTGCCTCCAACCAGGTGATGTTGTTTGCTTGGCCCAAGATTGTCTACTGAGTAGTGGCGATAGCAGATTCTCTGCCCTTGTTCGCCCTGCCAGGTGCTTATAGGGTGAAACTCCCTTTGATTCCAAAGCACATGAGCAAGCGAAAAGGAGTCACCTGGCTTCATTGTAACACCAGACCCCATTCACAGATGAAAGTAGCTGTGTGTGTGTGTGTGTGTGTGTGTGTGTGTGTGTGTGTGGAGGAGGTAAATATCTAGCCCTCCCCGGTCTGCTCTGGGTGGCAATCTATAAACAGTCAAACCAGTGGTTCTCAAAGTGGGTGGCACTGCCCCCCCCTATGCACTTTTTACCCAAGCAAGTGTATTTTTTAAGTGTATTAAGTGTGAGATTACTTAGGGGGCGCTAAGAGGCAAGGGGCAGCTGGGGATGTAAGTGACTAAGCTGGTCTCACCGAATCAAAACAAACAAAAAAAAATTCCTTCCAGTAGCACCTTAAAGACCAACTAAGTTAGTTCTTGGTATGAGCTTTCGTGTGCATGCACACTTCTTCAGAAGAAGTGTGCATGCACACGAAAGCTCATACCAAGAACTAACTTAGTTGGTCTTTAAGGTGCTACTGGAAGGAAAAAATTTTTTTTTTTGTTTTGACTATGGCAGACCAACACGGCTACCTATCTGTCACCGAATCAAGTTATCAATTTTGTTAGATTAATTGAACAAAATAGTTCTAAGAGAATTTTGAACAAATGTGCTAATGTTACTACAGTGGTACCTCTGGTTACGTGCTTAATTTCTTCCGGAGGTCTGTTCTTAACCTGAAACTGTTCTTAACCCGAAGCACCACTTTAGCTAATGGGGCCTCCTGCTGCTGCTGCGCAGCCACTGCACAATTTCTGTTCTCTTCCTGAAGCAAAGTTCTTGACCCGAGGTAATATTTCTGGGTTAGCGGAGTCTTTAACCTGAAGCGTCTGTAACCTGAAGCGTATGTAACCCGAGGTACCACTGTATTCAGAGTTTTATTGTGTTGTTATGTTCCTTAGTGGGTCATGCAAACCGCTATTCCAAATAGCGGTTTTTATAGGTTAGGGGGCACTGGGGGTGAGTTTATAGAACTATAAAGTTTGGGAAGGCATAAACAAAGAAAAAACTTTGCCCAACCCAGCCTTGCATCTATATTCCCCAAGAAAGAACTTAACCAAAACTCATTGGGTTGATTTCCTGCACATCTTTGCGAATTCATTTCCCCTGCCCACAAATCCTCCAGCCCAGTTGGCACTTCCTGTTCTTATTGGGAAGCTGCCAACATCACCAACTTGCAACATCCAAATATTCACCCCTAAACTTGTTTTTGCACAATGATGACAAACCTAAGAAAAAAGGGGGCAAGTTGAAGCCCTCTTGGACAACGAGTTCCACAATCTTGGAGCCACCACGGAAAAGACTCCGTTTTCACATAGCCACTTCCAGCACTTCCAACTGATGTGGAAGAACAGAACAAGGCAGCTGTGGTTCAAGTGTATGGGAGGTTTCACAGGACAGATGGCAGCCTTGTGGCAGTGGTTGAGATAAAACCTCTTCCCCCAGAATCTTCAGCAAATCTCCGGGACTCTGGCCCAGGAACTTGGGGTTCCACTGCAGACAAATCCATGGGATAAACTTGGAAAATGCCGTGGTGTGGGGGAAAGCGAGATATTGTAACGCAGAGGGCTCTGAGCACTGGAGGGGAAAATGCTATATAAATTAGTATTTTTAAGTCGTCAGGGTCTTTGGCTCAGCCCTGGATCAAATTAAACCCTCGTTTCCTTGCCTCAATACACCTCCCTCCCATTTGGTTCTTTTTCATTCATTTGTAAAATTTATCACGTTAAGAACGAACTCCCTTCCGCTTTCCGCAATGCGCACACCATCGAGAACACTTGGGTCAAAATAGATAACTTTAATTACTTAAGAAATGAGATTCTTACTCACGTGCGTGCACATACACACACATATATCCAATGCCATTACATAGTGGGGGGGGGGAAGAATATTTATTAGCATTTATTTATCTATTTAGCCTGGAGAAGTTGAAAGGGAGATCTGAGAGCCACCTTCAAATTTTGAATGGCCTGTTGCATAGAAAGTGGCGATCTGTTCTCCAGAGGGCAAACTGGGACCACTTCGTGGAAATGGCGCAGGAGGAGATTGTGGCTAAACATTACAGAGAAAGTTCCTAATGGCAGGAAGAGGCATTCTTTCCTCAGAGTAGCCCTATCGATTCCACCTGACACAGCATGATTCCTTTGTCGTGCTCTGTCCCACTATTTTAGCTTGGCAGATGGAAACCAAGCCACCACTGCCAGCTCAAAAAACAAATATACGTTTCCGAGCACAATTCAAAGTGTTGGTGCTGACCTTTAAAGCCCTAAACGGCCTCGGTCCAGTATACCTGAAGGAGTGTCTCCACCCCCATCGTTCTGCCCAGACACTGAGGTCCAGCTCCGAGGGCCTTTTGGCTATTCCCTCTCTGCAAGAAGTGAGGTTACGGGGAACCAGGCAGAGGGCCTTCTCGGTAGTGGCACCCGCCCTGTGGAATGCGCTCCCACCAGATGTCAAAGAGAAAAACAACTACCAGACTTTTAGAAGACATCTGAAGGTAGCCCTGTTTAGGGAAGCTTTTAATGTTTAATACACTATTGTATTTTAATATTCTGTTGGAAGCTGCCCAGAGTGGCTGGGGAAACCCAGCCAGATGGGCAGGGTATAAATAATTTATCATCATCATTATTATTATTATTATTATTATTATTATTATTATTATTTCAGGAAATATGCCCTTTGCTCTTCCCAGAATGAAGGTTTTTGCGAGCAACAGCTTGTCAATACTTTGGGCTGCATTCAACATTCACTGTCCGCTAAGGAAAGGGCTCTGGTGAGTTTTAATGTTGTGCAACAGAAGAATCCAATGCAATCAGTGGCGTAGCGTGGGGGGTGCAGGGGGGGCCGGCCGCACCGGGCGCAACATCTGGGGGTTAGGGTTAGGGGGCGCAAATCCACGGGTTAGGGGGCGCAAATCCACAGGTTAGGGGGCGCAAATTACTTGCCTTGCCCCGCCCCGGGTGCTGACAACCCACGCTACGCCACTGAATGCAATAGCTCACAGGATCATAGAACGGTTGACTTGGATGGGACGCCAACGGTCATCATTCTAGCTCAACCCCCTGCAACGTTCTTCCAGGCACACTGCATGCAACCTTCTGCACCTTTATGCCACCACCAGGTTCCAGGTACCTCAAGAGTGATGCTGTATACAGACATGTACGTGCAAAACACCTAAGTAGCGCCACACCTCTGCTTTGCAACCTCTCCTTGCCGTTAACCACAGCTTGCTAGTTCTCCTTGCTCTTTGCAAAAGGCGTTACTGACCTCTAGTGTCCAATCTCTAGATCCAGATTAATGTTGGTGAACACCACCAGCACAGGAATTCTGAGCTGAGCACTCTGCAAAAGTTTCAGCTTTCAGGGAACTCTTGGCACCCACCACCAAGTAATGCCCTCATGCACTGCGATGGATTCTGCTTACACCTGACATCTCCACATGGTATCCTTGGGCAGGACTACCTCTGGCACCTGCTGTCTGAATTAGATAAACCAGATTATTTTCATCTCCGGCTCTGCCCATCATTCCCTTTCTCCATTCTTGCTTTACGTGTGAATCGGATCAGACCCTCCAGGTGTCCCTGTTTTCCAGGGACAGTTCCAGATTTTCAGAAGACATCCTGGTTTCTGATTTGATCCTGGAATGTCCCACTTTTCCTTGGGATGCCCCTATTTTCAAATGTTGGGAGGATATAGATTTATGTGACCCATGAGCCAAGGAGTTAAGTAACTATACAACCTTCAGAAAACATCTAAAACATCCTTATAGGGAAGTTTTTTTAATGTTTGAAGTTTTATTATGTTTTTATATATGTTGGAAGCTGCCCAGAGTGACTGCGGCAACCCAGTCAGATGGCCAGGGTATAAATAATAAAATTATTATTATGACTATTGTTGTGGTGGTTGTTGTTGAATGGGCAATCCCTATTTTCATCAGAGAAAGGTATGGAAGGTATGGAATCGGTTCTTGTTAATCCTTATACTCTGAATAATAATAATAATATAATAATAATTTATTATTTATACCTGCCCATCTGGCTGTGCTTTCCCAGCCACTCTGGGCGGCTTCCAAAAAAATATTAAAATACTGTAATACATCAAACAGCTTCCCTAAACAGGGCTGCCTTCAGATGTCTTCTAAAAGCCTGGTAGTTGTTTTTCTCTTTGACATCTGGTGGGAGGGCATTCCACAGGGCGCCACTACCGAGAAGGCCCTCTGCCTGGTTCCCTGTAACTTGGCTTCTCACAGTGAGGGAACCGCCAGAAGGCCCTCGGAGCTGGACCTCAGTGTCCAGGTAGAACGATGAGGGTGGAGACTCTCCTTCAGATATACTGGACCGAGGCCATTTAGGGCTTTAAAGGCCAGCACCAACACTTTGAATTGTGCTCGGAAACATACTAGGGGCCAATGTAGGTCTTTCAAGACCAGTGTTATGTGGTCTCAGCGGCCGCTCCCAGTCACCAGTTATGCTGCCGCATTCTGGATTAGTTGTAGTTTCTGGGTCACCTTCAAAGGTAGCCCCACGTAGAGCGCATTGCAGTAGTCCAAGCGGGAGATAACCAGAGCATGCACCACTCTGGCGAGGCAGACAGTTCCCAGATTCAATGCCTGGCATCTGCCGGTTGGGTTGGGAGAGGCCCGTCTGAAATCCTGGAGAGGTGCTGTCAGTCAGTGCAGGAAATACTGAACTAGATGTACCAAGGGTTTCACTAGGTATTAAGCAGCTTCTTGTGTTCCTATGAGCTGCCCAGAGAGATGGAAGCAAGGCCTGTCTTTCCACAGAGGTGCCTTCCTTTCAGTAATCACACTTTATTTATTTATTTTAAAAGACTGATAAAAATCAAATCACGGCTGGAATGATTTATGCTCCCCTCTGCATTGCCGCTTCCATCTCGCCTTGCAGTTAATACCAAAACTGATTAAAGCATCTATAATCTTCAAGCCTACAGAGACCCCGGAATGTCTCGTGGGAGAGCGGGTGTGCAGGCCGATAAGGCTCACGCCATCGCCAGGAACAGCCTCGCACTTTTAATATTTATAAACAGCCAGCTTTCCAACTCAGCGGAGAATGGGCAGAGCATCCTTTCCCCACCCCCCACCCCACCAGCCCCCAGAAATCCTGCATGAAGTTTAAAGATAAGCAGCTCTTTGAGCAGACAAGAACACACCTGCTTTCAAGGACAAGACAGTCGTCAAGTCAGAAAGAAAAGAGAGGTGGCTTCGCGGTCCCCATAAATCAACGGCAACACAGAATCGTGAGGAGTGTTTTGAAAAGCCCATTCTGTCTGCGGTCAGGACACTGACAATTCCAAGTCATGTAATAGTTTTATCACCCCTCTTTACAGCAACATGGGTTGAACTATTTTCTTAGCTACTGGGCCAAATTCAAGGTGTTAGTACTAGCACAGAAAGCCCCAAGGGACGCGGGTGGCACTGTGGTCTAAACCACAGAGCCTAGGGCTTGCCAATTGGAAGGTCAGCAGTTCGAATCCCCACGACGGGCTGAGCTCCCATTGCTTGGTCCCTGCTCCTGCCAACCTAGTAGTTCGAAAGCACGTCAAAGTGCAAGTAGATAAATAGGTACCACTCTGGCGGGAAGGTAAACAGCGTTTCCGTGCGCTGCTCTGGTTCGCCAGAAGAGGCTTAGTCATGCTGGCCACATGACCCGGAAGCTGTCTGCAGACAAACACCAGCTCCCTCGGCCTGTAGAGCGAGATGAGTGCACAACCCCAGAGTCTTCCACAACTGGACCTAACCGTCGGGGTACCTTTACCTTTACCTTTTTAGAAAGCCCCAAGTACCTAAAATGTGCCTTCTTCCATGTCAACAATCTTGGAGACATCTGTGATCGGCAGGTGAGACCTACCGTATTTTTTGCTCTATAAGACTCACTTTTTCTCTCCTAAAAAGAAAGGGGAAATGTGTGTGCGTCTTATGGAGCGAATGCAGGCTGCGCAGCTGTCCAAGAAGCCAGAACAGCAAGAGGGATTGCTGCTTTCACTGCGCAGCGATCCCTCTTGCTGTTCTGGCTTCTGAGATTCAGAATACTTTTTTTCTTGTTTTCCTCCTCCAAAAACTAGGTGCGTCTTGTGGTCTGGTGCGTCTTATAGAGCGAAAAATACGGTAGTTGTTGGTGCTACTGCTGGGGGCCGCCTGGTTGACATTGACCCACTGACAGGATCTTTCCAGTGGTGGCTCCTGTTTGTAGAATGCCCTCCCTGGTGAGGTGCACCCATCTCCCTCATTATTAGCTTTCAGGAGGAATTTGATCGCTGAAAGATAACTGTAAATAGCAACACTGGTCGATGGCCGGGATAAAGTTTTAAACTGTCTTTGTGTTATTATTATTGATGTGCTTGCTGCCCTGAACTTCAGAAGGAAGCACAGGACGAGAAAAAGGAGATGAACTGAAGACTGAAAAAAAATGAGAAAATGAATCGGAAAGGTTTGGCTATTCCTAAGTGCCCTACTTGGACTTGCGACCTAAGAACGTAAGAAGCCACTGCAAAATCAGGCCAACGGCCCAACAAGTCCAGCATTCGATTCTCACACCAGCCAGCCAATTGCCTTAGCCCCATGACAGGGCCTTTTCAGTGGTGGCTCCTCATTTGTGGAATGTCCAGGAGGAATTTGAATAAATTCCTGTTTACTCAGACATTTAATCGCTGAAAGAGATTCCTGGCAACCTCAAAACCAGTTTTTTAGAATGCTTTTTAAAATGTTTTTATTTTTGGTATGTTTACTGCCCTGAGCTCCTTTGGGAGGAAGTGGGGGATATAAATTGAATAAACAAACAAGTAACATATTATCATTATTATTATTATTATTATTATTATTATTATTATTATTATTATATACACCATCAGTGTACCTGAAGCTTTACATCAGGGGTCGTCAAACGTTGTGGAGAAGCTGGGCCAGATTAAGACAGGATGAGAGTTTTCCTTTTATTAGATGGACCACCTTCTCTAGAGCAGTACTGGCCAAACTTGGCCCGCCAGCTGTTTTGGGACTACAACTCCCATCATCCCTAACTAACAGGACCAGTGGCCAGGGATGATGGGAATTGTCCCAAAACAGCTAGAGGGCCAAGTTTGGCCACCACTGCTCTAGAGCATGTGCACAAAGCGCCTTCTGGACCGCTGGACGCAGTATTGATCCTGTCTGCTCTATGCGCTGGAGCTTGTCTTTACATGGAAGGGAAGTCCCTAACTCTCCAAAGGTTTGAGACCCATCGGCCACCGTCACCTGGTTAAGCCCCACCCTCTCCTAACACCCCATACACCCTATTCAGGTTGTAACAGTAAAGGGGCCCCTGACCATGAGGTCCAGTCGTGGACGACTCTGGGGTTGCGGCGCTCAGCTCGCTTTATTGGCCATGAGAGCCGGTGTACAACTTCTGGGTCATGTGGCCAGCATGACTAAGCCGCTTCTGGCAAACCAGAGCAGCGCACGGAAACGCCGTTTACCTTCCCGCTGGAGCGGTACCTATTGATCTACTTGCACTTTGACGTGCTTTCGAGCTGCTAGGTGGGCAGGAGCAGGGACCGAACAACGGGAGCTCACCCCGTCGCGGGGATTCGAACCGCCGACCTTCTGATCGGCAAGTCCTAGGCTCTGTGGTTTTACCCACAGCGCCACCTGCGTCCCTACAAAGGAACTGAGGACCAGGGTAAGCAGCACCATAACCCCAGAGTCTCTCACCACTCGGAGATTGGGTTTGCATGCATAAACCAAGTGGCCGGTACTTTTACTGCACAAGAGATTGTGCACTCAGCTGCACAGGGAGTTTCCACTAGCACAATTGCAGGGTTGCACAACATTAAAACTTAGCCCTTGTACCAGTGGGCAGAGAATTATGTTGGATACAGTTTTGAATAAATCATCATTCTCTCACACCCACCAAACAGTCTGAAGTGGTATGATCTGTTTCCTATCCCCACTGGCCGCCCCAGGGATTCAACCACATATTTAGACATGGTCTGTTCTGGGTGCAAAGGTGCACTGAGTATTTTTTTTAAAAAAAAGCAAGCAATGTGCAATCTCTTAAATAACGAAAGCAAAGCTTTATTTGTACAGTATTTCCAACACTACAAGTTGTTGTTTTTTTAATCAACCCAATGTAAAATATTCAGCAAAAATATCATCCTTCTTGCCAAACAGACCTCGGGCTTGTTGAAATTCCAGCGGGATATCTGTGGCTTCTTTCTTTACATCCCTATCAAAGATCTGGTAGCAGCGGGGAGAGAGACAGACAGAGAGAGAGAGAGAAAGGCAGACAAATTATCAGTCTTTTGCAATTTGGTTTGCCAATACTGCGGACCCCCATTTTCTCCCACTGTCCACCCTGGTGGGGCAAATTTGACTGGGAAAACAACACCAGTGGGGCAGATTGAACACTGACTCTTTGCCTGCCTAGATATAAGACAGAGAGAGGTGTGTCTGTGCATGTGAAGAAACTAGCTTACTAGTGCAATGGTAACATTTGCATCCCATTGCCCCACCCACTTTTGCCTCTGGCCCCGCCCACTACTGGAATATGGCCAGAGGCATGTTGGGGCCCTCAGTCTGGGAAAAGTTCACCACTCCTGAAGTTAGCAAATAAAAAGGCTGTTCCCCTGTTTCTAGAGATTCTGCAAACGAAAGCGCTGGAGATGCACAGCTTCTTTGTTTTTAAAAAGGGGGTCTGGGATTTCAGTCTCACACACATACTGCTGCATTCACACCAAGAGCATCAGTTACCTCATAGGCAGTCAACTCCAGGAGTTCTGATAAGTCATCCTCCATCTCCGACAGCAACGTGTTGATTGTGGTAGCAGCCTTGGACACTTCTGGATGGTAATGGCTCTGCAGGGTCTGAGACGCCGGGAAGAACAGAGCTCACCGTCAGCTTAAGTCAAGGCCTTGCTAGAGTGGCCCCGGCAAATCCCTGGCAAAATACGGCAGCTAAGTGTGCAAGTGTCATGGACTGGTTGGACACAGAGGAGTGGTGGGAGGCACCAGCTGACGAACCCCAAGGGAAGAAGACTCAGAGCCATGGGATTGGTGGTGGGATGATGATAAGTGGTCAGAGGGAGAAGAGGGAGCAGACTGGGAGGAGGACGTGCCGGAAGCTGGAGAGGCGACAGGCTTTAGTGAGCAGGATGAGGGTGTGGCAGGGAGCAGTCCAGAAGCAGAGGCAGAAGTGGAGGCTGGAGAGGAGGGGGACCAAGAAGGACCAAGAGCCAGAGATGAGTCTGGCTGGTGAGGAAACTAGGCTGTCTTCCCCTCCTCCCAGTTTCCAAAGAGGTATGAAGAAGGCGCAGGAAAGACAGACCAGGTAGAGAAGTCTCAGGTTGCTTGGGAAGGACCTGGAGGAGGAGACTTAAGAGAGTGGAGGGAAGGCAGTCCTCACAACTGCAGGAAGCAGAAGGGTTGCTGTGCCCACTAAGCCTGGCCTCCTGGGCCATTTTGTTTCTTTGAAAAAAGACTTAACTTCACTAATACCATGTGAGTTATTGCCAACTTGCTTCTGACAGACACTCCTGTCAGCAAGTGGGGATAGGCTCCCCTGTCCAAACCTCAATTTTGCCACAAATTCCCAGTGGCTTTGTCTAGAAAGGGACTATCTATGACAACAGGTTGTACACGTAATAATACTTCTTTGACACATATGTTTATTCAATGTCCTATGCCTATGAAGTTTTAGGAGAGAGTACTAGATTGTACAAATATTACTTTGGGGGGAAGGTTAACGTTGCCAGAGGGTACTATTATTTTAAATTATCTACCTACTACACGGAATGTGACAACTGGCTAACATAAAAGGATTCTATATGCCCTCACTACAGCTAAAAGACTGATATTGATCTACTAGAAACATAAATCTATGGCTCCCTTTAATGAATGGATAGAAGACATGACAACTCTTGCTACATACGATTGGAGAGCTTATAGACATAGACTGTGTATGGACAAACACTATATTTGGAAAACATTTATAAAAATTATAGTAGGTTATAAATAAATGGATATGTATTAGAATAAAAGTTTCATTTGTATACCTTTGTACTAGATGAGTAGATATAGAATTATAATGTTGTTTTGCTTTGGGGTTTTTTGATTTTTAAAAAATTACGTACTACTTGTTACCGTATTTTTCGCCCTATAGGACGCACATTTCCCCTCAAAAAATGAAGGGGAAATCTGTGTGCGTCCTATGGGGTGAATGCAGGCTTTCGCTGAAGCTTGGAGAGCGAGAAGGGTAGGTGCGCACTGACCCCTCTCGCTCTCCAGGCTTCAGGAAGCTATCAGCAAGCCTGGGGAGCCCGCTTTGGGCAGACATCCGCAGCCTCGGGAGCCCTGCGGGTGGGTTAAAAATGTTCCTCGGCCCTTTTGTTAGAGAGAAGGGCTACCTGCTCCTGTTTGCAGTTGCCTGTGTCTCCCTCGGCAAGCGTTAGACATTTTCTACATTTTAGGCAAAACGAAGTGGCGAAATTCTGGACCGTTCCACTTCTGAAAGTAGGGAATGCAGGAATGCTTTCGAATGCTGCCCGATGCGAAGAGCTCCCTGCATGCAGAGAGCAAGCACATCAGGGAGAGGTCTCTGCAAAGCCTTTCTCCCCGGTGACCTGGCTTTCTAGATTCAGGCCAAGCTGAAGAGTTACACAGTGCTGAATCCCACCAGCGCTTTCTGCATCACTTAGAGAGCAGCCCGTCAATGGAGTAGCAAGGAGAGACGCTGGGGAGGGTTGGGGCCATTTTTTGGAGTGGGTGTGACCAGGCTCCCTCACTAGAACCTGGCACCAGCACACAAGGGAGCCACTGAGATACCCAGAAACGTACCTGTATCTCCCAAAGGGAGCTCTCCAACGCTCTGCTTTCCGAAGGCTCTTCTTCACTCATCAAGTAGGGATCTTCTGACATCTCTACGAGGAAACACAGAACGCCATTACCAGCAAACATGTGAGGTCCGTGTCCCAAGAGGCTACACCTCAGAACTGGCTCTAGCGCCACCTACTGTTGACCTCCCTGCTTTACGCCTTTAGTGTCATCAACTCTGGCTCTTGCTGCTGTTGTTGGGTTGCTTGCCTTCCACCCTACCAGTCCCAATGGCCACCAGCTGGCATGACGAGGTTGCCCAGACAATGGTATATATATGATCTAGGCCAGAGGGCCTGGTGCCCCCTCAGGCACAACAGAACTCTCTTGAGGTCTTTCCCGATGCCGACAAAGCCTCTGAGGTCCCCACCCCAACAGCCTCCCTTATTTATGATGTGGTGAAAGGGGTTGTCTTCTTCTCCCTTGAAAGGTACCTAGAAAACAGAAGCGCCAACACACTCTGGCAGCTAATAAAACATTTGGAAGTGGCCGAAATGGATAAGTTCACTCCTTCAAAGAAGAAAAAGGAATTCTGATTTTGAGGAAAGGTGGGACAGTTTTTTGTTGAGTATCTGAATGCATGGTATGGAAGCATTAAGACTGGAAATACTTTTTTTGTTGTCGGTAACATTAAATAAACAGTACTAAAAAAAACCTCCAAGCTTTCCTACTTCCATAGCAGGGGTCGGCAACCTAAGGCACATGGGCCGGAAGTAGCCCATGGAGACTGTTTAACCGGCCCACGAGCCACTCCCGAACCGAACTGCCTGCTTGGTAAGCACCCACGCACTGCGCTAAACCAGCACAGCATGGTGCGGGGACACTCTTCCGTGGCTCTGGAAATCGCTTCTGCGCATGCCCAGATGCCAGAAATCACATCTGAGCAGAAGTGATTTCCACGGAGGATCTCCGAGAGTGATCTGGCCCATGCCTGGTAAGCTGACCCCTGTTCCATAGGGTTCAAAAGGTTGGCGCCCCTTTGATGCAAGCTATGTGCATGTGCATGTCCCACAAATTTGGACAGAGGCAAAAAAAAACAAAAAAAAACCCTCACAGAACTGCTCAGCCCTCCCTTTGCCTTTGTCCAGAAATGGTTCAAGGTTGTGCCACCTTCCTCTTACCAGACAAGACATAAACGGCTGTATGTTTGAAAAAATAATATATACTATTCATTGTATTGTAGATTTCAACTGAAGTAGCTCATAAAATTCAACGAAAAAGGTAGAAGACCCAGTGGATCAGTTCATTCTCTAATCAGTTCATGCATAAGATCCATATATGTGAAAGTGCCTATTCCACCTGTCTGTTCATAGAGTCCATAGCAGCTATTATGCTATAAGAACCACTGCCCTGTGATATCATATATGAGTTTGTACTACTGGTGAAGCCCAAGACAGCGAAACAAGGCTAATATTCCGGAATTCCTTGTCTTACTCTGTGAAAGGATTCTGTGGAATTGCAGCAACCTTTCGTGTGGATTGTTGGACTCTATGAACAGACAGGTAGAATAGACACTTTCACATATATGGACCTTATGCATAAACTGATTAGAGAATGAACTGATCCACTGGGTCTTCTACTTTTTTTGTTGAACTTTATGAGCTACTTCTGTTGAAATCTACAATTCAATACAATGAATAGTATATATTATTTTTTCAAATGTACAGCCAGTTACGTCTTGTGTGTTTATTGAATATGTTTCATGTAACCACAGGTTTGTTGTTGTTTTGCACCTTCCTCTTACCTGCAGGGCCATCGGGCCTGTGGATGAGGACCTTGCACGCCGGATGCCTCCGCAAGAGATTGCAGATGAAGGGGATGACGATCAGCAAGCCGTCAGGCGGTGCTGTGAGTGCCAGGCGAGCGAGTCGCTTTGTGAAGGCAGCCACCAGATATGCGGGCAAGTGCCTATTGGAAAGGAAGAAGAGAGGGTGGTGAAAACTCTCTTCCTCTCTTCCCCACCATCACACAAGCCCAGTTCAAGGTCACTCAAAGAAAAGGCCTCTGAATATCAGTACAGTCACACCTTGGTTGTTGAACACCTTGCAACTTGAACGTTTTGGCTCCTGAACACCGCAAACCCAGAAGTGAGTGTTACAGTTTGCGAACGTTCTTTGGAACCTGAACGTCCGAAGGGGCTTCCAAGGCTTCGTTTTCAAACATTTTCGGAAGTCGAATGGACATCAAGAACCAAGGTACAACTATACTTGGGCACGCAACTCTTCAAATTGTGAACTACTTTGAAGGGTTGTTGTTGGGTTTTTTGTCACAATCAAGCGGGGTATAAATTTCACGCAATAAAACAAATATGCAAATCTGCTTATTTGCATAATTTAAGCATGATGCGGAACACAGCTTCCCCCATATATTTTTCTCCCCTGCTTCTGAATCTCAGCGCCTGTCTTGCTAATTGCTTATTGCAAATTATGTTTAAGGCATGCTGCAGAGAAAAGCAGGCCTTTCAAAAGTACCCCAGCACCTAAAATCAAAGTAATTATAGTGGGGGGGGGGTGGTTTAGTTTTTTGGAGGAGGTGGGTGGGTTTTCAGAGGTTCTTTGTGGATTTAAAACCTACTGAAAAGAGATCCTCAAACCTGTCTCATTTACAGTGGTACCTCAGGTTAAGTACTTAATTCGTTCTAGAGCTCTGTTCTTAACCTGAAACTGTTCTTAACCTGAAGCACCACTTTAGCTAATGGGGCCTCCAGCTGCTGCCGCACCGCCAGAGCACGATTTCTGTTCTCATCCTGAAGCAAAGTTCTTAACCTGAGGTACTATTTCTGGGTTAGCGGAGTCTGTAACCTGAAGCGTATGTAACCTGAAGCGTATGTAACCTGAGGTACCACTGTATTCTCTGTTCCCAGAGAAAATGAAGAAGGTTTTAGGAGGTTTTAGGAGGTCAGCCTTTGGAAACAGCCAAAGGGGAAATGAGCCTTCAGATTACTTGATCAAAGCCTAAGCAAGAAGGAGACAAATAAGCCTTGTGGCATTTTGGTCGTGTGCGTACTTACGAGGAAGACAGGAATAAATCCAATAAACGGAAAAACCTGGCGCGGTATTTCACGTGGAAGATAGATGGGTCCAGAAGGCTGTAGAGCTTCTTGTAAAAATCCGGATATTCCCTATGGAGACCAAAACAGATAGGCAAGCTGCCTCGCTGAACCCTCTTACACATCTGAGTGACTACTGACTCCAAAGATAGTGAAAACTCTCATTTAACACAGCGGCTGCGTTTGCACTTCACACCAAACCACGGTTTAGCGCAACATGCAGGAGCTCCAGCAAGAACAACCAGAAGTAGCTCTTTGGTTCAAAGCCAATCTCAAAGTCATCTCTTAAAAAATAAATAAACTACGCCTACCCAGCCAGGTTCAAGGCTCTAGAGTTAATACACAAAGCTTTTAAGGATCGCCTGAGCTCTTATAAAGCCTAGCTCGATCACCAAAAATATTTTGGATGAGGGTTGTTAGTTGTCCCCTGTGCTACAGAAATTGGAGATTTAGCCTCACTGTTCCCAGTGCTGTGGAATTTGGTAGGAATTCTTGCTTTTGCTTTGTGGGAGTCTCTTAAAGACTTTTTTCATTCAGACGCCCCTGTCCAGCTGCCCAAAACTCTCTTGTCCAGCCAGTCACTTAATGATTATTTTGCGCTGCGTTGTGTGGTGTTCTGTGTTTTACTTATGATGCTTCTATAATACGGTTGACGATAGATGTTTGGGCGCAACTCGGCTTGCAAAAGGCGAGTTTCACGTGGGGTTGACGCAGATACAGATTGAGGGACCTGCACATTCCCTGTACAATGTCCCTGTACATTTAGCATCTTTTGCTGACCTCCCTATCTCTGTGAGAGATGGCAACAACCAAGATCTTTAACTAAGATTCACTCGCCAAACACCGCCCATTCTGCATACGAAAGGGCTTCAATGCATGATTATCCAAACAGGTGGCATCCCAAGAGTGGCTCACATCCCAGGGAGCCGGGGAAACTTACAGGTTATGCTGCAGAATCAGGACAAACAACCCGTTCAAGGCAAGGAGGCTGATTGCTCCACCTGTAAGAGAAGCATTCATTCATTTACTTAAAATAAAAGCAATTCTAAACTGCTTAATTTTTTTCTAAGCAATACACAGAAATACACCAATTTTTAAAAAAACCATAACCACACCGCAGAATTGTAGAGCTTGAAGAGGACCCGAGGGTCATCTAGTCCAACCCCCTGCAGTGCTAAAGAATACTTGACAGATGGCCATGCACCCTGTTTAAAAAACCTCCAGTCCACCACCTTCCACCAGAAAAACAACCAAAAACAGTATATATTATAAAAGCAGGAATTCTGTAATAATAGGGTTCAGTCTTATGCATCAGGGAAAGCCTTGGGAAAACATTATTGGGGAAGCAACAAATGGGTAGGAACCGGGCTCTCAGCTCATAAGCAGGACTACACATGTGTGCGGACTGAATGCTATTATTTAAACCTGAAGGAACATCTCCACCCCCATCATTCAGCCCAGACACTGAGGTCCTCCTCCAAGGGCCTTTTGGCAGTTCCCTCACTGCGAGAAGTGAGGTTACAGGGAACCAGGCAGAGGGCCTTCTCGGTAGTGGCGCCCGCTCTGTGGAACGCCCTCCCATCAGATGTCAAGGAAATAAACAACTATCTGACTTTTAGAAGACATCTGAAGGCAGCCCTGTTTAGGGAAGTTTTTAATGTTTGATCGTGTTTTTAATATTCTGTTGGGAGCCGCCAGATGGGCGGGGTATAAATAATAAATTATTACAATAGATTATTATATTAGAAACAAATTTCTAAAATGCTGAAAACCTGCATACGTAAGTCAACAGCATATACTGGATCACAAATCCTAGTTCGGCCACTCACAAGACATGCAGTCAGAATGTTTTACCAAGGTGTAACAGTATGAAGGCACATGATGCAGCTGCCTTGCTGAAGCTAATTATTATCATTATATATTTTGTATTACTAATTCCGTTTTTATTCTTGCCCTCCCCCCCTCAACTTAGCAGCCGGATCCTGTGTTCACCGCAGCTTTCAGACAGTCTCCAGGGGCAGACCTACATCAAGCGCATTGCAGCAGCCCAGTATGGAAGGGTGACTACCAAGAGGCCCACACAGACCATCATCGAGTTCCATGCTGGCAGAGAGGCAGAAAACACTGTAGGGCAGACTGATTACAGCATTTGTTTGCTCCATAAGATGCACTTTTTTCCTCCTAAAAAGTAAGGGGAAATGTCTGTGCGTCTTATGGAGCGAATGCGTGGTCCCTGGAGCCGAATTGCCCAGGGGCGAAAAGCAGATCGTGCTTTTTTTTTTTGAAAGAGGAAAGGGGGTGTTGAAAAAAAGCTGCTGAGCAGCTGATCTGCAAGCGATCAGGAGGGAGATAAGGGATGCTAGCGATAAAGGAGGCTGCCTGGTAGGGGGGAGGGAAAAGCACATGGATCCTCAGGAGTTTTGCACTGGGTCACCCCAAATTCACCATCAGATCACATAGCATGTCCATGGCTACAGCCTGCACCAAAAAAACCCCGCATCCACTGTTTTGTGGGGCGCAATGGTGCAAAAATGTGGTTAAAAAGCACGGATCCACATGGATTCTCAGGATTTTTGCATTGGGCTACCCCAAACTCACCGTCAAATCACATGTCTGTGGCCACAGCATGAACCCCAAAAATCATACATCCACTGTTTCCTTCAGAATATTTTTTTTCTTGTTTTCCTTCTCTAAAAACTAGGTGTGTCTTATGGTCAGGTGCATCTTATGGAGCGAAAAATACGGCATTTGCCAGAGCCAAGCCAGAGACCCTCCTTACCCAGGTGTGCAAAAGACCCAGATTCCTCTGGCCTCTCGCAGACCCTGTGCCCCCAGGTTGGCCACTCAGGTTCACCCCAAAGCTCGTATGGCCCACAAGTGACTTGCCAGTCCAGCATCACCACTCTCCATCGCCTGGAGAATGCAACCTCTCAACCTACCTACGTCGTAGGCGACCGTCAGGAAATCTATCATGAGGGTTGGCTCGTTCATATGAGGGAGGATCGAGTCGTGAAGTATTACCAGCACTTTTTTGTAGACGCTGCCAGGTAGCTGGGGAGAGAGGAAGGATAGTCAGACGGTCACAGTCAAGCAGGTTTTCCTTCCAGCATCATCCACCATGGATGACGATCCATCAGGCTATAGAAGAAGAAAGGAAAGAAAGCAGAGCAAGGCCACACCATCGGCTCTGCTGGAAGAATAACAACTTCCGGCTCCTCCTCTCCCAGAACCGTTCTTATTCCAGATGATCTTTATGAAGAACCTTAGAACTGGCGCCCAGCTTTTGCATTTCCCTTCCTTCCTCCCAAATCCCCCTTTCCCCCCTTTTGCGCTGTCCCCTTTTAGTCTGAAGGGCTGGTGCACTATCTGGTCACTGCAAACCACTCTGTGAGCCCTCTTTGGGGTAAAACCACTTGAAAGAAATCATTAAAAAACCTACTTTAACAAAAGAGTGCGGTTGTTGTTTTTTTAGCGTGACATTAAAGCAAAAACCACGGATGCTTTAATTGAGATTCCTGCATTGCAGGGGGTTGGGCTAGATGACCCATGGGGTCCCTTCTACCTATACAATTCTACGAAAACCTTCAACAGCACCAGCCACTCACCTTGTACTTGAGAAATACCAGCCACATCCTCTCAAAAGCTCGTCTGTGCTCCTGTAAACAGAAAGGGCAGAAAGAACATGGAGGAAGTAGGTCTCCGCAGGAACCATCTTGCGTTCATTGGGCTTTAGTGGGCTCATGTTTTTGGAAAGCGTTATCACACCAAAAGGGGCTTCGTGGATCGACCACTACGGTCTTCACACTCTCATCCCAGGAGAAAACCAGGGAATTCTTTGAAAGCTTCTCGGCAGGTTCAGATTTCCTCAGTGAGAGGATTTATAAGAGCAAGCACATTTTCTTCCCCAGCAACCTCCAACCACAGGAGGAGCGTTCCAGACTGGATTCCGGAACATTCCAGAAGACCCTAGAAAATTCTGCAGATTGCTTTGCAACAGGGGGTTCTACAGCTGATGCTCTGGGGTTGGCTGGCATAGGAATATATGCAGAGCAGTCCCTCTGAAGGAAGAGAGTTTGAGAATGGCTAGCCCGGACTTCAGTCGGTGGCTACTGACGCAAGACCACAAAAGGAGCCTATGATGGCCGCCATCCCTGCTCCCTCATCACTTCCAGGAAGAAACCATCAGTTTGCATTTCTTAGTACAGAAAATATCTGTCAGGGAACTGCCATCGGAACTAGAGGAGGCGGCGAGGCCCCACAACGATGCTGGAGAGGGGCCAAGCAGGGAGAGAGGCAAGTCTCCTGTTGGGGAAGAAAATCAGCGCTACACCAGGGATAGAGGGGGGCCAATGGGGGAAGCAGAGAGCAGGCTCCGGGACTCTTCACTGGACACCAGCGGGGAGAGCACAGGTCCTCCGCTACCCACGCCCTCCCTGCGCAGAAGACTTCCGCGCAGGGAGAGTAGGAGGAGACTGGGTGTCAAACAACTTTTATGTTGGAAAAGAGTGGGTGGCTGTCCAGCGAGAAATAGTTTAACCAGCCAACCTAGCCCAGAGCGGCGGCTATTTACGCACAAGCAACCCCTAAAGCCATTACAGTATCAATCTGATGTGTGGAGATCTTTCCTATTCTAATTAATTCAAGAGGGTTCTGGAGGCTTCTCTGCATGACACAAACTGGAACCAAGCAAAAGGTTCATGATGTTTGGGTTATTCCTTCAGAGAAGCCGAGTACAGCTGGCTTAAACTGCTCCTGTTATCTCTTTCTGTCAATGTCATGCTGACTAGAATGATAAGGCCAGAAGGAGCCTGGGCTTCACTATCTATCCCTCTTTCCTTCTGGTGTGGTGTTCTGTATATAGTATGCTTAGCATTAAGGTTTTAGTCTTATTATAAGTTATTGTAAGTTTAAGTGAAGTCTGCTGCGACTGGATTTCTTATGGGCAGTGCCAATCTTGAATGAATTGGATTTGTGACCATTATGCTCATTTGCCTTCAATAGCAGTAAAGCTCTGCTGGATGAAATATTAATTGCCTCTGGTCCATTTTTGGGGAATCCTGCAACGTGTTTAGGTTTTTACTTTGTTAACTACATGTTGGAATCCGCTCTGGGTCAATATCAGTAGAATTAATGACAGAAACACTTAAGACGGCCACCTCCACAGGTGCAAAACGGTTGCATCAGACAGCAACCCTAAACCCAGTTAGCCAACCTGGTGCCCTCAACCCCACACCCAATCGCAGGTCATGCTAGTTGGGGTTGATGCGAGTTGCGATGCTCCCCAGAGATCGGCCGCCCACCCAGGCCGGCCCTCCTCATCCTGATGTAAACGAAACAGGACGTGTAAGACAAGAGCAGAAACGGAATTCCATTCAGCCACCCAAAATACCTACCTTCAGCTTTGAGACTTTCCATTCTTCCTGGTTAGCTGTTGCAGGGGGAGAGGAAAAGAAGGAAACAGTCAGGTAAACAAAAGCGCAAAGTGCGACCAAGTCTGCGAGGCAGGAGCCACACCTCTGCAGTGGAGCCCATGTTCAGCCTGCAGAAAGTCCAAACCCCAGCATCTCCAGTTCAAAGGACATCAGGGAGCAGGTGGTGGGGATGACTCTGTGCTGGAAGCACTGCTGCCAACCAGAGCAAGCAACACTGGGTTAGATGGACTGCTAGCGTGTGCCAACAGCTATGAGACAGCCTGCCATGCCAGAGTAGACAATTGAAATAAAAAAATTAAAGATAAATGTTCATAACTGCATATATAAACCACACAGAAAAACTCCTGAAGCCATTTTGTCCCTCCCAAATTGACCTCAAATATTTCTCTGCAAGGTCGAAGGAAAAAGGAAAAGCCTCCCCACTGCTTTTTCGTTCACAAATACTGTCTTAAGGGTATGTCTGTGTATGAATAGGGTGAGCCTGTGACCTGGCTCAGGAACTAAGTATCTGTCATTACAAAAGACTGGCCAGGCTTCCCAGGGTATCCAATCAAGTGACAATTAACAGGTAACCTTCCAAACAGGAGATAAACAACGCACTCAAATTTCTGTTGTAGACTGCCCTTTCTGTGATGTAGGCATGATGTATCTGGGGGTGGTCTTGAGCTACACCCCTTCTGTAATGTATGTATGTATGTTTCTGGGGGTGGTCTTGGACTCCAGGGGGGGAATTAAAAATGTCTTTGTTCGGGGTCCTTCTCCTTTCCTGTGTGTGAGGGGAGTACCCTGTTGCAACAGTTCAATAAAGATCAAGCTTATGAGCTGCTTTGCTTCTCAATATTCTCTAGTTGGCCTCTGTTATTCTCTCCGACCGATGGAGAACCTACAAAGGACTCTATAAGGGCTCTTGTGTCCCCCAAAAGGGAATAAGGGCAGATTTTTGTTTATTACACAATAAAGGGCTTGATGGAAAGGGAGCATAACGGTGCTTTCATATGACGAAGCCTGTGTGCGTTCAGTAAACATGCATGCTGTTTTGTACACATTTGGACACAGAATTCTGTACCGTACAGCATGTACTATACATTTAAAGCAGTATCATACCACTTCAAAGAGCCTCCAAAGAATTCTGGGAATTGTAGTTTGTTACGGGTTCTGTGAACTGTTATTTCCCTCACAGAGCTTCAATAAATGTTGTACACCACCCTGGGTACAGGGTATATAATTTGAATGAAGAAGAAGAAGAAGAAGAAGAAGAAGAAGAAGAAGAAGAAGAAGAGGAGGAGGAGGTTTGAGAGTCAACACCTCTTCCCAGGGAACTCCCCAGGTGAGAGGGGGGCATTATTGTTTTGTTTCGTTCTTATTTATCATGCATTTTGCATTTTGATCTAGTATCCTTATGCTGGGATTTATAGGCGGTATACATATCTAAATAATAAGCAATAATAAATCTGGGAATTTTAGCTCTGTGAGGCTTCCCCCTAACAACTCTTAACACCATTAGCAAATGACAACCCTGTCCCTAGGATGCTCAGGGGAAAGCCATGGCCGTTGAAAGTGGCGTGATACTGCTTCAAATGTCTGGTGCAGACATTTGCCTCTGGCCCTTCCTAGGCCAGGGAGCTTGGAGAGGCATTTGTACAGGTAGAAACCTCTCGAAATTTGTGAGGATGCGATGCAGCCTGCTGCACGAAGGCTCTCATCACTTTTGCCTCTGATCCTGCCCACCCCTAGCTTGCGGCCCCCAGAAAGCTGCTCTCAGGGGAATGTGGCCCTTGGGCTGCCTCACTGAAATCTCCAACGCTGGCCAGGCAGAGTTGCTGAGCGCTTTAGGGGGACCGTGTGGGTCAAAGCACCCCAGTCCCAACGCAAATGCCGTATTTTTCTCTCTATAAGACTCACTTTTTCCCTCCTAAAAAGGGAAGATGTGTGTGTGTGTGTTATGGAGTGAATGCAGGCTGCGCAGCTATCCCAGAAGCCAGAACAGCAAGAGGGATCGCTGCTTTCGCTGCGCAGCGATCCCTCTTGCTGTTCTGGCTTCTGGGATTCAGAATATTTTTTTTCTTGTTTTCCTCCTCCAAAAACTTGGTGCGTCTTATGGAGCAAAAAATACGGTGTGTCCGAACGGGCAGCTGCCACATTTCACTCACTGTTTCTCACTAGGAAGTTCTGTATCTCACTCTCCTCGCTCGGCATGGAAATAGATGAAATGAGGGCAAAGGCGTTTTTCTGGTACACTGGAAGTGGCACCTGCAGAAGAAGAAAAACCCCACATTGTTGTATCGTGGAAGACACACAAAGAACCAAACTTGAATGCAATACCATCAAATAAATGATGTATTTAAAAAAGATAACAGGAAGAATGGCTTTGAAACTTTTAGATCTAAGCTAGAAACCAAATTGTTGGGAGGGAAAAAATAATCATCTTATAAAAAATGTATGACTTACTATTAGAACAGCATACAAAAGATGAAGAGGTTAAAGAGGTGATGATTAAGTGGGCAAAAGACACTGGACATAATATTCAATTCGAAGCCTGGTCAAAGTTATGGAATGACAGAATTAAATTCACTGCATGCATGGCGTTGAAAGAAACTATAATGAAAATGATGTATAGATGGTATTTAACACCAACTAAATTAGCTAAAATGTATAAAATGAGTAATAAGAATTGTTGGAAATGTAACATTAAAGAGGGTGGTTTTCATCATATGTGGTGGACTTGTGATAAAGTTAAAGTATTTTGGGAAAATATTTATAATGAGTTAAAAAAATGTTTAGATATATGTCAGGGAACTGTCATCTGAGACGAAGGAGGTGAAAGGGCTCATGGAGGGTGAGAGAGACCACTCAGCGGAGGAGGGGACCAGCAGGGGGAGAAGTGGAGTTACAAGGGAAAGTGAGTCGGAGGGAGAGCTCAGAGATACTTCAAGCGGGAACAGTGGAGAGGTTTCAGGACCTCCCGTAGGCACACCCACTCCTCGGCGGAAACTGTCGCGCCGAGAGTCCAGAAGACGCGTTTCCGTCAAGGAGCTTTTATGCTGGAAGAAGTTCCGTAAACGCCCACTGTCCGATTCAACGAGCGATTGATGGAGCCATGATTAAGGAGCTCCATCACAGACAGAGGTTTGGGAACTTAGCCAAACTCTGAGGGATCAGGATTTTACGCACAAGCAGCTCACCATCCCATCACAGCAATCGGACAGTCCCTGAAAGCAGCTTGTGCAGAGAGGCATCATGAGCAACCCAGCTGGAGCCGGAGGAGCAGCAGGAGCTGGAGAAGGTCCAACTCTGGAAGAAAGGTGCAGAGTTTTGGAACTCCAGCTAGCAATGCAAACGGCAAGGCTAGAAGAAAGGAGGGCGCAGGATGCAGAAAAGGCAAAAGGCGCTACACTAGCAAGAAAGATGCCAGGAATGGTGCAGAAGTTTGGGGGGGACCCCAGGAACTACCAAGCCTTTAGGACAGAGATGCAGTATGCTCTTGAACTGCAGTTTAACGACTTTCCCGATGAGGCATCGCGAGTGGCGTTTGTGATTGGCCATCTCGAAGGGGGGGCGAGAGACTGGGTCCGGCCCCTGATGGCAGGGAATAGTGACATGCTGAAGGACGCGAGGAAGTTTTTTCGCGCCATGGATTTGATGTTTTCCAGCGAGATTGAACAGGGACTGGTGCGCAGACAATTGATGGCTTGCAAACAGGGGAGCCGATCGGTTCGTGAGTACTGGACTGAGTTTACAATGTTGATACATAAATTGGGGTGGGACCTATCGGCGGAACCCATTCAAATGCTCTTTGAAGAGGGGCTTTCTTCGGCGGTGAAAGACGAACTTTCCCGGGCGCCCAGGGCGGAGTCTATGGACCAGCTGACCAAATCAGCGCTGACCATTGGAGCGCGAAAGGAGGCAAGAGCCTTGGAGAAGCGGGAGGGGAAAGGAGAGCGTTGGAGGGATTTCCGCATTCCAGAGATTCCAGAACCCAGTTTCCCGCCCGGAGAGCCGATGGAAGTTGGAACAGCGCGCGCGCGCGCAGTTTCAAATCCCAGTGAAGGGAGGAAGAAGGAGGGAAAGAGCGCCAAGAAATGTTACCTCTGCCAGCAGCCAGGTCACTTTGCCAGAGTCTGCCCACAAAGAAAGGAATGGCAAGGGATGGCGGGAGCTGTTGGGGGGAAGGAGGAGGAAGTCCAGGAGCCAGTAAAAGCCACCGCCTGTCTGCCGCTGTCAGGGCACTGCAGACAGGCCAAGGAGCAGTAAAAGTGCCCACTCCGGAACCTCCAAGACCAGCTCTAGTAATAGAGGTGCTGCTAGAGCTGGCAAACGGATACCCACTAAAGACCAAGGCGCTGTTGGACTCAGGCAGCTCCTGTAATTTTATGAGCAAGGAGTTTGCAGCTGAACACCAGATACAGACACTGCCTTTAAGCACCCCCCTGCAGGTCACCACTATCGATGGGAGGGAGCTGTTGGGGGGAGAAGTTAGCCTACAGACCGTCCCAATGGTTATGAGGGTGGCAAGGCACACTGAAAGGATAGCGTTCAATGTAGCCACCCTGGGAGGGGCGCCAGTCATTTTGGGAATGAGCTGGCTAGCGTTGCATGACCCGCTAGTGGGCTGGCATCAGAGAGTGGTCTCCTTTGGGTCAGCACATTGCTTGGAACACTGCAAAGAGGGAAAGGTGCCAGAAGGGGCAAAAGCCTCCCTAGCAGGGATGGAAGTGGCGGACAAAGGGAAGGTGCCCAAACAATACGCTGACCTGAGCAAGGTCTTCAGCGAAAGGGAAGCAGATAAACTACCACCGCATAGAGACTTTGACTGCCAAATTAACCTGGTCCCTGGGGCCCAGCTCCCCGTGGGCAAGCTGTACGCCATGTCAGACAGGGAAATGCAGGAGTTGAGGGAGTTTATTGACAAAAACCTGAAGAGAGGTTTCATCAGAGAGTCCAGAGCGGTGGGGGGCAGCCCAGTGTTTTTTGTGGACAAAAAAAACACGGATAAACCGAGATTGATCGTGGACTACCGGCGGCTGAATGCCGTGTCAGAACCAGTGACTTTCCCCATGCCCAGAATTGATGACATTTTGACCAGGGTGAGGAAGGGAAAGATATTCACGAAACTGGACCTGAGAGGAGCGTACAACCTGATACGAATAAAGAAGGGGGATGAATGGAAGACAACGATGTTCACCCCCCTAGGGGCTTTCGAATATCTCGTTATGCCCTTTGGATTACAAGCAGGCTCCGCCTGTTTTCAATCGCTCATGAACCATGTACTGGGACCTTTGCTCTACAAGAATTGCGTGGCCTTTCTCGATGACGTGCTGATATATTCAGAGAATGAGGAGCAGCATGTAAAGGATGTCAGGGAAGTGCTGAGCCAGCTGCAAGCAAACCAGTTGTGGGTGAAATTGGAGAAGTGTCAGTTCCACGCCAAGGAGGTGGAATTCCTGGGGTACCGCCTATCAGACAAGGGATTAGCCATGGATCCAGGCAAGGTACAGGCGGTGCTGGAATGGAAGACACCGAAAACGAAAAAAGATGTGCAAAGGTTCTTAGGGTTTGGGAACTTTTACCGTAAATTCATCAAGAACTTTGCCCACTTAACGGCTCCCATCACGGACTGTCTGAGCAGCAAGAAGAAATTCGTTTGGACGGCGGAGGCGGAGCACGCTTTTGAGGAATTGAAAAAGGCATTCGCTTCGGAAGAACAGCTCCTGCATGTGGATTTACAAAAACCCATGAGAGTGGAAACTGATGCCTCAGACCGCGCGGTGGGGGCGGTGCTGCTTCAGCCAGGGAGCAATAAGTCGGAATGGAGACCGTGTGCCTTCTTTTCGCGTAAGCTGAACAAATCCGAGAGGAACTACACGGTATATGACCGAGAACTACTCGCCATTCACGAAGCGTTCCGGAGATGGAGACACTTACTAATTGGTGCACAGCATAAGGTACAAGTATGTACGGACCACAAGAATTTGGAGTATTGGAGAACGGCACGAGTGCTCAACCAACGACAAGTGAGATGGGCCCAGGAGTTCTCCAAATTCCATTTTGAAATCTGCTATGTGCCAGGTCCAGAAAACATCAGAGCGGACGCTCTCTCTCGCAAACCGGAATATTTGGAGGGGGAGGGAGCGCCAGAAGAGAGACATATTATCCCAGAGGACCACTGGGTGTGTGGTGCGGCCTGGGTGGGGCAAAGAGAACTGGTAGAGGGAACGGTAAATGATGAGTACGCCCAGGATAAGCTCAGAGGTTTAAGGGGAGAGGGAGAAGACCCCGGAGGTTTTGAAGAAAGAAACGGGGCATTGTATTACAAAGGGGCGCTATATATACCAGAAGGGGAATTGAGGGGGAGAGTACTCAAACAGCTGCACGACAATCCCACAGCGGGGCATTTTGGGCAACACAAGACCATGTGGTTGGTGACCAGGGAGTTTTGGTGGCCCAAGGTGAGGGAGGATGTACGGGAGTATGTGAGAAGGTGTGACCAATGCCAGAGAGCCAAAGGAGAAAGGCGGGCACCAGCGGGGTATTTAGAACCGTTACCCACACCAGAACGACCATGGGAGGCGGTGTCGATAGATTTTATGACTGATCTGCCCAAATCCCAGGGGAAAACCGCCATACTAGTCGTAGTAGACCAGTTAACTAAGATGGGTCACTTTGTAGCTTGCTCACATGCAGTCACGGCGGAAGAGACAGCAAAATTGTTTGTAGAACATATTTTTAGGCTGCATGGCGCCCCCTTGAGGCTGGTTTCCGACAGAGGGAAACAGTTCACGTCCAGATTCTGGAGGAAGCTTATGAGCTTGTTGCACGTAGAGGTCAACTTTTCGACTGCCAGGCACCCTGAGACCAATGGGCAGGCGGAGAGGGCAAACGGTATCCTTCAACAATACCTGAGGTGTTATGTCAATGACAGAGAAAACGATTGGGTCGAAAAGTTGGCACTAGCGGAATTTGCTTACAATAATGCAGAGAATGTGTCCACCGGGATGAGCCCCTTTTTGGCTAATTATGGGTGCCACCCCAGGGCGTTTCCAGGGGAAGGAGGAGAGAGATGGAGTGTTCCGGCCGCTGAACTGTTTGTAGAAGAAATGGAAGCGATCCATCGTCAACCCCAACACAACTTAGAAAGGGCCAAAGAAGAATATAAGAGGCAGGCAGACAAGAGCAGAAGGGAAGGTGAAACAATTAGGGTGGGGAGTCGGGTCTGGCTATCAACCCAAGGGTTGCCGTTCAAGGGTAGTTGCAAGAAATTGAGACCCAAAAGATTGGGACCATTTGAGGTCATCCAACAGGTCAACCCAGTGGCTTTCAGACTCCGGTTACCGAACCACATGAAACTGCACCCAGTATTCCACAGGTCATTACTGTCACCATACAGGGGGGAAGGTGAAGGGGTATCCACACGGGGGCCAGCCATAGAAGAAAGGGAAAGCCGCAACTATGTGGCGGAAATCATCGACTCCAGGTGGAAGGGTAATCAGGTGGAGTATTTGGTCGCGTGGGAAGGGGAACCGGAGTCGGAAAACACCTGGGTGAAGGCAGAGGAGGTCCATGACGAGGTCTTGATCGAAACGTTCCACCAAAGGTTCCCCAGGAAACCTCAACCAGTAGCGAGGTTCCGGAGGGAGTACTTTGGCACCACCGACGATGAGGAGGAACTGGAGGGATTCAGGGAATCGGAGTTGGAAGAGGGTACAGACTCCGAGGAGGAGGAGTACTTGGAAACCGGAAACAGCAAAAGGTGGAGGGAAGTGTTCGAAACTTCGGAAGATGAGGGAGGTTCCTTCAGGGGTTTTGCTCCCTCGCCTCCCGCAGAGGAGGGGAGGGAAGGGGGTGAAGGGGGCCCTAGAGGGGAGGTGGATGTCAGGGAACTGTCATCTGAGACGAAGGAGGTGAAAGGGCTCATGGAGGGTGAGAGAGACCACTCAGCGGAGGAGGGGACCAGCAGGGGGAGAAGTGGAGTTACAAGGGAAAGTGAGTCGGAGGGAGAGCTCAGAGATACTTCAAGCGGGAACAGTGGAGAGGTTTCAGGACCTCCCGTAGGCACACCCACTCCTCGGCGGAAACTGTCGCGCCGAGAGTCCAGAAGACGCGTTTCCGTCAAGGAGCTTTTATGCTGGAAGAAGTTCCGTAAACGCCCACTGTCCGATTCAACGAGCGATTGATGGAGCCATGCTTAAGGAGCTCCATCACAGACAGAGGTTTGGGAACTTAGCCAAACTCTGAGGGATCAGGATTTTACGCACAAGCAGCTCACCATCCCATCACAATATACTTTCCCCAAAAAACTGGAAACATTCCTCTTGCGGACGACAGGAGTGGAAATATTAAAAGTTGACCAGAAATTGTTTATGTATGCTACTACTGCAGCTAGAATTTTATTAGCCCAGAAATGGAAGCAGCAAGAATTACCGACGATAGACAAATGGCAGACGAAGATGATGGACTACAGTGGTACCTCGGGTTACATATGCTTCAGGTTACAAACTCCGCTAACCCAGAAATAGTGCTTCAGGTTAAGAACTTTGCTTCAAGATGAGAACAGAAATCGTGCTCCGGCTGCGCAGCGGCAGCAGGAGGCCCCATTAGCTAAAGTGGTGCTTCAGGTTAAGAACAGTTTCAGGTTAAGTACGGACCTCCAGAACGAATTAAGTACTTAACCCGAGGTACCACTGTATGTGGAATTGGCAAAGCTGACAGGGAGAATCTGAAACCAGAGGGACCAAGCGTTCCAGGAAGAGTGGAGTAATTTTGTTCAATACACAGACCATCATTGTGAACGTATAAAGACACTAGCGGGACAGCGATAAAGCTCGCAACATTTAAAAGAATAAGCCTTCTACTTGTGCTTTAGGTTTTAAATAATTTAAGATAAATGTAGAATTTCGACGGTATAAATCTGCGGATTTAAGTTGTGTTCTATAAAAACCAGATGATGGAATGGAGGAAGATCAAAAGCTAAGCAGAGCTAAAATTTGTAAAAGGTGATATGATGTTATAATATTGTTAAAAATGGAAAATCAATAAAAATATCAGATTTCAAGGTGAGGGTGTTGCGCGAGTCCCCCGCTTTAGGCAGTGATCACAAGCACCAAAAAGGAGGATGGGGAATCTTTTCCCGGCAAAGAGCAAAATGTCCCTCCTTATTTCTAACAGAGCTGGCAAAAACATTTCTCGCAATTTCTTTTAATGAGCGGTTAAATTTCTCCCCAGCTCAGAGTGGGCTACATCTTCCTCTCTTGGTGCAAAAATCCTGCCTCCATGTTACCATGTGCTGAGAATCATCTGGTGTTTTGGTGAAGGGGTGTTGCCAATCTGCAATTGGGTTTTTTTAATTTGTGAACTGTTTAGAAGCCATTAACCCTAAATAGTAGTAGTAATAATAACAGTAAAAGTAATACGACTACTAATAACATGATTTCATGCTACTGCTGCTTTAGAACCATGCTTTCTTAGCGCATTTCTCCAATCTGAATTTTTTCATCATTATAATAAGTAGTCAGTGCATGTAAAAAAGAAAGTAGTATATAAAAAAAATCCATTGGGAGACATCTGAAGGCAGCCCTGTACGTAGAAGTTTTTAATGTTTAATGCTTTATTATGTTTTTATATACTGTATTTTTCGCTCTATAAGACGCACTTTTTCCCTCCTAAAAAGTAAGGGGAAATGCCTGTGAGTCTTATGGAGCGAATGTGTAGTCCCTGGAGCCGAATTGCCCAGGGGCAAAAAGCAAATCATGCTTTTTTTTCTTTTCTTTTTTTTGAAAGAGGGAAAGGAGTGTTGAAACGAAGCCGTTGAGCAGCTGATTGGCAAGCAATTGGGAGGTAGATAAGGGATGCTAGTGATAAAGGAGGCTACCTGGGAGTGGGGAGGTAAAAGCACATGGATCCTCAGGATTCTTGCATTGGGTCACCCCAAATTCACCATCAGATCACATAGCATGTCCATGGCTATAGCCTGCACCAAAAAAATCACGCATCCACCGTTTTGTGGGGCCGCAACGGCGCAAAAACATGGTTACAAAGCATGGATCCACATGAATTCTCAGGATTTTTGCATTGGGCTACCCCAAACTCTCCATCAAATCACATATCATGCCTGTGGTCGCAGCATGAACCACAAAAATCATACATCCACTGTTTCGTTCAGAATTATTTTTTTCTTGTTTTCCTCCTCTAAAAACTAGGTGTGTCTTATGGTCAGGTGCGTCTTATGGAGCGAAAAATACGGTATGTTGGAAGTTGCTCAGAGACTGGGGCAACCCAGTCACATCAGCGGGGTATTACTACTAATAATAATACTAATAACAATAACAATAATATTGCAAGGGCTGGAAGGGATGGCAAGATGCCTCTACAGAGATGCATTTCAGCACACCCTGCTACCCATTATGATGTGTTCAACTGAAATGCTTCTGAATGGCACTTGCTGGAAACCACAGCAGGAGAGAGTGCTGTAGTGCTTGGGGGGGGTCCTGGTTTCAGGTTTCCCACACGCATCTGGTTGGCCACTACAGGAGCCGGATCCTGGACTAGATGGGCCATTGGCCTGATTCAGATGAACTGCAGAGAGAGTGGGGGACAAAGGACACACCACTGATTTAAGGACTGCAGCTAGACTGGTGACTGGGAGCAGCCACCAAGACCACATAATACTGGTCTTGAAAGATCTACACTGGCTCCCAGTACGTTTCCGAGCACAATTCAAAATGTTGGTGCTGACCTTTAAAGGCCTAAACAGCCTTGGCCCAGTATATCTAAAGGAGCGTCTCCACCCCCATCATTCTGCCTGGACACTGAGGTCCAGCACCAAGGGCCTTCTGTCGGTTCCCTCACTGCGAGAAGCCAAGTTACAGGGAACCAGGCAGAGGGCCTTCTCGGTGGTGGCGCCCGCCCTGTGGAACGCCCTCCCACCAGATGTCAAAGAGATAAACAACTACCAGACTTTTAGAAGACTTCTGAAGGCAGCCCTGTTTAGGGAAGCTTTAATGTTTAACAGACCACTGTATTTTAATACTTTGTTGGAAGCTGCCCAGAGTGGCTGGGGAAACCCAGCCAGATGGGTGGGGTATAAATAATAAAAAATTATTACTATTATTATTATTATTATTATTATTATTATTATTATTATTATATTCTTCTCTGCTCCTGGAGATAGCAGACTTTGGAGACTGACCCTTATCCGATAAGCACCACCTGTTCATCTATATAGACATGCCTCGTCATTTACAAGGCTCCACCCTGGGCTCAGCCTCTTCGTTGCAGCTGACATTTTCCAGTACCTTTTTGGTCTTCTGCATGACGCCACCCACATTTTCAGCCACTGACTTCATCACAAAGAACCGGACATCGTCATGTTCCAAGTATTCTTGGAAGCGAGAAATCAAGAGCGAAGAATTAGCTTCCACCGGGATTAAGCCGTCCACAACCACCTAGCAAAAAATAATTTAAAAAAAACGTTTTTTTTAAAAAAAAGAAAAACGCAAGGAAAGGAAGCCAGGAGCTCAGCAGGCAAGATCAGCTGAACCATCATACTGCCCATCCCTTTTCACGCAATGCTCCCCCCATTTCACTGAGATGCAGTTTCTTGCTCAAATAGAACCTCCATTTTCAGAGACAGTGCATCTCTGAATGCTATGTACTATGAAAACAAGCAACCACGCAAAGCAAGGCCTTCCTACATGCTTGCATATCTCCCAGACCATCTGGTTAGCTGGAACAAAAATGCTGACCCAAATGGACCTTTACCTATGCCACAAAACGTATGGCTGTCCAACAATGTTGATGGAGTCCAACTCCCATCATTCCCAGGCAGCAGGGATAATGGTCAGAACTTATGGGTGTTAGGGGTTCTGCAACATCTGGAGAGCCACATGTGAGCTGGCTTGTGATACACAAACAACAAACTCGCCTTCTTAGAGCCAAGGTAAAGGGGCCCCGACCATTAGGTCCAGTCATGGCCGACTTTGGGGTTGCGCCTCTCATCTCGCTTTATTGGCCAGCGTACAGCTTCCGGGTCATGTGGCCAGCAGGACTAAGCCGCTTCTGGCGAACCAGAGCAGCGCACGGAAACGCCATTTACCTTACCGCCAGAGCGGTACCTATTTATCTACTTGCACTTTGATGTGCTTTTGAACTGCAAGGTTGGCAGGAGCAGGGACCGAGCAACGGGAGCTCACCCCGGCGCGGGGATTCAAACTGCCAACCTTCTGATCGGCAAGTCCTAGACTCTGTGGTTTAACCCACAGCGCCACCCGCGTCCCTAGTGCCAATCCTTAAGCACCCTCAAAAAAGAGGGTGATAAAAGGATGCTTAAGGGTACAAAATACCCCAAGAGGGAAGAACCCTAAAACAGGTCAATAGAAGACAAAGGATGATCTGTGAGAAGGGAATATCCAGAAGGACTTTCTTTAATGTATAAAGCAAAGATGTGTAGAGCCAATAAAAGCAGAAGCATTTTGGAGGAAATACGATAAGGAACTAGGAGATAAGCAGGTGGAATAGCAGGAGGAAGAAGATAGTAAATAAGGTCATTACAAATTTTTTTAACGACTTTAAGCTGTATAAAAAGAATCAATGATGGATTTAAAATTGCTCTCTCGGAATGCTAATGGTTTGAACAATAAAAACTGACGAATTAGGATTACACATATTTTGGTGAGAAAAAACTAGCTGTTATTTGCTACCAAGCAACCTGTATAAAGAGACAACACAGAAGACTATTGTTAAATAAAGGATTAGGACAGGAATTCATATGCTTGAAGAAGAAGAAAAGGGGGGGGGAGTACTTTATGTTAATCCCAAATTGGACCATAAACAAATCTTCAGAGACAAAGAGGGAATAAATGATGGCAAAAAGGGAACTGTGAGTCCAAAATGACTCCTAGGCTGCGCACCTGGTCCTTCAGGGGTACAGTTACCTCAGTCATGACCAGGGAGTCCTCCACACCGGCCCACCCCATCCCCCCCAAAACAGTCTTGTCTGGATTCAACCTCAATCTGTTAACCACCATCCATCCTCCAACCACCTCCAAACACCCTCACAGGACATTCACCACCTTCAGTGGTTCTGATTTAAAAGAGAGGTAGACCTGGGTATAATCCGCATACTGATGAACACCCAGCCCAAACCCCCTGATGATCTCTCCCAGGGGCTTCATGTAGATGTTAAAAAGCATAGGGGAAGAGGGCGGAGCCCTGAGGCACCCCACAAGTGAGAGCCCAGGGGTCTGAACACTCATCCCCCACCACCACTTTCTGGACACGGCCCAGGAGGAAGGAGCGGAACTGCTGCATAACAGAGCCCCCAGCTCCACTGGACATTCCAGAAGGATGTCATGGTCGATGGTATCAAAAGTGCGACTTACTTTTAAAAGTTCTCGCGGGAAGTTAAACCGCCACTCGTTCTTGACTAGAGGGTGCTTGGCTTCCAATTCAACAAATTTCATCAGGGTGCAGAGGGCAGATTCCTTTAAATATATATATATTTTTAAAGAAATATTTATTAAGATTTCACAAAGACAAACATACAAAAACACATAATGACGAAAGAGAATAAATAAAAATAAAAAGATAAATAAAACATACAAAAACAACAAGAAAAATTAAAAACAATTATTTTTCATAACATACAACTCGTTTGCTTGTTTCTTTGACTTCCTCACACCTCCCCTTCTTGTATTCCCATTTAAATAATCAAATCAGCAAATCCTTACCCTCTTTCATTTATCTTATCTCTATAACTTAACATTTTATAACTCAGTATTTTCATACATTATCAATTCATTTTTGCATATTCTTATTAACTTTGTTACCAATACCACTTATTTCCAATCCAACACCATTTTAGTTATTTTTTTAACCTAATTAACCCTTCTTCCATATTCTTAAAGCATTACAGCTGGAAACCACTCAATTTCTATCCAACATCATTCTAACATTCACAGATTCCTTTAAATAAACAGGGGGAGAGGGAAAGAGAACATTAGGAAACAGGACAGAAGAGCTAGCCTTATAATCAGTTAAACTGATGCAATGCACGTGCGAATGCAGCCACAGTCTTAAGTCGTGATAGTCATTCTGCCCGGCCTTCTTCCCAAGCATTCTTGACGCTGTATTGTTTTTAATATTCAGTTGGAAGCCCCCAGAGTGGCTAGGGAAACCCAGCCAGATGGGCGAGGTATAAATAATAAATTATTATTATATTATTTTTATTCGTATTACAGGCAGCCCCCCGTTTACGCAGGGGCTATGCTCCAAGGCACCGCACACAGCAGTGAAATTGCGTATAATTGAAACCCATTGAAAAAGCCTGCAAACTCCACCCTTTCCAGTGACGCCTTTATGACATTTCCGAGTCTCTTCCAGGTTCGGAGCGATGAGCGTATACACGGTTGTGCACATGTTAAACTTGTGTCGTCGTCTTCTTTGGCGATCACTCGTAGCCGAGTAAGATTGTCTTCCATAAACACGGTTTTAACAATAAGTCTGTAAGTGACTGTGGAGGCCAATTCCGGATCCACATGTCCTTCCACAGTGAGGACATTGGTTTCCAGGCAGGAGTCGATCACGGTGTGGATTTGCCAAGCGTACCTTCCTCTTTCCTCAAGGGCCAACATTGATGCTGAAATCCAGCATTGCCTGAGCTCTGCAAGTGCAGCTTTCTCCCAACTGAAGTGCAGAGTGTTTGAGGACCGGGACATTCACAGTGAAACCAAAATGCTTGTTTACAAAGCTATAACCTTGTGTAAACGGGGGTCTGCCTATATATTTATTTATACACCGCCTTTCTCCCTGACAGTAGAGTCATGCAGCCAAACTCATCACCCCAGAAAAACTCACCTGGACTTGGAAAGACTCGTGGCCCATCAGTTCCCCCAAGCAATGTACGCAACTGTTGTATCGATGCCTCATCCAAATTTTGTACTTGTCTTCTGCACTGTAACTCTCTGGAGGGGGCGAGATGAGAAAATGGGGATGTGGGACCAGCGGGGAGGGAGAAAAGAGAGAAGGCAGATGGGAATGACGAACGGGGTTTTTGTCAATCAAATGTTTATCACTCAACCAAGTTCAGGTTATAGTCAAGAAAGAAAGAAAGAAATGAATGAGCAAACAGATCTTTGTCAGGATTTTCAAGTTCAACAACCTTATTCTATGTATGACTTCTCTTGTTAGGAATTTGTTTGGTTTTTTTATTTTGCTGAACAATTTTTGAGTGTTTCTCCAAGGGAAAGAGTGCTCCACCTATTTTACTGTACATTGGAGGAGTCTGAGAGTCCTTTAATTATACATTTTTTAAAAAAACCTCATGGATACTGTTATTCAATATCCATTTCAGATAGAGCTGTGTTGACTGCATAAGTACAGTGGTACCTTGGTTCTCAAACGCCTTGGTACTCAAATAACTTTTGAACCCAAACATTGCAAACCCAGAATTAAGTGTTCCGGTTTGCGAACTTTTTTTAGAAGCCGAATGTGCTCCGGTTTGAGTGTTACGCTTCTGTTTTGAATGTTACACTGAGGTCTGTCTGTTTTTGCTATTTATTTTGCATTTTTCTTTTTGCAGCTCTTTTTTTGGTGACTGTGTGGAACCCAGTTCAGCCACTGATTGTGTGACTGCAGTACATTGTTTATTGCTTTCATTTTATGGTCTCGTTAGATAGTAAAATTCATGTTAAATTGCTGTTTTAGGGGTTGTTTTTAAAAGTCTGGGATGATTAATCCGTTTTGCATTGCTTTCTATGGGAAAACACACCTTGGTTTTGGAATGCTTTGGTTTTGGAACAGACTTCCGGAATGGATTAAGTTTGAGAACAAAGGTACCACTGTATTGGCACCCACACCTGTATAACAGAAATAGAAGGAGTTACTGGTCTTCAGCTGGTTGTGGATCAACCACAGAGTTGTTTTAAACTGGTTTGAATGTTATATTTTAATGTTGTGACCTAGCCCTAGGAAGAAGAGGAGTATGGATTTGATATCCCGCTTTATCACTACCCGAAGGAGTCTCAAAGCGGCTAACAATCTCCTTTCCCTTCCTCCCCCACAACAAACACTCTGTGAGGTGAGTGGGGCTGAGAGACTTCAGAGAAGTGTGACTGGCCCAAGGTCACCCAGCAGCTGCATGTGGAGGAGTGGAGACGCAAACCCGGTTCCCCAGATTACGAGACTACCGCTCTTAACCACTACACCACACTGGCTCTCCTAGGATCTTAGGGTGAATGGCAGGCAAGCAATAAATAAATAAATACCAGTGGTGCCCATCACAATTTTCCCCCTAGACCCGTTTCCTGCCCAGATATTCATCCTCACCTTGCAGAGATGGCTCTTCCAGAGGCAGGTTCCCAACAAAGAGCTCTCCCCGTTCAAGCAAAGCCCCAAAGAGGCGGCTGCAGGTCCGGATGGCACACAAGACAATCTCCTTCAGCTCATCCTGTACGGGAATGGGAAGGAGGAAAAATGGAAAACGAGCAAGGTCCCAACCAAAGAAGAATATGCTCAGCTTGCAGACTTAGCATATAGAACAACAACACAAGAAGAACATACGTTTAGAGAAGATTGGAAGACGTTTATTGAATATGTGGGAAATAATTGTGTACAGCTGAAAACACTGGCAGCATTAAGATAAATTCAACAGTGTAAATAAGTTTTGATGAATGCAATAATGGAATAATGAAGGGTTTGTCAGTATTTTCATTCTCTCCTGTTGCTAGATGTGTGATTGTTACATCACATGTCTGTGTTAACATTACATGCTTGGAAAGTGTGGGAAACGGAAGCCAAGAAAGTGGGGCCCTAAGCTATAGCTTGTTTAAAGGTAAAGGTAAAGGGACCCCTGACCATTAGGTCCAGTCGTGACCGACTCTGGGGTTGCGGCGCTCATCTCGCTTTATTGGCCGAGGGAGCCAGAGTACAGCTTCCGGGTCATGTGGCCAGCATGACTGAGCCGCTTCTGGCGAACCAGAGCAGCACACGGAAACAGTGGCGTAGCGTGGGTTGTCAGCACCCGGGGCAAGGCAAGTAATTTGCGCCCCCTGCGAGTGCGAGCTGCGAGTGCGAGCGCCCCCCCCAGATGTTGCGCCCAGTGCAGCCGGCCCCCCTGCACCCCCCACGCTACACCACTGCACGGAAACGCTGTTTACCTTCCCACCGGAGCAGTACCTATTTATCTACTTACACTTTGACGTACTTTTGAACTGCTAAGTTGGCAGGAGCTGGGACCAAGTAATGGGAGCTCACCCCGTCGCAGGGATTCGAACCGCCAACCCTCTGATCAGCAAGTCCTAGGCTCTGTGGTTTAACCCACAGCACCACCCGCATCCCTTGTTTAGCTTATACATAAATCTGGCACTGGTGATCTATGGGAGGTGCTGGCTTGGACTGTATGTGTGCTTGCCTGCCTGTGTGTGTCCCTGTGTGTGTGTGTGTGTGTGTGTGTGTGTGAGTGAGAGAGAGAGGGAGGGAGGGAGGGAGGGAGGGAGGGAGGGAGAATATCACCTGCCCAAGGCTGCAATGTGAACCACACTTGCCAGGAAGTAAGCACCTGCGAACTCGGTGGGGCTTCTCCTTTGAGTTAAACCCAGTATCCATCTATCCATCCATCTGCCCAAGCATGGGGAGCACTGAGACCGGCGTCCACTCGTGGCCAGAGGCAACTGCCCTTCCTGAGCATCCTCTTTGCTTCGGGTCGTGCGGCTCCTGGGATTTCCCCCCACCCCACCCCACCCCACCCCCCAAAAAAGAAAGAGGTGCCGGAGCGCCCGGTTCCCCCGGCGGCGCCCGTGCGCCTCGCTCACCTGCAGCAGCTCCAGGATCTCGAAGACGCGGTTGGCGCTGCTCCGGCTGCCCAGCACCGCTTCCAGGCAGGTCCCCAGCGCGGCTTCGGCGGCGGCGACAGCGCCTTTCCCTCCGGTCCCACGGCCCGCCATGGCTCTCTGCTCTCCTCCGGGGCCCGGGCACCCACGTGCGCGGAAGGAAACCCGGCCAGGCGCCGCCTTCCAGAGCCGATCCTCCTCCTCCGCCCCCGGGGCGGGAAGAGACTCCTCTCGGCTCCGCCTCCGCTCCGGATCAGCGGCAGCAGCAGCAGCGACCGGCAGTCCTGGCAGTGTATCCTTATGTTGCTTTTATTTCCTTTCTCACGAGGAAGCCGCACGAGGCTCCGTTAGATGCAAGCGCAATGCGCAGCGAAGCGCCCAAGCCAAGGCGCGCGTAAAGAGCCGAGGATCCGCCCGGAGCCGAAGAGACAAAGCGGCTCTTCAACACGTGCATTTTTACACACTGTTTTTTTATCAGATTTTTTGGGGGCCTAGACAGTAATGTTGCAAACTTGTTTTCTAAGCTGGAATGGTATGCCCTTTTTAAAATGTGTGTGTGTTATTGGGTTGTTGTTTTTATTTTGATTATGTACTTTGGGGTTTTATAATTCTGATTTTATCCTGGAAACAGCCCTGAGACCTGCGGATATAGGGCGGTACAGTGGTACCTCGGGTTACATACGCTTCAGGTTACAGACTCCGCTAACCCAGAAATAGTACCTCAGGTTAAGAACTTTGCTTCAGGATGAGAACAGAAATCGTGCAGCAGCAGCGGGAGGCCCCATTAGCTAAAGTGGTGCTTCAGGTTAAGAACAGTTTCAGGTTAAGAACGGACCTCTGGAACGAATTAAGTACTTAACCCAAGGTACCACTGTATATAAATACAGTAAAAAAATATCCTCCAACCCACTCCTTTTATCTTATAACCCCAACAATAAAGATTGCATTGCACGGGGGGGGGGGGGTCGATTAGCTGACTCTTTGAGTCCCTTCCAACTCTACACTTCTGTAGTATATACTGTATAACAATTTTCACGTACTAAAAATAAAAGTATGTCAGGATGCATCCCTGTGGCATTTGGGGAAATTTATCAAGCTACATTTAAAGAAGTGAGGCCAGTAGGGCCTTTGTGACCAGGCTGGGATGTAAGAACTCAGCTGGTCTTTCAGGTATCCTGATCTCAGGTTGTTCAGGGCTTCTACAGTAAGTGTTGACAGAAGTTGAGAGACATTACATAGGAGGTTTGGCATCATTGGGCACCAAAAGCATAGGAAAAACATGGCCACACATGATTAGAATTACTTTCCTCTGGGTTAAGGGATCTGGCCTGGCTGGTAGGAGGCTATCGTTTTGACATCTGTCTCGCAGACAATGGAGTAAGCCTCTGGAGGTGAAGTCAAACCGCTGTGTTAGCAACTTGAAAGTGACCTCCCTGTGAGATGCCCAGATAACAAGAGCCCCCTCGACCTCACTGATAATAAGGTCCAAAGGACAGCAGAGCAATACTTTTGGAGTAGTATTTCGTATATTGTGGATAGGTAAGGTAAAGGGACCCCTGACCATAAGGTCCAGTTGTGACCGACTCGGGGGTTGCGGCGCTCATCTCGCTTTATTGGCTGAGGGAGCTGGCGTACAGCTTCCGGGTCATGTGGCCAGCATGACTAAGCTGCTTCTGGCGAACCAGAGCAGCTTACGGAAACGCCATTTACCTTCCCGCCAGAGTGGTACCTATTTATCTACTTGCACTTTGACGTGTTTTCGAACTGCTAGGTTGGCAGGAGCAGGGACCGAGCAACGGGAGCTCACCCCGTCGCGGGGATTCAAACCGCCGACCTTCTGATCAGCAAATCCTAGGCTCTGCGGTTTAACCCACAGCGCCACCCGTGTCCCTATATTGTGGATACATTCCCCTTTAACAGCAATGTCTCACATAGAGTGTAACTGACATGTAGAAAGGACTCTATGAACTGAAAACAGAGATGTTATGTGTATCTTTGTTATCCATGAAAATCTTTTAATAAAAGCAAATAATAAAACCCCTGAAAACTGGGGGGAGATACGTTTGGCACCAGGTGGTGTACAAGGTGCCATCCAACCATCTTAGGGACTCTACTCCAGATGTGTAAGATATACCGGTATCCCACAAGGAAGCAGAGGTTTAGGGTTAGTTTTCCTCCTCCTAAGTGGGCTCCCTTCCCAGGTTGACAAGCCCCATCTGCCTTGCACTCTGGTGCCTTGGCTAGAACATTGATTCTGACCCTGGGTGAATCATGTTCAAAGCCCTGCTTAGTCATTAATTTAATTAGGTAACTAAACATACTCCCCCCCCCTATTTTATACCTACATTCAAAATACCAGAACCCTGAGCTCTTTTGGCAACTGCCCCTCCAGAAGCATCTCCCCCCCCCCCCTCGACAAGGCAAGGTCTGCCTTCCTCTCTCTCAAGTTATGTTTACTCCCAGGTAAAGTACCCAATGCAACTTTTCCTTCTTCCCTAAATCAGGGTCAGAGTCTTGCTCTTAGCCTATACTGCAACTGTTCCTTTTGTTTCAAGACTCGCTCTCCCTAGGAAGCGGTTTATAACGAGTTAAAAAAGATGTTTAAGTATAGCTTTCCCAAAAAGCCGGAAGAATTCTTGCTAGGTTTGGTGGGAGAAGATATTAAGAAGATTGATCGAAGATTATATCTGTATGCAACAACAGCAGCTGGAGTTCTGATAGCTCAAAAGTGGAAGCAACAGGAGATGCTGACAATAGGAGAATGGCAGATAAAGCTGGTTGAATACACTGAGATGGCTAAATTGACACACAGAATTCGCAATCAGGAGGAGACAAAGTACCAAAAAGAATGGTGTAAATTTTTGATTTATATAAGTGAGAACTGTACAAATTTGAAAACGTTGGCAGGATTGAAGTAAATCTTATGTCATGTTGTAATATTTAATCAAAGAAACTGTGAATTACACTGGGCAACAATTTTTTACTTTTTGAATGTTGTCTAGATTTCTACAACTGATTTAGGGTATTTTTGCACTGCTGAATCAGGAAATGGCATCCGTTTCTCTCCATCAGGTCAGGTTTACTGTAAACTGAATGGTGGGCATTGATAAAGGTAAGTACACGTAAATTGCATGTTGCTTCACCATTTTTCAAACTTCAGGGCTTGAACTTCCGTTTCTTGGAACTCCTGGAATGCTCAGCGGCAGGGAGGTTTCTCTTCAGAGTCCAACAGTAGTCAGCCATCAAGACTGCGTCCCAGCGACCCTGATACCTGGTCTCCATCTCTTTCATGTCCTGATGGAATCTCTCCCCCTGCTCGTCACTCATTGAACCCAGGTTCTCAGGAAACCGGTCCATATGTGAAAATAGGTAGTGCATCTTGATGCTCATGTTGCAGCCCAGGTTTCTGAAAGCAGTCAGCATGTTGTTGACAAGTTCTGCGTAGTTTCTGGCCTTATTGTTGCCAAGAAAGTTCTTTACTACCAGAACAAATGCCTTCCACATTTCCAGTTCCACTTTGTTCATTGAGTTTCTGAACTCTGGATCTCTGATGAGCTGACGGATCTGAGGACCATCAAAATGCCAGCTTTCAACTTCTCCATGGTCAATCCTGGAAAAGCCTGGCACAAGTAAGTGAAGCAGTCACCATCCTTGTCCAGAGCCTTGGTGAACTGCTTGATTAAGCCGAGCTTGATGTGCAGCGGTGGGAAGAGTATTCTGTCTCTGTCCACCAGAGGGTCGTTGATGACGTTCCTTTTTTTGCAAGGCACCAATTCCTCCCGCACAGGCCAGTCCTTCTTCGTGTAATGCTGAGCACGGTCCCTACTATCCCACATGCACAGAAAACATGGGTACTTGGTGAAGCCAGACTGTTGTCCCAACAAAAAGTTCACCATCTTCAGGTCAACACAAATAAACCACTTACGGTGATCATAACCAATTTTCCCCAGCACATACTTCACTGCTTCATAGTTCTCCTTCAGTGTACTCGAGTGAGCCAGGGGTATAGAGGCAAACTGGTTGCCGTTGTGTAGCAGAACACATTTCAGTGATCGCTTCCTGCTGTCAATGAACAGTCTCCAATCTTTGGGTTCGTACTGTGGCACTCCAAGCTTGAGCAGAAGCTGCGCAATATTTGCACAGTACACCAAGTCCTTCTCTTTCGAGAAAAAACGGAGGTACTCTTGACGCCTGTTGCAGAAGAAGCTGATGCGAGCACTGTCAGAGAGGAGGTTTTTTTCCTTCAATCTGGATGCCAACAGTTTGGCAGAGTCCTTTGACAAGCTGAGGTCGCGAACTAGATCATTCAACTGCTTTTGGGAAAATGGATGTGGAGCATCATCTTCAAGAACCACTTCTTCTTCTTCATGTCCTTCAACACTGGAGGCATCTTCGTCACTAATGTCAGGAAGTTCTCCGAAGATAGGCACTGGAATTTCATCACAATGAGCTACAGGATGACGTGCTGATTGAAGATCAGGATACTTGAGGCTGCTCCAGTTCTTTCTTTCCATTAACTTAGTTTTGATCCCCCAACTTTATGCTTTGCCGCACCAATTTATGGAAGATTTCAAGGTTTTATGACTTCAAACTGATCCCTTTTCGACATAATCACCCAGAACTATCAGACCTGAATACTTCTTGTCATTAAAATAATCATTTCCAATCAAAACAAGTATTCAACATGGCATTTTACCCCTACCAACTTCTTCTAAAATGCTCCACACAAGCGTACATGTGAACAAAAACGTAAAAAAAGACATGTGGCCATAGCTCAAAAACTTGACCTGGTTGAGCAAAACCGATGTGATTTTTGGATTCAGCACATCAGATTCGTCCTAAATCATCTGAAAAAACACAGACAACAAATTTGTTGTTGACCAGTGTTATAGAATGAAATAGGAAAACTGGTGGAAGGGAAGGACGGAAGTCAACAGCTCTACAGAACATAAAGTAGGATATACCGTATTTTTCGCTCTATAAGACGCACCAGACCACAAGACGCACCTAGTTTTTGGAGGAGGAAAACAAGAAAAAAATATTCTGAACCTCCGAAGCCAGAACAGCAAGAGGGATAGCTGCGCAGTGAAAGCAGCAATCCCTCTTGCTGTTCTGGCTTCTGTGATAGCTGTGCAGCCTGCATTCGCTCCATAGGACGCACACACATTTCCCCTTACTTTTTAGGAGGGAAAAAGTGAGTCTTATAGAGCAAAAAATACAGTATGTAATAAGATTTGATGTTTTATTGGTGTTGGTGGGTGATCTTAAATCTCAATAAAAATTATTTTTTTAAAGAAAAGACTCGCTCTCCCTATTTATTTTGGAGACGGGGGAGATGTCTCTGTTTTGACATTAGTGCACATGGAGTTCTAATTTCAGCTTCTTCCTGTTTATCACCTCTAGAATGATGCATCTTGATAAAAGGTTGAACCTGCAAAGCTGTTTTAAAGTTTCTGGGGTTTTATTAGCCTCCCCTTCCCTCATGGTTTCCAGGGGGGGAAGGAACTAACATTTCGTGGCAAGGAAGCAGATCCTAAGGGGTCAAGGCAAAATACAAAAGCCCAAAGAAATAATGGCAGCCGTGTGTTATAAAAATGTACACTTTATTACACCTTCAGGTAGGATACATCACAAGTCCTTACAATCCTACTGGTCAAGTACAAATGTTTTATGTTCATAAAGATATTTACAAATTAGACCGGCTTCCTAACACACCTTTTTGTGAGAGGGAGGGAAGAGGAGGGAGAGACAGAGGGGAGAGTCTAATTTTCATCTTCACTGTCTGTAGAAATAGACATTGCTTCTGCTGACACAATCAAAACCAAACACAGAGGCTGTCAAAAAAAAAATGCAGGGGAGGAGAGAAACCTTTACTTTTTCTTTTCTGTTTACATTTACACCCCACTGCATTTATACACATAATAAAGATATAAACTTTTTTTTTTTCAGAAGTAAAACCAGAACTAGCTACACTTTTTGGAGGGGGGGTGGACATCAGTATACAGTATGAAATAGGCGCAATGATCTACCAGGAACCAGCTTCTATGCATGACCCATTCATCTCCAAAGAGGCTAACGCAGGAAATATTCTGGGTGGTTCCCAGCCAACTCTGCTAGTGAGGGCTCATGGGAGTTGTAGTCCATAACATCTGGAGGGTTCCAGGTTGACAAGCCCTCTGCTAACACAAGAGACATTCCAAGTGGTTCCCAACCATCTTTTTTTTTTTGTGTTGCCATTGCCTCCAGCTTGCATTTTAATTCTTCCGCTGCCTGTGTAATAGCAGCTCTCACAAACACAAACCAACAAACGTAATAGTACAAAGCTATCAAGGGAGGGTTGATCTGTCTCTACTTCTTTTATGTACAAACACTTATTTTTTATAAAAAAAAAACCAAAACAAACAAACACACACAACTGACAATTGTAAAAACTGAGGTTCCAAGGAAAGCAAGTATGTTGCAAGAGGGAACTGAATTTAAATGAAAAGGCTAGGGGCTCTGCAGGTTCAAAACGTTGCCTGTGCTCTCTAATAGTTGCAGTCCAATAATTCATGTATGCAGAACAGGAATCTACGTTGGTCACAATCCACGAGAGCTTAGCACAGAGCCCACTGTGACCCACAAGCTTTGGGCAGGCTCTGTAGTCATGGGCTGGCTCTGTAGTCTGAGAAGAACGGCAGAACCCCCCACCCCACCAAAAATGGGGTCCCAGTTGTGTAGCATGCAGATATATCACTTCCCTGCAAACCATGGTCCTTTTTCTAGCATTTAATAATTTCTCATTTTGTTCTCATGGCACATTGTGCAGCATAGTAACTAAAACAGCAGACAATCTGAGGTTCCAGAAGCAGTGCCAGTTTTTAAAACATGGCAAAGACATTTTGCCATGAATTTGGGGGCGGGGTTGAGGGAGTCAGAAGCTGCTGTCCCTGATTGTTTCACAGTTGCTCAGGAACTCAAAAATTAGTAAGGCAGGCGATATTTGCAAAATTAGCAATCCACAAATGCCCCGCATGAAGATTTCATTTCTTATTGTTTGGTGAAAGAAGAGCACAAAAACATTTAGATCCAATTATTAATACAACTAAAGAATTTAGACTGAAATTTTTAAGTTCCTCTTCCTATAAAGCAGAGACATTTAAAACAGATCCCAACAGTGAAAAAAATACCAGAGCATTCTCCTAGTCTGGCTGCTCCAGGCGAGAAATAAGGGCAATGAACCGTTTTTGCTTATCAATTGTTAACGAAACCTTTCTTTTTACAAATTAAGTGGGGTAGGAAGAGAAACAATGGGTAATAATTAAACACACAGATACTATCACATAGTATTTATTTCCCCAAGACACATGCCTGGATTATTATTTACCTTAAAGGTGGGAAAATGAGAGTGAAAGCCTATAGGTGAGTGCTTTAAAAAAACCTGTACAGTTGGGGAAGGGAACAGGACACACAACTTGACACACAGCTAGCAAATGTTTTTTTTTAAAAAAAAGGACTTACAAAAATGGAGACTGAAATATGGTTCATAATTACAGATACTTACAAATCTTCACATTTATTGGCTAAATGTTCTGGAGAGAGCTTCCAGCAAATCCCCACTCCCAGCCAACTTATGAAGGGCTTCTCACAACTCAACTTCAAAACAAGTGGAGAGGACTCTTGCTCTGCCAGCCATTGACTGAGCACTGCCTTTTAGTCATTTGAAACCCACTCAAAGAGGATTTCCCTATGGCAGTGATGGTGATATGCGAGACTATGCAGATTTCTACGGATACTTGAGAGCAACCTCTTCGCTTATCTCTCTTATGAAAACAAGCAGAGATCCAAGTCTTTAAATATTTACACAGCGTATGGTTTGAACGTGCGGCCTTCCTGGGAACTTCACACAGGATCAGAGTCACAAAGTGCGCCTGCAGCTTTTGGGAAGAGGTTCTCTGGTGAAGGGACTGCCGGCAAAGCTTTTCCTGTGCAAACAGGTCTGCAGGCTCCAGCTTTTGCCAGGTGGCAGGAAGCACGAACAGCATGTCCTCCTTTGCTCACTGCTGTGAGGTCACCATGGACTCAGCTGGGTTTGTTGGGCGCCTTTATCCTGACTGGAGTCCTCATTTGCACTTTCGCTTGCTGAGTCTGGCCGTCAGATGATGCCGGAACCTGGGATGGGTTCTGTACGCCGGCTGCCTGAATCTGGGGAGATGCTGCTGTGACAACCTGCTGCTGGACCAGTTTCTGTGGGACCACTTGAGCGGTGGCGGTGGTGGCAGGGATGACTTGGACCTGATGCTGTCCTGCTGTCGTCTGGGACAAAGTCACCGTCTGCGGCTGAGCTTGAACCTTGGGGGGTGCGGGGAGGAAGAAAAAGGGGAAGAGGTAAACAGAAATGCTTGCTAGTGAAAATCCTTTCTAAAGGCAATTTCAGAAGTTACACTTCCCCGCTCAAGATTTTGAAAAAAATGCATGCAAGTTTGAAATGTGGGATCCCACAAACCTTACCTGTTGGGAAACAGACACCACCTGCTGAATATTGGCAACTGCTGCCTGCTGCGAGACCACCTGTGGGAGCTTTGCAACCTTTAAGAACAACACATTGGGGGAGAAGGGGTTTGTCATTTAAAAAGTATCCAGTATTCCGCAAATGTGTGAATTAAGCCAGTGTCTGTGGGTTCCACACCTGACTGGGGACGATCTGGGTAGAAACAGACACCAAACAACCAGCAGGGAAACGGGAGAGGCTCTTATTGTATGAGTACCAATATCAGATCCTCGTCAAAGAGAGGGGAAGAGGCACAGTAGCCTTACCTGTATTTGGGTCTGGACTTGTTGGGCTCCACCAGGTTTCTGGGCCTGAGAAATCGGCGTTGGCAGGAACTGTGCCTTAATGGCCGGCTGCGTAGCATAGACTTTCTGCTGCTGTGATGTCTGCTGTTGGGCCTGGACGGTGACTTGCTGGGCATTTAACTGAAAGGGCAAAATAGGGCATTCAACCTCTTCGAGTCAGCGCACTGGTTAAATATGTAGATTATGACCAGAAGAATCAGGTTCTGATTCCCCATTTTCCCCAGGAAAATCACTGGGTGACCTTTGCCAAGTCACGATCTCTCTTCCCAACCTACCTCGCAGGCTTGCTTAGAGGATACAGGGGTGTGTGGAAGCATGCACATTGCCCTGACCTCCTTCGGGGAAAGGCAAGATATGGAACGTAACAAACAGAATGGAGTTCTCTGAATCCAGGACATGGTTAAGTACATGCAAATCTTTGCCCTATGCAGCTGTGCTCTACTGCAACAATTTACTTACAGATAAAGAGTTGGTGATAACAGCAGGCCATTCCTCCATCTTTAGCATGCTTCTAATAGCCAAAGTATCCAGTTTCCCACCTTAGTGGTAATGCAGCGTTTGCAAAGGCAGTAACGGGAACAGAGAGGGGTACCTTTTGCTGAACAGCAGCTTGTCCTTGGGCAACCTGAGGCTGGATGGCTTTCTGCTGCTGGGCTGCCTGGTGATGCTGCTTGAGTTTCAAGAGCTGCTGGACGTTCAGCGGCTGAGCCACCACAGTCTGTCCTCCTGTGCAGGATACGAAGGACAGAACTAAAAGACTGGACACTGCAAGTTCTGAGACACTGTTTACAATGATGCTCCACAATACCTTTTTGGAATTCCTTCCTGTTGTGTTTTCAGTGCCTGCTGAAGACCTTCCTCCTTCAACCTGTCTTTCCCCACTACTGCTCTTTTATCAGGAGTCAGAGGCCCACCTGTCCTGGCTACTCAACGAACCTGACATTTGTGGTAGCCACACAAGCCTGCTTCCAGAAGGATGAGGCCTTCACCTGGGGTCCTGTTGAATTTTGGAGGTAAGTGCCTCTGATGCCCATTGATGATCCTACTCATCTCCTTCCAAGTTTCTGGAGCACCTGTGCTTTGGAGGGGCTTTTCTGAAGCATTGCAAACCTGAGCACCCTCCTCCTCGGTGCTGCTGCTCCTGCCCTCCACTAGCACGTCCCCACAACTCCGCCGACCTGACTGGAGCAGGATGACTGTAGGCAATGTGTTGGGCAGCAATTTGTGTGCACGCAGTACAACCCAAAGTGGGGTGGTTTTAGAGAGAGGGGGAGGAAGCTATGGTCCCTCAGGTGCCAAGATGAAATATAGTTCCTCTGAAAAGTCTTTGAAATGGACAGGTGTTTTGTGCAACTTGCATTCATTCTGCTCTTCTGTTCTTGCTGGGATGTATTTATTTTGCTGCTGTGTTTTTTGTTTTGATCTCTTACTGTTTTCATATCTTGCCCTTTTAAATCACCTTGGGATGAATCAGGGGGCAAGTTTTTGATACAGAAATAAAACCTCTTGCCAGTTCTCCACCAGCTCCTGTGCTACAGCTAAACCGACAGCTTTCCTTCTGCTTCACAGAAGCAAGTCTGCAATCTGTTTGATTCCCTGACCCACTGAATATCCCAAGTCCTTGGACAACTGGAGAATTCACTGTCACAAGCATGGTACAGTATAGGCATTAGTAAGTCTCGGATTTTAAAAAGAGAAAGAAAAAGAAAGTGACATATTGAGCATCACTCTGAGAGAAGAAAAGGGAGAAGAGAGACTTAAAATGAAAGCTCGGGTTTTTTCTTACGGAAGTTTGATATGCTCTCTCTCTCACACACAGGTTAAGAATAATGACTGACACACCTGCTGCTTTCTGTGGTTGTCCAATAGCGACGCTAATCCCAGCGACTGTGACAGGGAGCGTGGTGACCCCTGCAGATGACACTACGGCAGCTGGAACAGACACCACCGGAGGCTTTGCCAACGCCACCTGGGCTGCTTGCGGTGCCTGGGCCTGGATTTGGCCTTGCGCTTGAAGCTGGGAAGCAGGAACACGAGTCTGAGCAGTAAGGAATTGGGATTATTGCACAAGCATGAGAAGAGACCTGCCTATTTCTGGTGGAATGCAATCCGCTCCACAGAACGGCAACGCAATGAGGCAGGAACGAGAAACCTATCTGGCCCTTGGAACTCTACTCAGGCCCTCACTGGCCCTGCTTCACACCCTCCTCGAGTCACTTTGCTTGTCTGTAATGTTTCCCTGAACTCTGATAATGCCTCTCACTTGTCCTACTTGCAGAACAGAGAAAGGTTCATGAATGTTCATATGAAGTGCTCCAGCCACTTTCACCTCTGGCTCTGCCTGTCACCAGCATGTGGCCCCTTGAAGGTTCTCTGCCAGAGAATGTGGCCCTCAACTTTAAAAATGTTCCCTACCCCTGGATTAAGACAGGATGGGGAACCTGTGGCTCTCCGGATTCTGCTACACTCCAACTCTCAGCCAGCAACCTCCAGAAGTTTTGTACTATGACACCCATAAGTCCAACTGGCCAATGGACAGGAACAAATGGTGGTTGTCCCAAACACCTGGGGGACAACAGGTTGGAGAAGGCTGGCTCAGATGGCTTCAAATGGGGCTTAAGACAAATCCATGGAGGAGGGGCAGGCTCCATTGACCCCCAGAAGCCATGAGGGCTAAATGGAGCCCTGGTGTTCAGAAGCAGTGTCCTCTAAATGTCAGTTGCTTAGGGGTCAACAGTGGGGAACGGTCTGCTTCCCAAATATATACTGTCTGTGAGAAAGAAGACAGCTGTTCCAGAAAGACTTTTCACCTTGCGTTCACAACGAAGAGTGCTCTAGCTGAGCAGAATTCTGCGGCTGCCAGTCCAGTGCTTAAATGCATTTTAAGAATTTGCCCAGCCAGTGCAGAAGACCATGCTCTCTCTCTACACACACACACACACACACACACACACAGCAGGCAGCATTTAGCCAAGCCAAAAAAGAGAGAGGAGAAGGCTTGTGCCCAGTCTTTCCTCTTTGCCAACCGTCCCACCTGTGCCAGGCTAACTGAAATTTCTGCTGGCTTGTTAACCTCTGCGGGATCCCCAAGGCTGACTTACAAGGCGAGCAACCTGGAGGTTCGTGACGGTGGTGCCAGTGAGGACCGCCCCTGGCCTCGGTGCTGCAACGGCCGTGAGTTGCTGGGTCTGCTGCTGCTGCTGCACTTGAACCTGAGAGGCCTGTTGCTGGGCTCCAGGCTGGGCCTGCTGCTGGGCAGCCTGCTGCTGGGGAATCTGCATCTTTTGCTTCTGTAACTTAATAAGCTGCTCCTGAAGAGAGAGAAACACAACATCGTACCACCACCACGAATATTGGCTCTGCTAAATGGCTTCTGATACCAGGAGAGAATTGGAACCAAAGTTTTTTCTTTTCTGATACAGTAACAAGATTTGCTGAGCGCAGGGTGGATTTGATTTAAATCAAATCAATTTAAATCATAATTTAAATCACGAGTCAGTAAGACCTGATTTAAATCACTAATCAGTAAGACTTGATTTAAATCATTTATTTATTTTACAGAAAGACTCATTCTTGCTGGTATAATCTTAATATTTACAACCAGATGAAGGTTTCATTTTTGGAATAATCAATTTTCAGAGCAGTTTTTAGTTATATCAAAAATTACTGATTTGGTTATACTATTATAAATACCTAGACAGATAATTATGAAATTATTGTGAGGTTTAATAAGTTAACTGTTTATATTTGGACAACTTTTCTGCTGTACTTTATTGGAAGGAGAAAAATGATAATTTCCTTAATAACAATTTATTTAACTAAAACAATAACATTATAGCATATGTATCCATGCCTGTTAACTGATGTGGTTAAACGGGGTTTTTTATTAAAAAACTTAGACTGAGTTTTAGCACACATGAAAAACGTAAAACGAATACTTATTTCCTGATGAATAGCCTTTGGACTATAATGTAACTTAAATAGAAAACTATCTTTAGAAAGATTTCTCCTCCAAAAGCATTTTATTTTAAAAATCCGATTTAAATTTAAAAATCTGATTTAAATTTAAAAAATCTGATTTATTTATTATTATTTTTTAAATTAATCCTTGATTTTTATCTACCCTGGCTGAGCGTATAGATCTCAAAACACAGTGCATGTTACGCAATGCACTGCAACTTTCCCCATCTGGGTTGCTCTCAGCAGTGGAGTCTTTGCCTTGCATGCAGAAGGTCCCTAGTTCAATCCCCGGCTTCTCCAGATAGGGCTGGGAAAGAGTCTGTGCCTGAAACCATGGAGGGGCGCTGCCAGTCGGCACAGGGAGTAACTGAGTTAGACAGGGCAAGGGTCCGACTGAGTATAAGGCAGGTTCTTATGTTGCCCTCCAAATGCTTTGGACTGCAAACTCCCATCAGCCCCAGTTTGGAAATGGCTGCTATATATATATATATTAGGTGCAGGTGTAAAATCAAATGCCACGTTATCAAAAATACATGAACGCTATGTGTATGCTAAGATTCCATGGAAGTGACGGAGCTAAACATACAGAATCTGGTGTTGAGAGTGGGAGACTCCTTTCCCAGAGCCCCTGCTTTTATCTTTTGGTTTCAAAGAGCAGGTTTCCAGTTCTGATGACTGTAAAGATATGCTTGACAGCTGTGCATGGGCAAAGCATCTCAGAAGTGAGAGGGGATCAGGTTAAATTCCTGGGGGTTGGAGGCAGGGCTTCAGCACTCAGGCAAACTCCTTGCCCTTCCCCGCAACTCCATGATGCAAATATGCCCAACTTCTACCAAGCTACAGAGTTCCCCAAACTCCCACCCCCTGAACACTTGAAAATTGCTGTGGGTCTTGGAGGGCCACTTCAGGATTTTTCTGGCTCTTAAAGCAGCATGGTGCTGCTTTCAATGCATGGTGCAGATGGGGTGCAATGCAGCGCTCCGACCAACGCTAGTGCTCACAAATCGAGGAGCCTCTCCCTCACCTGGGATAACTTCCCCACAGCTTTAATCTGGGCTGGCGACTGGGCCTGTGGGACTTGGACCTGGCCTGCTGCCGCCTGCTGCTGTTGCTGCTGCCGCAGGAGCTGGAAGTGAGCCGGGCTGATAGCCTTCCCCGACAACTGCACACCTGCTGGAGCTGCTGGGGGCAGGGGGAGAAGAAGAAACGGAGATTTATTACACTTCCTAGCCATTCGTTACACACACACAAAAACTCACCTCCAAGCGACCTGCAACGTTTTTAAGGAACAAAACCTACAGCATGCAATTCATAAAGATTTCACAAAACGATTCCCAGTAACAAGCAGCAAAAAGCTTCAGAGGCACAATTTACAAGTCATCAACAGCCCCCCTACTCAGCCAGCCCTGTTCCCAGTCCACACTCTTGCTTGGCCCTGCTTCACACGCTGCCTGAGAGTTTCTAGTTTCTCAGAGAGCTTGAACTCTGATAAAGCCTCTGGCTTGCCTTGATATGGGATAGAGGGGTGTGGGAGTGGGTGCAGAAATGAGGTAAGTACAAAGGCAGCATTTACCTTGGTGCCCTCCTTCGTCTCTGCCTCAGCACTCTGTCATGCGCTCCCCGCTCCGGGGAGGTTGCCCTTCGAGTTGAAAAGGTCCCCACAGATTTAACTGAGGGCAGGGAGCCTTTGGCCTTCCAGATGCCCCAGCCAGCATGCTCAGTGAGTAGGCACGATGGGTACTGGAGTCTAAAACCATCTAGAGAGCCGCAGGTTCCCCATCCATGGGCTAAATATAATATACTCAGCCCATTATACCTAAAGGAGCGTCTCCACCCCCATCCTTCATACCAGACACTGAGGTCTAGCTTCCCGAGGGCCTTCTGGGAGTTCCCTCACTGTGAGAATTGAGGTTACAGGGAACCAGGCAGAGGACCTTCTCGGTAGTGGTGCTCACCCTGTGGAACGCCCTCCCACCAGGTGTCAAGGAAATAAATAACTATCTGACTTTTAGAAGACTTCTGAAGGCAACTCTGTTTAAGGAAGCTTTTAATGTTTGATGTTTTATCGTGTTTTTAATATTCTGTTGGGAGCCGCCCACAGTGGCTGGGGAAACCCAGCCAGATGGACAGGGTATAAATTGTTGTTGCTGCTGCTGCTGCTGGTGTTAAAACCCACGCAAGGTCAAGTCAGCAGAGGATTAGAAACAAGAAGCAGATGTTACTACCAGTTTGGGAAAGTATCCCATAGGTAAGATTTAATCTTTTTTTTTAAAAAAAAAAATCAGACTATGCAAAATGTACACTCTTTACCTGGCGTAACCTGAGTGACTAAGGATCTTGCTTGAGTCTGGACCGGGGTCAGGTTAGTAGTGACAACCGCTGGCGCTGTCACCGATGTCACTGCTCGGACCCCTGGGGTAGATGCTATGGTCACCAGTTCTGCAGATGCAGCAGGTGCGGCAGCTGCTCTCTGTTGAGTATGTACCACCTGGGCTGTAGCCGTTCCTCCTGCGGTCTAAAGGAAAGGAAGAAAGATGTAATTTGTCGCAGCTCTCAAGTTAAGATTATCCTTGACCAAATGGCTCAAGCTCAAGACATCTTGGCAAACCAAGCTTTGTCCTCGCCGTAGTAAAGAATCCCACTTCCAGGGTAGGATTTTTTCCAGGTACCCCTATCTATAATCAAACTGCATCCGCACACACACTTTGCTTAGAACCACTGGACTCTGGTTGACATCACTGCCCTCATTGGGAGCTTGAAAGTGACACACTGGGCATCTGAAAATACTCACCGCCAGGGATCCCGGTATCACGGGCGAAGCCAGCCGCTTGTTGATTGGCTGAAAGGTCGTTCCAGGAACCCCGGCCACTGTATTTACAATAACGTTCCCACTCACTGTAGCTGAGAAACAAAACCAAAAGGTCAGTCTGGGCCTGCAATGGAGGCGGGCATAGTCATTTCTCCACCACCCACAATGCTTTACTACGGGAGGTGCAACTTACCCGTCTGCATGCTTGTCCCAGTCACCGAGGTCTTCATTGTGCCAGCCTGGCCAAGAGATAATTTTGGTTAAAGAGAGAAACATACCAGGACGTGGAAGGGTTGGCATGCAATGTGGCCAGGATGTGGCAGGAGCTGTGTGCAGCTGCACACAACTTCTTCACAAACCTTTGAAGCCGGCAGTTAATTAAAAAGCTGGCATTTTAATGAAAGTTCCCCTTTGCACGTGAACCCCAAACCTGTGGTTGATGCCTTCTGAACAAGCCAGGATATGATGCAAAGTTTAAATGATGGTTTCCTATCCTGGTCTGTTTGGAAGACATTAGCCCTATTTTCAGAAGCAGCTGGAAGATACAGTCAAGTGCTAAACCTTGACTTGTTCAGGCGAAGTGAAGCGAATGGAAAAGGGCCATGGAAACTTGTGTGTGCTCTGGCTGAAGCAGCCAGAAATTTCAGCATTATGTGTGAATGTGGGCACCATGTAAGAGTCGTGAAGCTATCTGCTCATATGTGACACAGCTTTCTGAGAATTAGCCAGAGTCCCAAATGATCTCCATGGATATTCAAGCTATGTTTCTAACTGGTTCAAGGATTTAGCGCAGAATACACAACGATAAATGTAAGCACAAGTGAAAAAGTAAAAATAAAAATAAAAAAACGGAGTGGGTTTGCTTATAAATCCAAAACTTATTTCAAAAATAACAGGTCCTCTTGGGGGGGGCGGGGAGAAGTACCAAACATGAATTTAGCCTATAACCATCTGATTCCCTCCCTACAGAAAATCAGGGTAATGGTTTCCAGCCTATAGCAGGTAACATCCTTGCTGCCACGGGTCAAACAAACAGTCAGCATATAAATGGACGTGCCTGATGTTAAGGCTGGTCACTGCCTGTGCCTGTAGCGCTACAGGATGCTGGTCTTAAAACAAGAATGCAGCCACACAGTTTTGCCCGTGAAAGTTGCAAGCCCACAAGAACCCCTGCAAATGTGGCTTGGCATGCCTAAGTGACACTTCTTAGCCTGCCCCTCCCGCACTTTATGATGCTATGCGTCCTTTGAGTTTTAGAAATAAGAGGAGACTCTCGCATAGCTTAACTGCTGCATCAGTCCGGACACGCTCTCCACTCCCCACAGGCATCTGGGCCAGTGGCTATTTGCAACCCCTCGAGAGTGTCTTACCAGCACTGCAGTGTTTGCCACAGTGGTAACAGCCGTCTGCACCACAGCCTGGGGCTGCTGGACTACCTGGGCTTGAGCCTGGGGCTGAGGCTGGGCTTGCTGTACTGCCGCTTGCTGTGTTTGTTGCTGGCCGGCCTGCTGTTGCTGCTGAGGTCCAGCTTGCTGCTGGGCCCGTTGCTGCTCAGCCAGAGCCTGGGGAATAAGGAAGGAGAAAAAGCGGTTGGTTCCTGTTCAAAAGGCAGATAAAAGCATCCCGAACAAGGCGAGCCATTCTCACGCTCCTCTCTTCAATTGGCTGTGAACAGGTGGATATGTTGAATTTGCCTAGACTTGACATCTTTATATACAAGGTCCAGTGCCTTCATTTCATGTCAGTTCTTTAGGGCAGATCTTCACATTACCTTTCCCAACGTAGATTTGGGGGGGGGGGAAGAGAAATATATAAAGACTTGGAAATAGCTGTTCAGATGCCTCTTCCACCCCATTATATACAGCAGCGCTAGTGGCCCCAAACAAGCAACAGGTTCATCACAGGATAGTCTCTCCTGTCCTCGGAAGCAACAGAGAAACCCCCAATCCAGCTTGGGACTGTGGTACAGAAAAATTCCATGTGCCATTTCCCAATAATCTTTTCCTCCGACCTGCCCCAAAATACGAATTTACTTGAGGGGTAAATAGCTGAGATTTGGGGGATTTACAGCAAGGAATTCCTTCCGGTCCACCTTGGCCACTGAGGCCTGGGACACTTTGGTTTGTTTCACATGCCCCTGAGGTTCAGCTTGCCCTAATCAGGGACCGAGTCTTTGGTGTGGCACGTTTTGCCCTGTGGAACTCCTTGCCAATAGATGTTTGGCAGGAGACATCCCTGTTCATTTTTTTGATGTCTTCTAAAAACTGTATTATTCAGACGGGCCTTTCAAACATGGGCGTAGTCAGGGGGTGCAGGGGGGCAGCTGCCCCTCCCATTAAGAAAATAATAAAAAATACTTAATTGACCAATCATTTCACAGATAACTCAGTTCTGCCCCCCCCCAACATAAAGCCTGCCCCCCGCATGCTTTTAAATCTCATATTCTCTGCCAACCCGCTCTTACTGATCTGTCTGGCATTTTTATTGCATTTTTATTGCAATGCTGTGTCTTTAGCCTGTATGGCACCTTTGATTATTATGTATGGAAGTGTGGTTTCCAAATATTTAAATAAATAATGGTGCAGGGAGACAAGATCAATCCCATGCACTGCTGTCCCAGTCTGAATCATACCCTCCCACCACCACCCGACTTCAGCTTCTGCTTCTAAACAAAATAAGAAGCATGGGAGACACTTATCACATGATGAATGAAAGATACACCCATGACGCTATTCCCAAGTTTCAATATTACTGCCCCAGCCGCACTGGCAAATTGAACGCGAGAACATGCCCTAAAAAAACCGAACTGGTAACACCAGCCAGAGACCAGCCGTGCTGGTAAAACAACAAATTTCATAAATGAACTAAGTCCAGATTCGACTGTGAATAAATGTCAATACAGTGTCAATACAAAGCCTTTATTTATGTCACATATTTCAAATAGCTGCAGCATACCATATACATTAGTTCATCCCCACTATGGAGGGGGAGGAGTGAGACTGGACCTATCACCAAACAACATCCCCCGACTCACTGTTTCGGCGCAGGAACTGGAATCTCCTTCGCAACGTACCTTCTTCTCCTTTGCGATACGCTCTGCTCGGAGAGATGCAACTTGAATGGGAGGAAGTGGCTTGTCGTAGTTGATGCCGCTGGGAATGAAGAGGAACGAACTAAATTAGAAATTACGAAGGGGAAAGAACTGCGGCGCCACTTGGTTAAAAGTCCAGAGCTTTTGTGAAGGCCTACTGATTTTGATGGAAGAGTTGAGCACATGCTTAAAACCTCTTCCAGCAATATCAACAAGGACTTAGAAGCATTTCGCTTTAGCTAGACTGCACCCAATGCAGAGCATCTCTCTGTATATGTGTATGTCTCTGCAAAAAAGAAGATCAACTCCATGGGTAGGCAAACTAAGGCCTGGGGGCCGGATCCAGCCTAATCACCTTCTAAATCCAGCCCACGGACGGTCCGGGAATCAGCATGTTTTTACATGAATAGGTGTCCTTTTATTTAAACTGCATCTCTGGGTTATTTGTGGGGCCTGCCTGGTGTTTTTACATGAGGAGAATGTGTGCTTTTATTTAAAATGAATCTCTGGGTTATTTGTGGGGCATAGGAATTCGTTCATTATTTTTTTTCAAAATATAGTCCGGCCCCCCACAAGGTCTGAGGGACAGTGGACCAGCCCCCTGCTGAAAAAGTTTGCTGACCCTTGATCAACTCCATCCTTTCCCTGTTCTTTGCTTAAAGTGCTTGGAGAACTTACTGAACTCAAAGCATGGAAACCCCCAACAAAAATTTATAATTTGGCAAAATATTTGGACTTTATGATATATATTGGTACAATTTAGAATAATTAATGTGATATGATTGGATTGTTAAACGGAAAACTTAATAAAAATTATTATTTTTTAAAAAGTGCTTGGAGAAAGAAGAGGGGGGCGGGTGCTAATCTTGCCCTGTCACACCCCTCCATCCCACCTGAAGATTCTTACCTTTCTGCAAGTACTGAAGTGTGTTTTGGATTCTTCTGGAAAGGGTTCATACCGAGCCTGAAATACAACCCAAGAGGATGTTTGTTGTCAAAGCAACACATTTCCAAAATGCCCCTTTATTTAAAGGTGACCGAGGAGGGGAGGGGAGAAAGAATACTCCTGAAGAGAGGAGCAGTGCTGTATGTTCTAAAGTCACGGCACCAACACATGCACCGACAGATCCACCAGAACACTTTTTGACCTTAAGAAAACACGGCATAATTGCATTTGGCAAAGAACCCCAAGGAAGAATTATATAGTGGACTTCAGATTTCTATTCTGTTTACAATCAATACACTGTATATGAAGAACTGCCATTGGAGACAATATGAAAACACATGGGATTTTTGTCAATTACATGTGTTAATTGGCTACCCAATGCGACAACGTTTGTGCTATCAACAGCTGTCTTCTGAACTAACCAAATTAAATATGGAATAATCCCTGGATGAAGTTTTTTTCTCATGTCATTGCTATTAAGTCACATCCACCCGATTCAAGACCTGTTAACTCAAGGATAGCACTTCATGCACCTGATGAACTAGACTAGGGTCCACAAAAAGGCTATGCCATAAAAAGCTACTTGCAATGTGTCACCAAGCCTCTGTTGTTTTAGTTGCAATGGACTTGCATAGCAAATGGCTTTTGTATAGAATAGTTTTACTGCAGTGGCTGCAAGAGGAGCGTCTTCCCTATGAACTTACAAGGGTTTGATCGGTGGGCTTCTCTTCCCAGCAATGATTTTCATAATCTCAAAATGATTAGTGTAAAGCTGGGTGTGCGTGGAGCCCTCATCTTGGGCATAGAGCTGATTTGTTCGAAGTGGTCGGCTATTCTTTGTCTAAATATGAACAAACAACAACAAAGTTTTACAAGGCACAATACAAGACTCTGTAATGTTTCTGCCTACGTAAGAGATCTGGTACAGTAAGCTTGCAACTTATGTAGGGCTTCTGTTCCAGGGACTGCGCCTAAAGCCAAAATCGTATTTGATTCAATGACAGGTGGGACTGCCAAAGTCTCCCCCCCCCCCGAAATTCACTCCCTTTCCGCCCCCCTTTTAATTTGCTATTTTTGCCAAGCACATGAAGTTGAATGCACACAAGTTAAATGCGTAAGTTGCAGGCTTACTGTATACTAAGTATACAAATACTAAGAGACAAGTAAAGCACAAACTACGATTATAAACTACTAGAGCTTAATCCCAATAGCAGGGTGATCCATGGATCTGAATGTTCCATTTCTCACATTTGTCCCTCCTCCTTTGCTTTTCAGAGCTAAACACGGTGTGGGTAGATGGTTCCTGGATTGGGAATCCACTGAATTAAGGGCACTGTACAGATGTATTTAATGAATGAACAAATGAATATCTGTATTATTGCTCAACATGGCTGGCTTCAAGCTAGCTTTGTATACAGAGATTGAAGGAGGCTTGCAAACTCTGGTTAAAGCCAACCATGGTTAGCGCTGTCATCAGTGCAGAGATAAACCTGCTCTATAAACAGCCGTGAAACAGAAAAGGAAGAGAGAGCATGTGTAAGAGATGGGCAGGAGGCAAAGGGGGATATGTGGCTTGCTTTCCCTCTTATAACCATGGCTAATAGGTTATGCCAAATATTGCATCGGTACCAAGTTTGTAAGCTGCCGATTCAAGTGTCAGAAATGTAGGGAAAGAAAAATACCAGATTAATTTCCCATTTTATATAATCATGAAAATGGAGACTGGAGAATTAGGAACACTTGGGAGGTCCTGGTGGGTAGTATTTCTGAAGTGTACACAAACCTGAAACAACTGACTTCTTATCCCCACACTCCAAAACGATTCTGTCTCATCTCCACCCCCTTTCTTATTACTCTCTTCTTTCCCTCTTCTCCAGCCCACCCTCACTCTTCCCCAATCCCACAAGCCTCTCCCACTTGCCAGAAGATTAAGGCTGAGCAGCTGAATAATTCTCATTATTGACCCCCCCATTCCATGGGGCAGGTAGGAACTCTGGGCTGACTGGGACCAGAAACAGGGAACTTGGCCTGAACCAGTCAAATTGCACCACTGAGAAGCAGCTTGGCTGGGTGCCCCACAACTCCCTTTCTTTGATTAAGTGCCAAAGGTTTTGTTTTGGCGCTGGGTTTTGTTTTGTTTTTACAAAATGGCTCGTTCCCCCTGTTTTGGTCCCCCCACCCCGCCTTGGAGCTCACGTACCCAGGGCTCACGTACCCTAAGACGTCAGAGCAGTCAAGTCAGTGGGCCAGAGAGCTTAGGGCAGTTACTTTGCCTAACCAGCCATACCGTCACATCAGACCATATCGGCCACACACTGCCAGATGGACTTGCTAGCACTAATTTGCTTCCTGTACTTACTTAACCCTGTTCTTCTGTGGAAAGCACAGAGCAGCATGCATGGGGGACTTCAGAAGTCTGAAGTAGCTGAACCACTGATCAGTTGCACACCCGCTTGTCTTCAGTGATGCTACTTCCTCAGGTACTCCTTCACCAGGTGCACATAAAAATATGCACATGTGCATTCTCTCACACACTCACTGGTCTCCCGACAAATGCCATGTTAATCGGCAACATCCCTTAAATTTCCCTAAATGTGATTATCTTGGTCAGAAGAAGTAGTTTAGCAGGAACTGTAACTTGAGGCCAAAAGCTCTTTCTCCATGGCGCCCAACTTTGCCCCTTTGCGGTCTGGTTTCCGGAAAGCTGTTTATATTTGCTGCTATCACCTCTAACCCTACTACAACTAATTTACAACTACGCATCTGCAGCTGTTAAGTTGGGGGTGATACATTACCTGATGGGGCGTTGCAGGGATTAATTCATTAAATGTCTGCAAAGCAATCAGATTTCAAAATGAAAAGTAAAAAAATGCTAGTAACGAAACTTTTTTTTTAAAACAAAAAACAAAAAAAAGGTACTAATTATAATAATCATGCGGAATGAGGTGGCATTTCTGGGAGGTGGACAAAACACTTTTTTATTTTTTAATTCAAGCTGGCTAACGTGTGAGAAATCACTCTTCAAATCACATCTTTGAGACAAAGGTCGCCTGGCGCCACAATCTATTGCGTCAACGCGAAATAGATGGGAAGGCTTTAAATGGCTGATTGAGCGTTCAAATCAGGACTCAAATATGGATCTCCTACTTCATCTTGTGTCCACCTCTGCTGATGCTTAAGATACCAGACTGTCTGAATTGGAACAACAATTTGTAAGTGCACACCTTATAAATGCTTTTTGTCTTCTTCTTAGGGTTCGCTTCATACATAAGCTGTAAAATAAGAAGCAAAGTTTGACTTTCTGTGATGGGTTTGGATTTAGATTAGTGACATAAATAGAAAGTCTCTATAAGAGCCAGTGTGGTACAAGTGGACAGAGGGTGAGGCTTAAGGCCCAGGAGATCAGAGGTCAGTACCCTGATCAACCCAAAAAAAAAGAGGGGGAGGGGGAACGCATGCCGGGAGGCCTTCGACAAGCCACTATGTCTCAGTCTCAACTCCCCATTGGTAAAACGGGCAAAATGCTGGCCTAACTCACAGGGCTGTTACAAGAACTCTATAGCACATTGCCGATTTTATTTTATTTCCAAATACAAAAAAAAAAGGGAGGAAAAAGAGTGCCATGTAAAACGATCCAAAAGAGAAAAGTATCACAAGTACGGGTCCTCTCTTTACAAATTTCATAAGGATTTGCTTATGCTTCTGACTCCCTAAAGCGTGTGAAAGAAAGTTGCCTACTTCGGCTTACACCCACCTTCCCTTCTTCTCTTGGAATGACGACGTTTTCGTAGCGGTTGCGACACTGTTTCGGGGAGCGGTAAACTCGGCTGCAGGAGTTCACTACGTCGCTGACCAGATCCCAGTTGGGCGTGTGAGCCGGGGACACGACTGCGAGGTTGAGAGGCAGCTCCAGCAACTGTTTGACCGCCTACAAGGAAGGGGGAGGACAGACAGGAAGTAAGACTCTATTGCTATCCTCTTCACTAGTGATATCTGGGGGGTGAGTGCTGATTCTGATGTGTGGGTGGTCCAGTTCTGGTTCCCTAAGAGGAGGCACTTGGGAGGAACACAAGGTTTGCAGCAGTACAACAGGGGGGGGGGGGGACGCAAACCTGAGGTGTGTGTGTGACAAAACAGGACTACACATGGTCAGTGGCCACAGAATGTGGAGTATCTTTGGAGTGGAGGACCCAGAAAACAGGACGGGAGAAGGGGAATGGAATGAAGTAACCAGAGAGACAGAGCTGCTTTCTGGGGTACTTGAACAAGAGCACCCCACACTAAGACTTTGTTGCGGGTCCCACTTGCTTAATAAAATACGTTACAGGTTAGTATGTTGCACATGAAGCTGAACTCACTATTTTATCACACTTTATCAGCACAAAACTGAAGGTAAGAGCCCTGTGTAGCCTGATTAGGCTGAAGGCTCATCTAGTCCGGCATCCTACTCTGCGCCCATGGGAAGCCTGCAAGCAGAGCGTGAGCACAACAGCACTCTCCTTTCACCCCCCAGCAAATGATAATCAGAGGAGCACTGCCTCTGACAGTGGAAGCAGAAGACAGCCATTGTGGCGAGTGAGGACTATGTAAATGAAGGAATGGGGTATGCAGAGTGGGGCAGCAGTTTTGCAAAACAAAATCAACACAACTGTGAAAATTTTTGAAAAACAAAATCAACACAACTGTGAAAACCTCCATATTAACTGGGGCATTGGGGTAGGTTTAGTCAACACCCCATTGGTGTCTCCTTAACCTTCTCCAAAATTAGCAAGTGTCTTCCATTTACTTTACAGGTAATAGTTTAGGTCATCATTGTGGTTGAAGCAAAACTGGCTCGATACTGGTTGGCCATTATGTCCACCAAGCGGGATCCCAAAAGGCACAACACATGCCAGATGAATCAACCTATACAATATAAGGTCGTCTTTGGACACACACACACCTCTGAGTATCTTTGGTAAGCGGGGTAAGATGGGGAGCTCTGCCTATGGAATACCCCCACCTGGGAGGGTTACCTGGCATCCCACTCAACAAATTATTACTTTTAAGCTTTTAAACTCATTTTTAATTTCAAGTAAGAAACATACCCATACAAGGAATACAGAGCTTAGTAGCTGCACAGAAAATAAAGAAAAATAGTGGCTAACGGTTGTAGTTTTAGACATTCCAAGAAAGGCAATCAAATGAAAGTGTTGAACTTTTTAAATTATTATTTTCAAAGGCTTTTAAAACTTCTGAGGATGCTGGTTTATGCTGCAACCAAATCCACCTGTTCTTGCACTGGTTTATTCTGTTGTCTTTGCCTTTTAAATGACTTCATGTAGCAATGTCTATCACCCTGGGAATATTCTTATTGGGAGGGGGCACAGGGGACTCAATAAATAAAAATAAGCAGCGCGCACACACCCCGCCAGACCTTATTTCTGTACGCTGCAGAGGCAGGTGAAGGACTTGGAAGTGAGCCCAGTTCTTGCCAAGCCTTTCTTGGAACGTACCTGGCACCTAGTGGATGGAGTGGGAAAGCATCAAGCACCCAGGACTGCCAGATGGCGACAAACTGGGAGAAACGCACATTTAGCTATTCAGCAATGGAGTTCTAGCCAACTAAATTCTACTCAGAGCAGACTCGCTGAAAATCAACGGTCCTACGTTGGTTATGCCCATCAGTTTCAATGGATCTATTCGGAGTACAGCCAGAGGTGAGTGTAACCCAAAGACTTCTTGCATCTGCGGTGAACCCAGTGTTGCAGACGCCATCTCACCTGGAGGAGCGCCCAGTCCTCGCTGATGAGCCACTCGGGATTGTCTTGGCCCGCCTCTGCAGCCGGCTTCACAAGAGTCGGGAGCGGCTTTGCAAACTGGGTCTGCTGCTTCAGAAGGATGTTCTTCTTCTGCTCTTTGCCTTCCCGCTTCATTTTCAGCATCCCCAGAGTGGCTCGGTCAAAGAGCGACCGGGGAGGGATAACCGTCTCCCCGTGGCGCTGCTTCTTCTTCCTTCCTGCAGCTGGGAAGAGGGATGCTGGGCTCAGTGAAGCAGTTGGTGGCGGGGAGTGGGAAGGGGCAATGAACATACAAACTACGCAAGGATGTTAAAAATTATGAAAGAGTTTCCAAAGCCCTCAAAAGGCTACAGGCGTAATAAGCTTTGATCCACCCCAACACCTATGGTACTCTGGCAGATCAGGGAGGTTTTGAGCTGTTTGCTGGGGAATAAAAAAAACACAAAATCCCTAACATGGTCATAAATTCAGTGGTCTGGGCAGGTGCTAGTTGTCCCAATATGGAGGGCAGGGGGAGACCCACAGATATAAGACAAATGAGGGGCAAAGAGCACTTGTGCCACTGCAACCAGCCAGTAGGCTGTAATGCTTTAGCACCTCTGCCACCCATGTGCTGTATCATCCACAAACCTGGCAGACTGAGCTCTGTATTTCGTAGGTGCCCCCTAGGCTGCAGTACCAGAAGTGTCATCACCTGCCTGAGCACCTTGTCAGCAGTCAGCTGACCATAACAGTCAATCCTTGAACATCCCCCGCAAAAGCTCGAGCCCAGAGAACCTGGGGCTCTTCAGGTTGAACTGCATTTCCCATCATCTCTGACCACTGGGCTATGCTGTCTGGGGCTGACGGGAGCTGAAGGTCGCAAACATCTGGAGGGCCACAGACTCCTCAACCTGAGCCACCTGTTCATTTCAGAAAACCTAACCTCTCCTTCTCCATCCCCTTATACTGCTGGTTTTGTAACACCACCTCCTGCCTGCCTTGGTTTACACTCCCTGCCTCTGGCCCTGAGACTTCTGGGTAAGAAACTTGTGTGAGGTCAGACTGTTTGTCCACCCAGCCCAAGGTTGTCTACTGCAGGGGTAGCCAATGTGGTGCGCTCCAGATGTTGTTCCCATCAGACTCAGCCAGCACAGCCTATGGTCAGGGATGATGGGAGATGCAGTCCAACAAATATCCAGAGAGTACCACACAGGCTATCCCTGGTCTGCTGACTGGCAGCAGCTCTTCAGCGTCTTACGCAGAGAGAGGTCTTCTGCATCATCAGCTACTTCATACCTTATTTTAAAGAAAACAAACAAACTGGAGATGCCACAGGTTGAACCGGGAATTTCTGAAAAGCACATGCTCTGATTTTATCTCTTGCCTATCCTGGAATGTTCAGAATTTGATCCATGCCTGCCTCTTGCCTCGGACTGACCACCAGCACCCTCCCACAACCTAATTGCCTGAGGAGCCCCCTCCTGCTGGGCCTCACAACAGCACAACCCCACTTCCCAGCCAGTTTCTCAATGTTTAAAATAATCTTTGGAAAGCCTATGACATAACAGCAACTTCCTCAGCTTGGGCTTCCTGCAACAAAAGAGTTCCACACCCACAGAAGCAACGCCGGGAGGTGTCTGACAATGTATATCCTACATAAAAACCCGATGTTTACCAGATGGATCCGTTTTGTGGCGCTTACGCTCCTTCCTGACATACACGGGGGGCAGTTTGGACTCTGGGATCGGGGTGCTCTCATACATCAGGCACATGACGGAGTCGATATAGATGTCGTTGTCATCCTGAGGTGGCGTTGGGGGAGTCCAGAGCTGTACAAAGCGTTAGAAGAGAGTTACCTCGCTTTGTGTTCTTGGATAAACAGAGGGTGTGCGTGCGTGTGGAAGAGGAAGAGAAAGAGTGTGTACGGGGTACCTCCAGTTGCAAACGGGATCCGTTCCAGAGGTCCGGCCGCATCCCAAGGTTTTTGCAACCCGGAGGACACATGCGCATGGCACAGTTTATCGCTTCTGTGCATGCACGCGTGGCACAGTTTAGAGCTTCTGCACATGCACGCAAGAGGAAACCTGGAAAAATACTTCCAGGTTTGCCGTGTTCGCATCCCGAAGTTTACGTAACCAGAGGGATACGTAAGCAGAGGTGTGAATGCACTAACATAAGAAGGCCCTGCTGGATCAGGCCAATGGCCCATCTAGTCCAGCATCCTGTTCTCATAGTGGCCAACAAGCTACCTGTGGGAATCCTGCAAGCAGGACCATGAGTGCAACAGCAATCTCTCCTCCTGCAGTTTCCAGGAACTGGTACTCAAGAGCATACTGCCCCTCTGCATACAGCGTGTGTGTATGCGTTTTCCTCGCCTCCGCCCCACATCCACCCCCACGCTGAAGAGGTAATAAAATCAATACCGACTTACCGGCATTATTTCAGTTTGTCCATCTGGGCCTTCATAAATATATTCCTGGAGCAGGGAGCGGGGGGAAGAGAGACACACTTAGTTCTGATGAAACCAGAGGACAAAATAGCTGACTTCAAATATCTAAAGGGCTGTAACATGGAGGATGGAGCAAGCTTGTTTATTCCTGCTCCAGAGGCTAGGACCCGAACCAATGGATTCAAATTACAAGAAAGGAGATTCTGACTAAACATCAGGAAGGACTTTCTGATAGTAAGAGCTGTTCAACAGTGAAAGAGACTTCCACAAAGGGTGGTGTGCTCTCCTTCCTGGAGGTTTTTAAGCAGAGTTTGGGTGGCCACCTGTCATGTATGATTTAGTAGAGATTCCTGCATTGCAGGGAGTTGGACTAGACGACCCTCGGAATGCCTTCCAGCTTCTTCCAAGAATCTATGAGAAGCACAATTCATTGTGGGTTTTATCCCCGTGGTGGTCCTACTTAAGAGTATACTAAATGAAATTATGTCTCTACCTTTGGGCCATTAATTTCAATGCATCTAGGATTAACAGTGGATACAACCTTTTTAAAAAAAGAAAAAGCTAAGGGGAGGTAATACACCCCCCTTAAATTAAAAAAGCCCAATGAAAACTAAGGACCAGTACCCAATGAAATATTAGAAAAATGGAAAAACTCTGGAGTGGAAGAGATGGCCTGCCCTGCTTGAGGTTCTTATAGCTTCTAGTATCCTAGAGGAGAGCTAGGTTGGCAATCCATTGGAGATGAAGGGACATAAGTGTTGTTTTCCTGCAGGTTTCCCTCAAATGTTTTAAGAAGTGCATAAAAGCTGGCAGGTAAATTACTTTGTTATATGCATCTTCCCGAGTGTAGGTGAGCAGTTCCTCCTCTTCCCCATCCAAAAGCATTTTCTCCTCTTGTTCTTTCAGCGACTTCAGGTGATGATTTTCCCACACCTTTTTGGCAGTTCTTACTTCCATCTAGGTAAGATATATATTTTTATATATTTAAAAGAAAAATGTAATGTATTAAGATCAATTACAAAACTAACTCAGGAACCAGCAGGAGGTATAAATTTCTGGGTTACTTGCAGTAGACCGATAAGGATCTCTGACCCCAAATACTATTTAACAATAGCAGCAACAAAATGACCTCCCTGCAATCTAAAGTATACTAGGCTGAAGTAATTAGGAGGGGATTTTTGTGTGGAAAGACCGAGAGCTCCGTTCTGGTATTCAAAACAATCTTGTGGGCTCAGAATCCTTTAATTCTAAGTGCACAGCTGTTACATCAAGAGCCAGTTGGTGGATATCCAGGTTCTGCTACAACAACAACAACAACAACAACAACAACAACAACAACAACAACAATAATAATAATTTATTATATGTACCCCACCCATCTGGCTGGGTTTCCCCAGCCACTCTGGGCGGCTTCCAACAAAGACCAAAAATACACTAAGATGTCACACATTAAAAACTTCCCTGAACAGGGCTGCCTTCAGATTTCTTCTGAATGTCAGGTAGCTGTTTATCTCTTTGACATCTGATGGGAGGGTGTTCCACAGGGTGGGCGCCACCACCAAGAAGGCCCTCTGCCTGGTTCCCTGTAGCTTTGCTTCTCACAATGAGGGAACCGCAAGAAGGCCCTCGGCGCTGGACCTCAAAAGCCCAACAAAGTAGATCCCACAAGTTTGCCCACCCCTGAGCTAATTATTTCAGAGGCAATGATTTCCAGGGTGGAAATAACTATTATATTTATATACAGTATGTGTGTGTGCATATTTAGGTGCCACAAGATGTACCATGGCATAAGCTTTCGTGGGCTACAGAAATAAAAATGTCACTCTCCCATGTCTTTTTTAAAAATAAAAAAAAATCCTGGGTCTTCTAAGCATCTTCTGTAGTTTTTGCTTTCGTTCACATGAAGTCCTTATAGATACCTCTATACTATATCACTGCATATTTGAAACTACATTATTCCTGTACTTAAACGTTTTACCTTAAAACTATCGTACTTAAAACTATCGTACTTACACGTTGTGTTTAAATTTACTATCAGCTTCAGATTGTTATTCTTAGCAGAATATACACGTTTTTCTTTTCAACTCTCGAGTAGGAATTATTCCTTATATTGAAACTTGTGGCCTGAGCTCTTGGTATATTCTTTTTAGTGTATTTCCAACAAGAACTCCAATTTCTTTAACAAGATGTACCATGGCATAAGCTTTCATGGGCTACAGAAATAAAAATGTCACTCTCCCGTGTCTTTTTTAAAAATAAAAATAAAATCCTGGGTCTTCTAAGCATCTTCTGTAGTTTTTGCTTTCGTTCACATGAAGTCCTTATAGATACTTTGCTGCATAATACTGTAAGAGCAGAAGGAGGCCTCCCACAGTACTTTATGTGCCCTTAGGAATCTGCTCAGGCCAGATCCCTCAGTGGCCAGGCTGTAATGTGTCTTTGAACTGGGGTAAGACCTCTTGCTTGCCTGGATGGGGAGAGCGGTATGTCTGGCCACACACACCAAGGGCATGCACCCCCAACCCCCCAAAAGGTTACTGCTGTAGAAGTGACTGCATATACATGCCATACCTCATTTTCCTTCAGTTCACTATCATCAGTGGAAACATGGAAGAGCTCTAGGTAATTCAAAGCGTACTTTTCAATTGGGGTGAGCTGAGAGAAGATACAAAGAAGTAATTATCCGACAAAGAGTACGTCAATGCTTCTTCTAGGGACTACCAAACCATAAATGCAATAAGCACGTCCAATTAACCAGCCAACAGATTTAAGTGCATTATTTTTAACAGATGTGTTTGTAAAAAAAAGAAAGAAGAAGAACATGGCGAGAATCATCTTAGAAAATGAACCTCTCCTCCTTCTCTCTTGTCAAGGGCAGAAGGCTTTTCTAAGATTGTTCTTGTTTTTAGAAGAAGAGTTTGGACTTGATATCCTGCTTTATCACTACCCGAAGGAATCTCAAAGCAGCTAACATTCTCCTTTCCCTTCCTCCCCCACAGCAAACACTCTGTGAGGTGAGTGGGGCTGAGAGACTTTAGATAAGCGTGACTTGCCCAAGGTCACCCAGCAGCTGCATGTGGAGGAGCGGAGACACGAACCCGGTTCACCAGATTACGAGTCTACCGCTCTTAACCACTACACCTCACTGGCATTAGAGAGAAATGTGTATCTCACAAACAAAAGTGTGCTTCCTGCTTCAAAACGGTTGCTTCTGCTCATTTGGAAAATGATTCATCAAATTAGCTGTCATTTCCCTCAATTAACTAACTGCCATAATAATAAGTTCCAAAGCGATTCAGACAACTTAGGTACAGTTGGCATTTTCCACAGGAAGCTACTGCGTACACAGTCAAAGTTATTGATCCATCTATCTGATTTCATCTACACTAGCCTTATCCTGACATGCTCTGGTCCATGAGGTCACGAAGAGTCAGACACGACTAAACGACTAAACAACAACAAGCCTTCCCCAACCTAGTATCCTCTAGATGCTGTTGGATCCCACCACACTTGACCACTGGCCATGCTGGTAGGGGCTGATGGGAGCTGGGAATGAACTATACCTGGGAAGCGCCACATTGTGGAAGGTTGGTTTGCAATGCTCTAAAGATACCTTCAACTGTTAATGTAAAGCAAGTGTACCTGATCCACAACAGCAACCAACTCCTGCAGCTGAGAAGGCTCATCAAGATACTGGGACTTGCCGATTTCAGAAATGAAAGGTTCCAAAGCTGATTCAGTCTTTGAGACCTGAATGCATGTGTTCAACTCCTCCTCCTCTTCTCGCTCTGTACTTTTGAGAGCCTTTTTAAAACACACAAAAGGTGTTTTTTGGTATAAATGCAGCGGCACATCCATCACATTTTTAAAAAAGTTATTCTGATAAGAAAACCAATTTTTTAATCAGTTAAATAAACTGAGCAAATTAAGGCAATTTCTACTGCTATTCATAGGTAAGGAAGTTGTAAGAGATTGTTCAGCCTGGCACTCGGAGCAATGGAAATCTCATACTTTACCTGTGAGATAGGTGCGGTGAGAGAGACTGACTGGTCCAGTGTCACTTAGCAAGTCTCAAGGCTCAGGAAGAATCTGAACCCAAGTCTCCAGCATTCTGGTCTAACGCTTAACCACTGTGCCACATGGGCTCTCAAGGTAGATATGTGCAGGGCACTTGTTTGTTGAATAGTGAACTATTCACTTGGGTTATATGGAAGTATTCTTGCATAGAAAGGGCCTTCTAGATTTTGCAGTAATAATTAGGAATTTGGGGAAAATGTGATGCTTTGACTAAAGGGCATACAACCTCCCCAACTCCACCCTAGACAAGGGCTGCATTCCCTTGAGAGTAATCTGTCTGTAATTGGACTAATTAATCCAGGATAAAGACATCCCATTTCAGTCTTCACTGTGGCTCCCTCAGACCCCTAATACGATGCAGGTCTACTCAAAACTAAGCCCCATTTTTTAAAAATCTCATTTATAAAAACCCCAAAATCTCAGAAGCCCATTTTGTAGTAACTAAAGCAGGGTTTTTAGTGTTGCTGCTGCCACTGATCTAAGAAATAGAATCTATATCAAGATATGACAGGCACCCACTATCTGGGCTTTCTGGAAACAACTGGAAGACATTTTTGTTCCCACAGGCTTTCCCAGCTGGATAAATGAGTCCTTGCTGTATCTATTCCATAGGGTTTTAGTTTTATCTTAAATGCATCTGCTGTCTCTAAGCTTTCAACTGGTTCCTGCAGTTGTTATTGTACGTTGCCTTAAGACGACTGTATAGAAGGAGATCAACAGCTAAATGATGATGATGGCGGTTATCAATGGCTGTATGCTTTTATTTAATAAAATACTATGGCATGCAGTTGTTCTCAAACTATATAAGGGGGGAGACATCAAAGAGGCATGAAAAATCAGGGAGGGAGGAACTCTGATGGGATGGGAGAATGGGGCAGCTTCAAGAGGTATAGGAGGCTGCATAAAATGCAGCCAAGTTGCAGACATCCCTCCTGTGGTGTAACCAGTACATCCCATGTTAGGTTTCTGTCAAAATAGTTGCAGGCAACCTTAATGTTGTGCAGAACCAGCAAACATTTGCATCATGCAAATACTTCACCCTATTCATCTCCTAAATGTGCTGAAATACTGCACCCAGAGAAAGAGGAGGAGAGAATATATGTATTATTAAAAGGCTTAAATAGCTCTCAGGGGAAGTAGTGTATTACCTACATGAATAGTTTATAAGCTTTCAAGAAACCTTTAAAAGAAATGATTCAGAAGATTAAAAAAAAAGAAGACGACATGATTATTCTAAAGGGAGCACTTGGAAAGTCCCAAAAGGCAATCAAAACAGTTCTGCCACACAGTTATATATCCTCTTTTATTTCTGTTCAAATTATTTGTGCTTAATTACCTCTATAAAAGGTCTTGCAACCTTAGGAGATATGGTTTCAGCCGGGGAGGGCTCCTGTGTAAGCATCACAAATTCTTCAGCCTTCACGCGGAAGCCAGAGTCCTCCATTGGAGAATGAACCTCAAAGAGTTCCTGAATCGTTTGCTGTGGAAGGAGGGGAAATACGTCTCATATCAAGCTCCTGAAGAAGTGTCAATTTATTTATGTTCTCCCCCCCCCCCCCCATTGTAACTTAACTCAGGGCCAGATTTCTATCCGAAAGAGGAACAAAAGGAATGTCTCCTCACCCCATAGCACTCCATTAACAGTTCTCTTTGAAGGGGAGGGATTTGCGACCAAAAGAAATAAAAATTGACACACCTACTCCTTCTTCATTCATTAACAAAATACAGATGCTGCTACTGGCCAGGATTTGGGAAACCAGTTCAGAGGGGATCAGAGAGGCTGGGTCTGAAACCTGACACCACCGAGACACTCTAGCTACTGATGCACTGTGCAAAGTACCCTCAGCATTTTCTCAGATTCACAAAAGACACAATGAGCAGAAACTCTCCTCAATGAGGTCAAACTAATAAGTGCATCTTTTTCTCCATTTCCTTTCTTATGATTAAACTATGTGGGTGGAGAGTAGAAGAAAAGCTGTAGCCATCAGATACCATGATCAACACTCTCCACCAAATCTGCTATGAAGTCCCAGTTGCTTTGAAGCTGGCAGGACTAGGAGGCTCCGCCTACTCGGAGGGGTCAAGCATTTGCATAGTCCTCCCACCTTTCAAAGCCAAGTTGGAGCAGCCCAATCCTAAATGACCTCCATGATGAAAGCCAATTAGAAGTCCTGCTAGTTGTGTCTCAAGACAACAATAAAGCCTCAGGAGCCGATGCTTTGAAACAAAGGGTATAAAGTATTTGGGGAAACAAGGAAGGTTTCTTGATAAAATTATTATACTTATTAAAAATATATATACCTGTGTTAAAAAGGCCATAGAATAGTCGTTTCCCTGAGCTGCTACTTCTCGGATCAAATCCTTAGTGCCATTTTTTAAGAGCTTCTCTTCTACTGAATTTCCACTGACAAGCCTAGAGAAGAAACCAAGGAGATGTATCAAAACCTTAAAGCTGAGAGCAAAATGAGAATAGCCAGAACAGACTGAATTTACTGAGTAGTCAAGATTAGAAAATGGTTTTTAGGCAATGTTTTATTGCTGGGCATGTTAGCAGAGCAAAGTTGACTGCTCTAGGACATAATCATTTATCTACTACATATTTTGAAAAGTCCTTTGTTCACTATGGACACCCTTCACAACCAAATTTTGCATCATGATTATTGGGATCAAGAAGCAGGTTCTCTTCTATGTTTGAATACAAACAGATGCCATATTGAATCAACATGACAGACTAATCTTTCAAAAATGCACTGCTTCCTTCCTTCCTTAGAACTCCCAAGTGATGGTGTGTGCAAATCTGTTAAGATTATCACAAAATATGGGCAACGCCTGCCCTCTTTAGATGACATGATGAAGTTATGGTATCAGGAATCTCCGGAGCACAAATAGCCTCTGTCGTGCCCACCATGGGCAAGGCTGCATGTTGCCAATCTCACTAGAGGAACCATTTTCTATTTGTAGAACAGCTACTTTGCAGGCATCACCTGTAGATGTGGATGTCTTTGCATCTGCCAATTCTGTCACACCATTCCTGAGCCTTAGCATCCATCACTGGATTTAAATCGTTGTCATAAAACACAACGGTGTCAGCCTCCACAAGGTTGACGCCTGTTGAGCGGCTGTGTGAAGAAAGAATTGCACAGAAGATGCGCTTGTCTCTGTTGAAAGTCTTCATCAGTTCCTTGATCAGAAAAGAGGGGTGGGGAGGAAAAGCATCACAGACCATAAGGCATTTAGCACTCAACGTTGAGATGACAAGTATCACATTACTTATTCACAGAGCAGACACCTTTGTCACACATGGGATCAAGTGCTCGGCCACTCTATCTGATTGGATGTGGTGTTCGGGATCCAAAAAACAACCTCAGTTGCTGAGCGTACAGAGATCCCTTTTACCTGGCCTGCACAGGGAGCCAGATAGGAAGGAACTGAAGAGAGGTTTCCCTCTCATGTGGATGTACAGTTAAGTACACTTAACATAGGACCTGCCAAGTGGAACAAGTGGGAGGGGCAAACCATCCGAGGATCCCCTCCTCCCTGTGGGAAAAGTGATGAAGTACTCAGAACCACCAAGTAGCTTTTGAGAACAAATGAACAACAAACAGAGACAGAGACTGAAAATCAGAAGCAATAAATAAATAAAAAGTGATAGCAAACTATTTAGAGAAGGAGTGAAGTGCTCTTTACTGGGCAAGGTAAAGCATTAAACCGATGAGGAGCTACCATGGAGCGGGATAGATACTAAAGCTCATGATTCATTGTCTCTCTTGGGCAAGTGGGGATGGACTTAACCCACTTAACTCCCATTGCCCCTGACCATTCACTATGCAGGCTGGAAGTTGGAGTCCAGCAGCATCCGTTGGGCACCAGGTTAGTCACCCCTCGTATAAAGAATGAGATGGAGGGATTGCTCCAAGTAAAGTTTACCTGCCGCTCTTCCTGATTAGCACACTCATCAATCCTCACGTAGGTGAAGAAATGGAAATTCAAGAAGAGCTCCAAGATGTCTAGCATGAGGATCATCTGGGACAAGATCAGCACCCGACGTCCTTCTGACTTCAACTTCTGAAGCAAGACCGCCAGAGCTTCCAGCTTGCCTAAATTTTGGAAAATAAGAAAGTGTAAAGCCTTCCCACTGAACATTTGCCCGATTCCAGGTTCTACACAATCCCACCAAAAGGAAAAAAAGAAAAGAAAGAAAAGAAAATAGAAAAAGGTTCTCCTCTACCTGCATCGTACTGAACAAGTCGGAGATCAGGAAACTGAAGCAATTGTGGGGTGGTGAGTTGCTGCAGCTGACTCATGTAAGGTGAGGCTGCCTCTTTCAGACGGTGCCTGAGTAGTTTCATTTTATGGCTGTACAAAGGAGGAAGCCTTGCCATGTGCAAAGATGGAGCAGCAGCCACTGCAGATGGCAGCACACAGAGCAGCCTGGGAAACAAAAAGCAGACACGTGGCTAAGTACTTTGGATATATTAATCATTGCATGGTGGCCTTGTTAAATACAGAACCAGCAGCCTAGATTCTCATTCTGGTCTCTTTCAAAGGGGTGGCATGGCTGGGGAAGAGGAACATGAGAGGTGGCTGAAGGCAGGCTTCTGCTCCAGCGGCAGCTTCAGGATCAAGAGCAAGGGAAACATTCCAGTGATCACCTGTTAACAGCATCCCTCAAAGAGTCCTGCTGCTGCTCCAGTGTCCGTGTCATTCCCTGCAGTGGATCTCTGTGGTCCCAAGAGGGATTCGACGAGAGGAGACAGTTTGCAAAACCAGCCCAGCTCCATTTGCTGCCTCCAGCGGAAAACTGAGGGGTCATCTTTCTGTCCCCCACTAGAGAACAAATTCTCATGAGGTCCTGGCCATACACTGGTGCTCTGGAACAGCGGCGCTCATTGCAAGAAAAGATGCGGTCGAGGCGCTCCTTTAGAATCCTGTTTTTTTCCTCAAACGACTCCTTTGTAATAAAAATTTGAAAAAACCACAAGAAAAATGTATACCATGGGCAGAATGCTTTAAAATCAGAACTATAAAGAGTTCAAAGTCTGTTACTTGACTACAATCCTAAAATCACTTACCCCAGAGTAAGTCCCACTGAATTCAATGTGTCTTAATTCCAAGCAAAGATGCATAAGAATGCAACTGCATATGCACCCCAAAGCAAAGGGATCTCCCCCCCCCTTTTTTTGGCACAACCTCCAACAAAACAGTTCTGATTCATACAGCTATATGCTAGCATCGCTACTGGAGCGCTCTGTAGATTCTGTTCCAGAATAATCAATTAAATCCCCCCATTCTGCTCTACTTCTATTAAATTAAATTTTTTAAGGTTATAGTCTACATTTTAGTCTTAAGCATAAATTTAGCAGGTGGGGGCATAATTCAGTAGCAGTGTACATGCATAGCATACTGAAGCTCCCAGATTCAGTTTCCCAGCACCTTCCATTAAAAAAAGGTCTCAGGGAAAAGGGAAGGGCCAAGAACTCTTCCTGAGACCCCAGAAAACTGCTGCCAGTCAGAGCAGACAATACTGAGCCAGATGGCCTAACAGTATAAAAGGCAGTTAGTTACAATCATCTATTTTGTTGATACTGAACATTATACAGCTTCCAAATCAGACAGAAGGTATTTTCCTTTATTTATTTTTTTTGTTTGTTTAATACATAGCTTCCCTTTCATATTTCTGTGGGTACCTTTCACTGTCCCTCTTTCAAAAATCAAATTTCACCATTTAATTTTTGAAAGTGAGCCAAGCTGCATTTTTTCCTTCTCCATACTGAAAATATGTTCATAACCTCTCCAATCTGCCAAAAGTTGCTTCTACATAATTAAAGGTGGGGTTCACTTCTTTACAAGCCCAATTTATATCAAAAGTAATTCACCTGCAGGAGTGCATCTGTATCTGTATCCACACACACCCCACACTTGGAGAGTAGAAGCTACAACATACAACTTTGCTGACAAGCAAAATAAAGTGGAAAAATCAAAGAGCTAAATATTGCAACTTCATTTATTTTCACTTTTCAGTCCTCGAAGGAATTGAAAGGGAAGCTATTTCATCTGACAACTGAACGCACACAGTAAAAATCAGTAAAAGTACCTGTGAGTGTCCTCCGTGAATAAGGCCGGGTTTTAAAGATGACGCTGAGTCCCCCGAAGCTAAATTAGTACCACCCATTGTTCTACCTAGAACACACACTTAAAGATAAACCATGTGTTTATACATCCCAAATACACTCTTTACAAAGGACTTCAAGCTACTACAAGCCGTAACATGCCACACGCCACCCAAGGCAATTCCAAGGCCAGCCTTGCATTTAACCACATGCCTGGTTGTCACAGGGAACAAGGAATTGTAGACCATGCAGGTCAGCAGATGGGAGGACAGAGCATTCTGTGCCTCCTCTACCACTAGCTAGCCTACTTCGTTTAGACGCTGTGTTGGGGAGAAGAAAAAGTCTGCTCCTGCAGCACACCTGGTGTAGGAAACTAAATGAGCTGCTGTAAGAGGTGCAGAATACTCTACTTCTCCTCTGCCAACCCACTGCATTTCTAGCATGCAATTTTATTTTATTTGTACTATCCCTTGAGGGACCACTCCTGTCGTGAATAAACCATAGTTTATGGCAATGTCCAAACACAGCTTCTGTGGTGGGGGCAAATGATTACCTGGGGGGAGGTGGTATTCAGCTTGCAGGAGACACCAAGGAGGGAAAAAGGGGCAAGGGTGGAGAGAGGCTCAACTGTTTCCTGAATTTTGGGGTGTAGGAGTTCTTGTAAGGGATGTAAAAAGCTGGCCGCAGAGAAACAGCTCCAGTTGAGAGCCCTGCAGGCTGCAGATGCAAGTCTAGGGATGGGGAAGTAACTGCATCTGCTTCATCCAATTGAAATCATTTCCCCTATTTACTTATGGGATGGGGAGGAGGAGGGAACATAGGAAGGCCAGAAAATCCCCATATGGTTTTAAAAATCTGCTTCTTAAAATGTCCCAGAGGTAGACATGCAGGAAAGAGTCCCTACCTTGCTGTGCTACTGCCGGAGCTGGCAAGCCAGCTGGATGCTGGTTTCCCAAAGCGTTCAGAGTGTTTTGAACAGTCCCCGCCGGAGACACTGTCTGCATGACTACCGGGCCCTGAGGCCGCAAGTACTGCTGCCCAGGAGCTGACACAATCTGTAGAACGCTGCCTGCATTGGTAGAAATTGAAACATAAGAGGTCATAAACTGATCCAAAAATTAACAAGGAAAAAACCCGCCACCGATTTTCTTTTTTACACCATGCATCACAAAAGCAGGCAAGCCTAAACCTTCCAAGTCTCTTGAGTTATCCTTAAAATGCAGGTAATAAAAGTGACAATGCCACATGACTCTTTCCTCCTCCCCCGGGAAAAAAAATCCAACTCCTTCTCTTAGCCCATGGATGGGTAAGCTGTGGCTCTTTCAGAAGTTCTTGGACTCCAATTCCCTACAGCCCCAGACGGCATAGCGAATGGACAGAGATGATGCAAGCCGTCATACCCAACGTGGGTATATTGTGTGCATGAGAGAGTGTGCATTTGGAAAGGGAGAGAGAGATGCGCTCTTTTGAAAATAGGTTTGTACAATACCTTGCAGCTGCAGAGGTTGTCCTGCAGTGAGCTGGCGAAGCTGACTGTGGGATAAAGTAAATTTATTCCCCTGAAACTGCAGCGTCACAGGAGTCTCTGGCTGAGCAATTCTGCCCTGTGCTCCTGCAATGGATGCCAACTGGGCTATCTTTACCACTTCACCACCTGGAGGAGGGGGAGGAACAGAACCACACATTAAGGGGAGGGGCTGCCTTCCAAACAGTCTTTGTCCTCACTCCAGTTAGTAAAACTGATGCTGAAGCTGCTCCCATGCAGAATTATACATAGTGCAGAGGGGGGAAAGTGTCATATAAAAGTTCCACAGGTACTGCTTGCATACAGGGGGTGAACAAATAGGTTTCTTTTGTTTTGTTTTAACGTAGAACAACGCAGGGGGTTGCGGTGTGTAGAAGTTACCCTTCCATTTTTGCAGGAAACAACAGCAACCTGAAAAAACTCATGTGACACTTTGTAAACCAGAGAGTAGAAAGTCATTAAGCGGGACTCCACTGCCTTTTCAAAAGCAAAACGCATTCAAGGGACGCCAAGAATTTCAGCAGGACTGTCAGTGTTTAGTGACTTGGCTGAAGCAATTTTGTTTCCAGTACTCCCTGCCTGTAAGCCTTTTTGATAGAAAGCAACAAACAGGAAGGTAACAAATCAAGAATAATAAATCATTATCGTGCCTGTGGTAGAACTTTCACTGAAAGCATTTTATAATGCATTTTCAAAATGTGCCAAGTTTGTTTCACATCAGTTCCACGATCTACTTAATTCAAAAAACTGCATTGTTAAGCTATGGTTGTTGGGTTTTTTTAAACAGGTGATTAGGGTGTCTCAGAACAGATTTAAAGTAATGATAACACCAATCATAAAATAATTTAGGTCAACTGGAAAAATATTCGCAACAGGTTTTTTTAAATCTGAAAGCACAGCTCTGTGCTTCAATGCACTGAGAAAGCTCCAAATAAAAATTTCACCTGAATTTCTGGATCCGAGTCACCATGGATCTTTGAACTTTTGCAAAGGCAGTTTATTCCCCCAGGGATGAAAACATTAGTATATCAGTGCTCAATAATCTCTAGACATGCTTGTAGTGCACATACGATCTGAACCATTCCCCTCCCCATTCCACCTAACAGCTGCATTTTTCGCCTCCAAGGAAGTCGAGAGGCCTCCTTAGCAGGATGAAGTTAGTGTTTTCAAAAAAAGAAAGAAAAAAAGAAAGAAAAGAGAGTCAAATTAGGAAGAGGAGAGCTTTGCAGGAAAGAAAAAAGGCAGGGGGAGTAGAAGTTGTTTCCGGGTCCAAAAGAAGTCTGGCCAGCGAAGGAAACATGCAGAAATGAAGAGATTAAGTTGACACCGCTAATGTTATGTCCACAGCATTTTCCCCCCCTTCTATTATATTTTTTTCTTATCCAAATTTGGGACCTTTCTCCATGGTCATATAAGCAGTGGAAAACAGTGAGCAAGGCTACTCAGAGTGAGGGGGGGGGGAGTTGTGTTTTAAAAAAAACAAAAACAAAAAAACCACAAAACAAGCCACCACAACAAAATCATTCTGTACACATTTTTTTTAGGGTGCCTAATAACTTAACCTCAGGGAAGCTTTGGAAACAAAATAAAAATAAAAAAGTGGGAGAAACCTGTAGAGGGGAGGTGGGGTGGGGTGGGGAGTTGGGGCACTTACTAGGCAACCGTGCCTGAGCCTGAGAGGTCAATACCAGCCTCTGAGGCAGCACACTCTGTTGGATGGTGTGCGGGGGGGCCTGTGGCTGGGCCTGGCCTAGCTGTAAGGCCTGCACAGTGGTCTGACCCCGCAGTTTCGCAGGATTGGCCGGGCTAGTTGCTGCTGTGAAGGTCACTGCTGGCTGCTGTCTTGGAGGAGCACTGATGGAAGACTGAGTTGTCTGAAACTGTGGAGCTGCGGAGGAGACGGCTGCGGAGGCTGCAATCAATAAGGTTGGGTTGTGCAAGCTGTTAGATTCAGTCCGCTTTTTAAGGGTTATAGCATTGGAGAGATTTTTTTAATTAAAAAAAACAAAACAAAACAGCTTTTAGGTACAGAAGTGCTGCAAAATCCTTTGTTTTCACAGGCTATAACAACAACCAGCAACGTAAATACCAACTGGGTCACAGAAGTCATGAAAAACTCCATGTGTTATCAATTAGGCCCTCCTGCTCATTACACACACACACACACAACTTTAGGTGGTCACAAAATCATCAACCGGCTATTAGTTTGTTTCCACAGCCGTTAGTATTGTAGGACATGGGGTTCTCGATCTGTGCCAAAGATGAGCTGCTCGGACAAAATCTAATACAAAAATCAAAGATCCCGATGAACAAATTGGAATTATGCCCCCGCCCCACTGCCAGTATAACTAAGGCTGATAAAATCTTACAGTGCTCATTCTCCAAGCTGATAGAAACACCGGAGGAGTGGAGGAATATGGTGCAAACCTTCCAGGACAATTGCAAGCAAAAAGAGTGCAGGCTTGAATATCCTGCATTAGAAATCTTCCCCCCCAAAATGTATATGGTATCTTCCTTCCCAGGACAGTGAAGGTGAAAACGGCATACTTAAGATTAGCATCATAAGAAGAGCCCTGCTGGATTAGGCCAAAGGCCCATCTAGTCCAACATCTTGTTCTCGTGGCAGCCATCGAGGTGCCTATGGGAAACCCACAAGCACAACCTGAGCACAACTCTCTTCCCAGCAACTGGTATTCAGAGGCCTTAATGTTCTTCCCACCTCAAGGGTTCCTTGCACATGGAAAAGCAAACAGACTAGGCTAGAATCCTTTTTCTCAATGTGACAAGGAGCTCTTGCCATGGGAAAGCATTAAAAAAAAAAAACCACAGTTCGCTAACCATATCCTAATATTGACATAGCCCCCAAAGAACTGTTATCATAGTAGTATGTTTGTCCCATTAACTGGTTCGAAAGCGTTCAGAGAGAAGCTCGTGAAAAATCGTGGAGTGGTCTCCACTTGATCTCAAAACGAACTGTTGTGTAGGCCTACGGTGCATCGTTTTTCAGGTGGCAGAAAAGGTCAGCACCCACAAAAAAGTGGTGTGGTCAGGACATAGCTTAAATCTTTTCTCAGGGAGGCTCACCTCACATTTTGAGGACCACAACTGCATGCAACTAAGAGCGAATTTCAAACTGCTAAAACAGGACCCTGCTTAGGTTGGAAGGCAGCAAACCTAAGTCAAATACTTCGCATTTCACACACAAAAATTCCCCGTCAACCTATTTTGGGCGGCTTTCTGATGGCGTGGTAAACACAGGTAAGAGTGATGAACAGAGTTTGAAAGGAAGCACGTACACCATCACAACTGTGTTAAATTTCACCCTGATCCACTCAGTGCACGGCTTTAACCTGGCAGTTTAGTTGAAAGAAATGGCCATACTTGTAGTCAGGTGGGAGGACAATTTCAATTTATCAGACTGGTATATGACAATCTGAGACCCAGAAGAAAACTAGAGTGGCAATACCTTTCGTACCTTGATTTGCAGACACTGTAGCGACAGATGACCTTCCACGCACTTGCCCCTGTTGAGCCACTGTAGCTGTCGTCACTGTGCGTTGTTGCACTTGAGCACTGGGGAAAGCTGCAATTCTGCCTTCAGGCTTCTGGCCATATTGAACGGGTTGGAACAACCTGAAAATGTTGGGCGTTACTTCATTATTACCTCCTCCCACAAGCACAACACTAACAAAACTGAGCAAAACCTTGTTCTCAATTACAGTTTTGGACAACAGAACAGAAGCACTTGCATAGCTTAAAAGTACAACATGGGACGTGGTTATCATCACAGTAAACAGAATGTTTTGAAAGTAGCTTTTACAAATCACCTTTCAGTCACAGGGCACTTAAGGCAGTGCACAAGAAACATATAAACTTTAAAGAAAGGAATAGACACCACTTTGCCCCCCTCAATGAAAAATATGTGCAATTGAGTCCCAGTTTATTAGAACATTTTTCCATACTGCCTTTTAGGGCAAAACACTTCTGAAGGCAGCTTGCAAACATAAATAAAACATTAAAAACAGACAAACCCAAAGCCTCATTCCAATAAAACTAAACCATTAGAAACAGCAGTCTAAAATCATTTCACAGTCCAGCAGAACACTCAGTAAAACCCATGTAAACTAATTGCATTACTCCCAATGTTAGCTTCCCTTTCTTCTCCTCCCATCTGTACCTCACCCTCTGCATCTGCTCCACAAGACTTCCCCCCCCCCAGCACTCTGGAGTACATTTGGGGGGCACACACACCGGGGGGGGGGGTTCCCTCCCTTCAGAAATAATTTCCAACCAGCAGCGACATAAGCCATTAAACAGTCGAATGCCCAGCTCAATGCCTCAACTGAATAGCTGCTCAAATTAAATGGGTTTTCAAGGTTTGTTTTAAAAGCTGCATACCTGCTTGGCTTCAACTTCACTGGATTAGGCCTTGGGGGAGGTAGAGGAGAGGTGTATATTTCCTCGATGAGCTTTCTGGTCACTTTTTGCTTTGGCAGCACTTGTGACTCATACAGAGTCATTTTATTCTCAATCCCAATCAAATCAAAGAGACTCAGGTCCGTATCCTACAGGCAGACAAAGAGAAATTTAAAGCATTAGCACCACTCATCTTATCGTTTATAACCTACTCTTCTGTTTACAAAACAAACAAACCCAAGAAACATCAATGAAATAATAATTTTAATGGTAAAAACCCACCAAGTTAGTTACTTGAAGTATTTGGGGGGGGCACCTTTCCAGACAAACTTGTCGAGGCAGCGTACCACATTATATGAAGAACCATTACAATTCCACACATTCAAAAATTCAAACAGTCAATGAGGGGCCTAATTAAAAAATATTAAAAAGTGACAGGCTGCCTGAATAGAAATTGTTTTCAATTTCTGTATTAAAAGCAACAGTGAATCTTCATAGGGAGAGTGCTGGATCCTGATCTCTGAGTGACTGCCACTGAATTCTATAGATGAGGCCAGTTCCCAACATTGTGCTACTAACTATCTGATGAAGATGCCATGCTGTTCTGTGTAGACAGAAGCAGGCTTGTAAAGATCACCCTCTACAATGCCCTTGAGTAAAGCAGGAATGGTCATAAAACAGATAATTGAATGGTCGGTCTGTGAGCACTTAAAAAGGGATGCTGAGATTACTAAGATCCAGCATGGGTTTCACAAAAACAAGTCATGCCAGATGAATCTCTCTTCTTCTTCTTTTAAAATAGAGTTACAAGCTGTCAAAGTTTGGTCTTGCTGTTCTCCCCTCCCGTCACTGCACACGCAAGGCAGTATGCGGCCTGCAGGTTCCATGTCAAAGTACTCTTGCAGTCCACTTGGTATGAAAAGTTGGACCACCCTGCTCCAGAAGCTGCTGAACTACAACTCCCATCATCCTTGTCCCATACTGGCGGGGGCTGATGGGAGTCCAAGAATATCCGCAGAGCCACGGCTTCCCAATCCCTGTCCACTGTTTGACTCACCTTCCAAACGTCACGTTCAAGTGCTTTTAAGACCAGCGAAGCAGTTCTATACTGCAGTGTCTCTGAGACATAGGAGGAACTGGAGAGCCGAGGGTTTATCAGATCAGGATGGTTGCAGATCTTCTGCAGCTGCATCAGAACGTGAAGAACGCTGACAAAATGCCCACTTTTTAGAGCATCTTGGGTTCTGCCAAAGGAAAGAAGCATGTCAACTTGAATCAAATGTTAAGAAAGCCCCATGAAGCATCCTTCATCGCTTGAACCAGTGTTTTATGGCTGTGGTGCAGATTCTCAAACGCTGATTTATTACACAGTACTTGTATCCCACTTTCTTTGGAAAGCTCAAAGAAGCTTACATGAGACACAAGGCAGTCTCCTATCAAAACACTAATCAGATCCACAGCAGCTTAGCTTAAGCAGTTCTGCAACAGTGGGCACTCTTCCTAGATCTGTAGTGACGGCATTTTTAACACAGGTACACATTCCATACTGCAACTCTCTACACCTGATAACTGAAGAGATGCAGCCCATTCTACCTCATTCTGAGCACGTGTTGACCAGGACTCACACGATTCAATTATAGTTCTAAAAGCTACGTTAAAATTGTAGCTAGGACTCCTTTCCCCCCCAACCCTTGCTACAATACAGACTAAATTCTGACTTAATATGCCATAATATACATGAGTTATGTGTGCTCTTTGCAGCCAGTCTGTTCCTCCTTTCACACAAGAAGCTAAGCAAACCAGGAAATCACTAGTCAACCATACTTTCCTGTTACATGCAAACCACCTAGGTTTGCTTAAAGGCTTCCCAAATGAGCAAGATTCAGAATCCAATTTTTAAACCATGTTTCTGAATCTGGCTCATTTAGAAGTCCTCAACCACACTTCCTAGTTTGAATGCAACATGAAATTATGATTCCTGGTTCATTTTGCAGCTTGCACAGGAAGAGGAATAAAGCAGCAACAAGGCTTTCTGTGCAGGTGCTTACAACTAAACTACATCCTATTATTTGAAGGTGGCTAAAGAGTTGGTTAGCACATTAAACGCAATCTGAAATTTCTGCATTGTGAACTACATAACCGACATGTTCAACAAGTTGCATATCTCATACCCCGGCTGCAGAATGACATCTTCATACATCAGTTTTTGTCTGTTTGAAAGCCGACACTTAAGCACGTGCTCATATTTTTTGGTTAACTGCTTTTCAACATCTCTTTTCGATCTTCGCAAAATAAACGGCTGGATCATCTAGGGGCGGGTGAAAATAGAAAAACCAAGTTAACATAAATATTGTCTTCATTAAATTAAACCATATTACTAAAGCGAAGCTGGGAGAGCCATGCATGCACTCCGACCAAAGTCAGGTCACTCACTCGGTGTAACCTGATGACAAGTTTGTGGCAGTAATCCTGATTCTCCTCATTGGCTGCTTTTACTGGGAAATCCAGGTAAGGTTTGGAGATTCCTGGAATCAGGAAGTGCACCATGGTCCACAATTCCATCAATGTGTTGTGCAGAGGTGTATCAATTAGGAGCAAGCGGTGCTGGCTGTGAAGAACAGTTCAAAATGCTATGAAAGGACAGTTATCCCACTGGTGTCCATCTAGCAATTTACTAGAACTAGTGAATAAAATCAGGGCGGGGGACCCCACACAGGTAAAAAGGAAACACATTCAGGCCCCAGTTAAGACCAGGAATTAACAATAAAGTTGTCATGTGATTATCTATGCCCGGCTCAGGTTTCCCTTAGAAATAGCAACTGCAATTGGGTTCCCCAATTAGAATTGAAGTGAGGTGGGGCATGATTCTAACACAACTACTCCCATTTTCTTGACAAAAATTACACTGTCCAGCTGCTACTTGACTGCAAAGGTGCCAACACGCCCCCTCTCCACATGCTGTGGCTCAGATCTATCTCCCTGCACCTGTCTTCAGAACAGACAATCACATGGCAAAGATATAATCTGGCCCTGGCCTTAGATGTTATTTTGAAAACTCAGTATGATGGGAGCAAGTCTTCAGCTTATGCTCATCTGCACTCCAACCTCTCATGTAAGACAATAGTGTCCTGTACCACTGAATACTGTGCTCACCTGTACTTGGGATGTCCCATTTAGCAATTTCACCCCCCTTTCAACCCACAGATTTCTTCCTGGTCCAAACAAGGATTACACAGCCACCATGGCCAACTGTCAGGAATAATGGGAACTGAAGTTGTTCGACAATATCTGCAGGACCGCAGGCTACCCACCACTGTCCTAGACCAACATAAAGCACTATGAAGTGCAAGGTGCAAAACTTCTACATGTGTCAGACCTGCGGAGACTGAAAAGTGCTTCCCAGTGTTTCTCCGTCATGTTTTTGATCTGTTGCATCTCATCAACAATGAGGTACTTCCATCGCATCTTTGTGAAGGCTTGGTGGCCTTTGAAGAGCTGCTTGTAGGATGTGATGCACACATTGAAGCGGTTGGGTTCCATCCACTCCTGCAAAAAACGAGGGAAGGAGATGACTATACTTGTCAAAACTTTCAGGCAGAAGGCAGAACTTCCCAAGCCTATGGCTTTATTCAAAATAAGGGCATTCATACAGTTATACGTGTGGCACCAGGCAGGCAAGATGGATGAAGAGCAAGGGGGTGGTGAATATCAGTCTTTTGGCTGCTCCCCCTTTGAGACAACTTGAAGATTTCCCCATGCCTTTTCTTTCCAGAAATCTCACTGTACTTTAAAGCATACTTGCTAAACCACTAAGGATTTAGTACAGTGTCAGAGAGAGTAACGATTTTTTATTTTTACTGGTCCCTTTGGATGCGATTGACAATGTTCACTGGTTTTTATTATTGCATCTTATTGCTCTGTTCTAAGCTGCCCTGAGGATGTTCATTTAAATAAATATCCATCAGCACGCAATACACTTTCTTCCCTCAGGCAGGCCCCTGCCCCTTACCCTGTTTAGACTCTGCAAAGAGATGGGGAGTTCTTGCAGCAGCTCATTCCCAATGAACTGCAGCTTCTCCAGGCAACAACAAATAAGAAGGATCTACCCGGCAAAGGGGGTCACTGAGCCCAGGGATAAGAGAACAAGTTTTGCAAACTGATTCCCTAGCTGAAAAGATACCAGACAGCAAGGATTGGAAAGACCTTTGCTAGCGCTCTTGAAGAGAGCTACTGCCAATCACAGTAATGAACTGTTAAGTCTTACAGAATAAAGGCACCTTCATACGTTTGTATTGTATTTTCTTGCTAAGGCCCCTCATGAATGTAAGGTACGCAAAAAACATCCAGATTCGGGACAAGAAATCATGCCCATCTTGCCTGCCTTCTCAAGATTCTGACTTGAGAGCAAGGAAAAGTCCTGGCTACCTCAAGGGCTAAATAATTTGTTGTTAAATAAGCTTGCAAAGGCAAATCAAAATCCCTGTTGAGGTGTGCAGTTCCATAGATAAAACAGGAACATGGGAAGCTACCTTACACCAAACTGCCTTAGCAATGACAAATCTAGACAGCATCTTAAAAAGCAGAGACATCACCTTGCCAACAAAGGTCCGTATAGTTAAAGCTATGGTTTTCCCAGTAGTGATGTATGGAAGTGAGAGCTGGACCATAAAGAAGGCTGATCGCCGAAGAATTGATGCTTTTGAATTATGGTGCTGGAGGAGACTCTTGAGAGTCCCACGAACTGCAAGAAGATCAAACCTCTCCATTCTTAAGTAAATCCGCCCTGAGTGCTCACTGGAAGGACAGATCCTGAAGCTGAGGCTCCAATACTTTGGCCACCTCATGAGAAGAGAAGACTCCCTGGAAAAGACCCTGATGCTGGGAAAGATGGAGGGCACAAGGAGAAGGGAACGGCAGAGGACGAGATGGCTGGATAGTGTTCTCAAAGCTACCAGCATGAGTTTGACCAAACTGCAAGAGGCAGTGGAAGACAGGAGTGCCTGGCGTGCTCTGGTCCATGGGGTCACAAAGAGTCGGACACGACTAAACGACTAAACAACAACAAAATCTACCTCAATCTTGTCTATACTGACACACAGGGGCTCCCAGGGTTTTTAGACCTTTGGAACCCTCCACGGAGATGCTGTGAATTGAACTCCAAGCCTTCTGTGTGCAACGGAAAAATTCTACAACTGAACTACTGACCCTTCCTCTTGGTCTAAACTACTATAGGGGATCTCCTGCAAGGAGCCAAATCCACCAGTACTGAATTAAGTGCTGCTCTGAGCAACTCTAAGGAAGGTGGTGGGGGGGATATAAATGCAACCAATTTATTTACTTATTGCACTTATATCCCACCTTTTTCTCCAAGGATCTCATGGTTCTCCTGCTCCTCATTTAATCCCTGCAACAACCATGCAAGGTAGGTTAGGCTGAGAGGCAGTGAGGTCACCCAGTGAGCTTCACAGCCACACCGTCCATAGCCACAGATTGTGGAATGTGGACTGTGTCTCACGACAGGGGTCAGAAGAGGCCTTCAGATCAATGGAAGGCAGTTATCTCTGTGAGTTGGCACCATTTGCTATTCAACAGCCCAGGTCAATCTGCCTCATCCCTCTGGTGCACGGGTAGGGAACCTGTCTCAGCCTAAGGGCCACTTTTCCTTCTTTGCAATCCTCTGGAGGCAAATTGCATGTGGCAGGCATGGCCAGAGGCAAAAGTGGGCAACGAATGTGAATTTTTGCCTTTGTACAGGATGCTAGTTTCTACACATACTTACACACCCTTCTGTATCCTCTATCCAGGCAAGAAAGGGGCATTATCAGAGTTCAAGGAGACATTCCAGCTAAGGAAAACTACGTAGTGATCCAGTTAAGGATTGAGCCCTGGGAAGGAGATCTGACCTGCGGAGATTTCCAAAGGCTAGAGGCCTGAAGGGACACATTTGTCTGCCAGGTCTGATGCTCCCCCACTCCTCCTTTACAGGCAAAAGCCTGGAACCTGGGGTATGACATCCAACTGCCAGGGGCCCAAAGACCCTGACATGTACATATACTTTTCCTAATATTTTGCACATAGGTTTTGGATTTTAATCTTTGTAAGCTACTTGTTTGCTAAGCCAATCTCAGCTGGAAGATGGGGCATAGCTATAATGAATGAGAAATACAGGTGGAATTTTGCTCAGCCGTCAGATGTTGAATTACTTTTAAAAAAAATATCTACAGAGTGCTGTACCTGTCTTTTTGTTCGAAGTTCTTGCTGGCTGCCAATGTAGAGCAGGATTTTCAACCCAGGGCACCATCGCTTCAGTTCAAGCTCCCACTTCAGTATATTACAACTCCGAACAACAATGAGATGAGGGCCCCAGTCACCTGGCAAAGGGAAGAGAAGCAGCAGGATGTAGGAGAGCTGTTCACTTCTGAGGAGCCCAACGCTGGCATGAAAGCCAGCCCTGGAACATTTCCCATTTCAGTAAATAGTAGCCACAAAGCAGAGGGCAGGCTTACCCTCATTACACGCCAGATGTGCAAAAAAGGCAATAACTTGCACCGTTTTGCCAAGCCCGGCTTCATCTGCCAAAATGCCATTGAGATTCTTCTTGTACAGCTTGGCAAGCCAGTCCAATCCGATCTTCTGGTACTCTCGAAGGGAGCCATACAAGAGGGGAGGAGTGTTGTATTTAACCTGCAACAAAATGACATGCAGCCCCACACTTTAAAAACTTCCAAGATTCCTTCACAGGACAACCAGCAGCTTTTTACTAAAGTAGTAAAGTTTATTTCTATAGATCTAGACAAATTTTCCCCTTCTCAAACAGAATTAGTGGTAGTATACCGCCCTTCATCCTCAGATCTCAGAGCAGTTCACAAAGAACTTGTCCTGGATGCCGGTGGATATTTGTTTTTAAAAATATGGGGTAATTCTGTTTAGCCCACCGCCACTTTCTATCCAGCAGCATTAACCCCACCATTGCAGAATTCTTTCATAATACAAATGTTAAAGGAATTCCAGGGGCACTCAAATGGTCAATTGAACATAAATGACACCTTCATATCAATTCTTAGGCTTCCACAGAGGAAACAGTTTTGTAAGATTGCTGAGCACTCAAACTAAAGATCAGTTTTGCACTTGTAAAACTATGGTTTCGGGGGTGGGGGTTGCAAGAAGAAGGCAGCAGATAGGAGCAGTTAAGACAGCAATCCTGTGCATACTTAGCTGGAGGGAAAGTGTAGTTAAACATAGCAGGTCTCACTTCTGAGCCAATGAGTTTAGAACTGCACTGCAAGAATGCAGTGGGGACATCTCTACATGCGGTCAACTGTTTGCCACAAATGGAACAGAAAATACCTACCGAAGTTGTGATCCGGGCGCTGCCTTTTGGCAAAAGCGCTTCTGCTGCAGCCGCTACTTCTGCAATGTCCCTCCCGTGTTTCTTAGTAGGAACTGCTCTCTCAGCCCCCTTATACTGATCAATGCTAAGGAGAGAGTCGATCAGAATGACTTCCTTCTGGACACTCTCCCTTTCAGCTGTGTGGTCTTCCATCTCTGACAAAACAATACACCAAACAATCCATTTTGCACAGGCAGAATCGTAAGAGTAACACCTGACATGTTAAAATATTTCTGGATATACTAGAATCCAAGACAGTGAATCCAGATGAGAATGGGATTATAAACAATAACCCAGTGACCTAGATCAGGAAAGGGTAACCTGTGGCCCTCCAGATGTTTTGGAGAGACCAACTTCCATATACAGCTCAACCAGTACAGCTAATAGGCAGGGCTGGTGGAAGTTGGGAGTCCAGAAAGTGGGCCACAGGTTATCTACTCCACCTGGTTTAGATGGCATTCCATCTCAGCATGCAGGCTTTCGGGAGACAGCATGAAGCCGTTCCACTGTCAGGAAATATAGTGTAGCGCTGGTCTTGGATTCAAATCATGCTCTTCCACAAGGCTCACTGGGTGGCCTTGAGAAAGTCAGTCTTTCTCAGACTAACCCACCTCTTACAAGTTGCTTACAAGAGAACAAAATAAAAATTAAACAGCAGAATTGTGAAAGGGTCTTTGGAAAAGGCCGGCACATTCACACACCCCGCACTGCCCTACCACTGAGAAAAAAAGGAAGAAATCATGCTTTGTTATGTAACGCAGCCTGATCACCTCCTGTGGCAGCCACCAACTAAACAAAAATGCATGGGACAAATGCACACTGACTGTAGGGATCCTGTGCACATGAGTACGTCCAATCCCTATTAACATGCATAACTGAGGAAATATTGCTAATTGTTTACACATGCTTTGAATTCTCTTCTCTCCTTTGTCTTCCTCCCCGCAACCTTCCTAATGTTAAAGCTTGAGCAAATACACTGTTGGTGTATTGTAGGAGTTTAAGAATGAATATGCCCTTATAGTTCAAATTTACAAGGTTGCAACTAGGTGGCCTTAAACAAGACTCTCATACTCAGCTTTAATTCCACCCATCATCTGTGATAAGAGGTTTATAACGCTGACAGAGCTGTTGCATGGATTCCTAGACAGCATTCTTTGAAAATTCTAAAGATATACATCAATATGAAGTATTATTATATTAACCATCCCAAGGACACAGGATGAAGGTAGGCTACTTAAATTTTAAAAAACAAAACACATCTGTGGAACTGTGGATGCAAAACATTCTCCCTAAAAAGGTCAGAGCAGCTCAATGGCATTTTGGAATGAAAGGCCACCAAAATATACCTTCTTCACTAGTCTCTTCTTCAAGCTTTGGCTGGGGCCAGTGAAAATTCTCGGCAAAGGCACCTTCATACATCTTCACCAAATCATCCAAAGACAGTTCAGCTGAATGAGATTAAAAAAGCAAAGTGTGATGCTGTTCCAGTTACTTAGAACCAAAGTAGAGCACGACAAAAATCATTTTAGACAGGACAATGTTATTTTTAAAAGGGTACTTCCTAATTAACATCCACACAAGGCTTTCATGTTAACATCAACAGAGTGCTTTTAAAAAAATGTTTCACAGATGGATGGAGCGGTGTCATTTTGGAAGGTATTCGTTTCTAGAGCAGAAAAGACATTTTTTTTGTCTGCATTCTCAAGCTTCAATTTAATTAAGATCACAAATGAGGTTAAATGCCCAGGCTCACCAGAGAGCAGAGTTCCCACAGGCATTGGGAGGGCTGGGAGAGGAAAAAGAGGACTCATTCACAGATGCAGAGTCTGACCCGGGGGAAGGTGGTTCAGCCTCCTTCTGGATTTCTTTTTCTCAACTACAGGGGCATTCTGAGTATGTCACACCACTCCTTCCCTATCACCTCTCTTGGGCTTTTGGGTTTTTCCAACTGGATCTCCGTGCTCCTTCCACAGCTGGTCTCATCAGTGCTCAAACCAATATGGAGTAGTATGACCAAGTCTAACCAAAGGAGCATCTATGGATGATGGGAAGCGGAGGGGGAGGGTAGAGAGAAAGACTCCTGATCCTGACTAACCTCCTTCGCTACACACACAATAACTTAGCATTCTGTCCAAACCGGAGGTTATAGTTTGTTTCACACAAAACAAACCATAGTGATAAGTCAAGGTTTGTTCTTGGTTTGCCAGCCATGGTTTGTTTGGAGCAAAACAAACCAGAATTCACTAGTACAGATGGAAGACTAAGCCAAGGATTGTGGTTTGTTTCTCCGTGCACTAGCAGGGAGGAATGAAACAACATAAAGATCAGCGTGTTCACAGTAAACCATTCCCTATGTGTGAACCAAACCATCATGCATTTCTTATCTGTGTCATGTTCCAACACATGAACTGGAAAGCATTTTGAACTCCAAAAGTGTCTAGCCTACCACCTCTCCAAATATATAAGAAGTCAACGAGAATATCAATGATGCTAAGGCTGAAAGCAGTATACAAACAGAAAGGGATATATTCTCAGGCATATATTCCAGGCATATATTCTCAGTTATTCAGTGGAAATGCTATTCATAAGTCTTTGGACTCACCTTCCTTTGCCAAAGTGGATAGCTCACTTTGATGATTGACATTGCCTTCTTTAGCTTCCTGCTCTTCGATGGTTTCCTCTTCATCTTCAACTAGAAGACAACACAAATTCAATGAATCAAGTTGAGTGTAGGAAGCTGCATGTTGCTGGCATAAGATTCAGCTTGTCACCTTTAGCATTACAATATATAGGCTTCCCACCCTGCCCCTGTAAAAAGAACTAAAAATCAAACATAGTGATAAAGATACACCCATTCATAATACATTCACCTAAGTTGCACTGCCATTAATAGGGACCAGCATCTATTGTAGGCACCAACTCCAAGAGCTGGGGTCCCCACGGCACCCCCAGATACGTACACACACTTACCCTTAGCACCAGCTAAAATGCTGATATGCTCTTTAAGTCTGAAACCTTTTAAAGGTTGGAACTTTTTTATTTTTAAACTTGGGCAACAACTGGACTAGCTGGAAAACAATATGTAGCCAGTGTGGTGTAGTGGTTAAGAGCAGTAGACTCGTAATCTGGGGAACTGGGTTCGCTTCCCTGCTCCTCCACATGCAGCTGCTGGGTGACCTTGGGCCAGTCACACTTCTTTGAAGTCTCTCAGCCTCACTCACCTCACAGAGTGTTTGTTGTGGGGGAGGAAGGGAAAGGAGAATGTTAGCTGCTTTGAGACTCCTTTGGGTAGTGATAAAGCGGGGTATCAAATCCAAACTCTTCTTCTTCTAAGCTGCCCTGCCTTCTTCCCTTCACGTTTTTAAAAGGAAAGGGAGAGTGGGGCAGCTGGAGAGGAATCTGAGCTTTCCACCCTCCTGCTAAAACTCCTGGTAATGCTGCCATTACCCAGTAAGTTTGAGAAATGGAGGGGAAACTAGGATGTGGTGTTTTCCCTGACCTTTTGTTTACTACTTTTTGAGAAGGGATGCTTCCTGTTTTTTGTGTATGCCAATTTTTAATAATTTTTATTATGAATGTGGTAAGGTAAAGGTAAAGGGACCCCTGACCATTAGGTCCAGTCGTGACCGACTCTGGGGTTGCGGCGCGCATCTCGCTTTATTGGCCGAGGGAGCTGGCGTATAGCTTCTGGGTCATGTGGCCAGCATGACTAAGCCTCTTCTGGTGAACCAGAGCAGCGCATGGAAATGCCATTTACCTTCCCGCCGGAGCAGTACCTATTTATCTACTTGCACTTTGACGTGCTTTCGAACTGCTAGGTTGGCAGGAGCAGGGACCAAGCAATGGGAGCTCACCCCATCGCGGGGATCCAAACCGCCAACCTTCTGATCGGCAAGTCCTAGGCTCTGTGGTTTAACCCACAGCGCCACCCGCATCCCTTATGAATGTGGTAGTAGTGTGTATATTGTTGGTTTGTTTCAGAGGAGGTAGCTGCTGCAAAGGGAGTTGCACATGTGGTATCTTGCCTGCTGAGGAGTGTCTCTCTGAACATGACCAGTATTCCTTTAAGTGAAATGGGCACTATGTCGTGCCTATAACAGTTTCTCATCATTTCTTAATGTGCCACCAGGCCCCAAAAAGGGTGAGGACACCTGGATCAAGATTTTCACTCGAGGACCTGTTCCAGGACTTCGTGCCTTCAAAGATGAGGCAGGCAGCTACCAGAGATGATATGACCTTCTTCATGGTCATATTCTACATACTACTACATCATCTTCTAATTAAATTTATACACCACCCTTCAGCCAAAGATCCCAGAGCAGTTTAAAATAGAAAAACACAAAAACCACATACCATAACAACTAACAAAACAATCACACACACACACCGTTTAAAAGGCCATAGATTGTTCCACCTGTTTGAAGTGGAACGTTTCCGCCTGGCGACTAAGGAGATGTAATGAAGGTGACAGGCAAGCCTCCTTGGGGAAAGCATTTCACAATGGGGAGCCACCACCAATTCTCTCGTGGAGAAGGCACGTGGAGAAGGAACAGATTATAATCGCAGGGTCCAGGTCAGTTCATATGGGCAGAGGTGGTCCTTCAGGTATTGCAGTCCTGAGCCGTTTAAGGCTTTAGAGGTCAAAACCAGCACTTTGAGTTGGGCCCAGAAACAAATTGTCAGCCAGCGCAGCAGAGCCAGGATTGGAGTTATATGCTCAAACCGAGCAAACTAGCCGCTGAATTCTGCACCGCCTGAAGTTTCCAAACCAATAATTTGGTGGCATTTAACAGATTTCTGTATTTTTAAGCTGTACTTTTCTCTCCCTTTCTTCCCACTCTAAAAATTCACTAATACCTTTGGCTTTCTGGTGTGGTTTTTCCATTGTGATAGCAATTTAAATTATTCTAAGCCACCCCTGGGAACTGTATGGCTGAAAGGCAGCTATGTGAGTTCCAATCCTTTACAAAGTCAAAATGGCACCATCCACGGACAAGTGGGAGGCATTGACAGGGTCAGGGAACTCACGAGGTTTGCAGACGTACCAACAAATCTTTAGAAAGAATACCTTGAGGTGACAATCCCCATCCCCTATAAGAGCCCAGTGAGGACTGAGCATGCTCAGTAGCCACATAACGCTGACTGACCTGTGTGTGGTGGTGGGGAACCTAGAGATAAGGGGAATGTAACGGAGCATCGTGAACAGGAACTTTCCACACCTCACCATTTTGTGCAGGCCCCGTCTGTTTTATCAGATTTACATGGGTATTATAAGCTAAGATTAAAACAGTGGAGCTGAAAATTACTACAGTGGTACCTCCGTTTACGAACAGTCCTGTTTACAAACTATTCAGTTTACGAACTCCACAAAACCGGAAGTAGTGCTCCGGTTTGCAAACTTTACCTAGGTCTACGAACGGAAGCCGAAAGGTGGAAGGGCACCGGCGGCGGGAGGCCTCATTAGGGAAAGCGTGCCTTGGTTTAAGAACGGATTTGGTTTAAGGACAGACTTCAGGAACGGATTAAGTTCGTATAACGAGGTACCATTGTATATTAAGTGACCAACCTTCATCATCTGTCAATGAAGTGCTTGCCTTTCTTTTTCTTCCAGATGTCCATGGCCCCTGAAAATACATATAAATGTTTCCAATAAATTTTAAAAGCAGCAAGGGAATTACTGGTATACATGCCAAACACACAGTAATATCTAGAGGAGACCTCTACCTAACACTTCCTGTTTGAAAAAAGGGTCCCTAAGTTTAAAGTCAAAATGCAATTACTTCTTCCTGCCAATTTCATCAAAGGGAAGACAAAAAGATTCCTACAACTCAGGCATATTTCCTTGTATGTGTAAGATCCAAGCCCCATGGGCCAACTTTATGTCATGACTGGCAGCTGGAAAACTAAGAGAGACATCGACATAGCTCTTGCTTCTTGCTACATTTCACTATTTCAAATCAAACTTTGTGAGGATCTTAACCAAGCTATTGAAACACATTGCTTCTATGGGTCAAGAGGACAGGAAAAAGATACATTTCTATATGGGCCTCTCTCTATAAATCAGAGTTGGAAAACCGCTCACCTGCAGGCCTAATGAGGCCCACCAGGACTCCTGCAAGGCTTGTTTCACCAGCCCTACACTTGACACTGTATATGATCAGATGCAGGGCAGGTAAAGGTAGGGTTTGGGTGGGAAGGGTTGTGCGCAGGGCTTCCTCAGCACTGACGATCAGCTGATTGTCAGCTCTTAGGAAATAGTGTGCAAAAACTGTGTCACCTGACATCCCATGGGATTTAGTTAGGGGACTCCATGAAATAGTTTGTTATTTACAAAAGCCATTAACCTATAGATAATCTTACCACGTCTGTTTCTTTGTCCATAAGAATATCTTCTAAATGTCTTGCATCTTTACCTGTAAAATTGTTAGGTGTTATGCCTCTTATAAGTCACTAAACACTTCCTGCATTTATTAGCCTAACATTTATATTTCCCAGAAACAAGGGGAAAATAAATACAAAAAATCAGAAAGGACCCAATGCTACGTACTCTTGCACAGTAAAGAACAGGTGAATATTTGTTGAGAGACCATACGGTTCATTGTGAACCTTTTGCAGTTCACAATGCAAATACAAGAAATATAAAATGTTAAAACAAATATAGAAGAATAAAAACTGTCTATAACTTGCAATGTAAGGGAAACACTTAGCATTGCCTGCCCTGTAAAGTTTGTATTAAAAAAATTTTTAACCCTTTAATAAACAAAGATTAAGGCAACACTATAGGTATAGCATGGAGAGCAAGCAGATCATAGTGGTTGTTTAGTTAAGGTATCTCCAAATGCACTGCAGAATGCAAAGGTATTTACACCATACTCAGTATACTACCGTAGTTATCAACAGGCATTCTATCTTTGAGCAACAACACACATCCTGCAATTTATGCAGCGGCCTTGTTTGCAGAAAGCAATCCGAAAGTAGAAATTCTTACCTCTCCTGGAATGTCGTCGCTTTAAATTTAACGCTTTTCTCCTTTTCTCTTGAAATTCAATCTGAAGCTTTATTTCCACAACCTAAAGGTGGGTATGAAATGTGACAGACAGAACAATCAGCTAACATTGAAGATCTTAAAAACTATCTTAGTGGAGATAAGGCGGTTGTATCCTACAATTCAGGGCATCCGATTTTTACTTGTACTCTTCTATATATACTGCAACCCTCCACACCAGCAATGGAGCAGCTGCCAGCAGCTCACTCTGCTCCTCCCCTTCAGGAGGCAGTGAAAAAAACAACAAGAGATGGAGAAGATTTAAGAGAGCCAAGGTGGTAAAAGAGACTGCCTTACTGCTAATTGCTGGAAGCCACTCAAAGAGCCTTCAAATAGGAGGTTAAAATGCTTTAAATGAAGTATTTAATATTTTAAACAAATAATTAAACATGACATGCAACGCAATGTATACTGCATGTCTATTCTGGGTTCACAACAGGACTTATTTTCACGCAAGGCTTTATTTTGAAGGATTGTGGCATAAGGCTTTAAAAACCAATACCGCTTGACTGCTGAGTGGCAAAGGAAAAGGAAAGCACTACCTGCTCAATATTAGACCAGAAATACTCTATTTCTCTCGCGATCGTCGCAGCAATGCGCCTCAGCTTGTTCTGTTCTTCTTTCCTTGCCCTCTCTTCATTAAGCTTCTTTTCTTCATGGTATCGAGCCACAGTACGGACCATCTAATCAAAATAAAATCACCGGACAATGAGAAAGGATTCTTCCATGCCAATACACTTTTGTTTTTTACAACTATGTTTATGCCCATTTAGCATATCTAATTATTGAGTAGCCAGCTTCCAGGAAAACTGCTGTATTGCAGGTTAGCCTATTTGTTCATCCATTTCAGTACTGTCTGCTCCAGACTTTCCTACCCTGGTGCCCTCCAGATGTTGTTGAGCCACAGCTCTCATCACTCCTGACCATTAGCCACAGTGACTGGGACTGATGGGAGCTCAGAATGCAACAACATCTGGAGAGCACCAAATTGAGGAAGGCTGGTTTTCTGTGGCTGGCAGTGGCTCTCCAGGGTCCCAAGCAAAAGGTTTTCACACCACCTGCTACCCAATAAATTAAACTGGCAATGTCAGGGACTGAACCTGGGAGCTTTCATGTATACTGGGGGTGGGTTATGGGCTCCACTTTTGTGGGACTGAAAAGCAAACTGTCAAGTGAAGGCAGAAACAGGAAATTTCTGGAAAAGGAATTAGACTTTGTCAAACGTAAGAGGATGCGGAAAAACCGAAACTAGGTTTTCACTGTTACTTCTGAAATTGAAACAGAAACTCCCTAGCATGGAGGACATCAAGCCCTCCTTGTCACTTAAGCTTTCCCAGCATTAAGAGCTTACTGAAGGCTTTGCTCTTTGTTAACAAAAGTCATCTGAGGGCTTACACGCCATATTAACAACAATCATATTAACCATTTGTTAGGGGAGATCAGGAATTTCAATATCACAACCAGGAGGGAAAACCTCCATTATACTCAAGCACAGGAGAAAATTTAAGAAAATAAAAAACAGAAAACCTAAATTTGCGAGGCAAAAGAGCTGCCATGCCCATAGTATGGAAAACAGTGCAGTCCCTCAGAACAGAACTTGGCTATTCCTATTCTAGCTGTAGAGGTTGGATCCAATGCTGTCACAGGTGGCCTTGGTGGCCCAGAGTGCCTTCTATCAGCTTTAGCTGGTGGCCCAGCTGCACCCCTGCTGGGCAAGGATAGCCTAACTTCTGTTGTCTATGCTCTGGTAACCTCTAGGTTAGATTACTGCAACATGTTATGTGTGTGGCTGCCTCTGAAGATGGTTTGGAAACCTAAGCTGGTGCAATTTATTATTATTAATTATTATTATTATTATTATTATTATTATTATTATTATTATTATTACTACTATTACCATTATTATTTTTCCTGATGGGACTTGAGGCAGCTTACAGATAAAAATAAGAACCTCTAAAAACGTGGTAAAAAAACCAATAGTTAAAAAGCAATTAAACACTGATAAAATGAAAACTACCGTATTTTTTGCTCTATGAGACCCACTTTTTCCCTCCTAAAAAGTAAGGGGAAATGTGTGTGCGTCTTATGGAGCGAATGCAGGCTGCACAGCTATCCCAGAAGCCAGAACAGCAAGAGGGATTGCTGCTTTCACTGCTCAGCGATCCCTCTTGCTGTTCTAGCTTCTGAGATTCAGAATATTTTTTTTCTTGTTTTCCGCCACAAAAAACTAGGTGCGTCTTGTGGTCTGGTGCGTCTTATAGAGCGAAAAATACGTTATATACATACTTTAAAAATCTATTAAAACCATATCAATAATTACAAAAAAGCAGCATGGCACCGGCACTTTCATTAAAAGCAGTCAGTTCCCAAAAGCCTGTTGAAACAAGTAAGTCTTCACCTGCCAGCAGAAGAAAAAGTAAGGAAGGAGCCAGTCTATAGCTGCTCTAGGGAGAAAGTTCCTAAGACTGGAAACAGCCACTGAGAAGGCCAGAGGCCAGGTTGCTCACTGGCACAAGACAGTTTGAGCACATAACACCAATCCTGACCTGACTGCACTGGCTGCCAATCAGTTTCCGGGCCTAATTCAAAGTGCTGGTTTTGACCTATAAAGCCTTATAGGAGCAACGGAAATAGCATTTGCACATGCGTCCGTGCACACTCTGGCCCACCACAGCATCTGCGGGAACGTGAACCGGCCCAAGCCACAAAAACTTTGCCGACCCCGATCTATGGCCTTTTAAATGTGTCTGGGGGGGTGTTATTGTTTTGGTTATAATGTTAAATAGTTTGTGGTTTTATTTTGAGTTTTTATGTTGTAATGTGCCCTGTGATCTTTAGATGAAGGGGGGTACATAAATTTAATTAACAACAACATTTTGCCAATACAGTACAAATGAAACACAACAATACCTTCTTAGCAGTGGCCATCTTCCACCTCCTTTCTTGAGCAAAGTCTGTCGCCATCCACTGCATTTCTTCCAGGAGATAATCCCACTGAGATTTGGGTCGGGGAGCCTCTTGAAGTTTGGGCAGCCGTCTCAGAGACCACAAACCTTCCTTCCTCAGCTCTGCTATTCGTTGATGGACTTGGTTTTCCTTATTGAAGCAAGCAAGCAATAAAAATGGGTGTTGTTGGAAATAAATTGTGCTTCCAATAGGCCAAAGAAAACATCAACAGCAACAGGTGAAAAGGTAATTCAGCTACCTGAAGCATTGTCATGTAATATTATTTCAGGGGGTGGAGGGGTTACAGCTCACTGAATGAAAACAAGTTGGATTAAAAGGCCCACTTAAATAAAAAGGCACAATGGGCACCTGTCATGAATGACCTTTCTGTTTTGGATTGAACACTTTCAGTAAGTAATGGGTTAAGTATCCTTCTCCCCAGGAAAAGTAGGGAATATACCGTATTGTTAAGCTTTATGACGTATCAGGTGCAATATATGGAAGAATCAGCTCCTACACAAAATGGATGGCCGAGGTCACCTCAGGAATGCATCCACAGGATGGCTCCGTCAGTGTAGACTACTCACGGATAGGACCCCCAGTTCAGATATTCTGTGAGCTGCAATTATTGGCCACCAGAAAAGCTACCTTCAAAGTAAGTAGTTAAGTGGCACCTCCTTATCAGGTTCAAAGAAAACGAATGTGAGAGCTTCAGAGGACCCTCTGAAGACTCCATGAGAACCTATGGACTACACGAGGGTTGTAAATGTGGCTGGATTCCTTTATTTCACAGTACGGAAGAGGGAGATGAAGCCTGCTCGTATAGGCTGTTGGGCTCAAGTCCCCGGTCCAGGCCACCCTGAAGAGATCTTAGTAGTCTAGGCTTTTTCAGCAGAAGCACCTTATGAAGGCCTTCCAAGTTGTCTCATATATTCCATTAGTGGAATGCTACCTGGAGAATAGCATTATCTGTACCATTCAGGCTACACCTCCAAAATTGAGGAGAGCCTACTATTCAGTCACCAGGATGCAGCCAGCTAGGATCTGGGAGCTGTACTGGACCCTAGGAAAGTAGGACTGGGGGAGATGTCACACACAGAGATTTCTGAAAACTAAGGCTTCTTCAGTCATTGAGGGGCAACCAGAAACACAGAGTAGCCCTTTCCAGCTTTTTTTCTTTCAGCACTCTGGACAGGCGGAGAGGATGGGAATAAAGACATACAGGAGGCCCCTCAGCCCAGTAGAGTGAAACACATCTATGCTCTCTGCTCAAATGAAAAAGTACCATGGGAAAGTAAGGTGGTTTTGCATTTTCTGGAGATGCAAAAAAAATTCAAGAGAGGAGGGCAGAAGCACACTTGAAGTACCTCTTGAGGCAAGGCCCACTTTCCCAGATCCATAGTTTAGAAATAAAATTTGTCCTATGAGCTGTGCCAATATGGGCAACTGGTTGGCCTCTGTTCAGATGAGAAGGGATTCGGTCTGGATGCTTAGAGTGTTGGGCCTGGGTATTGCTGTCTGTTCACACAAGCCTTGGTTATTGTATTGTCTATCCTCACCAAGACATGGCATTAGTAGAGAAAGGGCTTAAAGGCACATAGGCCAAAGTTCACTGCCCTAACTTCCAGTCAGCTGATGCTATGTCTGGATACCTAGAAAGAACACACCTCCCACACTGCAAGATCTAGGCAGTTTATGCCCCATCCCATCAGACTGGCATCTGTGGTGACTTATCAGTTTATCAGGATTGAGATGGGTGCCCTGTGGTTAGCCGCTATCTGAAAGATCAGGAAACCTGTGGAAAGAGAGGCACCTAAATTAATCTTTCCTGAACTATGTCTAACTGGTATGGTAAAAGAAACCGTTGCAACTGTCTGGAATCAAATCACAGCTAGAGGACAAACCCAAGTTCTGCTTTTGATCTGCAATCAGGGATGGTTGTTCTGAGAAACTCAACAACGCTAACAAAGGGTCTCCTTATTCATTACTGCTAATCGTAAGGCAGATAATATTGCAAATATTCTCATGCAGCAGCAAAAGAATCCAGCCATCACCTCAAAGCTTCTCTTTTTTTAAAAAAATGAATAATCTGTGTGTATACTGGGAATTCTGGCATCGGATTGTGCAGTGGGTTTTCTTACCAGCTTAACTTGTTCTGCCAGCTTCTCTTGGGAGCTGTCCTGTGCTAGAACTGTTGTATTTTGAGCCGGACTCTGAATCTTTGGTGCTGCTGCTGTCACAGCCAAGCCTGGGGGCTTGGAAGCAATAGGAGAAGTTGCTTTATTTGTCGCTGGCGAAGTTCGACTGGTTTGTGTCGGGTAAGTGGGCTGTGGTGCCACGTTGGAAACAGTTGCTGGTGGGTTGGATGAGGTAGGAGGAAGCACGCTTGCTGGAAGACGCTGGGAATTTTGGACGGTGTCTGCCGAAGGTCGCGCTGGGGTCACTGTCTGTGAAAGGCACACATCCATGTTAAAAAGACCAAATGAAAGGGGTTCAGCAGTGAGACACTGCTGCCATTTGTATTACAGTATGATACAAAGACACACCGACCAAATATTGGCCTAATTATGCAAACCAGGCTGTTTCAAAGAAAATACTACTGTAGCCAGTTACAACAGCACATAGGAAACACCAGCTGTTTTAGCCTGTGAGGTGCCTGGCGCGATGCCTTTGTATTGCAAAAATGAGCACATAAGCAAGCGCCATCCCAAACTTGAAGAGCTACAGTTTACCTACAAGTAAAGGCCATGCCACCCAATGTCAGAAACTGAGGGTAGCCTTTGCATTCATTGTCCCCAAAAGCAGCACCCATCTCATCCTTTTTCCTTGTTCTGTGGAAGTCAATGGAAGCCACTGAGAACTGAGATAGCCTTAATCTTGATTAGCCTCACTCTGGGTGCACAAATATACACATGTAAGTAACACTAATTATCATCATTTTATTTATACCCAGCAGAATATAAAAGATAATAAAACGTCAAATGCCAATTCACCTTAAAGATGTTTGTTCTCATGAATTTATTGATTTATAGCTTTTTAAGTTGCAGTAAGCATGCCAACTGAAACTCTCTGCCAATTCAGGGGTTCACACTACATGGTTTGGGTTCTAACATCTGCAACTGTAACCATAAAACATGAAAAGCAGGGGAGTTTGGGGGACAATGTCAGCTACACACCCACCCCAATAAATCTCCTGGCTCTAACTTTAGCTTTCACCGGGGGAGGGGGAGCGCAAACCACAAGGAATGTTCAAATCTAGACCACCTATGAGCACCTAGATAGGCATTGGTTACGATGTGTAAGAACAAAGTATGCAAGTCGTGTATTGTATCCGAAATGAACTCCTGTGCATTTTAGCTGCTTCTCTCCTGATGTAAGCAGTGACTGGAAAATGATCAGCTGCCCATCTTGCGTATATTTTTAAGAAGGCAAGCAGCTGACATCACACATGTGCGCATTTCTACATGTATGCACCCTGTGCATTTTGTATCCTGGTATCACACTTGAATAGAAAATAATTCTGTTAGTGGTACCCCTGTGTTGAAGCCTGTTTGCATGACCGCTTACCCTCCATAAAAAGGAACAAGCTGGTCAGCTGCAAAACACACATTTGACTGGCCAGTTATGTATTTCTAGATGGGATCTGCCAGCCCCTTACTTTTCCATGTATTCGTTCAAGTTATATACAGCCCTTCCTCCCTAAAGGGGTTCAGGGCAGCAAAAAAATAAAATGATAACACATTTGAAACATTTTAAAGCTGTAAAAAAAGGTCTAAAAATAACACAATAAAACATCTGATTTTTTAAAAAATCATGTGTCTAACAGGCCTGCAGAAAAAGAATGTTTTTTAAACAGGCGAGTCTAAAGGAATACAGTGTGCCTGCCTGATATCAACAGGCAGGGAGTTGCAAAGTACAGATGCTACCACACCAAAGGAATGACTTCTTGCAAATGCAGAATGGAAACAGTGTGGTGCCTGTAGAAGTGTAGAAGTGCAGGCTGGAGTTCCTAAGATTGCACAGATAGACAGATAAATAAACATTTGGGATAGACTTTTCACCAGGGCTACATTTTCACATGCTCCTGCCCAAGTACCTGTTGCTGTGCTGGAGCTTGTGCTTGGGATACCTGGGCTGTTATCTGCCCTTGTACAAGTGCTGCTGACTGAACCTGCTGCTGAAGTGGCACTTGAACTTGGCCATGCGGCACGACAGCGGCAACGGATACGCTTTGCGGCTGGGCCTTCACGTGAATCTGAGGTTGCGCCAGAGAGTCTGTGATCGGCGGCTGTGGCGGCTGCGTAAGCTGCAGGGTCGCTGGGAGAGGCGGGAGGGGGACATTGCTTGACTGCAGCCTCCCAGGCAGCTGAGGCGGAGGAGTGTGGAGACTTGCCGCATTCTGCACAGGAGGCCCTTTGGAGGGGTCATACTGTTGCTGGCTCTGCTTCTGCCCAGTGAGCTGTACCACTTGAGGGGTGGGAGGCATTCCACCTGCAAGCAAGAAGAAAAATGGAAAGAGCTGAATTACACAAGCCAAGGCTTTTGGACTCCTAGGACACCAGAGCATGTCAAGGAGATAAAAGTTACCGTATTTTTCGTCCCATAGGACGCTCCGTCCCATAGGACGCACCTAGATTTTTGGGGGGGAAATAAAGGTATTTCCCCCCCTTTATTTCCCCCCCAAAAGCAGGTCGGGGAAACCGAACCAGGTCGAGGAACAGCGGGATGGCGGCACTGCGCCTCCCTGCTGTCCCCCGAGTTTGTGGGGCTGGCCGATGTCTGCCCGGCGCGAGGGGCGCTCTGCTTCAGGGCGCCCCGCCCGCCAGGCGGCAGGCTGCTATCCGCAGTGAGGGAAGCCCTACGGGGAACTCCTGCAGGGCTCCCCACGCTGCGGGTGTCTGTCCGGCGCACGGGGCGCTCTGCTTCAGGGCGCCGCGCGCGCCGGGCGGCAGGCTACTATCCGCAGCGTGGGGAGCCCTGCGGGGAACTCCTGCAGGGCTCCCCACGCTGCGGATGTGTTCCCGGAGCGCCGGGCGCCCTGAAAGCAGAGCACCCGACACTCCGGGAAGCAGGCTGCGGATGCCTTCCTGAAGCCTGGAGAGCAAGAGGGGTCGGTGCGCACCGACCCCTCTTGCTCTCCAAGCTTCAGCGAAAGCCTGCATTCGCCCCATAGGACGCACCCAGATTTCCCCTTCATTTTTGGAGGGGAAAAAGTGCATCCTATAGGAAGAAAAATACGGTAATTCTTTACAGTGGTACCTCCGGTTGCGGACGGGATCCGTTCCGGAGCTCCGGTCGGATCCTGAGGTTTCTGCAACTGGAGGAACCGCTTCTGTGCATGCGGCAAAAATTCAGAAATATACTTCCAGGTTTGCCACTTACGTATCCTGAAGTTTACGTAAGCGTAGGGATACGTAAGCAGAGGTACGACTGTACTTACTTTGACACACTTACAGCATCACTTAAAATAAGATTAGCATTGGTGAACCGCAGTAAGAAATTCGGTCAACATCAATCTACCATGCACTGTTGGTTTTTTCTTATGATTTTTTTCCAATCATGAGTCACGTACACACAACACAAGACAAACAACCTTATTAAATGGTCACCTACATGTCCTATGGTCTTAAAATGTTGTTGACATGGTTAATGGTAAGCAAAAACAAAACAAAATACGCACAAATGCAAAAACTAATGTGGAATTAAAATGAAAAACGTCTAAAAGAGATCCACCCTTCTTGCAAACTGGAAAACTCCCAAGTGAATGATTCTGCATCAACTCGTGTGGCCATTTTCCAGGCCCACATGCACTACTGGAGCCTACCACTCAGCTCCTTCGAAGGGAACGAGGCATTTCACACCAAATATTAATTTACAAGGGGAAAGCATAGGGCAGAACCAGAGATCTCAGAAAGGCTGTGTTTTGTGAGGTTTCTGCTTCTGGTGCCAACGCCCCCCCTTGCTAAATTAATCTGCGGTTGGCATGTGGCAACACAGTACCTTGTGCTGTTGGCATGAGTTGTTGAAGAGGGACTCCTGAAGTCACACCTGGATGCTGAAAAACCATCCCATGACGGCCCACTTCAATTCGGGGTCTCTTAGACGAATCTGGTGATATTCAAATTCCATTTACGGCAGGGTATAGTGGAAGGGGTTCAGGTTACAGTGTTTTAAAAAGATGCCCCGTGAGTTTTAAATTCGGCTTTTTGTTTATCTACAACTCTACTGTGGAAAAGTACAGCATCAGGGCAGTAGTTGGCTCAAATGCACACCATGCCCATGTGAAATCCAGCTTACTGGCTGTGGGAGGAGCACATGGCACAAGCCAAAACTCCCATCGCAAAGAACAGGCCACATGGTCACACTGAAGCACGCTTTTTAAAAAGTAAGCACTATATTTAAGATGGTCCTGGTGTTAATAGCCGAAAGGGATGATCAAAGTTCCACTGAAAGGAACCATACCTGCTGATGTAAGTGCCTGTTGTCTCTTAAAAGCTTCAATTTCTATGGTATTCACAGTTCCTGTTACTGGAGTCCCTGCATGCGCCTGCTATTATAAAACAAAAACAGAGCAGTCAGAACTCAAACAAATCTTCAACTTCTTTGACAGAACCTTATATGCACGAACCCTTCTTTAAATAAGAAAAATGGTACATGAGAAAATCTAGAGAAAAATCTGTCCAAGAGCTGCTGGCCATTTTTTAAAACATGTCTATAATGAAGGAATGTAAAGCAACCCCAATACACTTACCTCTTAGCTTTCAATGATTGTTATTTAAGATGATTTTGAATCCATTTTACAAAGAATTTTTTTATATATGACACAGTTAATGCTACAGAAAGGGAAATCTACGCAGCTTTCTCTCTCTTTTTCCTAACAAAGCAAAGTTAAGGTAAAAGCTTCTTCCCCCACAGCTGAAAACCTTCATGTGCTTGATCCTGGAATGAAATCATAAGCTTTTTTTGCTTCACATATAGACACACCATGAATTTGTGTCTTTCAATACTACAACCAATCCCACCAAGATTCTGTGCCCTTCCCGTCACGCCCAGTTCGCAGTTTTCCCCAAAACAGTAGATGCCAATGTATGCAAGAAACAACAATGCTAGGACAGACCAATTCTCAAGATACTGGAGGCAGAAATCTGAAAACAAAGTGGGTACCAGCAAAAGTGATTCAATAATCCAATCACCATACAATGGCAAAAAGTCCATCATTATTATAGGCCTGCTGAGTGGAGGGAGGGCTTGTAGTTCCCACTGGCAGGAGAAGAAGCCTCCCCCATTGGTTCCCCCCAACCTGGTGCCCTTCAGACGTTTCAGACTACAACTCCCATCACCCCGAACATGCCTATGTTGGCTGGGGCTGATGGGAGTTGTAGTACAAAACGCTTGGAGGGCAGGAGGTTGGGCAGATATCTGCTCACGTAGTCAGTGTCTCTAGTTCTCTGGAACTGCATAGCCACCACTGTCTTGATGGGAGCAAACAGATCATTAGACTGCTGCCGTCGGAGAGCTCATCTAGATTCCAATGGAAATGTCAATATAGTGTAAAATGTTTAATGGAACATTAAACTAACAGTGCAACACTACACATGTCTACTCAGAGGTAAGTCCCATTGAATTCAAGGGGCTTACTCACAAATGAAGGGATGTGGGACTGTAGCCTCATTCCCAGGTAAGAGTGTCTAAGAATATGATCTAACATTGCTACAAATTGTGTACATATTACCATTAGCACCAGTACCTAAGCACATTTATTTGGAAGCAAGTCCTACTTTGAATTCTCCTTTGAATGTGTGTGTTGGCATTAGTGTGTTGGCATAACAGTCTAAGGCTGGAAAGTTTCATCAAGGTCTACCAAATGGCTTCAGAATTGTAACTATAATAGAGGCAGCAATTTTTAAAAATGTACACTTTAGGTAAATATGAAATTTAGCTTTACATAAATTTAGATTTACAGATTGAGATATACTTGTAGACATTAGGTTTCTGTTTCGTTTTGTTTACAGAGGAGGTAATACCTGGTGCACATATGATATATCAGGTAAGGATGGGGGTAAACCTCACCCTGTGTAAAGAATTGATGCTTGCCATAAAGATATGGTTTAGAACAAAATAATAAAAGAAATTGTAATACCAAATAAAGTGTGGTACACAAAACAAGTTCTTAATATTTGAATATATGCAACTAAAATATCATTAAAATAATGTCCCACACACTAATTGTAGATGACATTTTCTGTACACAATCTTTTGAACTGCCTTTCTGCCTAGGAGGCACCCTAGTCTGTCATAATGGCCTGTTTAAGAAACAAAACAAAAAAGCTAATTTGTCTTTATTAGAATGAGCTGGCCAAAGGCTCAGACTTATGTCTTCCCCGTTTCTCTGCCTGAAACCCAGGAGAGATGCTGCCCATCACTGTAAACAATACTGAGCTAGATGGACCAGTGACATGACTCAGTATAAAGCAGCTTCCTATGTTCCTATGACGAAAACCTTCCAGTTTTGAACTAAGCCACAATTCCATTATTTCTGAACTCAGAGAGCTATGGTTTGCTCTAACTGCGGTTAGTTAACAAACCAAGATACCAAACCACAGCTTGTTTGTGAAGAACAAGCTATAGTTATAGCAGACCACAGGAGGTCCCACAACCGTGCTTAGTTCAAAGCAGAAGCTGTCCTCCTCTCAGGAGAAAGAGAGAGAAAAATAGTATGTGAGTTAGGCTCTCTAACCTTAAAATCAATCATGGTTTGCCATTACATCTGAACCAGACCATTATTTCGAGCACAACCCTTCAGCGCAGGGCATGATAACTCTTTCACTCTATTTTCTGGCACCCACAATTTAATCCAACAATTCATAAAGTCTGTTGTGCATACATTTGACTATGAAACAGCAAGGCATTTTATTATGCATTTGTAAAGTGTGGTAATTTAAATTGCATCAGAAAGAGAAAAGGTGCAGCGGCAGTTCTGCCCCTTTTTTGTATCTGTATTCAAAAACCTTCAAAATCAAGGACAAAAGGGGGAGGAGAGAGAGAACAGAATTTTAGAAAGAATCCACAGTCATATTCCACAGACACAGAGACCCACACTGTTACTAGGCAGAACGCACAAGGGAACCAAAGACAAGCAAACCAAAGCGGAACACATCAAAAGCTGAAAGTTAATGAAATAAGCCAGCAACTTTGAAACAAGAGGTGGGAAAAAGTAACTTCCTCAAAGCTCCATAAACACTCATGCATCTGAAATTTTAAGAGGTTTTTACTATTCATTTCTGTTTTTTAGATGAAAAGGGATGGGCTCTCAGGGAGTGGGGTGGGGAAATGCAGGTTCTATTTTCAAATACCAAATCTGAATGAGAAAAAAGGAATAGTAATAATCACCTGGGATGAAACTACAAGTTTAGAACCATTGAAAAAGTACCTGAAATGGTTGCTGCTGGGATGAAAAAGCAGCAGAAACATTTGGAGGAAGCTGGGTTGCTATAGCAACAGGAGTACCAGTCTGACCATCCTTTCCTGTCACAACCTTTACCTGAGAGAAGATATTTTGGGGGAAAACAAAAAGGGAAATCATTTTCTTTTCTTCTGGTTTTAAAAAATCTGATCAACACACTCCACTTTGCATTGCATTGATGGTTCCTCACTGAAGAGGGGATTTTAAGAAAAGGCCCATAGGTGTGATGGGACTTGAACCCACTTTTTTTTTAAGAAAAAAGAGAAGAAATAAGATGTTCTGCTTTGTCTTTATAGACAGCAGAATGGGGCGAGGCACAGGCTACTTGTGACCACTCGCCACCTAAAGTCTCCACTGAAATTTAGAATAGGCAAATAACATGGGTTAACTTGAGATATTGGCTTTCTAACAGACAACAAAATTAGCATGACAGACAGTTCACACTCAGAAGAGCCCCAACATTTATTAAGCAATGAGCATAGCCTGCATTCTCTCCCCTCCTCGCAGCCTCCCCCAAACTCCCATAATAATCAGCCCACCCAGGCAAGGGATGAAGTTGCATTGCTTTAGCAGAAGGTGATAAAAGGAAGGGGGAATAAGAGTGAGGAAATGCACAAAATACAAAGAGAAGGAGGTACCCCCAAAGTGCCTTGTTTTTCAAAAGAAAATGTAACATTGTCAATGTTCCTGGAAGTTTATTGTTTCTTCAAACGTCTTCCATTAAGTCCATTTTATTTTTTACAAAGGGGGGGGAAAGGTTTTCTTAAATTGAGTGTTAAATAGGGATACCTGCAAAACTGTTATAAATTTAAGTGAAAGGCTTTAAACATCCATTTATGTCACACAGGACCGGTTAAGCAGGTATAAATCATTTTGACCATTCAAAAAGTAAAGGGGTGGGAAATGATACACTGTTGGGGGGGGGTATAGGTTAAAATCAGTCTCCTTAAAAATTATTGTCTATAGATTTGATTTTATGTGCCATGCCACCAGGCCTACTCAGATGAACTTAAATGCCTTTACTCAACCTTTATAATGAATTTTGGAAAGACTTTCTGAAGAATAACTATTTTGAAAATTAGGAGCATCTGTCTTCATAGCAAAAGTTTGAAACCAAAGGGATGCACACCACCAATGAGATAGCTTTTTGCTGCATTTTTCATTAGAATTGATTCTGCAGGAAAACATGCCGTATTTGATTTTGTTTGACAAGCAAGAGTTGATTCCACATTTAGTGTTCTGAGTATTCATCATGCCTGACAAGCACTCCTGTAAAACTTACAAACACTGGTCCAAAGTAGTATCACTTTGATTATAAATTGCAGAGGTTCAGCCATGTTGAGGTCCTCTACTGTCAAGCAGTACATAAATTTTCTGAATTAAATAAACATAGTTGTACTCAGTACTATTTTTCTAGAAAAAGAGGTGCCAAAGCCCACCATGAACACCTCCTTCATTAGAATGGCAATGGCGCCCACCTGAGAGGTACTGGAACTGAGTTTGAGTGAGTTCTGGCTGGAAAAAGCCCTGGTTGTACGTACTATTTTTTCAAGCTTGAGCTGGTTATATTTAATAATGAGTTCTTGAATTTCAAGAACTCTCAAGCATTTCAAGCTCCTGAAGGAGGAGTGTCTTACTCTGAAACCCCTTGAGGAGTTTTATGTCAAGTGCCTGTTGTCCTTTTTGTTTTGTTTTTTATTTGTTGTCCTTTTCGTTTTGTTGATTATGTCACTTTTCAGTAAAATGAATTTCAAATTGATGTTCACCTGCTTTCCACTCTATAGTTTTGTGAGACCACACAGCCCCCACCATTTTGATGGAAGCAAATAGGTCATTAGAGTACTAACAACTGCCATTAAATAGGTAATCAAGATAGTATTGAAAATGTCAACATATTTACAATACTGAATTGGAAGAAGAGACTGGCTCTTTGGAAATTGTAGTTTGCAAGTCAGTAACTATACATCCTTCACCTATTACAAGGTCTCAGTCCTGAAATTGTTTCAGAGGTATTCCCTGCATATAAGCGCTATATGCCTCACTCATGACATTACAAGCTCCCATTATGTGAGTGACCAATTTGTTCCAAACTGGGGGATTCAAAGGCCTCCAACTCGTCACAAAAGGAAACACTTTGGAGATCTGGCATCACATAAAGAGTCACCTATTGAACTTCCAGTGCCTACTGAAGGCTTTTTTTATCCCAGCAGGCATTTTATATGAAGTTTGATTTTATAATTTTAACTTATTTTTATTCTTTGTATTGTATCTTTGCAAACCAGTTAGAGACTATTGTAGTTAAGTGGTAAATAAATTATTTAAATCAACAAATAAACACATTATTTGGAAGTTTAAAGTAGGTAAACATCACCTTTAGAATCAATAGTATCATAAATTGGAATACCCCCTTTGAAATATGGGACCTCCAGAAATTCTGTTTATACCTGAGTTTTACCGGTAAACATTTGTATAAGTATTAGACAATTTACTGCTAAGCTTGCAAAACCATTCAAGTTGCAAATCTCAACGGAATTGACTTCTGAGTATGCATGTATAAGACTGCATTGTTAATTTGCTTTTTATAAAAAAAAGACACAGACTTTAGGCTTGACAGTTTTTGCAAGATAACAACAGAAAGTGGTGTCTGCGCCAGATAGTTACAGATAACGAAGAGTTTAAATTTCTTTTGGAATGCACTTTTTTTAAATGTAGCAAAATTAGACACATGGATCAGGATCCCAGTAGCTGCTTACAGCTTTCTTTCACCAGGGCTGATTATAAAAAACAAACAAACCATTTTTCAACAGCAGACACCAGAGCCTGCTTGAGAAGTTCAGTTTCAAACTCTGCTATGCAGCAGGAGAGGAGGAAGTTATTTGATAAACATAGCCCCAGAGTGTATTATTTGCTAATGTGAAACGAGTTATAGGGTTCTTTGTATCCAGGCCTTTATCATTATTTTGCACTACAGTGATACTTGGAGAAACTGGTGGAGCCCTAAATTAAGCCTGCTTCAAGTTTTCACTTGATGTTATTACAAAATCATGGCTGTAATCCTGTGCACGCTTACCTGGGTGTAATCCCCAATTAACATAGCGGGACTTGCTTCTGAGTAACCACACACTGGATAAACCACAAATTACATAGCTGAACCTTCTTTTAACTGACAGCTAAGTTTGCCATTTTAGCTGAGTGCCAGTAAACCTACTGTGCAAATTTATACTCAAGTTTAAGGTTCCTGTGTGAGCATGACTGGGGAGAAAGCAAGCAAACAGAAAACAGAAAAATGCCCTACAACTTCTGCTTCCATGTTAAACCAGCTTTTCTGACACTTTGGTTACAACTAGAAAATATTTATAATATAAAGTGACAATTCCCTAAGGGGTTCCCGAAGGATTCTGCCCTTATTTTTGTAACACTGCAAGCCAGCACATCATAACTTTGTATCATTTTCATATGTGTACCCTGAGCTTGCTCTAAAAAGTTGACGGCAACATTGCATAGGAATTTTCTCCATTTCCCTCACTTTCTAATTTTATCATAACAACACTGCAAGACAAGTTAAGCTGAGAGGTGGCTACTTGTCTGGAGTCACCAACTGGATTTCATGGCTAAAGTAAGAACAGGACTTGAACTCGCACCTTCCTGATCAAAGAGGAACATTCTACCTACTACACTATAACCAATCTATGAACAAAACCACAAATAAGATCAAATGGAATTACAAATAGCAGCTAAATATAAGATCCTAAACCTAAGTCCAGCAAATCTGTTTGCAACATCAAAACACCAAACCTTAAAGACGAATGCTGCAGGATATGCTGCGCTACCTACTGGCCTAATAAATCTTGCAACCCAATCATGCTTCGTACTCCAATGCAAATCTAACTGATTTCAAATGTACTGAGTTCCAAGTATGCACGCTACAGACTGCAGAATTAAAAATCAAATAACTGGTATAAATAATTCTAGGCTTCAGTAGGTTTCTAAATTATTGGAACAGCAAGTTCCTACCTCATCATTGATAACCTCAGATTGTTCCTCTTCCTCCTCTTCCTCCAAATCCAAGTCATTCTGCCTGAGGTATGCTTGCAACGCTGCACAAGGCTTCTTCTTGAAAGCTAAGAAATCCATCATATTTCCATGCAGGTGTTGCAGGAAAAACAACTCAATCAAATACTCTTTGAAAGCGTCTTTCAACACCTCCATTTCCTTGAGGTGGTGGTCCAAACATTGCTTTCTCAGCTGAGCGGTTTCTTGAGTGGCTGGGGGGATCTCCTCCAGTTTCTTTGTTTTTTTCACCACAGCACTTACTGAAGGAGTAAGAGGGAGGCTTGTCAGCCCCTGTGGCATGCTGGCCCGGGAAGGGCTTGTGGGAGGTGGCGGCGATGTCATTCCAAAAGCAGAAGCTCCTCCAACCCCAGCTATCAGCCCACTAGAAGTCCGGTCATATCCCAGGGATCTGCTCAACTGCTGACCTTGGAGAACCTGCTGCTGTTGCTGCATGCCTTGGATGATGTTGCTGATATGAGGTGGCAGGTTATTTGTTGCAATGTGACCAGGGCTAGGTAAAGGTTGGATATTTGCTCCACTAGCGACGGGACTTTGTGGTCCAAGGTGGTGTATGGTGCCACCGGTTTGCGAGTGGGGCTGCGACAGCCTACGTTCTCTAACCGCAGCAGGTGCTCCGGAAGATGAAAGCTGCACCTGAGCTGTGGTGCCTTGAGATATCTGGGTGATGCCGGAGCCTTCCTGATACACAAAGTGCCCGCCATTTGAAGGGCTCAAACTAATCTGTCTCACGAGAACGCTCGCATCAACAAAGCCTCGTGTCGGGCTCTGGCTGCACATCCCCAAGCCAGGCCCTGGAGTGCCTGCCCGAACATTTGATATGGACTGCACTGGCATAGAGCTGGGCTGCGTGGGGCTCTGAGACTGAGCCTGTGGCGGCAACGGCGAAGTAACTTGAATGTAGGAGGGGGACCCATGCTCAAACCTCCTTTGCTGAGGGCTGAACTGGAAACTCGGGGAGGTCGGACTCGGGATCGGCAACGGAGTAAGCGTGATCTGCTGGTTTCCTGTCGCAACCGGTCCAACATTCTGCAGGGTAATGTTCACATTCTGCCCAGCGACTGGGCTTCTGCTCATTATAAACTGCTGGATTTGGTAACTGGGAGACTGTGGTGCTGATGGGCTTGCTGAAGGAGCAAACGAAGGTGCTGGGGACTGGGGCAGGTTCGCCTGTTGGTCTTCACCCTCGCTGCCAGTGAAGGAGCGGGACCTTTGGAGCTGGCGTTGGGCATTTTGAGGACCATTGCCATGGTGCATTATCACCTTTTTAATGTTCTCAATGTCTAAAGGGAAATTTAGAAAAGTTCATTAAGCAACACAATAAAGACAGAATTCCTCCAGCGTTTTGCCATGTCTTTCCACTCCCTTTGTGCCCTCAACCACTTTTGAAATTAAATGATTGTGAGGGGTTTTTAAAGATTTCCCCGAGTTTCCAATCCAGGCTTTTTTATGTTACCCTGGAAAATGCACGTATGTACCTTGGTGGAACTACAGAAATAAATGTATTTAATTTCTTTCCAACTTTTCCAAATTATTTAAACATATGTGCTCTACCTGACTGCTACTAGATCTATTACCACTAGTTGCACCTTTCAAGTGTAAGACAAGAAAGGAAAGGTTAATATTCTCCTGGATAGTACTGCATACTCTGTTAAATGTTTTATGCTGAACCACAACAGAAGGATTAAAATTGTTTTCTGCAGTTACTGTCTCATTTTTATGATGTGAAACATAAATAGAAGCATGAAATGGCATCTTAAAACCAAACACATTTATTATGACTTTCACGTCTGTGGACAATATGATGCACGAAGTCTTATTCAAGTTGCTAATAACTTGGGTGTAGGAACTGCCACTGTTAATGTGCTTATTCAGCATTTTATTTCTCTCTAATCTCTTTCTACAATCTTTCCCCGCTTCAACTCAGGGCAGCGCCTCACACATTTGAAGGACAGGACTCTAGGAGACCTTGAAAGCTTATGTCATAATACATCTGTTATTGTTTTGCTACTTCACAGGGTTGTTGTGGGTGCTTTTAAAAAGTGGGAGAGGTTTAATTAATAAGTTATTTCCAGTTTAATTAATAAGTTATTTCCAGGTGGCAGCTCTGCAGCTTTTGAACTCCCTTCTAGTTAACATTTGTGTGGCCCCTTTAGTTCTAGTATTCAGGAAAGCCTTACAAATCTCATGCTTCTGATACAGAAGACTGTAGTCCACAAAAGCTTGTGCCATAATAAATTTGGCCACCTTTAAGGAGCCACAAGATTCTTTGTAGGTTTTTGCTGAAACAAACTTAAAATAAATTTTACTGTAGGAGTTAAAACCTTATTTTTGCTAATTTTCTTTCCTTAAGGAAAAAAAGAATTGGTGTCTTAATCCAGTACAGTATCTTTTTCTCTGCACCCAGTAGCACTTTCACAAGTCTATCCAGACATGTAATTTAATTACTTACATTTGTTTTAAACATTTTACAAATTAAATCTGAATTTTAAAAATTACTCCATGCATACTTTTTTTGGTGGAGTTTAGTTGTATTTTATCGACAATTTTATTATGCATAGCACTTAAAAGATCTATTTGATTAAGCAGTTCATGATCCTTTTAAAATGAATCACATAAATCTGGACTCTTGTCTGAATGGTTCTATTACTTTTATTTCTCCAAGTCATTGTGTAAGGGTTTGGCCGTGAGAAGCGAATGATCGATGACACCCAAAGCAACAGCTTTCTACGCTCATAACATATCAATATTAACAACAATACAAAAAAATAGGCATAGAAACACAAGAAAATTCCTTAAACAAGTCAGACAATTGGGTCCATCTAGCTTGGTACAGCTACAGCAGCACCTCTCAACCTTGGGGTGCTGTTAGACTACAACTCCCATCATCCCTGACTATCGGTCCTGCTAACCAGGGATGATGGGTGTCGTAGTCCAACAACACCCTACCCTTGAGAAAGGCTGTTCTACAGTGTGATGTGGTGACAGGGGGTTAAATGAGAACCATGTGTGGCACCTTGAGCTCCTTGGAGAGAGAAAAACGGGGCATAAATGCAATAAACCAGGCACCCCAAACTCTGCCCTCCCGATGTTTTGGGACTACAATTCCCATCATCCCTGACCACTGGTCCTGTTAGCTAGGGATGATGGGAGTTGTAGTCCCAAAACATCTGGAGGGCCGAGTTTGCAGGTGCCTGCAATAAAAAAAACACAAATGCAATGACTGGCTCTCCAGTGTTTCAGTTTGACTCCTCTCCTCCCAGCCTACCTGGCCTGATCCTGGGACACCCTAAACCGCAGCCACGGACCGGCACAACCCTTCCCTCCCTACCACTGTTGAGACTAGGATGCTGGGGATACAGGGGCCGCTGGCCCGATTCGGCAGAGCGAACAAAGTCCCGTCACCCTGTCGCGGAAGCGTCCGAGCAACCCAGCCGGCAGAAAAAGCTCTCCCTTGGGAGCCTGGAGCTGCGTTTGCGTTCTCTTGCCGGCGGGACCGGCCCTTCTTGGCCCTTCCCGGCGCCCGTTAACTCCCTCAGGCGCGCGGGAGAGGAGAAAGGGGGGGGGGAGGTCCGAGTTCGAGGCCTGGCTCGGTTCTCAGGCCGGGCCTAGAGCGGCCTAGGCACCTCGGCCCTCACACACAAGCCGCCAAGCCCTCCCGGGACCGGCCGGCTCTACCTTGTCTCTCCGGCGAGGCGTCAACCCGCTGCGCTCCAGTAAAGGCGCCTCCCTAACTCGTCCCTCCCGCTCCGAGCCGGGCCCTGCTTCTGCCATCCGCCTCCTGACAGGAAACTGGCGGAGGAAGAGGAGGAGGAAACAAAAAAAGAGAAAGAGAGACGCATGCGCATCCGCTGGTTGTACGGGCGCCGGTGAGGGTCAATTCGTGGGACGTCGCGCCGGTCAACCCGGGTAAGCGCGCTTACTCCAGCCTCACCCCACCCTCGCCCGCTCGCCACTAGTTGGCTTCGGATTGTAGAAATGCGCATGCGAATAGAGGCTCCGCCCAGCGTGAACGTAAAGTACGTTCTCTAGGCGCGGGGAAGGGACGGCCCTGACGGCGCATGTGCCGAAGTGAGACAGAAAAGGAGGGGGAAGAGGGAGGGAGGGGGAAGGAGGGAGAGAAAGAATCTGAATTGGTACATGCGCACTAGTTGTTTTCTGCATAATTTTAGACTCGGGTTTAAAAATTAAATAGCCATTTAAAAAATCTGCTATAATTCCTGATTGTAAAATCAAGCAGTAAATGCCAGCAATTTTTAAGAGTGCGATGTGCACCGCAACCACTTCAATCAAATACAAATAATCATCCAAAATAATCATCCAACTTGAAAGAACATTGAAAACCTTGGACAGGTAGCAGGTTTTAAGTTGAACAAGATGAAAACTAAGGTCTTAGAGAAAAATCTAACTGTGAATGAGAGAGAAAAGTTTCAGGAGGAGACAGGATTAACATTGGTTAAGAAAGTGAAATATTTAGGGGTTAACATGACAGCTAAGAATGTGAACTTATTTAAGGACAATTATGAAAAATGTTGGATTGAAGTGAAAAAGGATTTAGAAATATGGACAAATTTGAAGTTATCATTGTTAGGCCGAATTGCTGTGATAAAAATGAATGTATTGCCAAGGATGTTGTTTTTGTTTCAAACATTGCAAATTTTGGACAAGATGGATTGTTTCAAGAAGTGGCAGAGAGATATTTCCAGATTTGTCTGGCAGGGCAAGAAGCCTCGAATAAAATTTAAGATATTAACCGATGCTAAAGAAAGAGGTGGATTTGCCCTGCCAGACCTTAAACTTTACTATGAATCAGCTGCTTTTTGCTGGCTGAGAGAATGGCTGCTTCTTGAAAACACTGATGTGTTGGATTTAGAAGGTTTCAACAATGTATTTGGTTGGCATGCATATTTGTGGTATGATAAGGTAAAAGCACATAAAGCGTTTAAAAACCATATTGTTAGAAAAGCACTGTTTAATGTTTGGATAAGATACAAGGATTTGTTAGAAAATAAAACCCGAAGATGGTTGTCACCAATGGAAGTGAAGGCTCAGAAAAAACTCAATATGGAGGCCAAATGGCCGAAATATTGGGAAATTCTAGAACAAGATGGAGACAGAATAAAACTGCAGAGCTTTGAAAAATTGAAAAACAGAGTGCGAGATTGGCTCCATTATTACCAAATAATGGAGGCATATAACTTGGACAAAAAAGTTGGTTTCCAGGTGGAAAAATGAAAATTGGAAACAGAATTGTTAGATCCCAAAATTAAGAATTTGTCAAGAATGTATAACTTGTTGTTGAAATGGAACACTCAGGATGAAATGGTGAAATCTGCTTTGATTAAATGGGCACAAGATGTTGGACATAACATTATGATTGCTGACTGGGAACAGTTATGGACCACAGGTATGAAATTTACGGCATGTAATGCTCTAAGAGAGAATTTAATGAAAATGATTTATAGGTGGTACATGACACCAGTCAAGCTTGCAAAAATTTATAATTTACCTGACAATAAATGTTGGAAATGTAATGAGACTGAAGGTACATTCTTTCACCTTTGGTGGACATGCCCAAGGATTAAGACATTCTGGGAGATGATTTATAATGAAATGAAAAAGGTATTTAAATATACCTTCCTGAAGAAACCAGAGGCCTTTCTCCTGGGCATGGTCGGCCAATTGGTGCCAAAGAAGGACAGAACTTTTTTTATGTATGCAACAACAGCAGCAAGAATACTTATCGCGAAGTATTGGAAGACACAAGATTTACCCACCCGGGAAGAATGGCAGATGAAGTTGATGGACTATATGCAACTGGCGGAAATGACTGGCAGAATCCGAGACCAGGGAGAAGAGTCGGTAGAAGAAGATTGGAAAAAATTCAAAGATTATTTACAGAAATACTGTAAAACTAATGAATGCTAGAAAAATGTTGGAATGAAGTTATATGGCTTTAGCAGAAAGGTTATAAGGAATTAAGTATAAATAGATTTTTAATGTATTAAAGGGGAAAAAATAAGGTTAGAATAAGTTAAGGTAAATTACAGGACAGAAAACTGAGGAAGATGCAAAGGATTTGCTGAAACAGTTAATTGAAGTGGAATACAAAAAGGAGGTGTGAGGAGGTCGTGGAAACATGTGAATGAAAGATACTGAAATTATGGATGTGTTTTAAATTGTGTTTGTTGTGTTTTGTTAATTCAATGTTTTAGTGTCAGTGTTACGTAGTGTTTTTGTTTTTGTATTGTATTGTATTGTTTTGTTGAATTCTTTTTCTTTCTTTTATAGTCTTTAAACTGTTAATAAATATTATTTTTTTTAAAAAAAGAACATTGAAAACCGATGGCTAAATCCACTAAAAGAAATGGGGAGAATAATAAATTCTCAATTATTTTTATTTATTGGATTTATTCATCTTTCTTTCTTTTTTACTGTGATAACCCAAAGCCGCCCAGAGTGGCTGGGGAAACCCAGCCAGATAGGCGGGGTATAAATAATATTTTTTTATCATTATTATATTATAACTCAAAACCGGCATCGAAGAAAAACAAAGAAAAATCTGAAAGGCAATCCTTTAAAAACAAGGCAAGATTGAAACTTCCCAGCCACTCAAAAGGAGGCCACAGAATTCAGAGCCAAAAGTCTGGCACCTAAAACTGTATATCAGTGCTTTTCTTCTGGGGGTACTGAAGGATAGGTATTTCCAGAACTTTTTCCCCAGAAGAAAAACACTGTACAGTATACAATTATGGTACCTGGTGAGTCTCCCTGGAGGATTTAACTAAGTACAGGGCAGTGCAGTTTACCTTACAAATTTTTTTGGGGGGGGGGGTGGAATCCAGAAACTACAGATAATCCCTCCCTCAGTTACATGCTTATAGCCTGGGAGGGGGGCAGAGTATGTTAGAATTCCTGGCGAAGGCAGGATGTTTGTGTTACCGTGTTCCGTGAAGTGGGACTATTGTCCTTTTTCTTTTTGCTGTCTGATGCTAGAGAGAGGGAGCCATGTTGCAGTGGTCCGTGTGTGCTTATATGTAAATAAAGTAGATTAGCCAAAATGCTGAGTTGCTGAGGTCTGTCACGCAAGCCATGTGCAAACTCTGCGGATCCCTAAGTGTGCCTGTGTCGGTTGGCATCGGTTGCTGTGATGTTCGGGCTGAAGAAAGCTTTTGAAGCTCCCGAACGAAAGACCAGGAGGGAGGGAACATGCCAGTCAGGCATGTGTCTCTGCCGGGATCCTACTCGAGTGTAGGCTGAACTCCTGACAGAGTAAACTCCATTTTCTTTCCTGTTACTCCATTTAAATAATTGCTTTTTTTTTTTTTTTGAAGGAGCAAAATTAAATACTTAAGCCAGTGGCAAATGTGGGACATAGTTTCTATACATGATCTTTTTGAAGGGGCAGCTCCCAAATTAGGTCAACTTGGGTACGATATGAGTAAACTGGTCCCAGTTACGTCAGTCTTTTCTTTATCTAAAACCAAAATAGCAGGAATCAGGCTATTAGGTCTTTTAACAGGATTTGACCAATTGATGCTTTTGACTTTACAATGAAAGTTATGGCATCAAACATTTACAATGGGACAATGGGAACAGCCCAAAGTTTAAAAGAATAATGGGCACAAAACTTGTTGGAGGGATGGGAGGCATATTTCCTACATATTTCCTCCAATGGCTGCGCTCGTTTCTCTCTGGTCGGGGACAGAGGGTGGCGCTTGGGGGGGAATTGTCTTCGCGCCACTCCTTGGTGTGTGGAGTGCCTCAGGGTGTGATTCTCTCCCCGATGCTTTTTAACATCTTTATGCGCCCCCTCGTCCGGAGTTTTGGGCTGGGTTGCCATCAGTATGCCGATGACACCCAACTCTATCTGTTGATGGGTGGCCATCCTGACTCGGTCCCAGACACACTGACCAGATGTCTGGAAGCTGTGGCTGGATGGTTACGTGGGAGCCGGTTGAAGTTAAATCCTTCGAAGACAGAGGTCCTCTGGCTGGGACGGAGCGATATGGGATTGAGGGGGCAACTCCCATCTCTTGCGGGGGTGCAGTTAGTGCCAGCATCGTCCGTTAAGAGTTTGGGTGTAATCTTCGATACCTCCCTCTCTATGGAGGCGCAGATTACAGCTATAACAAAGGCGGCATTTTTTCATCTCCGCCAAGCTAAGCAGTTGGCTCCTTATCTCTCTCGCCCTGACCTAGCCACTGTGATCCACGCGACGGTCACCTCCAGACTGGATTATTGTAACTCGCTCTATGTGGGGCTGCCCTTGAGACTGACCCAGAAACTCCAGCGAGTGCAGAATGCCGCGGCGAGACTCCTTATGGGGTCTTCGCTGCGAGACCACATTCATCCAGTACTATACCAGCTGCACTGGCTCCCGGTGGAGTATAGGATCAGGTTTAAGGTGCTGGTTTTAACCTTTAAAGCCCTATACGGCCTAGAACCCTCGTACCTACGGGACCGCCTCTCCTGGTATGTCCCACAGAGAAATTTACGGTCTGCAAATAAAAACATCCTGAAGATCCCAGGCCACAGAGAGGTTAGGCTGGCCTCAACTAGAGCCAGGGCTTTCTCGGCCGCGGCTCCAATCTGGTGGAACGCTCTGTCACAAGAGACTAGGGCCCTGTGGGACCTGACATCTTTCCGCAGGGCCTGCAAGACAGACCTGCTCCACCAGGCCTTTGGTCAGGGCGCAGCCTGACCCCCTCCTCTGGCAATCTGCACAGAATTTTGCTTAATGGTTGCCATCAATTTGATTTTAATTTGATTTTAATTAATTTTATAATAATGAATGTTTTTAGAATGTTGGATTATTTTGATTGTTGTTAGCCGCCCTGAGCCCAGCTTCGGCTGGGGAGGGCGGGATATAAATAAAATTTATTATTATTATTATTATATGCTGGGAATGCCAATATGTGCATGGGTTTTGACAGGGCATCTTTAAAAAATACTGTAGTCTTATTGTAAAGAAGGAAATACAGATGGCTCCAAAATTAGTATCATTATCAAATCTTTCATTGTCAAAATGTCCACATCCTATATAAGGAAATGCTTCTTCTTGTTTTTATCAGGGTATCATGGTATTTACTGGTTGAAAAATGCTGGAAATACTCTAAAGATCCATCATTAGAAGCTTGGTATAATAAAGTTTGCATTTTTATATTAGCAGAAAAACTAACTAAATCAAGGCCTGGCATAAAGACAAAAACAGGAAATGGATTCATAATATTAATGAACAGGATGAGATGAGGAAAATATCAAAGACTCAAGGAGAATTGTGCAAAGGTATGCTTTATTTAATAATATATTAATATAATATTCAATATGAATAACTATCAAACTTTTTATTCCTGTATTCAATTAACAAAGAATGATCTACTTTATTACATCAGACACAGCATTAAAAAAATTAAAAAGCACCATCTTGGACTTCAAAGTTCAGAAATTATATATGTATCTATATCTAAATAAATATCTAATAAAGTGTAGATGAATGAAAAATATGAACATTAATAGGTAATGCCTTAAAGGTAAAGGTACCCCTGACAATTAGGTCCAGTCGCGGGCGACTCGGGGGTTGCGGTGCTCATCTTGCTTTACTGGCCAAGGGAGCTGGTGTTTGTCCGCAGACAGCTTCTGGGTCATGTGGCCAGCATAACTAAGCCGCTTCTGGCAAACCAGAGCAGTGCACGGAAATGCCGTTTACCTTCCTGCCAGAGCGGTACATATTTATCTACTTGCACTTGACGTGCTTTCAAACTGCTAGGGGGGCAGGAGCTGGGACTGAACAACAGGAGCTCACCCCGTTGCGGGAATTCGAACCACCGACCTTCTGATTAGCAAGCCCTAGGCTCTGTGGTTTAGATCACAGCGCCACCCGCATCCCTATAGGTAATGCCTTAGATGCATACAAATTATTTACAGCTGCTTGGCTTGAACAGCACTAATTACAAGAACAGTTCCTTTCACAAACTTCAGAATTTAGATGCTGCCAGGAAGTTCCATTTCTAGCAGGTGTGTTAGAAACTTGGCTTAACTGCAGAATGAGTCCACTCATATTAAAGGGTTGCTATGGCTGAACATGATGCTGAGCCACAATCTCTCTTCAGCATGGATACCGCAGCTGTGATCAAAGTGCCTAAAGAAATAATAATTAAAAAACAACAGAAGAGTATTAACTATATATGAACAAAAAATCAAAACACATTTTTTTGTCTCCATATAAAAATAAATCTATGGCCTTTTAAACTGTGGGGTATTGTTTCTTTTTGTTACTATGGTATGTATTTTTGTGGGGGGGTTTTATTGTAAACTGCTGTTTGATCCTCAAATGAAGGGCAGAATAGATATTTAATAAAGAAAATAAACATATATAACTTTATGTATTCATTTATTAAATTTATCTCCCTAGGGCAGCAGGACACAGAAAAGTCATAAAACAATTCAACTAAAAGTAAAATTAAAAAGTTGTCTAAAAACAATCACATACTCTTGAAGCTAATCATTTTCATGGTTGCCAGGAACAGTATCTTTCAGTCATCAAGTGCCTGGGTAAACAAGAATATCTTTAAATTCCTCATGAAAGTGAATAATGAGGGATACAGATGTGTTTCACCACGGAGGGCATTCCACAAATGGGAAACCACCACTGAAAAGGCCCTGACATAGGTCAACACCAGCTGGGCAACATCCAGTGGCAGCAGCACCATCAGGGCATCCCCTGCCAATCTTAGGACCCAATACGGTTGATACTGGGGAATACTCTATGAAGAATTAGTGCCTGAATTTTCCTGCTACTCTGGTGCTCCTCTTCTCTTTTTCACTATCATATCATCTCTACCGGATTGGGCAGGGACACTTGCAGTATACAATGTAACTCATGCTCAGAGTAGACCCATTTAAGCACATTTATTTAAATGGTTCTTCTTATCCAAGTATGACTTAAATGGATGTCACCTTCCTCTGCAGCCAGTATGAAAACACACTACAGTAGCCTCTTTGCAGATTGTTCTGCTAGCCTTTAAGCCAGGCGTAGGCAAACTCGGCCCTCTATGTTTTTGGGACTACAATTCCCATGATCCCTAGTTAACAGGACCAGTGGTCAGGGATGATGGGAGTTGTAGTCCCAAAACATATGGAGGGCCGAGTTTGCCTATGCCTGCTTTAAGCTAATCAGCTATCATGGGCTTCCTTACAAAGCTGCATTAAATAAACCAATCAACTTTTCAACCCGCTACACTCAAAGGCAGTCAGCCAACCTGGCAACCACCACCAACTGCAAAGATGTGGGATAATTATTAAAGAGTACTTTTTTGCTAAGCCCCAGATCTCATGCCCCTTCCCCCGATTTTGCTCACAGAGAGGTTGGGTATGCTGTAAAGCTGCAATCCATCGCCGTAATTTGCCAATACAGCGGTACCTCGGTCTACGAACAGTCCTGTTAACGGACTATTCGGGTCACGAACTCCGCAAAACCAGAAGTATTGTTCCGGTTAGCGAACTTTACCTCGGTCAATGAACAGTGGAAGGGCACTGGCAGCGGGAGGCCTCATTAGGGAAAGCGCGCCTCAGTTTAAGAACGGCTTCAGTGTAAGAACGGACCTCCGGAATGGATTAAGTTTGTAAACCAAAGTACCACTGTATGCATTCTGTACATGTGCCGCGTCATGCCTGCGCCCAGAGTCTTGTAAGTACCTACCATCAGATGAATGTTTGCTCAAATTGTAGACCCCAATGGGAACCAAACATCCTACTGGGGAGGGATATGAGCATGATTTCAATATATCCTCAGGCAATGCCAAAGCACTCTACTGGTCAGAGAGCCTCTGGAGTAAGGTAGAGGAAAACAAGTGCTAAAACAGACGCTCAAGACTAATTACCCACCACAGTACCGGTAGATTATTGTTATGTACTGAGTTGAATAGGATCCAAACTGCAGCAGTCTGATTGGTCCTAGAACAATAGGATCCAAAAGGCAGCAGTCTGATTGGTCCTAGAACAATAGGATTCAGAATGCAGCAGTCTGATTGGTCCTAGAACAATGCAGCAGTATGATTGGTTGGCAGGAACCACCCAATCATGCTCCAGATAGAAGTGAATCCACAACCTGATTGGCTTACAGTAGAATTCCGGAATTAGCCAATCATGTGCAGCCCATTGTGTAAATAATGTATATAAAGCAGATACTTTGAGGGGACTTTGATTCATTCCTCCTCACCACTATGAGCTGAATAAAGAGCATGAAATCACTTTGCGACTCTGAGTATATTTCAATTATATTACCATAATAGTAATAATTTTATTATTTGTACCCTGCCCATGTGACCGGGTCGCCCCAGCCCCTCTGGGTAGCTTCCAGCGTATACAGAAACATAACAAAATGCAATTCAAAATTCAGTGCTGTTAGTTTATACAACCACCACACTGGAATGCTGCAAGGAATAAAGATATTGAGGCCACCATCACGTGCACACATATGTGGTTTTGATCGCTTCCTTCAATCACTTTACCTCTCTTATTGCATTTTTAAAAGCACCAGGCAGAAAGGACAGCAGCTCGGTGGGAATGCACCTGCTTTGCACGCAGAAGGCCCCAACAGAGATCCTGATTAAGACAGAAGAGAAGGCGGCCTCCAACAGCAGGTTACATCTTCGCTTCTGTGCCACTTCGTGTCCTCTGGGTAGTGAATGCAAGGCTGGGGGGAAACTCTCCCGGTGGAACTTCAGCCTGCTCCATACCAACTGCAGAAGTCGTGTATGTCCGTCCCCCCACACCTTCCTGCCGAGGGAAAAGAAAATAATAGGCAGTCGAGCTAATAATGCTAATACCACCTCAGTATCTAACGTTAAATACCTCCCCCGCCCTTGCACAAAGCCTACCTACCCATTAAACAGGCTCACCCCTCTCGAAAGATTGCATTTGGTCTCTCCTGCCACCGCCTCGCGGAGGATCCACGGTGGGCGATGCCATTTGAAGGACACCGTAGGGGGGAGGGCGCGCGCGCAAGCTCTCCCCTTCCACAAGATACTATCGCGAGCTTGGGAAGGCGGGGCTGCGCGAGCTGAAGGTGCCATTGGCCGGCGCCGCGCGAGAGCTCTCGCGGTATTGGGCAAGCGGTAGTGACTGTTAGAGCAGCCCGCCTATCACAAGCTCAGCAAATAGCGGGACGGGCGGGCGGGCGAGTAAGGGTACGGTAACCCAGCAGGGACGCAATAAGGAGGGTCAAATGCGAAGCGCGTTCTCTTTCCCAAGATGCATGACGGATCGGAAGCCATGAACCATGACGTTTGAGACGTCATATTACGTCACAAGTCACCCCCGCACACACACTAAATTCCCATTCCTCTCAGAACTGGCTTTTACACTACTGAGGTGCAGCTGTTAAGGCTGTTGGGCTAAGGCAGAGGCTTAAGGTGACCTGGAGCCAGCTGCTTTCTGTCAGTGTAGCCTGAGCCTACCCAGCAGAATTCTTGTGAGGGAAGAAATAGGAACCATATTATTACATACATACATGCATGCATACGTTTGTTTAAACCCTGACAGACTCAAGGCTGCTTACAGACAAAAAAAAAAAACTTCTAAAAACACAGAACAAAACTTTTTTTAAAAGTATCAAACATTGATACAATTGAAACCATATAGATATTTATAATCTATTAAAAACTATACAGTATAAGTTGCCTTGAGCTCCTTATGAGGAAAGGCAGGATATAAATCTCTTTAATGCATAATAAACAAACCTGGCAGCAACTGAATGCCTGCTGTAGTATATATTCAGATGAAAAACAACTGACAGGGCTATTTCACAGAGAGAGAACCATGGGAGTTGTAATTATTGTGAGGCTGCTTGGGAAATCTTTGAAAAGCAAACTTTCAAGGTGGACCATTAATTGCTCCCCACCCCCTGCTTTACTACCATCAACTCTGTGCTCCACAACAACTCAGTGAGGAAGTCCAGGCTGAGAAATAGCAATCACCCCCGAACCATTCAGTAGAGTCGCTGGCCAAAGAACAGTTTAAACGTGGGCCTCTGCAAACCTAGCCTAAACCACGACACCACACTTCACTTTCAGACACAGATCCCTACCTCCTCTGAAGTGAAAGTTGCACATATAAATGAGAAAACATATTTTGGCTGCCTGCAAAGCACAATCTTAAAGCACATACACCCCGCCGTACAAAAGAATCCTGGGAACTGTAGCACTGTGGGGTAAACTACAGTTCTCAGCAGTGTTTTTTTCTGGGTGGGGGGACGCATACCCCTAAACATTTTGTGAATCTAAGTTTCGTCTCATTGAGGGACAGTATTTCAATATGAGTAGGAAAATGAGAGCACCCCTAAACATTTTTTTTGGGGGGGGAGCACTGGTTCTCAGTATTCTTCTTAGGGTGTCTGTGCAGGTTGTGTAAGAGTGCTATGTGTATATGACCGGTGCAGCTTAGCAGTTAATGATACAGTCACAAAGTGTGTGCAAAGCCTTCTGCCTTCAGGTGTCAAGGAGGAAGCTGCCCCATTGCCAGTATTGAAGCAAGATCCCACTGAGAGCCTGTGCGGTGTAGCGGTTAGGATGCTGAACTAGGATCTAGGAAAACAGGGTCCTAATCTGCACTCAAGCCACGAAGCACACTGTGTCCTTGGGCCAGTCACTGTCTCTCAGCATTGTTGCAACAATTTAACTTGGAGGGAGGAGAACCATGTACCCCACTTTAAAGATGATGTGGTGTTCATCTGATGAAGTAAAGGAAGATGGAGGCACCTGTCGTTCCAGATGCAACTTCCCCTCTCTGCCCATGAAGGGGAGATCCACACAGAACTATGACCCCATAGTCACTGACCTATATGACTATATGATTGCAGACCTAGGATCAGGGCAGGAAAGCATCCCATTGTTACTATTATTACACACACGTGTCATGGCCATGTTCTCCCTTCTTTGTCAGAGGCAATGTGTTGCTGGGTACCAGTTTTTAGGAATCAGAAATGGAGAGAGTGTTGTTGCATTCGGGTCCTACTTTCAAACTTCCCAAAAGAGTCTGGCTGGCCACAGGAAAAACAGGATGATGGCTCTTCTCACAATCTTAAGCTCTTTTATTTCGTACACAGAAAACGTAGGTATGATTTTTCTTTTCTAATTGCGCCACGAGAAGTCTTTATTTTATTTTCAAAAAAGAAAACAAAAACCAGAGGCAATTTTTTCTTTTTAAAGCCCCCTGATACAAGTAGCTCATTTTTTAAAGGAGAGAAAGCGAAAAGTTTGATATTCCACAGTCAGATTTTGTTCAGAGAAACTATTTTGTCTCTTGGAACACCAGAGGCAAAGACATGGCAATCTAAGGAAAGGAAGAGGGTGTCTCTCCTTCCGCAAGCTGAGCTGGAATGAAGTACAATCAGAAAAAGCCCAAAAGAAAGGAGGAAGAAACTTTGGCCTTCATTTTAAAAAGGAGGGGGAAATGATATTTAAAAAACCTTTCCATTGTCTTAAGAGTCCCATTATTAATTACTTTGTATTGTGCATTGGACACAGTAAAAATGACATAATTCTTTTGTAAAGCATAATTAATGCACTATTGGCTCCAGCTGACATTATTTCCCACCCAGTAACTGTAGACAAAGTTGCTCTAAAGTTCCTTTTTTTCCTCCTCCCACAGCTTGGCCTGGTGGGCAATGCTCATCACCCAAGCAGATAAACACCACCAGTTGAGAGACAACCCCAAGGTTATGGAGCAGAAGATTCCCAGAACAGTGTGGGGCAACCCACGTGCTGTTATATTTCTGCCCTCTGGATTTCAATTCAGTCCGAGTCATCTCCGCATCCATCGCTGCCCTCAGGATCATCACTCTGGAAAAAGGAGATAAAGAAACAGAGTAGTCACAACTGTCAGTGGCATTCACAAACACGGGTTTTTAAATTATGGAATGCATGGAGAAAGTGGATCCAGGAAGGTTTTCCTCCCACTCTCATAGCACTTGAACTCATGGAAAAACAATGAAGCTACATGTTACAAGATTCACGACAGATGGAAGAAACACTTTTTCACACTGCGCATAGTTAAACTTTGGAATGCAGTGATGGCCACCAACTGGGTTACCTTCGAATCCCTGTTGTCCACCGGTGCCCTCGAGACAGTGGAATTGAAGTCGTGGTTGGAGAGTGTCTCCACCCAACACCCCATGGACTTCTCTTCTTTCTCCGTGCTTATGATTGTGGGGTAGATGTGTTGCTCTTTAAAAGCAGCAATCTTTTCTTCTTCTTCCACCCACTCCAGGGCCTCGTGGAGCCCATCATTCCCAAAACGTTTATTGTACTTTTCAAAGTGAACCCGCTCCAAAACCAGGCCCAGCCCCGGGGCTTTGGGGACGTCCACCTTCTCCTCCCCCCAGCAACGCTCCATAATGGCCTCGGAAGCGAAGCCCTTCACAATGGCGATCACCAGCCCAATCATCTTCCGGATCTGGTGCATCATGAAGCTTTGCCCTTTCACCTTGATCACGGCGAACTCCATGCCTTCCCTCACAAAGGGCTCCTCGCAGTACATTTCCATGATGTAGCGTTTGGCGCTGGGGTCTTTGGGCCCCTTCTGAGAGGTGAAGTTGTGGAAGTTGTGTGTCCCCTTGTAGCAAGCCAGAAGGCTGTTGACGGTCTCCAGCGTCTTCGTGCTCAGGCGGTACGTGTCATCCTGAAGGTCGCAGTCTTTGTGTGCCAAGGCAAAAGTTGGCAGCATGTAAGAGTATGTCCGGGCATCGCATTTGTTCTTGGAATTGAATCCTCCTGTGACCCGTTTCAGTCCTAGATTAAAACACGCACGTTCTATTAACAGGGTCTGTACAATCCCATCAAGTTTCAGCTGAACCGTGGACCCAGGATACTTCACCGCAGGGATGGGGGGAAACTTGTAACCCTCCGAATGTCACTGAAGCTCAGCTCCCATCATCCTTGACCACTGTCCATCCTTGCAGAGGACGATGGGAGCTGGAGTCCCAACATCAGAAGGATCACAGGCTCCCCCAGGCCTGCTTTAGGTTCAGGGGTCCACAGTTTTGGCTTAATGGAACTCTCAAATTTCTCAGTACACCGAGGCTTCAAAATGTACAGGTGGCAAAACTATTCACATTCCATTGGCAGGGTGTGTGTGTGTGTGTGTGGAACTGACCACACAAGGATGTGCATCATGTCTGGCACAACTTGGGGCCTGTCTTGGCTGCTGCACTGTTCACTTTCCACAATCAGCAATTATATCATTTTGGCCTGGCACATAAGCTTCTCCCATCTAAGTGTAAGGGCCTACTTTAAAAATGCTAACTCACCCCAGGTCATAGGGAACATTGGTACTGGTGAAGAAAAGCAAAAAAATTGTGCTTGCCAAAGACCCTGCCTCTGCTAACCTTCCAGGGCCATGGGGAGCCAGTTCAGAAGTTTATTGTTCTAGCCAAAGGCCATGACAAACTTGCAGCAATAGGATTAATAAAATAATGCAATACACACACACACACACACACACACACACACCTACATAATATAAGCGGACTTCCATGATGTAAGAGATTAAACCTCCGAATCACCGAAACAATGTATAGTGATTTTATTGAACCCCCTTTTCCTGATATTTTTTTGTAAACGATGCAGAAAAGGTTACTTTGTGCGTTACAAAGGTATTACTGTCACTCAAACCAAACCCTTTCTGCCATGATGCTTTTACAGAATCATAAAATTGTAGAGTTGGAAAAGATCACGAGGATCATCTAGTCCAACCCCCTGTATTGCAGGAACTGTTCGCCCAGGAGAGGGCTCAAATGCACAACCCTGACATTAAGAGTCTCATGCTCTACCGACTGAGCTGTCCCTCAGAACCAAGGTTTCAGAAACCTATATAAGAGGCAGGTTAACAGATAATGAGTGATGTCTTTCACCTGTGGTTGACCACAAATACAAAGTCTATCTGTGTATGGGACCTTAGTTATAGCGGTCATCCAAGACTGCGGCGGGCATCACTTGGAAACGCAACTCAGTAAAGGCATTTCTTAAGAAAGCTGGCAAGAATTTTGGTCATCTAACGAGCTCTAAAATGCCCTGTTCTCATGTGTATACCAATAAGGAAACGTGCTGTTCCTAATTAATTGTAGGTCCCGTCTGGAGTCTATCCAGAAGAGCCAGGTAGTCAAGTAGTTGGATAACAACTCCCATCATCCTTAACCACTGATTATGTTGGCTAGGGCTGATAGACACTGGAGTCCAACATCTGCAGGGCTCCAGGTTGGCTACTCCTGCACCTGGGGGACAGGAGGGGTCTTCTGATGTCACAGAGCTTAACTCAAAGCACCCTCAACACCAAGGCCCACCTCGCCTATGCATTTACAAGCTGGCGAGAAGGGCTCATCCCTATTGCTCTGGTTATGAAAATTGAAAGGTGAGATCACCAAGATCAAGGCCCACAACCAAAAGCTCCTGTTATTTACTCCCTTACCTAGAATTCGTATATGAGGAGGAAGATGGTGGTTTATCTTTTCCAAGATATCGTCTATCAACCAGACCTTCAGCGACACGATCTGCCCAGCTGCAGATACACCCTGCGTGGATCAACAGGTAGGGATTAAAATCAACAGTGGGGAGGGAAACAGAAAAGTCTCCATCAGACAGTGATGGGCTGAGGGTCCTAAGCATGGATTCAGGAAGTTAGTATAATCTGAAAGCAAGCAAAACGGAACTGAGTTGAAGAATGCAAGGGTCTCTATGCCAAACCATAACCTGGGGACCATGTATCTTACATATGTGTTAGGGTGACACATATAGAAACATAAGAAGCTGCCTTATACAGAGTCAGACCATTGGCCCATCAAGCTCAGTATTTTCTAAACTGTGTGGCAGGAGCTCCCCAGGGCTGCAATCCACAATGCTGACACTCCATGCTGTTGAAACTCCCATTCGCACACGCAAAACCGCATCACCTTGTCTGTCCGGGCGCATCTCTGGAAAGACATCTTCTTCATGTCTTCACCGTGGTTCTCTGGGATGCAGCCTGATCGAATGAGGGCTGTCACCAAGTCATCCTCAATCGTCTTGAACTGAGCATTCCCCACATTGCGCTGGAATGAAAAAGAAGAAAAGATTGAATGCATCTCACTCGCCAGAGCTGGAGCTGCCTGGCTGCTACAAAGGATGAGCTAAGGATCCGGAAGTCAGCCCAGGTACAAGCGCCTGGGATGGATCAAAGAAAGGTGTTAACGTGGTAACTGGTCTGGTTTCTTTAGCCTGCCCTTTAGCTAAAAGGAAGAACTTGCAAACAGCAGTAGTGGGCTAGTCCCTGCCCTCAGATTTGCAATCTAGAAGACATGGCACTTGCAGGGAAAGTAATGGAGAGGAAGAAGGGAGGAAAGCAAACTCAGACACCAAGTCTTAAAAGTGGTGGCAGAGAGGGGACCCAAAGGCACATGGTCTCTCAAGGGAGGCGAGATGGAAGTGGCCCTGCTTCTCTTCCGCTTTGGAGCCTTGTGTTCAAATTCTACTGTCTCAAAGGCAGTGAAGGCTCCCTATAGCACAGGGGGAAGCAGTGGTATTCACCTGTGAGAATCATAGCCCAGGGGTGGGGGCCTTTGACCCTCCAAATGTTGTTGGACTATAATTCTTACCAGCCTCAAAGATCTGGAGGGCCAGTGGTTCCCCACCGCTTTAAATAAATAAATAGGTGAGCAAAACAGAGCAGCAGCAGCAAGACCACCAATCCCCATCCTCATCTCATACCTACATGCCTAAACAAAGGCCGATTAGCCTGGCAACTCCACAAACACTCCCCAAGCTTAGGTACCTGAGCCACTCACCTGCATCCCATGATAGCCTTTCCCTGAATATGCCATCAGCAGCACAACCTTCCTTTTGGGGAACCTCTTCACCCCGTCCTCCACCTCCTCCCCACTGGTCTTGATCCGTTTCGTTTCATGCCCATTTTCCTCCTGCTTTCCAACTTCTTCCGCTGCCTCCTCTATGTTGTTGCAGCTGCTCTTCAGCCTCTTGGCTTGGTTGCCGGCCACGGTTCTCAACTCCTCGGCCATTGCAAAGCACTAGAAGAGATCATCCAAAAGCTAACGAAGTCCTTCATTTAAAGGGCACGTCAGCCATAGAAACCTTGTTTACACAGATATTGAATCGATCACTCAAAATCAACTGACAAAAGACAATTCTCTTAAGGCAACCAAGCAAGTAAGTCCAAAAGGAGCTACTGGGGGTTTGGGTGGCGTTTTAATTCTGCTTCACATATAGATACGTATACAGACATCCTCATTCAGTGCAATGCCATACGAGCTAAAAGGAGCAACTTCAGCGCAGCTCACAATGCACATCTCTGAAGATCGGGTAACGGCACTAACAACAGAATAATCCCTGCAATTCAGGGGACGAAGAGGTAAAAATACACTTTTTTAAAAAGAACGGAATATAAACCAACAGAAACACCACGTTGCATAGGAAAAGGCTGTAGCATGCAGATAAAAAGATTTTTATCTGCACTGAATCTCTTTTTCTGTATGGATTGGGTTTGTTATTACCGTATGAATCTTTGTGTCTTCCTAAACCGCCCAGTCATCTTCGGATGAAGGGCGGTATAGAAATTTAATTCAGAGTAACAACAAGGATGACGATGATGCCGAACGCCCCCCCCCCCCCGTGGCATCTCCAGGTCCCCCCTCTCAAACCCTGCAAGAGGCTGCAGTCCTGAGCTAGCTCCGCGCCCTAAAGTGAACTCCTTTCTTAAGAAGCGCCAGCTGATAAGAGTCATATTGTAAGGAAGCTTTCCTGGACGAAGATCAAGAGGCGATACCTACGCTAGCCATGCCGTTCAGCCGCCAGCCACTGGCTGGTCTCCCGAGGGAATGAGCGGCCAGGCGCCCCGACCGCAGCCAGGCTAGGAAGGGCATACGAGCGGGGCGCAGCCGGGGTCCCTCTCCCTCTCCTTCCTTCCTCCACCAAGGGATCCCCTCGCTCCCCGCGCCTGCCCTCCGCCAAGAGCCGCTCCGGCCACTTACTCCGCCGCCGCAGCTGCTCCTGCCCGGCAACCACGTGGGAGCGAAGGGAAGGGAAAGGACAGCGGCGGCGGAGGCACCCGACTACGGCAGCCGCGGAGGGCCGGAACGGGGCCGAGCGCAGCAGCGCGCCGGCTTCGCGAAGGGGAGGAGCCCGGAGCTGGCGGGGAGGGCGAGGGAGAGCGCCGCGGGGCGGGCGGGGGAATGCGCGCTCCCGGGCATCGTCCCCCCAGCGAAGCGGCGGGGGAGCGGCGTCTGCAAAGGTGCTGCGCGCTCAGATACCCTCCAGGGTTTCTCCCACGCAAAATAGGGACGTCCTATCCCATGATATTGTTATAAGAAAAAGAACAACTCCTTTTGTCTTATGGGGTCCCCAAGAGCTCATCTAGAGTCCTTTGGTAGGTTCTCTATCGGTAGGAGGAAATAACAGAGGCCAAGCAGAGAATGTTAAAAAGCAAAGCAGCTCGTAAGCCTGATCTTTCTTAAAGCTGTTGCAGCAGGGTGCTCCCCCCTCCCCCCCACACACACACAAAGGGGGAGAGGGACCCAGAACAATGGTGGGCAAACTCCTATACGAAGAAACTTTTGAAATTCCCCGCCCTGGTGCTCAAGACCACCCCCATACATACATCACAGAAGGGGTGTAGTCCAAGACCACCCCCAATACATCATACATACATCAGAGAAGGGGCCAGCAGGAAACCTGTGGATGGGTTTACCTGGAGAGCCTGGCTATTCTTTTGTGATGATAACTACTTAATTTCGGAAATCTTAAATGTGCCCTTAAGACAGGATTTGTGGGCAAAAAGACAATGGGGAGACAATATTTGAGGTAAATTTGGGAGGGACAAAAGGCTTTCAGGACTTTTTCTGTGGGCTTCAGACATGTGGTATATGTGTGTGTGTGTGTGTGTGTGTGTGCTTGGTACATTTATGAACATTTATTTTATATATGTAAGACCTTAAAATTCTTATAACAATAATATTTGATGATAAAAATAATATAATATTAATGATATAATATGATAATGATAATAATAATTATTTTATTTATACCCCACCCATCTGACTAAGGCTGCCGGAGCCACTCTGAGCGGCTTCCAACATACATAAAAACATAAGAAAACATTATGCATTTCCCTATACAGGGCTGCCTTCAGCTGCCTTCTAAAGGTTGCATAGTTACGCGATCTTCTTGGCTCCAGGATCGCATGACTCCATTCCCTCAAAACGTTTCTCTGATGAAAACAGGGACATCATACCACACCCTCCAACATTTCTCCAATGAAAATAGGGGCGTCCGAAGGAAAAGTGGGACTTTCCGGGATCAAATCAGAAACCAGAATGGCTTCTGTAAATCCAGGACTGTCCCTGGAAAGTAGAGACACTTGGAGGATCTGTACTCTCTCACACACACCCCTGCAGTGTCACCCAACAATCCACAGCTGAGGGTCTTTCTTAAGATCAGCTGAATTTATTTTTATTTTAAACCAGAACATATGCCTCAGTTTGTAGAGCATGACTCTTAATCCCAGGGTGGAAGCTGTGCCATGTTGGGCAAAAGGATTCCTGCATTTCAGGAATAGATGACCCTTGTGGTCCTTTCCAACTTTACAAGAGCTGTTTGAAATACTGCTAAGTTACCCATTCCTACAAAACTCTGGAATCCACAGCTGAGGGTCAACAGACACTGGTGTCAGTACTGGGATACGAACCATGCTTCCATTCAGAGACCAGAACAGAGGCAGAAGTACGAATGGCTTTCTGCTGTGAACGCCAGCAGGCAGACGCAGCAATACAGAGTTTTGGGGCTTAGCAAGAGATTTGGGGAAGTTGCAACCGTTCTTCACTGTGATCAGATTACACACTGAGTAGTCGTCTCCCGTTTACTGTGCAAGCAAGTCAGCCAGGCCATAGCATGAGTACCTGCCAGCCATCTCATCCTAGGTCACCTCCTGTGCAGCATCAGGCAGGTGAAGTCACTAACATCCATGGAAAAAAATATACCTAAGGCAAATTCTGGGACTCCAGAATCCACAGATACCTGCACAGTCCCTAGCTCAGGTGTGGGGAACCTCTGGCCCTCCAGATGTTGCTGAACTCCTGCTTGCTGGAGTTGACGGGAGTTGCAGTCTAGCAAGAGCTGGGGTGGCCAAAGGTTCCCCACACCTCACCAGAGGAAAAGGATTCTGCATATGCTCAGGAACACATTTGCCCTGCGGTCTTTGAAATGCTACATCCCCCTTGGAGGTCAAGGATTTCTGTGCATGCTCCAGGACACTCAGCCAAGGTGCCAGAATTTTAGTCAGCCAAAAGTTAGCTGCTGCACTCTTGAGACACAACTTCTGCTGAAATTGCGGATAAATTTGCACTGGCTTCCTCGCCCTTTGAGACTATCTGAGGTGGGGACTGGAACAGGCCTGCCTCTTTGAGGACTTGTTAATTGATTTTAGCACTCCTTTGGAAACAAGCAGGTATGTGCTCTTTGCAGTCGACTAGGCATATTTCCAAATGTGAATTCCGCAGAAAAACAACAGACTGTGAAGCATTCATGTGCCCAAGGCTCTGGAATTCATGTGCTCCCATGCCAGAGAGGTTTTATGAGCGAATTTGATTGTGCCTTTCCCCACTTAGGCCAGACAGGTCCCCAACGCGCCTGCCTTTAATGTTATGGCCCACCGTTAAACTTGCATGCACCACGAAATGTGCCCCCACATGGAAAGAGCAGGCTGCATTTACCCTTTTCTCTCCCGATTTGAGTTCCACCTGAAAATTATGTGGCAGAAGTTACAAATGCTTGCAAATCCATGCCCTGCTTAATTCACAGAGTGCAGAAGGGTAGTGATATTCTTAAGCCCCCCGCAGCAAACGTAGAAAAAGAGAGCCACCAAGCACCTTAGAAACAAATGGATTTATCGTGGCAGAGCCAGTCGTAGGGCTAGAGAGTTTGGGATCAGAGCATTCTGCAGGCGGAACAGCAGGTGCCTCCGAGTTCTGACAGAGGAGCATCACCACTCAGGTGGGGCCAGGTCCTGGTGGGGGGGGGGGTTGCCACGGTGACAAGGACCCGCCCTCCTTTGTGACATCTCTTGCTTCTCCTTTAAAAGCCACTGACTTGCAGGAGGCCATTGTGGGTTAGTGAGGAGAGCTTAGAGGAGGTGGCAGTTGGTGGTGGCAGTTGGTGGCGAGTAAGAGGAGGAATAGTGATTTGTTCTTTTTTTGTTTTCTTATTTTGATTTTGATTTCATTTATTACTTTTATTTTATTTATTTGATTTGATTTATTTTGATTTTCTTTTATTCTTTTATTTTAACATTTTTATTTATTTTATTTTATTTTTTGTTCTTTGTTTTAATATTTTTGTTTTTTGTTTGTTTTTTTTGTGCACACCTGTGCATAGTCTGTATATATTTTTATTTTTTAGATAGAGGAATAGTTAGGGTTTTTGTGGACGACATGGGCAGGCTGTAAGTAGCATCCCTTTCTGTTCATCTCCGGGGGGGGGGGGTGTCACAAACTGGGAGGTTTTTCTAGTGGACACCTGAGTATCAGGTTTGTCCCTGTCCCTCCCTTGACCTCCACCTTACACCCATTCAGTAAAACAAAGAAAAATATATACATGTTCCTGTTTCCCAGCCAAGTTGAGTACCCCTTATTGTCCTGGCCACGTCCCCAATCCATGTAGGTTGGATCTGTAGCCTTTTTAGCCTTGGGTGAGAAGAGCTTTGCGCCCGGGAAAGGGAAATGGGAGTCAACAGACACTCAAGGAATAGTTTCAGAGAAAAAGCTTTATTCTGCCATCCGGCTGGTAGAAGGAGCAAGTGTGATATAGTCACAAAACAAGCACGAGTTCACAGCCATTTGCACAGAGTATATATTCCCCTTCCAGTTCCCTCCCCTTCTCCTCCTCAAGAGTCCTGCCTCTGAGCATGAACAGAAAGCTCCTGTCTTGGGACTCTTTTGGACTCTTCCCAGGAGAGGGGGATGAGAAGCCATAGCGGGGTGGGTCGAGGAGCCTTGCGGTCCAGCGTGTTCAAGATGTTGCAACTAGAGCGAGATAAGACTCAGTTTTCAGGCTTGCTTGACAGAGTCTGTTCATTAGCTTTTTGAAGCTCTCTTGTACTGATAAAAGAGTAACATTTTGCCTTTCAACAGCATCTTGTGAGAAAACAGAGGAAAACTTTAGCTGTGGATTTTTTAGAAGAGAGAAAAGGAATTTTGGACAGTTTGAGGCCTGGTTGCGGGGGGTGACTTTGGGCCTAGGTGGGGTCACCTGTCCTCACCTCCTTCAGATCCCCTCTTGTCCTTGAGAAGGCTACCTGTCTGGCACTCAGAGACCAGGAGGGCAGTGATGATCACCCCGGCAGAAGGGTTGCTGTGTACGTGGTCTCATGCTTCAGGGATGATGGCTGCCCCTAGCCATGTCCCAAGTGCCTCCTCTGGTCGCCATCTTCCTTCTGAGCAGAAAAGAGTGTTTTAAGGCAGATCAAAGAAAAGGTTTTGCCAAAGAACAATCGCTATGGATGAAGAGGTAAAAGAAACAATGGGCAAATGGGCACAAGATATCGGCCATGCTATATATTTAGAACAATGGGAGAAACTCTGTCGCGAGGATATTCGCTTTACCACCTGCTATACGATAAAGGAAAATTTGGTTAAAATGTTTTACAGGTGGTATTTAACACCAGTTAAACTCGCCAAAATTTATAAATTCAAATCCAACCTTTGTTAGAAATGTAACAAAGAACCTGGAATGATAATTCATATGTGGTGGGGTTGCAAGGAAATAAAGAAGTTTTGGGGAATAATACATGAGGAACTTAAGAAAATGCTAAACAAATCCTTGATAAAAAAATCCCAAAGCTTATCTGTTTGGGTTGGTGGGCAAAGCGAATATCCTCACGACAGAGTTTCTACCATTGTTCTAAATATATAGTATGGCCGATATCTTGTGCCCATTTGACCATTGTTTCTTTTACCTCTTCATCAAATCATAGTCTAATAATAGAGTGTAAATTTTTGATAATAATTTCCTATTGTTTCGTAATATAATGGTGCTAAATAGCAATTGTTCTTTGGCAAAACCTTTTCTTTGATCTGCCTTAAACACACTTTTTAATTGTATATATTACCAATTATCCATCCCATATTGTTTTAATTCTTCATATGTTTTTAATTTTAACTTTCCTTGGTCTTCTTCCAGTATTTGTCTATATGTTGCCCAGTTCGGATTCATATTGTGTTTTTTAACTGCATGGGCTTCTAATGGAGAGATCCATAAAGGGATTTGTGGCTCTAATAGCTGTTTATTCCAAAACTTTAAAACTTTAAAGTTTATTCTAAACTTTAAACAATGAATTTCTGAGTATATGATTTTTGAAGCCATTATGTACCTTAACCTTCTCGTATGCTAGGTAGGTCTGCCATCCATACCTATTGTCAAAACTTTCTAGATTTAAAATACTAGTGTTTTCCAATATAATCCATTCTTTTAACCACACCAGACATTCTGCTTCATAATATAATTTTAGATTTCGTAATGCCAGTCCTCCTCTCTCCCTTTTATCTGTTAATAGTTTATACCTTATGCGTGGTTTTTTTGGTTTGCCATATTAATTTTGTTAGATCTTTTCTCCACTCATCAAAACAATTTTCTTTCATTATTATTGGTATTGTTTGGAACAAATATATCTTTTTGGGTAAAACATTCATCTTAATTATAGATATTCTCCCCATTAACGTCAGCTTTAATCTACTCCCGGTTTCTAGATCTCTTCTATTTTCCTTCCAGGCTTTTTCATAATTGTTTCCAAATAGATTAATATTTTTCATCGTCAATTCTATACCAAAATATTTTGCTTTTGTAACAATTTCCAAACCCAATTTCTCCTGTAGTTCGCTCTTTTCTAATTCCTGTATGTTTTTTACCATAAGTTTTGTTTTTGACATATTTATCTTGAAGCCTGCTACTTTCCCGAACTCATTCATTATCCTCAATGCTTAGACTGTTTCCTGGCTCCTCAGGTGCTAATATAATATTGTACGCAAAAGCTCTAATTTTGAAAACATCCTTGCCTCATGTAATTCCCTTTATCTCTTTTTCTTTCTTTATTTCTAAAATCAGGATTTCCAAAGTTAGTATAAAAAGGAACGGTGAAAGCGGGCATCCTTGCCTGGTACCTTTCTCTAGATTTCAAGGATCCGTCTTTTCACCATTTATTATTAAACATCCCTGCTGGTTTTCATATATTGTGTTTATTGCTCTGCAGTAGTTTTCACCCAGTCCTACTGCTTCTGCTACTTCCTGAAGGAACGATCTTGATAGGTTATCGAAAGCCTTCTCGGCATCTGTTAGCATAAACACGGCTTTTTTGTTGGGTCTCATTTCCAAATATTCAATTAGATCAAATACTATTCTCCTATTTGCCATTATATGCCTATTTGGGAGGAATCCTACTTGGTCTTGGTCTATTACATCCTTTAGGACCAATTTCAGCCTATTTGCTAATATCCCCGCGAACAATTTATAATCATTATTTAATAATGATATGGGTCTGTAATTGTTAACTAATTCTCTAGCTGTGCTTTGTTTGTGAATTAATACAATATTGGCTTCTTGCCACGACTTTGGTATTTTCCCTTCTTGCATGATCTCGTTCATTAATTTTTAAAAAGGCATTGTTATAGCATCTTCTAACCTTTTGTAGTGTATCGCGGATAGTCCATCTGCACCTGCAGCCTTCCCCAGTTTAAGACTGGAAATTGCTTGTTGTATCTCCATTGTTGTTACTGGTGCGTTTAGCTGCTTCCGTTTGGTTTCACCTATTTTTGGGATTTGTTTTCCTTGAAGATATTTTATAATTTGTTGTCGAGTTTCTGCACCTTTTTTATATAGATTGGTGAAGTATTTTACAAAGCATTTATTTATTCCTTCTTCCGTCTCCACTGCTTTTCCTTCATATACTACTTTATTTGTCTTTCTCTTTGTCTTTTCTTTATCTGCCACGCAAGTAATTTACCTGGTCTGTTTCCAAATTCAAATGATTTTTGTTCATCCATTTTATATTTCTATTTCATCATTTAAGAGCATTGAGAGCTGTGTTTGTAATATTTTAATGGTTTGGTTTGCGATCTCTTTTTTGGTGTTTTCTCTAATAATTTTTCTTGTTTGCCTATTTCTTCTTGTAAATGCTTGATTTTAGCCTCTCTTATTCCTTTTTGTATTATGTTTTGTTTATACAACATGTTTTTAGATTGGCCTTGAGATAGTCTTTAAACCTCTTTTGTTGGCCACCAGCATTATGCCTTCCATTTTTAAGTTTGGAGTAGAGTCGTTGCTTTGGAAGACAATAATCAGGCATCCGAACCACATGACGAGCCCAACGAAGTTGGTGTTGAAGAATCATTGCTTCAACACTGGTGATCTTTGCTTCTTCCAGGACACTGGTGTTAGTTTGCCTGCCTTCCCAATTGGTGTGTCACATTTTTCGGAGACACCATTGATGGAATCTTTCAAGGAGTTGGAGATGGCGTTTATAAGTGGTCCATGTTTCACAAGCGTACAGCTGGGTTGGTAGTTCAAGAGCCTAGACTGAAACTTGAAAGACTAGTTTCAATGGACCAAGAATGCTTTTCATGGCTGGTTCTGACTTTCCCCTTTTCCCAGTGGGAATTCCTACTTGTAGAGCAGAGGCCACGGCTGGTCGGCAGCTGCAGTGCCTGTGTGCTTTGTTCTGTTGTTGTCGTCAGTGCTTTGTGCCGGAGGGCACTGTTTCGTGGCGCTCATTGGTTGCTGTTGGATATTTGGATAGTCTGAGCGGATTGGTTGAGCGCCTTGCGAGCGAAAGGCTCGGCCTTCGTTAAGGCAAATGTTCTACCCTTATTTATGGCAGCCTTTGGAATAGAAAAAGGAAAGGACTGTGTCAGGATGTCTTTTGTGGGGACATTTGCAGACGTGAAGGTGTTGATCTAGGGTACGGTCGGAGGGAGGTATGGTGCCTGCTAGAGGGCGAAACCCCCCGCCACCCTTTCCAAAAATTCTGGTAACAATGCTTCATGAAATTTATACACTGCTTGACTGCATGAATGAGGGGGCCAGGCTCTCTGGGCCCTGACATGGCGGTAGCTCTTGAACCCAGAGCACTTGGGACCTCCTTTCTCTCTCTGCCAGCCCTTCATGCTTTGGGCTGCCTCTTTCAGGCTCTGATGATGCCCCTTCAGGTCACTGAACTGCAGAGAGAGGGAAGGAATTGGTCAGAGTGGGCCGGCAAGGATCCATTAGGCTCCACATAGATATTTCCATTCTGCCAATTCGGCAGTGGTTCACTGTTTTCTCCAGACTCCCCTCCTCACACCCAAACACCCCCCAAGAATTGGGGCTGCCAGCATCTGAGTCACTCTTCCCGCTCATCTCTTCTAGGATCAGGTGCTTAAGACGCCTCTTCAGGCGCTGCCACAGGGTGGCCCCCCAGCCAGACACAGAGCAGCCCGTGGCGCCAGGTAAGCCAGTGGCCCTCCTTTTTTGGACAGAGGAGGGCAGGGATGGGCATGGGGGGCGACTAGTCCAAGGATGCAAAAGAGGACTCACCTCTTCCCATTTCCTTCTGTTTGCAGTTCTGCTGCGGTTCACCATCCCAGCCCCAGGGGTAAGTATTGGAGAAAACAAGAGCAGGGACTGGATCCCTCACACCTGCCCCCCGCTGTCCCCCGGGCTCTTTGCCCCCCACTCTGCACTCTCAGATGCGGAGAAGCCCTCCTCTCACGAGGAACTGACAGCTTGACTTTTGCATTTCAGCTGCTGGAGGATGAACAGCGCTACATCCTGGGGGTCATCGAGAGCTGCCAGGCAGCGGAGCTCAGGGGGCTCCGATCCCTGAAGTGCTCCAAGGAGGAGACAGCCCATAAAATTCTGGTGAGTGATGGGGGGTGTGAGGGACCCCCACAGGGAGGTGTGGGGGAAGGGGTTGTGCATCTGTGGGGAGGAGGATTCTGCCAGCTTAGGCCGTGGGGTTGCCATTCCCCTGCAAAAGCCAAGCCTGGTGTTTGGGGTGGGAGCTGATTTTCCTCCTCTGTTCTCTTCCAGGACATCTTGGGGCCCTTGGAGCACTTCAGGGATCGGCCCCTGACCCTGGCCCTTGCCTTGGAGGCCCTCCTCCAGCTAAGGTGAGTGGGGTCTTTGGCATGGATGGGGTTGTGGGTGGGGGGGCAGAACTCCAGGGGGAAAGAGCAGGCGGGAGGGAGAAAGGGGCAAGGGAGACTCTAACCCTCTCCCTTTCATTTCTGCAGCACGATGAGGCCCAGATTCACCACTGACATGATCAGTGCCATCCTGCACAGGATGTTGGAGGCTGTGCTCAGTGGGGCCAAGGAGGAGAAGGAGGAGGAGAAGAGAGATGTATGTCCTTTGTTTTGACTTCCCTTCACAGGCTCTTTCTTCCTCTTCATCACACCCTTGCAGAATCCAACTCTCTTCTCTCTTTTCCCACAGGAACTGAAGAGGCACTACCGGCTTCTGCTGGGCAGTCTTCTTATGGAGGCACCCAACCCTGCCACCCTCCTCCAACTTCTCAGTGTAAGTGTCCCTATGGCATCCGGGGTGATTTTAGGGTTGTCCCCCCCCATCCCTTACCCAATGGACTGCCCCATTTCTGGGGCACAGAGCCTGTTTGGCCCCCAATTTGGTCCAAGACCAAAGCTGGCAACCCCTCATGGTGCAGAAGTACCAGGGACTCCGTGGTGGGGGCAGTGGGGGCCGCTTTGGCCCAGACTGGCCCCTGACTCTGAAATGCTCTTTCCTCCTGCAGGACCTCAGAGGATACGCCCTGGGGGAAAGTGGCGAGGCCCAACAACTTGCAGCCAGCAGCATCTCTTTGCTGCTGGCCATTGCCAGGAAGTACCCCAAACTCAGAGTAAGTACTTTGCCTTCTTCTATTCATTTCTTTGGTTACTTCCATCCCCCCCAAGATCACATCCCCAAGTGATCTTTAGCGCAGAATTTGCGGGGTGTGTCCCTGGGGGCCAGGATGAGGCCAGAGGCTTTTACTGCCCCCTTTCCTGCTGCTGCCCTTCCACCTCTGCCCAGGAGGCTGCAGGGCCCAGGGAGGTCCTCTGGAACAAGGGATTGGGCCCAAGACAGAGGGAGACCCGTCCATCCTGATTTGGCGCTGCTTCTGTGCTCTCTTGCTCCCATCTGACACCGATTTTTCTTTCCTCTGCAGATGACAGTCGTTCGGCCAGAACTGGCTTGTTTCCGCCGGAAGCCAAAAGAAGGTAAGCCCCACACCTGGAGACAGCGACCTTTGACTAAAGGCCTGTGGGAAAATATCATTTTCATTTGCATTTGCATTCTCTTCTCATTCTCTTCCATCCAGATGACATCATCATTGAAGATCTATAGCCATAACTGTCTGCAGCGACGCTGGAGCGGCTAGGATCTGAGGATCAGGAAAGCACTCAGCGTTGGCTACTGGAACAGTTTGAACTGCTAGAGGACCACAGTAGGTGACTCACAGAGCGGCTACACCAGTTGCAGAGCCAGGCGGGACCTGAGGGTCAACAGAGGCAGCAGCTAGAAGCCGGTGAGTGCCAGCCAGGACTGTCCAGTCGGACTCTAAAGAGAGAGTCAGGAGAGATTGCTGGAGACCCCACAGAAGGGGCTCAGCAAGCACCAGCAGAGATGGCAGATTTCCAGTCTTCCCAAGTTGTAAATATTGGGGGAGGCATCCCTTTTGAACTTCTCTCAGAAAGCAACTGGCTGAGTTGGTCAATAAAAATGCAGCCGTTTTTAAGAAGAGATGGACTATGGGACTGTGTTGAAACTGAGGTTTTGAGACGGGACTCTACTAAGAAAAGATGGCTGGATGAAAGGGCTCGTGCCCAAATTATGCTGTGTTTGAGCAACTCTCAGTTATTGCATGTAGCAAATGCCAGCACAGCGTTTGAGTGCTGGAATTTATTAAGGGCAATGCATGTCAGAGAAACTGCTGGAACTATAATTTCTCTGACCAGAAGCCTGTTCAGGACTGTTATGAAAGAAGGTGAGAGTTTGGCAACTCATCTTCAAACGCTGAAATCTCTGTTTCTTCAACTACAACAGAGAGGTAAGCGTTAGGATGAAACTGACCAAACCTACGTTATCCCTTCAAGTTTGCCTGAAAGCTGGTTGCCTGTGATTAACAGCATGGAGAGTATGCGTCCCTGAGATCTGACCCTTGAGTATGTGGTTGGAAGATTGACTGAAGAAGCAGAAAGAAGGTCAGACAGACAGGCTGAACTCCAAGAGCGGAGGAGTTATAGCCGAGGGGGCCAGCAGCAGAATCTGCCAATGGGGCAACGCCAAGTTTGGGACTTGGCCATGGCAGTGAGGAGATGCTATAGATGCAGCCAAACCGGGCATCTCCAACGTCAATGCAGGGCAAGGCCTCCAGGAGACGACATGGAGCAGAGACAGCAATCAATGCAGAAATGTAAGCAGAAGTGGTTCTCTTCAGGGAAGAAGAACACGCGTTCTGCTCAACTTGTGTCTGCATTTTCTCGAGACGAGAGGAGAGGAAGATACTTCGAGGAACATGGTTGCTGGACTCTGGTAGCAGCAGGATTATCTGCAACAGTCGGGAGGACTTTAAGACCCTGGGGAAGCCAGCTGATGGAAAAGAATCTATCTTGCTGATGATCGTAGAATCAAGATTGATGGCCAGGGAACATGTTTCCTGCAGTGCTTGAACACTACTCTACCAGAGACTCTGTTTGTCAGCAGTTAGGACTATTGTTTACTGTCTGTAAGCTGTCTGATTAATGCAGGGTATAGTGTTAAGTTCACGCAGGATGGTTGTCTGATAAAGAATGGAACTCAGGTATGTGGCCATGCAAAGTTGGAAAATGGGTTATATGTAATGCAGGACAAGCCTGTTAAAGCAGCCCAGGTGGTTCAGAATAATTTGCCAGTTCATAAGGGGTGTGTACATGAACTGCACAGAAAACTGGGTCACACCAATTTCCGTGTGCTTTCAGAGATGCAAAAGGTGTGCAAGAACCTAAAAGTAAATAGCTGTAACTGTTTCCTAGATTGCAATGTATGTAAAATGGCCAAATCTAAGAGGAAGCCTTTAGCTTCTAAAAGTGACAGAGTATCTAAAGATGTTTTAGAACTTGTCCATTGTGACGTGATAGGCCCTTTCCCACAGAAGACTGAAGGGGGCGCCAGATATGCTTTTCTGGTAATAGATGATAAATCACGTTTTAGTTGGCTGTTTTTGTTAAAGCAGAAATCTGAGTGTTTCCCCACATTCAGAGAATGGGTTGCCCAAGCTGAAAAGCTCTTCGCTCACCCTGTTGTGCAGTTGCAAACAGATAGGGGTGCAGATTTTCTGAACAAACAATTTGGAGCATGGTTGCGACATAAGGGGATCACTCACTATTTGACTAACCCTTATAGCCCTGCTGAAAATGGTCTGTGTGAAAGACGTGGGGCTGTAATACAGTCAGTAAAGGATTGCCTGCTAGTGGATGCAGGATTGGGTAACAACCATAGGCTGTGGGGTGAGGCTTTCCTTACAGCAAACTTTTTGATTAATAGAACCTGGTCTAGCTCTATAAAAGATATTCCTTATCTTGTGTTGTTTGGGAAAGAACCAGAGTGGACAATGCTCCATAACTGGGGTTCTTGGGAAACATGGAAATATCCCCAAAGCTCAGCACCAGAAAGGGGGCGCTAGAGCGCAGAGACTGCGGTTTGTGGGATATCAACCCTATGGCAAAGGGTGGTGTTTCAATTTACGCCCAGAACGCGTGGTTCTGTCACGAAGCGCAGACTTTGCTGACCAGGACAGATGGACTGCGATCCATGCCAACCCAGATTGCCTACTGCCTCTGCAAGTAAGAGAAGAGGCTTCTTCTCAGCCATTGGCAACACAGGAGCAGCAGGAGGAGGAGGCACAGATTTCTCCAAAAGATGTGGCAATAGATAATACTTCTATAGAGGAAGAAGAGCCAGAGATGGGGGGGGAGTAGTTGTGCCTAGGCACTCCCAGCATTCAAACAAGGGTGTACCTCCTCAGCGTTTGACCCTAGGAGGAGTGAGAGTATGCAATGTGAGTTGTGTGGAACCACAAAGTTATAATGAAGTCTTAGACTTACCCCCTGGGGAACGTGCTTTGTGGGAACAAGCTATGAAAGAAGAAATGGACTCTTTTAAACGTAACAAAGTGTTTGAGGTCATAATGCCGCCACCTGGTGGCAGAGTGGTGTCATGCAAGTGGGTTTATAAAAGGAAAACCCTTGCATCTGGGGAACCACGTTTTCGAGCCAGATTAGTAGCCAGAAGGTTCACTCAGATTAAAGGGGAGAGTTATGATGAAGTGTTTTCTCCAACTGTAAAGAGTGAAACTTTTTGTTTAATGCTCTCTATTGCTGCTGCAAGACAATTAGCAGTGCACCATTTTGATGTTGATGCTGCATATCTGCATGCAAATTTAGAGCATGAAGTGTTGATGAGACAACCCCCTGGGTTTGAAGAGGGAATGGTGCAGTCTGGCCTTTAAAAAGGCTGTTTACAGTCTCAAACAAAGTGGAAGGTGTTGGAACCAGTGTTTAAATGAAGCCCTTGTAAAACTTGGCTTTAAAAGGAGTGTGGCTGATCCATGCCTGTACACCAAGGGGACAGGCAGCAAATATCTAATGCTCTTAGTCTTTGTTGATGATTTGCTTGTAGCAGGGAGTTCCACAGATGAGATCCAGAAGCTCACAAGTCAACTGGAAAAGAAGTTTAAGCTTAAAGCCTTAGGGCCTGTAAGCAATTACTTGGGAGTAGAAGTAAGTCAGGAAGCTGATGGAAGTTTCCTATTGAGCCAGAAAGAGAAAATTATTTGTTTGATAGAGCAGTTTGGCATGGAAAACTGCAAGCCAGTTCAGACTCCCATGACACCAGATTTCCCCAAGACAGTGTGTGAGGATGAATTTGATCAGCCTGAGTTGTATCACTCAAAAATAGGATCACTGCTGTATTTAAGCCAGTGGTCAAGGCCAGACATTGCATGCGCTACAAATGTTCTGAGCCAACGTGTATCTAAATCCAGTACTGCTGATTGGTGTGCTTTGAAAAGGCTTATCGGATATCTAAAGGGGACATTAAATGTATGTTTGAAGATATCTAGTACACAAGACGAAAAACTAGAAGTATTTGTTGATGCGGACTGGGGAAGCTGTGTAGCTACTAGAAAATCTACAAGTGGAATGGTTATGATGTTTGCCAATTCCATAATTGGATGGAGGTCAAAGAAACAAGGATTTGTTGCGACCTCATCCTGTGAGGCAGAATATGGGAGCCTGTCGCTAGCATGCAGTGAAATCATGTGGTTTATACAGATACTAAAAGATCTAGATTGTAAAGTAGATTTGCCTATCCAAGTGTATGAAGATAGCCAAACGTGCATTGCGTTAGCGGGCTCGGAAATAATGAAATCCGCATCAAAACATATTGCTATCTGTCATGCAAATGTTAGAGATTGTGTACAGAATGGGGTAATCAATCACAGGATAATATTGCTGATTTGTTTACCAAGCCTTTGCCAGCAACATGTCATAATGAACTGATGACAAAACTGGGTTTATGTATATAGTGTACTGTATGTATGTATGTATTTGACCCGCTGGGGTTTTTCGCATTTAAGAAACAGAAGGGGTGTCACGGCTAAAATGGCCGCTGTTTCTTTAATGCTTAAAAAAGCTGGGTCAGCATGAGTCAGTGGTCTGCACCAGGTTGTATATATAGAGTGAGAAATGTTAGTTTGGTGTTGGGTTGGTTGGTTGGTTAGTGAAAGCTGGTAGTGTTGAGGTGTGTACAGTTGGTCAGTCGCTTTTGCACAAAGACTTTTAAGAATAAAAGCAGAAAGCACTCTGCAAGGATATTCTTGTGGACTCTTTTATGCCGACAAGGGTCTGAGGAGACAAAGGGAGGTCAGAACCCTTTCCTTTTTTTTTTTTTTACAAACACTGACAGGGATCCCATCGGATGGCTTCAGGGGAAGAAAAGGTTCCAGAGTAAACCCTACACAGATGCAGAGTGGAGTCCCTAAGATGGTTGGGTGGCATTTTGCAGGCCTCCTTCTGGCAACTCCAGCAGCCCAGCTGGTGCCTTATGCCTTGCTCTTCTTTCCTATGGACCACCTCAGGGAGACCGAGGGGGGAGGGTCTTGCTGTCTGGGCACAGGGTTGACACCTTTGTTTTGCAGAAGACAGGACAGGGCAGGGGATAGAGATCCGAAAATTGTTAACATTATTTTGCCTCAAAAGATCTCACGGAATTTTAGGTTTTTCCGTTCCTTAGGATATATGATCTACTCCCTGTGTAACTCCACATGTCAAGAAGAAAAAGAACTGGAAGAGAATGGAATAAAAATAAATATTTTTTAATGGATTATGAATAAATGCACAATAAATTGTTACTGTTTTGAATTTCATTGTGCTATTGTGTTCCATTGATCTGGACGCTTTTGTTGTTGCAGCCTAAAATAGAATTAGCATTTTTTGCTGCTGCTGCATCACTCTCAGGCTGACTCATGTTAAGCTTGTGGTCCACTAAGATCCCTAGATCCTTTTCCCTACCAGCAAACCAGGTGTCCTTCATGTTATATTGGCGCCGCTGGTTCTTCCTGCCAAAGTGCAGAACCTTAGATTGGCTACAGGTCCTCTTTGCTTACCACCAGGGAGTGACCATGTCGCAGTCAGTGCTGTGGTAGATTTTACCCCAGCTGAGCTTTTTTTAGGGTTGAAGCTGAGCTTTTTTTAGGATTTTACCCCACAAAATAAACTGCTACAGGGGCTGGATTCAACCGACTGGCAGGCCAGATTAGGCCCGGAAACAGACTTTGGACATGCCTGCCAGGGTTGGACTCAGACTCTCATCGCCTGGAGAGATGGCGGCTCCGTGAAGGTGAAAGAGGAGCTCCCCTCCACCGGAGACAACCAGTTGCGTTGCTGAGCCACCCTGGCTCACCAGAAGTGGGAGGAAATGTCCACAATCAATTTAGGCACACCTCCACCACAGTTGAAAATACACATTTTCGAAATCTGTTTTGCCTGCTGAAACCCTGAAGCGTAGAACTACGGAGGGTCTGTTCACTGTTCTCACCTATCATTAGACCAGGGCCACAAATTCTGCTTATTAGTTTTTCAGGTCTAGAGTCATGTTGCTCATTTAAAAGAAAAGCCCATGTTCAGTGTTTAAGCATTACATAAAATCTGTTGACGCTTCCTTCTATCATTGTTTCCTATTGAAAATAAGGAAAACGCCTGTGGTTTCAGGGCATCGTTAGACTGCTACTGCACTCCAGCTAAACTTCACTTCCGAATGCAGCTAACAATGCACTTTGATGATCAGCGATCCTACAAGTGAATAATAAAGGATATTCCAGCCTGAGTTCCTTAGTCTCAGGCACTCCAACACAGAAGCATACCCCACGAAGTGCAAAGAGACTTTCTTCCAAGTAAATTGCCCTCAGGAGAGAAAGTTACACCCAGAAATGATCGGCAGCAGCAACATAAAATAAACAAGGCAGAAAAGAAAGCAGGGCAGAGATTAGCTGGAAGGGGCATAGGAAACAGCACAGAAGTGCAGTTAAGAGACAGGGGAAAAAATTGGATAACCCAAAAGCCATATGGCCAAGCAAATCACCACCTATTCTAATTGGTTGTGAAACCTTCACGGTGCCAGCTAGTAGAAAGGCGGATTTCACATGTAATCGGCATGTAATCTGATCAGCATAAAAATCCTATGGTTCGTCTGAAAAAACTGAAGGAGCAAGTGAAAAAAGAGGCCGTTTTTCAGACTGGTGCAGATGGAGCTTCTTTTGCTACTGCACGAATCTCACCTTCTTTCCCCGAAATGCTAGGACTGAGCAGCAGAGGGCAGCCTGCAACTCCAAACCGACCTGTGGAACTGCAGGAGGAGGAAGATTTTAAGGGAGATTGCAAAGCCTGCCCTGGGTACCATGCATTTAGTGCATACCACTCTCCTCCAAGAATCCCAGGAGCTGTAGTTTGCTTAAGGGTGCCGGAACTGTAGCTCTCTGGGTAAGCCACAGTTCCCAGAAAGCAGGTGGGTGAGGGAGATATGCTTTAAATGCATAGTATGCCCTCTCATTTCCTGTTTTGTGAACCAGGGCTGGGGTACCCCTTTGAGCCTGAGGGGTGCCTTCCCTTCTGCACAAGCCGCCACACGCCAGGGGCAATCGTGGGTAAAGCAATGATTGCAAAATTTACTTTTGTACAGTAGGATAGTTCAGGGGTCAGCAGCCTTTTTCCGCCATGGGCCAGTCCACCGTCCCTCAGACCATGTGGTGGGCCAGACTGTATTTTTTGGGGGCTGGACTGCATGCATGCATGCACACACACACATGCAGCGGAGGGGGGCTTCTCTCCCCCCCCCCAGCCCCTTCCCCCTTACTTTCTTACCTCCTCCTCCACTCTGCTTGCGGTTGGGAGCCGGCAGTGGTGGCAGCACCTCTCCTTTCCTGACCAGCTTTGCCAGGCACCAGGCGCGCCAGCAGGCGCACCAAGCTCCAGCTGAAGCCCCGCAACACATCCGTCATGATGCTCACAGTCCGGCCATGGACAGAGAGGCTGGTGGGCAGGTGGTGAGTCTGGATCGCGCCTCAGCACACGGGCAGCGAAGCTTCGGATTGACTGGCTGCTGGCACCAATCAAAGCCCAGCTCCCTTCCTCCGCAGGGTGGGGAGAAGCCAGGAGAAGGGAGGTAGGAGGCGCCGCCGCGGTGTATGTGAGGGGGGGGGATGGCTCCCCCCAATTGCAAAATAATGGCACAGCCCGAACGATCACGCCGATCCAAGCAGCGATTCCAGGACCGTCTGCGGGCCAGGTCCAGAGGGCAATTGGGCCTGACCCGGCCTGCGGACCTTAGTTTGCCGACCCCTACACTAGAACTATTGAGCCTCCAATGTAGCTGAATTTTGGGACAGGTAAGAAGTAACTTCATGCAGCAACATACAGTGGTACCTCGGATTACATACGCTTCAGGTTACAGACTCCGTTAACCCAGAAATAGTACCTCGGGTTAAGAACTTTGCTTCAGGATGAGAACAGAAATCGTGCTCTGGCGGCACGGCAGCAGCAGGAGGCCCCATTAGCTAAAGTGGTGCTTCAGGTTAAGAACAGTTTCAGGTTCAGGACCTCCAGAACGAATTAAGTTCTTAACCAGAGGTACCACTGTAGTTAAACTATGGAACTGACTCCCACTGGAGGCAGTAATGGATGCCAACTGAGGATTAGAAAAGGAGGATGAGGCTATCAAGGACTAAAAGCCATGATGACTATTCTGTCTAGCAGAAGTGTTCAGTTGCTGGAATCCATGGGAAGGGAAAGGGCTCTTGTGCATGAAACCTGCCTGCGAGTTTCCCACCGCCAACTGGTTGGCCACTGTCAGAACAGGATGCTGGACTAGATGGGCCTTTGGCCTGACCCAGAAAGGTCTTTCTAGTTTTTGTGTCTTCTCTCTCTCTCTCTCTCATTTTAGTTAATGGTATTTGCTGCCACAAAACATGGCAAATCAGTAGTGCAGTGGTCCAATTTGTAGTGTAGCAGGTCATGATGATAAACCCCATAGCCACACAAACCCAAAAGGCGGCCACTGATTCTCCGACATCCCCTACTACGCTAATCTGTCACAAAGTGAATTTGAAACGCTTGCATGGGGCAGAGCAAGGAGGATGGTCTGTGAACTACCCAGGTGCTATTGGTCATCATTTCTGCTCTGGAAAAGAAAAGGTGGTGGCAATGGCCGCTCATGTAGATGCCCTTTGAAAGGGGGCCAGACAAATTCACGGGAAGGAGACCTACCTGTGGCAACTGGCACTCATTCCATATGAAGCCTCCGTTGCCAGTACTAATCTGCCACGGAATACTCTTTGCTGGGATGCAGCCCACGAAAACGACAAGCCTAAGGTTACCAGATGTCCCCGTTTCCCGGGACGGTCCCCAGATTTACAAATCAGTCCCGCTACAAAATCCTATCACTCCTACTGAAGTTAAAAAGTGTCCCCGGATTCATGGAAAAAAATCTGGAAACCTTAGACAAGCCCCCCCCCCTTTTACTCCAGATTTCTTCCCACACTTCTGAAGAGGAAACGCCTGCCTAGGTTTTCAAGCCAAACAGGCTCCCGTTCTGAGATTCCCGGCAAACTTCTCAGGCCTCCTCCATCGCAGCTAAGCTGCCCCAGAGGTCAAATTGTACGTCAGCTTCGGTCTGCAGAAATGTGTGGGGTTGAACTGTACACATTTCTCACTGGTTTTATTCAGCCTTGGCCAAGGGAAAGTACCGTATTTTTTGCACCATAACACTCACTTTTTTCCTCCTAAAAAGTAAGGGGAAATGTCTGTGCGTGTTATGGAGGGAATGCCTACGGGTGGCATGCCTACGGACTTTCCTCCTCTAAAAACTACGTGCGTGTTATGGTCAGGTGCGTGTTATAGAGCGAAAAATACGGTACTTTTACAGAAGACGACAATGATGACACACACACACACACACACACACAGGCTGCATCCAGAGTGCCCAAAAAGCTGTTATCCGATTGACAATATTTAAACCAGAGGTGTTCCCATATTAAGAGGCAATTGCTGATAAGCTATTGGCATAATACACCCATGTCTAAGATCACTTTATAATTTTAATGGGGGAGGGGGGGGGTTATACAAAACTGCATATAAAAATGAAACAATGGTTTATGAGCATTTCCTGGATCTAGGCTTGACAGGGTGTTGGTGTAACCTCCCAGAACACATTTAGAGGGGAGCTAGCTAGTTCCTTTGGGCATCTCAAAGTCCTCATGCTAGTGTAGCTGGATTCGTGTTTTAGAAAACATCCCTTTTTTGTGAACAGATGGAAAGGTACAGTAACAGTCTTTGCACAAAGAACGAACAATTAAAAATCAGTTTATTTTCTTAAGTCGGCATTGTACAATTTAAAGCAAGAACGAACAAAAAAAAAAGTCACACATGAAATTTTAAAAAATAACAACCAACAAAAGTTATCAAGCATAACCATGTGGGAAAAAACCCCCATACAGCACACTTTCTCACATACATGTTATCTGGGCTGAGGTTCCTTGAAATCTAGTGAGGACGCTACATACGGGACGCTGAGACAGTAACAAACCCATGAATGAGAGTGAATAGACTGGAGTAGCCACTTCTGCTTGGTTTCCTTGCTCTCTTTCCCAAACCTCTCTTCTATTCCTTAAACAAAGCAATAAATACTAGTTTTCCCACCGAAAGCAAAACAAAAGCACACAAACACAAACCCACCCACCTGACGTTTCATGCTTGCGTGCAGTTTTAAGATTGAAAAATAATATTAAAATCACCCACATGGTGGCAAAAAGAGATAACTTGCCTCTACTATTTGTAATCCAAGCGCAGTGGCTAAATTTCAAGTATTGAGGAAAATATATCTATATCTATCTATCTATCTATCTATCTATCTATCTATCGAAGTTCTGTAAACCACATAATCTTTTTTTGTGTGTGATGTGAGGGACATGGGGAGAGCAACTAGGATGGTTGTGGACAACTTTTGATACATTCAAGTAACTACGTACAGCTGGAAGTTAAATGGAGAGCTGGCAGAGAATAGGTGGCTGTGTTAAACCCCACGGCTTTTGAAAGCTGGCTTCTAAAGAACTGCCTTTCAGAAACAGCTGGGAAGGAAAAGGTAAGTTTCTTTGCGAAGCGAACCTTGGAGCAAAGCTACTGGCTTGAGTACTGGGGAGTCGGGAAGAGCAAGAAGCAATGGCTGGGGTGATGGGACCCTCTCCTAGGTCTGTGGGAGGGTGAACCCAATGGAATTAAGCTTGGCACAAGGGCCTGGGTGCCTGGCACTGACTGGAGGAAAGATGGGAGCAAGCGAGGACCACAGCAGCTTCTCAAGGATCCTCCATGCTGGCACTGGACCCTGGTTCACAAGCATCTCCAGTGGTGTGAACCAATTTCTTTCTCTTAAGGCTGCCATGCTGTTATGGTTCCGCTTGTCTGTTTCACTCTCACCTGGGTCCAGTGGACCTTTTTCTACGGAACCAACTCCAAGGCTCTCAGAGATCTCATCGCAAGGGATGTAAGAGGGTCGGCTGATTAGGGATGCAGTGTTTAGTCAAGCAGCTAGATACACCGCTTGAAAACCTCTTGATCGACTGGGAAAAAGCACCCTCAAATTCACTGGGCAACATGGGTTGTTATTATTATTATTATTATTATTATTATTATTATTAAAAAAGTTCTTCTAAAAATTTGAAGAGCATGCATTTCCTAAGACGGTGCTGATTGCAACACACACACGCCCGCACAACTGCCATCCTTTTTATATGGAAACAGGTGCAAACTCAGATAAATGGTTTAAAACTCAATTTATCAAGCAGCAGCTTGGGACGACTTGAAATGCCCAGCATTAGCAGCCTATGTTTTTGCGAGGAAAAGCAGAATTATCAGGCAGTGGGGAAACATGAAAACCTGGGAAATGATACAAATGATAAATGCAGGAACGAAGGAAGAAAGAAACACATCGTGGGGGTGATTTGAGTCTCTGCTTTTATCTACTGGTTCTGTTCCCCCATTCTGCCTCTGGTATTGTTGCAGGCACTCGTCGTGACCAGTTTTGTTAATATTTTGTTTGGCAGGGAGGTGTCAGAATGAATGGAGCCCGAGGTGTGTGTGTGTGTGTGTGTGTATGCATTTGCATGCTAGGGTGATCACTGTGGCATTGCCAAAAAGATAAAATGCACTGCCAACCGTACCGAACCCAATAGGGCAATAGAGGACATAACATTTGCATGGGGTAATATACATGCAAATCTAGAAATGATTAATTTAAATAGAAATACAATACGGGTCTCACAATAACAGGGAAGATGGTGGCCAAGTGGCCCGTTTGCTGTTGGGAGACAACTTCAAGGCTCCTGATCCCCTTCTGCCCCTGGCAGTTCTCTGCAAAGGAGGACAGGGGGTTCATCCTACGTTGAAATGTTTTGTGTAGGATTCCTACTACGTGGATTGCCAAGCTAAGCAAAGACTTGTAGGTGCACAGTAACACCCTAAGGAACTTCAAATCCAACTCGGTGTGTGTGTGTGTGGAATACTACAGGGTGAATCGTACCAGCGTAGAACCCCTTTCACAAGCAACCACCGGCTCCATAACTACAAGTGACAAGCCTTTATGAAATCGGTATCATATCAGAAGGACAGAGGATCTTTCCTTTGTGCTAGGCACTGCTGAGTTGCCATAGAAGCAGAAGATAAGAGAAGCCATGCTGAAGGGCTGGGGCAAGCGACAGATTCCATCAAAATGTGCTGATTGAACACATGGAGGGGTGAGTGTGAGAAATGATTCCTCACCAACTGGGCAACACCTATTGCAAGGAGCTTTGAAACAGGGTTTCCAAAGTCAGTACGGCTGTCCCTTACATATTTTCGGGGGGATAACACACAAGTGATGAAAAGCAAACCATGTGCGAATAGATATACTTGACCCACTCTTTGAAAAACAAAACCAAACAAAAGCCTGAAATCCAGGTTTTGTTTGCCAAGGATGCTTTCTTGCCCAGCACAGACAAAATACAAGGGCTGGGGGGCGGGGCGTGAAGGACATCACTCAAAAAAGGTAGCCTATCAGGCATTTGCTTGCAGCCACAACACCCCCAAGCCTAAATGCACACACACAAAGCACAGCCCTACACGAAACACACACACAGTGTGTGCCTCCTCTTTCTCTTTGGCTGCTTAGTCGCCTTAAATCGAGGTGGGGAAGAGAGAGAAAACTTTGAAGAGGTTAACAACAACAGCCAAAAAAGGGGGGGGATTTGTTTTTATAAAGAATGGAGGGGGCAAGAATGAAGCATGCACAATATCGAGATCTCATCCTTGAGTTTTCAAAAAACCTGGACCTCCAAACAGCACATCTGTTTTTTTAAAAAAGGAAAAGACAAAATGGTACTGAATTTTTTTTTCACGCTAGCGCCGCTGGTCATGAAAAGGACATAGACTGCTTGATTGTTAATTTTCTTTTTCTCCTCACAAGCATAAAATACAGTACAGTTAACACATAGAGTGACATTATATATTATATACCATATACATATTAATATATATCAGCGTGGTAATATATATGAATATGTATACACACGCGCACAAAAACACATACACACTTGTAGTGCAATTTCTTTTAAAACAACCACAACAACCACCCAACAGACAAACAACCAACAATGCGTGAGGCAATGGGAGGGCAGGCGAAAGGCAGGGGAACAGCATTCCTAGAAGTTGCGACGTTTTTGGATCACTGCGGGGCTGCCAAGTATCCAAAGCTCAGGTTCATGTTGTCCGTAAAGTGCTCCTTTGATTCACAAAGCTAGTATGCGTGTTATGTGTGTTTTTCTTATATTGCTTCCCACCCTTCTGGGAGGAGGGATTGCTTATCTGGGCAACAGCCAAGAGCAGCACAGATGCTTTCTCATGCTTAGACACAGGCCATGGGAGGAGAGGGCTGCAAGCATGCATCTATTGAACGACTCCCTTTTGGGCGAAGAAAAAACATTTTGGCTGCTTGAGACCAAAGCAAGAGAGTTTGGAGTCCAAGTCCCAATGCTCCAGTCTGGATAGACAAGCTCTCTTTAGCTCTGCCCATGTCCACGAAGGAAATGAGGAACGGCTTCCCACCCCAAACCACCCTGCTTCTGTCTGTCATGTAGGTGAGGGACTCTGAACTCAAGATTTCCAGCATTGCAGAGGGGAAAAAATAACGTAAGAAGCCACAATTTCTCAGAGCAAGGTGAGCTTCTGGCTTCCACGCCGGCCACATAACCGCTGTTGCTCTTCCCGTACGGAAAACAATTAGAGGCATAGTAGGAACAGTGCTCCCAAGTGATTGGCTATCAGCAGACGAGGGCTTGGATTGCAGAACTGGCCAACAGGGACATTCCCCCTTCTGGATAAATCTCTTTCATTCCAAGAGCAGAAAAGTCTGGATCATTCACCGCCAGCAGTGGACCTCAGTGCTCCAGGCAAGGCCAACTCAGCAGCAACCCTGCTCTCTGAAAACAAGCGTGAAAGGAGGGCTCTTTCCTCCTTCTTTTTTACCCAGCTGTTTCCCACCAGATGGTGAGTTGGGGCAAGGGGAAGCCTTCTGGATCAACCACCATCTTTCCCCGGTTTGTATTGTGGCCACACACACACACACAAAGATTGTAGCAATTCCATGTCCGACCCAGGGGAAGTTCTCCTCGAAGGACGCCAAAACAGGGAAACTGCCATGGACATCCGATAAATTCGTTGCCGACGGGCTTGCTCCTACAGTGCTTTGCCATCTTGGTCGCAGGTGCTTAGAGACGGAAAATGATCACCTGCAGAGTTAAGGGCTATTTTCCTCATGCACAGATGCCGGATAGTAGAGCCGACAGCCGGCGTTCAATACACATTTTACCTGGAAAGAGAAAGGAAATGGGGAAAATGAGATTTTTGGGGGTCAGCTGTCCTTGCAGCAACACCAATATCGTCCTTGTTCACACACAACACTAAGCCATGGTTTGGCACAGCTGTCTCAATCTCTATGCCCCCCAGACATGGTTGGAGTCCTCTCCCCATCTACCTTGACCATTAGCCATGTTTGCTGGAGGTAACGGGAGCTGGAAGTAGAACATCAGGAGGGTGCCACACTGAGGAAGGCTGGTTTGAGCATCATCTGCAAGAGCTTTTGGGAGTCTGAGAAAAAGTTTGGACTTGAGCACTCTCAGTTTCACTTTCCCCAATTACTGGCTTGCCGTGATGTGCAAACCAAGACTTGCAGTTTAAGGTAAACTCTAGTTTGCTGAATTTGACAGCTTTGTAACCCATAGCTTGAAGGTGGCTTCTTTTGCAATTGCATGCATTTGGAATCATGAAATCCTGGTTCATATCTAATGATAAAGCCAGGAATCAAGACAAGTGAAACAAAAGATTGCTTTATTCCTTGTCTCAGCTGCACAGATGTTGGGGGTGGGGAGTTTAGCATTACTGGTGAACCAGGCACGCATATGGATGGATGTATAATCCACACTTTTATAAACATACTTCAAGACAGAGTAAAAGGTAAAGGTAAATGATCCCTGGATTGTTAAGTCCATTCAAAGGTGACTATGGGGTATGTTGCTCATCTCGCTTTCAGGCTGAGAGAGCTAGCGTTTGCCCGCAGGCATCTTTCCGGGTCATGTGACCAGCATGACTAAACCGCTTCTGGTGCAACAGGACACAGTGACGGAAACCAGAGCACACGGAAATGCAATTTACCTTCCTGCTGCAGCAGTACCTATTTATCTATTTGTGCTGGAATGCTTTCGAACTACTAGGTTGGCAGAAGCTGGGATAGAGCAATGGCAGCTCACCCCATCATGGGGATTCGAACCGCCAACCTTAATATTGACAAGCCCAAAAGGCTCAGTGGTTTAGACAATACCACCCGTGTCCAACATCAACACATCGAGTACAACACACAATAAAACCAGCATAAAACCACCAACAGATACTGATTACTGATTGGCTAAAAACAGATGTTCTAATGAAAGGAGGGATTGGTTCCTGCTGAATCACTGCTGGCAGCGAGTTTCACGGGGCACAACCTGCCACGTTAAAGGCTTGGTCTCTAGTGACAGCCAACAAAACCTCAGGGATGTGGGGAACCATTAGAAGTGCTCCATCAGATGATCTCAGTGATTGAGGTAGAACATAAGAAATCAATCCCTAAGGTGTGTGAAGTTGATTAGAATAAAGTAGAAACTGAAATGTAACAACCAAGACTGCACTCCTATAACCCTGTCCTGGGATGAAGTCCAAGGGGCCTTCTGATTGGCAGGTAGAGGACTGCACTGTAAAGGTGTTACAAGGTTATGAAATTTCCTTGCATTACACTATCCTGAACTCTGATGTGCCTCCAGTTGGGGAATTACAGATTCTCCTTCATTGGTGGTTTTTAGGCAGAGGCTGCCTGGCCAGCTGCTGGGGTTTTTTAATGTTGGACTAGATGAGCCTTGGGATCCCTTCCCAACAATTCTACAGTTCACTTGATTTTCTACTGTCCTGCTCTTTTATTGTTCCTCCCATTTGCTCTGCCTATGATCCACTCACTCCAACTGCATTCTCATTTAAGCTAGGAGGATTTAACGTGGGATTGTTTGCTGTGCCTTTTAGTTTTTCAGCTCCTCAGAGTCTCCCCTCTGTTAAAGATGCACCTGCACAAGCACTGCTTTTATATTTTATTTTATAAAAAAAACCATATGCAGGAAAAGAAGCAAGATGATTTCTGAGCAGTGCTTTACCAATTAGCGTCAGGGAACGCCCCACAAAAAGAATACGGATGGCACGGCCATACTATACCATCACATCTATACTTTTTTACTTAAAAAAAAAGAAAAGAAAAAAGCATTCCCCGATCCTTACATTTATTAATGTTCTCAATGTCGCCTTGCTCAGTGATGATGTTCAAGAGCCCCTCCATGAGCAGCAGTGCCTTGTGGTATCGTTGTGCACAGTCTTCTCTGTGATGAAACATCTCATCCAGCGCTGCTGCCTGAACCTGGAGAGAGAATGCCTCCCGTGGTTACTCTGCCAGCAAATATAACGCTTGCGCAACTCTGCCTCAACAGACTGGATTTGCACATAAGCAAAGATTCACACCCCCACCCGCATTGATCGGCTGCTGAAAAGCATAGAATGCATTTGCACATTGCCCTCTTAATAAGCCCGCATCTCTCTGCTGTGGCTTTCCGACTCCAGTTCACTGCCAGCAGGGATAGGCAAAAGGGGCTGATTCTGCTGCACTCCTGCAGGAAGATCCTGTGAACTGAGGCATCATGGGGAGCATCACCTAACTATTTCAAACTAGGAACTTGCCTCTCATGTGGATTTTGCCCAAGGAGAGCATCGTCAAAAGGTCTATGCAGAAAGCAGGAGATTGACAATAGCAGGGAGTTCCTTCCTGTTTTGGCTGCTTGGGGCGGGGGGATGCAGGACGTTCAGAAGAGGCACCCAGAAAGGATGCTTAAAAATATGCTGAAGACAGCAGAGGGATGCGACTGGGGAGGCATGGCTGGCACTAGGGATTGGTACTCTGCCAACGCCCAGAGGCTGGTAAAAGTTCCTGAAGACCATTTTCACTCAGAGCACCCAGGGAGCTTTTCTGTCTAGTTCTGCTTCCAATCTCTCTGGGGTACTCTGTGCAAAGAGGACTCTGTGGTTTGAGGGAGTGCAAAAACCCCAAAGATACGCCAGAGGGATGCAAAGTGACCATCTGATGCTGCCTTATATCTCCTCAGGTCACTGGTACATCTAGGCTAGTTCTAGATCTACTGTGTCCATTCCAAGGTTTCCCCAAGTTACTGGAGACCCTTTTATCCCAGGATTGATCTGTCTGCATGCATTCTACCACCATGAATACACACAGCCCACAAAAGGTGCAAAGAACGCACTCCCAGAGAACTGTGGGGTTCTCTTTCGGTTTGCACGGCCCTTGCTGCTACTGCTACTTCAGGTGCATATGTGTTAAAATTCTTATTAGGGCCCCTTCGTATCCTGCAGAGAGGTGAGGGGAAATGGTGCTTGCCACGGGGTTGGGCTGAGCCCTAGCCCATCCCTAGGGCTCAGCAAATGCCACCATACTAACCCCCAAATACTGCACACATGCAACCCAGTATACATGAGAAGCATTTCTCCCTACCATCTGCACGGCGTGGCTGAAGATGAGCTTCTCGGCCGTGATGCTGTTGATGCGATCCATGAGCTTCTGCTTGTCCAATAACCACCTCTGCAACCTCATGTTCAGGCAATGGCAGGAGGAAACACTGGATTTATACAGATCGTTGAGCTTCCTCACAACTAGAAGGAGAAGAAGGGGTGGATAACGCTACTTTACAGGACGGCTTCCGCTTCTGGCCACTCCTTATCCACATCAAGAGTCTCTCGCCACAGTGTTTGCAAAGGGTGACCAACACAATCATTGTCAACTGACTGCGCATCATTTGATGGAGGTTTGGGGAACTGGCTTATTGGGGGAATGGCTTCCAATTGGCGCATACAAAGGACTCCCAGGTGCCTGAGCCTATCTGAGCACTGAGGTCCTCAGAGGCCCTTCTTTGAGCGACCTTCACTGTCCCAGGTACAGCATGTGACATCTGGGGAGAGGGCTACTTCACTGATGATGACAATGATACCCTATTTATGAGATGCCTTCCATAAAGAGGTTAGTCCATCGGGTGTCTCCTCTCTTAAATTTTAGGCACCTTTCAACTTGCCTGAGATGATGATGATGAATAGCAGATGTTCATTTTATTTGCTTTGGTTTATTATCTGAAACCTTAACCTCTGCTGCAGCTGCTAAAAATGCTGCTAATAAGAATAAAAATGCTGCTAAGCTCCCCCCCCCCCCACGAGGTTTCTTAACACAAGCCTTTCTGGTGTGCAGCTTTGGAAACATAACTTAAAACTGAGAATGGGGCTGTGCAATCTTGAAATATCATCATCAACAACATCACCATTTTATTTGTATGCACAAGCAGAATCTTCTTCCACAGCAGAACCCAGAGAGTTGCAGCAAAGAATAATCCTTTTCAGCCATAAACTCTTCCAAGATTCTCTCCCAACAGCCAGTCAGCATTCTGTGGCCAGAATTCTTTGCTTGCCCTGTCCTCATTGGGCCAACTTAGGCTTACTGCTGAAGGCTGCCCTCCACAAAGACTTCTGATACGTATGCAAAGCACTGAGTTCCCCAAGCTCACCAATATCCCTGGTCTTGTGCCCTAGATGGTGCTGTAATACGATGCTTACGTATATGTAAACATCATTCCTTTCTGTGGACTCTGCCTTTGCCTCCAGTACCCGCAGAGAATCCCGTGCCAAGGAACAAAATGATTCAGCCTGCTGAGTGACTGTGTGTTATTTAACAGCAGAGGCACAACATGTAATTATTAAGTTGCACCCACATCAATTATCGTTAAGCCCTTGCACATAGCTAAGAGCTGAAACATTCAGATCAGGCGACGTGTTTTCCAGACGGGCAACTGGAATACATGTGGAGACCCGTAGCACCGATCACATTTTACAGAGTGCAAAACACAAAGCAAAACAGTGCTGTCCCTAATTTGAGAGAGATAGAGGAAGATAAAAACAAGTACGCACAGGACAGATTGATCTTGTATGCTTGGCTAACTCAATTTTCACTTCACCCTGGAATGTAATAGCAGGGGGGCCGGGGGAGAAAGAAGTAGGACCTCTCTGAGTATTGCCTGAATACTGCTCAAACTGGCAGTGCCTCTCTGGAGTCTCAGGCAAGGGTCTCTCATCCTCTGCAACTAGACCCTTTTAATTTCAGGTGCTGGGGACCTTCGGCACGCAAAGCCTGGACCACCTAAACACCACCTCTTGTCACACTGTGGTCGGCATCGCCACCTGTCTGTGGCCAAGCAAACTGCAGCATGACAACACACTTGTGTTTTATTATATGTAACAAATGCATCAGTTCTGATGGCACAAGAGTTGACAGTGATGAACACGTTCTCTCAATATAAACAAACCACTTTCTCTCTCTTGGTGTCTGTCTGTTTTATGCCTTATTTTGTTTTGGCAAGTTGTCATTTTGTATTTGTATGATAGCTCAGGGTTTCAAAAGCCGGAAGTGGCCAAGGCCTCTTGGGACCTCTGAGAGGGGGGGCCGGGGCTGGACATGGATAAAATGCCATCACTGGATGCAAGGATTATTTTTCTGAGCAGGTATTGTTCACTGCAAAGGTGAGAGAAAGGGACAATTCTATCAGCATCACAGGAGATAGATGCTAAAAATATAGGGGCATAGCAAGCTAACAGAAGTGTGATTAAAGAATGAAAACGTAAGATGTGTATACTGTGAAAGTGCATAAATAAAAAAAATTAAAAAGAGAAGTTGGTTGCAGCCGATGGTAGTCTTAATCAGAGTCGACTCACAGCTATTACAGTGGTGCCCCGCAAGACGAACGCCTCGCAAGACGAAAAACCCGCTAGACGAAAGGGTTTTCCGTTTTTCGATGCGCTTCGCAAGACGAATTTCCCTATGGGCTTCCTTCGCAAGACGAAAGCCCATAGGGAAATCTCCAGGACAGCGGGGAAGCGCAGCGCGTCTTCCCCACTGTCCTCGGACCTCCTCCGAAGGCTGGCGGTGGGGCGGAGAGACCTCCTCCCGCCGCCAGCCTTTGGAAGGCTGCTCCGAAGGCTGGCGGTGGGGCGGAGAGACCTCCTCCCGCCGCCAGCCTTTGGAAGGCTGCTCCGAAGGCTGGCGGTGGGGCGGAGAGACCTCCTCCCGTCGCCAGCCTTTGAAAGGCTGCTCCGAAGGCTGGCGGTGGGGCGGAGAGACCTCCTCCCGTCGCCAGCCTTCGGAAGGCTCCTCCGAAGGCTGGCGGTGGGGCGGAGAGACCTTCTCCCCGCGCCAGCCTTCGGATGGCTGTCCTGAAGACTTGCGGTGGGAGGAGGGTTTTCCTTCCCACCGCCAACATTCAGAATGCTGTTCTGAATGTTGGCGGTGGGGAGGAAGAACCCTCCTCCCACCGCAAGCCCCGGGAACAGAGGAGAAGCGCTGCGCGCCTTCCCCTCTGTTCCCGTACCTGTCCTGAAGGCTTGCGGTGGGGAGAAAAGCCCTTCTCCGCACCGCCAGCCTGGCAAGCGGTCTCCATAGGAACGCATTAATTGATTTTCAATGCATTCCTATGGGAAACTGTGCTTCGTAAGACGAAAAACTCGCAAGAAGAAAAAACTTGCAGAACGAATTAATTTCGTCTTGCGAGGCACCACTGTACTAATTTTAGTGGGTCCAACCTAAGTAGGACTACCATGGGATACAACCCACAACCAGGAATTCCCCTGTGTGCGTGCATTTGAAGACGAGTGCTTACTTTGTTTGACAGTGGAGGAGAGGCACAACTTGCCTGCCCGGATCTGGTCTATGGCCATCTGCAGGCCTGCGGACAGCAACTCTGCTACTTTCAAGTACAGCACCAACTGTTCTGCATAGCTGAAAAAAGGAAGCACCAGCAGATTAATGGAGCTGCCATCCACACAGCTGCAGAGGAAGAGGCACAAAGCTGCTTGGAGCCCAAGCCAGGCCATTGCAGCTCTCTCGGGGACCTCCCCAAACATCACCCTTTACCTCCATTCTTTGCTGAGCAGGCTGATCTGGTCAGCCACGACGCTTTCCTGGAGCTGGTACTCGGAGGCCACCGAGCTGCTCATCTCGCTGGTGTTCCCTTTGACGGCCGCTATCTCCATCACATAGTGGACAAAGGCCAGGGTGAACCGCAGGCTGCGAAGGATGTCCGTGTGCTCTTGCTGTAAGCGGGGAGACAAAGGGAGACGAGGTTTCGTTAGCAAGCCAGCTCTAGAATGCAGAAAGCAGCAGATTCACGGAAAGACCAACGCCTTGTCCTAGGCTGTGAGCTTTACACTATGAGTGGGCAACCTTTCCCCTTTCGAGGGCTGCATGCCCTTGGGAGTCATCGGGGGGGGGGGGGCTCCAGCAGGCCTCCTGTCCCTCAGCCTCCACCTGGCATCAGGCTGCCTCACTGGGACAGCAGGGAAGCGGGCCTCCTTCCATCAGCAGCGTTGAAAGACATGCTCCATCAGGTACTTCCTCTGCCCCTGAACTGTTCCTATGCCAGATGGTCATTATTTAATAATCCGCTTTCCCGCGCCTCTTCCCTGCCTGTGCATTTCCCTTTGTGTGTAGTTCTGTTTGTTTGTTTTTTGAAGATCACACTCCTGAGAGCAGCGACTGTCCTGCTTTAACTGATAGTAAGCCACTCTGGAAGCCTTTTTGGCTGAAGAGAGGGATACAAATGCTCTAAAAAAACCCCTGCTGTATGGCCTTTAACCAAGCCAGTTGCTCTCTCACTCAGAGTCCAATATAGTCCGCAGGCTTCTTTTAATAAACTGGTTTGCATTAAAGATGCCAGAAACATATTTGTTGTTTCTGCTGCTTCATAGGGTTATTGGCAGTGCACTTTTTCTAGAAAAAGAGGTGCCGGTACTCATGAAGTTGTTATGGTAAGTGTCACACTTTTTAACAAACAAAAAAGAGGTGCCAGTACTGCATAACCCTCTGAAAAAAAGAACTGGTTATTGGGAAGATAAGTCTGGGGGAAGGGGGAGAGAGTTAGGAATGCCCCTCTGAGCTCAGAGAAGGAATGGCTGTGGGGATAAGGTCTATGCCAACACTCTCCCAGGCCACGGTTAAGAAAAGTGGAAGGAAGAGGCAGGCTGGGTGGGAAACATGAACACACGCTCCCAGGGTGAAACTCGAAAAATTAGAATATCGTGGAAAAGTTCATTTATTTCAGTACGCCATAATCATCACAAATAAAGGCTTGGCATATCTTGCTTTGCATGTCATGAGTCTATCTCATATATTAGTTTCACCTTTTGTGGCAGACGAAATTGATTGACTTTATGGGACTGGCAGAATTGACTGGCAGAATCCGTGACCAGGGAGAAGAATCGGCAGAAGAAGAATGGAAGAAATTTAAAGATTATTTGCAAAAATATTGTAACATCAAGGAATACTGAGTGATGTTGGATTGAAATTAAGGGGTTATCAGCTGTAATGGTACAAAAGAATATGAAAAAAATAGTTCTTTTTTGTACATAAGTTAAAGTATAAGTTACAATAATTTAAGAAGATGGATAGAAAATAAGGTTTATAGCTGTAATGCTATGAGATAAGGATTTGCTGGATGAACAATTTGAACTGGAATACAAGAAGGGGAGGTATGAGGAGGTCAGGGAAATATGTTATTGGAAAATATGATATGAAATTTATGTGTTTTTAATATTTTTTCTTTTTAACTTTTTTCTCTTTTTTCTTTTTCTTTGTGGTTTGTATAAAATGGAAAATTTTAATAAATATCTTTTTTTAAAAAAAAATATTAGTTTCACCTTTTAAGTTGAATTACTGAAATAAGCGAACTTTCCCACAATATTCTAATTTTTCGAGTTTCATCTGTAGTTCATCAAGGGGAGCCACAGGTGAGGAACATTCCCGTGGCTCCCGCTGTGGTTCTCATTCAGAGGGAGCCGGTGCCAAATCAGCAGATGCCTTTACGGGCCTGCCCACTCACGGAATTAACGACTTCAAAAATTAAAAAGCTGGGATTGAGACTTGTGCAGAGCCTGTGTTTGCACAGCTCTATAGAAACTGCTGAGGGTCTATAAATAGAGATGAAACAGTGACCTACTTTCCTTCCACTGCCCCCTCCCCCCTCTTCTCCCTCCCATCACTTTCATCTAGGTGCACATTTGCCAGAGGTTTTCGTTCAATTCACATACAAAAGGAGTGGGTGGGAGGGCTTGATGTCTTTGAGCTCAACAGCAACCTGAACCGAGTGAGTTTTCAATTTTTTTTTTAAAGGGTTGGAATCCCATATCTCCGAGCACCGGCACAGCCAACCGCATGGATTTTGTTTTCATCTGTCTCCCTAGCCCAACTCCTTTGCACACTCAGGAGATAGCAGCTTGGAACATGGAGAACCACCTCTTCGGCCAGGATCACTGGTTATTTTTAAACACGCGTGCAGCTTTGCAGACAATGCGAAAGAGCAGATCTGACTCAAGAACTGGAAATGGTAAGAATGCAATGCCCTGGTCGCTTGGGGGTGGGGGTGGGAATCAGGCTGCTGTGACTCAAAGAGCCTGACATTCAGTCTCCTTCAGAAAGCACCGGCGCGATCCAAATATCAGGTGTAATTCAAGCTTTCACTACTGACGAGACAGCATTCTGACAACACTCCACTAACATTTCACTAGGTATTTATTACCTAGCAACGGTCTCAACTTTTACGGTTCAGAGCTTTCAATTCTACTCTCCTTTCCAGATTCGCAGGCTTCCTCTAAAGACATTCTCTTCTTCCTGTATACAGATGGAAAACTGAGGCTGGCTTTATTCCTCACCGAGCTCCTGGCTTAGTTGAGAGGCTTCCCGTAGCCAAACAACAACAACAACGACAACCCTCCACTCCATTCATGGGAACACAAGCCCCAATGTGATGCTGCCTTTCCTTCACTGTCCATAGCAACCAAATGAGCCAAGGGAGAGCCTTCTAATAATACAGGAGGGAAGTTTTAAAAAGGCCTCTTTTGCTTGGAAAAGGAAGCAGCTGGGAGTCAAGTGGCAGCAGCATATATCACAAAGATGAATGGAAGGAAAGAAACTGCAAATACATAGTATTCAGTGATAATTAACACTGCAGCTCTACACACACACACACACACACACACACACACACACACACACACACAGAGAGAGAGTATTATCCCCAGATGTGGTGCCTAAACGACTTTTGGAACTCCCTCCCACTTGACCTTATTTAACATTTCTAAGCTACACGTATTGCCTGCAAGTCCCTGGAAGCAAAAGTCAATTAATAAAAAAAAAATTGTTAACAAACAAACTGGCAGCCATAAAACGATGCCCTAAATGACAGTGTGCCATAGCAGATCAAATACTGGACTACAACCATGGAGATCTTGGTTCAAACATGATGGAGATCTTGGTTCAAATCCCCATTTGGACACAAAGCTCTTTTAAGTGGCAAATAACTCCCCTAGCCTAACCTACTTCACAGGGTTGTAAAGACTGAAGACGACCTCAGAGGGCAAAGATGCTAAATATTCACCTAGATCAGGAACACCGGAAAGCCGCATGACGGCGGAAGCACTGGAGAGCTTTACAATACAACATCTTAAAGTGGGGTAGCTAGAATCTTTTTTCCAGCAATTGTTTCCATATCTCATGATTTGTGCAGAAGTAGCAAACAGAGACAGGATGGGGAGCTGCTGTGTTGAGCTACGTAAGCGACTGGAGCCCCACCTCAGCGCTGCTGAACCCCCCATGACACTGACAACATATTTTTGTTCTTTTACCTCCCAACAGTCACAAGGACCAGCATTTTGCTTTTAATAAAACCCAGGGAGGCCAAGAATGTTAACTTCCACACCAGGCACCCAAACTGTCTGTGTTTGACAAGGTGAGAAATGCGAGGAACACTGATGAACCTGTGGAGGACCAAATGAATTTCCGCCTCATGTTTTAATCTTGGGTCTCTGGGGTGGGTGGGGAGGTGGGTTTCAACTCACTTCCATGAGCGTCTCCTCCGGTAGCTCGGGTGCCTCAAAGGTGACTGCTCCCTCCAGGTTGGCAGTGATGGGGTCAGCAAAAGTATATCTGACGCCTGATGGGGCTTCGAGCACATCCCCACCAGCGCTCATGATGAAGTGCCGCCCGCTGAAAGACCCTCCCGAACTGTGAGAGCTGGAAGATCCCACTAAAAGGGTTGAAACACAGAAGCAAAAGTTACCTAGATGTGACTCTTCGGGCCAAAGGAGAAAAACAAACACACACAGTTTAATTTATTGATTCAGATTAAGCTCCAGTTTAGGGCTCATCCAGGATTCCTTTTGTGCCATGTTTCTGAATTTCAGGAATTTTGGGGAAACCTGAATTTCCGCTTGTTCTGAATCAGCATTAAAGAGCAGGTTTTCCTGGGGAAAGTTAGACGGGGTGCACTCAGACAAGGAGCTTTAAAGCAGGGTGAAAGGTAAGTGTGGACGAGCCCTTAATTGTGACATTTTAATCCTCAGCTATCCTTATTAATCCCTTTCCACCAAGCAAAGTCCAAACACAGCCTTATTTCATAGGACTATCATCCCAATGACAATGAGAACGGCAGTGCTTGCAAGCAAAGCTCCATGTGAGCAGGAGCTTCCTCATTTATGGTGCTTCTCCTGAAATAAAAATAGTCTCCATGTGTGCACCAGTACTCCAGTGGGTACCCAGAACTTAGTGAAGCTTTGGGGTGGGGCAAATCTCCTGAGCTTCCTTAGATCTCAAAAATTCACAATTTTTTTTTAAAAAGGAAGGTGTCTGTATAATTGCTTGCTCAAGATCTGTGACATAACAGGGAAGCAAGTCTGTCAGGCGGCTCAGAGTGTGTGTATGTGCATGTGAGACACTAGATTCCTTGTTCCTAGAATACACACATCCCTGAGTTAGGACACAAAGCCAGGACAGTAACTATGAAGATAACTCCAATTTTCTTCTGGACAGCAGTATCAAGATGGCAGGAAGAGCTCATTACCTGAAAACATTCTGGTCCTGGTGGTCTGCGGTGGGGTTGTCCCACTGGGAGGGGAACCAACAGTAAAGACCACTGGGGAAGGGCTTGCAGAGCCGCCATCCCTGGCCCCAGAGTGTAAGTTTCCTCCACAGACAGCAGAAGGAGCTACGAGGAAAGAATGGCAAAAAAAATTGGCTTGAGTTAAGATTTTATGAGAGCCATAAAAGATATCAAGATAGAAACACAGTCAGCCTAGAAGTTAAGAGTGTTGATGGGACTATGGTTCAAATCCCCCCAACTAAGCCATGTAGCTCACTGGGTGTTTAAGCCAGTCACTTGCTGTCTCTCAGCTTAGCCTACCTCTCAGGGCTGTTGTCAGGATATTATGGATTTGTGGAAGAGGGTGAGGGAAGAGAACCCTGTGAATAGCTCCTCCAATTCTAGTAACTAAACAAAGGAGCACAACAAAAAAGGAACCCCAGAGTTTCCCATCTCCCCGTACCTGTGATTTCCATGGGCTTCTCATTGTTCAGACTGTCATTGCTTCCAGCTTCCCCAAAAGCAGCTTTGAGGAGGAGATCAGTGAGGCGACCGGTGCTGAGCGACCTGGAGGAAGGAGAGAAGCAAGACAAGTGAATGTGAGGGGACGGGTGGATGCACAGGTGTTGTGGATTTCTGCTCCCTAACGGCTGGTTGCAGTGAAAAGTGCAGTGGCCTTTAAAGAGGGACAAAAGGCCTCTCTAGAACAGGCATCCCCAAACTTGGCCCTCCAGCTGTTTTGGGACTACAACTCCCATCATCCCAAGCTAACAGGACCAGTGGTCAGGGATGATGGGAATTGGTAGTCCCAAAACAGCTGGAGGGCTGAGTTTGGGGATGCCTGCTCTAGAAGACATCTGAAGGCAGTCCTGTTTAGGGAAGCTTTTAATGTTTGATGTATTACGGTATTTTAATATTTTGTTGGAAGCTGCCCAGAATGGCTGAGGAAGCCCAGCCAGATGGGCGGGGTATAAATAATAAATTATCATCATCATTATTATTATTATAGAACATCAAGCCTGCAGGCCAGGAGGGCTCTATCTAAGGCAAAATGGAGCCCACCTTAGCTAGCAGATGCAAGCTGGCTTGCTGGCTGGGGAGCTATACTGAATGTTTGGAATGGAGCTCAGCCTCAGCCCCCAAGAGGGTAGATTTGCAAGGGCTGCCTCAGACCTGCCAATGAGGCAGCGGATTCTGGGTAACCCATCAGCCTAAGCCTGATGGAAACTGTAGTCCAAAACATCTGAAGGACGCCAGCCTGGAAAAGACGGCTCAATTGTTTTTTAAAAAGCCAGTTTTTTTAGAGAACAGGTGGGAATCTGCAGCCTCCTTTTATGCAACCCCCCCCCCCAAGTTCTCCTGAAACCATCCCGTTCTCCTGTCCTATCAGAGCTCCTCCCTTCCTCTCTATTGTTCCTGGTTTCAAAAAAACTGCTCCCCACCTATTTTTCCTGGGTAGCTTCAGAACAAATGGAAGCAGAAAGCTCGTCACTTAGTTTTTCGATAACAGTAAACAAAATTGATGTATCTAGTTTTGAAGATATAAGACAGTTAGTGACAGACTGGCTGCAACACCACCAAGGAAATGATGTCTTGAAAATAGATAAGAAAAATGGATTTGGTACAGAAATTTCAAGGTTTGAAAAGGACTTACTGGAAAATAATGTGAAGTTACTTTCTAAAATGTATAAATTGTTGCTAGAGTGGCATACTAAGGACGAAGAAGTTGAATCAGTAATGATAAAATGGGCACAAGACACTGGGCACAATATTCAATTTTCATCTTGGGGAAAATAATGGAGGGAAGACTTAAAATTTACAGCATGCTTTGTGTTGAAGGAAAACTACATGAAAATGATGTATCAGTGGTATTCAACACCTGTAAAACTAGCAAAAATGTATAGAACTGCTTCCAATGTTTGCTGGAAATATGTGGTGGACGTGCAAGATAACTAAAGCATTCTGGGAAATTATTTAAAATGAGCTGATTTTTTTAAAAAAATAAATAAATAGAAAATAAGATAAGCAGATGAAAAAGAAAGATTGATAATGGTAACCACGGAAGGGCGGAGGGAAGTCAAGGGATTCAGAGAATCCTAAATGAGGAGATGAACAATGTGTTTGAATTTTTGTTATGTAAAACTTAATAAAAATATTTTTTTAAAATGATGTATGTTTGTTTGTTTTACTTCCCATGGCTTCAAGGAAAGAATTTCCGTCCCCTGAAATGTCTGAGAATCGAGAGCCTAGATCAGGCATAGGCAAACTCGGCCCTCCAGATGTTTTGGGACTACAATTCCCACCATCCCTGACCACTGGTCCTGTTAGCTAGGGATCGTGGGAGTTGTAGTCTCAAAACATCTGGAGGGCTGAGTTTGCCTATGCCTGACCTAGATGAATACCAAGGAATAGAATCATAAATAGATTAGATCTGGCGCTGGACCAAGCCTCCCCATGTTGGGCAATCCAGGATATCATCAGAGGAAATGACAGGAGGAGGAGGAGGAGGAGGAGAGGAAGAGAGCAATTATGGAGTCATTCCATTGGATGCTAGCCATTAGTGTGGACCTCTCAGCAGTTAAAGCAGGAAAAGTGTGGCATCTCTCTGGCAAACTAAGCTATGCACCTGTTTAGCCTGCCTGAGACAGCACTTCTTGTGTGCACTTGCTGCGCAAGGAGTGTCTCACACGCCTAACTGCTGAGCTTCTGCTCCTCATCCTAAGGAATATGGAAATATGCCTTATACCAGGCCATGCTAGCTCAGTACTGCCCACTCTGATTGCCAGCAGATCTCCAGGGCATGAATCAGGATCCTTCCCCTCACCTTATCCCTGGTAACTGATGATACCAGGGGCTTCCTCTGCTGCCAAAGCTTCTCGTCACCAACCACAGTTGCTGGATATAGGGCAGTGGGCCGAAGCACACTCTCTTGCCTTGCCCCACATGTCCAGCACAGGACATCCCCCCCCCCATTATTTGATAAAAGGAGCCTTCATCCTGTTGCTTCACAGGACAATATCTGACACATGGGCAAAGCAGAGGCAGTCGTGGGAGCTGGTGTGTTGCACAAAAGCCATGAGGCACAGGAAAAGGGGACCATGGTGGAGACAAGGATGGAGATGGAGGCGGCGGTTTGAAGCAGGTGAATCATGGAGACGGGAGCCTATAGCCGTGGAGGAGGCAGGGCTGTAACTCAGTGGCACACAGGAAGTCCCAAGTTCAAGGCTCCGCATCACCACGCAGGGCTGAGAGTCCCCTGCCTGGTCAATGCAAACAATTATGAAGCTAGGCGAACCAATGGGCTGCCCCAGTTTTCTACCTGCCCCTGCTATACCTGACCTTGGGGTGAGGAGATTAAAGGGTTGCTGGCATGTGGAGCCAACGGAACTCCCAGAAAGGGACTGTGAATATGGTTTGCTGGGAATCCTATTTAGCCTGAGAAATAACCAACACAGGAAATTTTGAGGCGCTTTGAAGATTCCTTGATGTGAAATTTAAAAACCACCGCATTTTTCGCTCTATAAGACACACTTTTTCCCTCCTAAAAAGTAAGGGGAAATGTTGTGTGCGTCTTATGGAGCGAATGCAGGCTGCACAACTATCCCAGAAGCCAGAACAGCAAGAGGGATCGCTGCGCAGCGATCCCTCTTGCTGTTCTGGCTTCTGGGATAGCAACACAAAGAACACTCCCCCTGCCCTGAAGAGGCTTCAGAATATTTTTTTTCTTGTTTTCCTCCTCCAAAAACTAGGTGCATCTTATGGTCTGGTGCATCTTCTAGAGCGAAAAATACGGTATGTGGATGCAAGGAGAGTGGCAAATCAGCATCTACCCCCCCCCCAGCCCGGCCCATCATAACAGCAAAACTTGTCGTGTGCATTGTGAATGCCTTTCTGGTCAGCTTCGTACCTGCCCTTGGCTTCTTCCATAGGCCTCAATCCTAGGCCTGCCTGCTGACAGTGGAAATGACCCATGTCCTTCAAGTCTGGCAGAGTCTTGTTCCTTGTCGGGATCATGACGCCCTGGTGCGCCAGGAGGGCAAGCAGGTTTTGGGAGCTTGGGGTTTTGTTGAACTCAAAAGGAGGCATGACCTATTTTTTTTTATTAAAAACAAAAAGTGGGAGAGGAGTGGAGAGAGGTGGTTCACCAGTGTTCAGTGTGAGAGAGTCACTGTTTGCACCATGGCTTATCTCTGCCGCTATTAATAAAAGCCCCCACCCACTCCACACACACATAAACAGGCATTAAATGCAATCACAAACAGGGGCTGCATCTACTACCCCCACCATTTCATAACATTGCCCTCTACACAACCTCCTAAGATCAGTGGGCACCCAAACTTCTCCCCTCACACTCTTTAAAACTTGGGGATATATTTTCCTGCTTGTTGTGGCAACTGTCATGAGCTGCGCTAGATAACACACGGTTTTAACTGCATTTTTAATTGTGTCTTTTAGTTCTTATATTCCGTTATATTGCAATGCAATTTGAATTCCATGGAATATCATTTAGAATACAAAACACAGTACAATAAATATGGGACACAAAAGCGCTATTAAAAATAAACGTGACTGCTTAATATGCCTGCACCTGATGCTCATTTGCAAATCTCTGTCCTAGATTTACAGGTTTAGGAGACCACAAGCGAGAGCCCATTGAAGGCAGGGGGAAAACAATACCTTTGTTGGAGAGCCCATTATGGTTGGCAAGGGGCTCCTCTGCATAAACTCAGAGAACTTTGGCGAGGACCTCAGTGGGCGGCAAGGTTGCAGGCCGTGTGTCTGTGCTGGCTGGCCAGCAGCGGCCTGGTTGAAATGGGGAACCAGAGGATCAGAGTACTGTTTTGTAATCTTCTGCCGGCAGGAATGCAAATCTGACAGGTTGGGAGCACTGTGGAGACGGGAGCCCATCCCTCGAGGGGAAGGGTCAGGCACTGAGGCACCTGGAGGGACGAGAGGGGAAGCAGGATGCCCAGAGTTACGCATCAGCAAGAAAGAATGGCAAGGGAAGGGCAGAAATCTCGAGATAGTGCCAAGGGCAACCTACCAGGTATGGGCACCCGACTTCTCATCTCTGTTCCAAAGGGAGGAGAAGGGAGAACGGTCTGGTCAGGCTGCTCTGGAATTGTTCCAACTGAAAAATTAAAAAGCACATCAATGCACTGACAGACAATAAATTGAACGCTCCCTATAGCAAATATTTCGTTTAGATTACTTATAGCAATATTGCTGTTGTTTTTTAAATCAAACTGGGGCACCGTTATACCAGTCAAACTTCTGAAAACCTACATAGGAAACAATGAGGTTTTGTCAAGATACAATTAGTCAAAGGTTCATAAGCTCGCTTAGGTTATGAGTGCTTTCAGATGTTCGAAGCAAACAGTAAAGCCGGTTTATATCAAGTCAAATCATTGGGACATCTAATTAGAAACCTCGCACTCTTGGTTTCTTTTTGAAAGGAATGAAAGATTTATTTCTTCCAGCAAGGTTTCAGTTGAAGACTTCTTACACCTGTTTAGTTTGATTATGGAACTTTGATATTGCTGCATTTTGTGTTATTTTTATCTCTTTATATTTCACAGCAAACAACTCAGTAACTGGAAAAGTTTCTCTCTCTCTCTCTCTCTGTGTGTGTGTGTGTGTGTGTGCGCGCGTGTGTGTGTTAGTAAAAACAAAAGTATAGGAGCTGAGGCCCTCCACTTGTGTTGGACTCCAACTCCCATCAGCCCCAGTCAGTGACGATAGGAGATAGAGTCCTGCAATACACAGAGGGGTGACAGACCCCCCCCCAACCCCAGGATAAATAAATATATACAATAGCTCAGCATAGTCTGCTGTGATGGCTTCTTCTTTTTCTGAGCTCTCCTCCTGAGATCCTTTTAACAGAGATGCTAGGAATTGAATTTTGGACCCTCAACATGGAGAGCATTGTGGTACCTCTCACTGGTAGTCCCTCCCTTAAACCATTGTCATTTTCAAACGGTTCCCTCTCAGTCCTGGGGAGGAACAGGCACATATGGGACCAAATATAGCTAGGACACTTCCAGACCAGAGTCACTGCTCTAATTATGCTACTATATCTGCATTCACCCACAAAATGCTGGTTGGAATTAAGGAAAGTGCACACACACACATATCGCTGAGGTTTCTAGAATCTGGAATAAGCAAACCCAATAATTTACCTTGTGGGGATGGCGTGTAAGGCTTAGCGCCCCCAAAGGAGAACCTTCTGGAGGTTGGGACAGCTCCATGCTCCCCAGCAGCAAAAGGAGGGGAAGGGCTGGCCTTCATGAAACCAAGTGGGCTGTTGCTGCTGCTTGATCTTCTGACTGTTCCGGACCTAATGGGAAAGGATTTGACCTCCATTATTCCATGGGGAACATAGTAGGCAGAAAAGCAAATGGCGAACAAGCTCAGAAGCATAGGAAGGTACAGAGTCAGGCCAATAGTTCACCCATCTAGTTCACTCATTTCTGTACTGACTGGCATCAGCTCTCCAGGGCTTCAGGCAGGAGACATTACCTGGAGATTCCAGGGACTGAACCTGAGATCTTTTTCATGAGTGGATGCATGCCTCCAAGGCTGGAAACAGTAAAGCTTCCTTCCGCCTTAAGGAGGAGGTGGTGTTGCGGGCTCTCACAACCCCCCCCCCAGGTGTGCAGGGGGTGGGTAGCCAGCCCTGTGCGGCTGGGGGATTCCCGGCTGCATCACTGGCCAGGCTGACCAATCCAGTTGCTCCGGGGGTGTGGCCTGCCCATTAAAGGCAGGACGCAGCCGGAAGATCTCTCTCTTTCCTGCTTCCAGCTGCTCCGGTTTTCCCACCCTCCCGCCCTTTAAGGTATTCATCTCTTTTGAGCTTGCTATGGACTTCGCTTGGTTGCTGTTGAGGGGCCTGGTAGGAATTTTTCCACCTGGCAAATTGGTACCAGCCACTTGGTTTTCACCTACCTCATAGCAAATTGTCACAACTTTTAAGGTTTGGCGGTTAGGCATTGGAATATTTCTGGAAAAGAGAAGAGGGGAGGTAGCGCCATCACCTCCCCCGCATATTGAAGGGTATTCCGTAGATTCCAGGGGGTGTGGCCCTGTCCGAAACCTAGGGAGGTGAGGGCCTAAGGCACGACCCCTATTGGTGACCTCTATTGGTGACGCCCAGGGAGCTCCTAGTTGATGTGCACCAGCAGAACTTCCCCTACTGGTGGTTAACCCTTCCCGGACTCCTTGCAGATGGGCTGGAGTCAGATATAGTTGGTTAGATCTAATGCCTAAGCCAATACCGCTCATCATCTGTAACAAATAAAGTTGTGGCCTTTTTAGCCCATTAACCTTAAATATTTGAGTCATGTGTCTTTATTCTACTAAGGGAGGGGGGGGTTGGGACCTTGCCACGCAACTTTTCTAAGGCTGTAAATCACCTTGGGATTGTCAGATGAAGGGCGGTATAATTAATAATATTAATAATAGTAATATGCAAAGCATGTGCTCTACCTCTGAGTCTTGCCCCTACACTATCATATCAATAACATCCACAAGTCAATGGGGAAAATGGGCCTGAGACCCATGGAACCTGCAACACTAAAAAACGGCACGACCAATGACAGAGGTGCAAGAGAGGCTTTAAAAAGGGGGAAAGGGAGACATTTGCAGCAGAGACAAGAAATGCCACCTTGGTTCTTTATTTCCAGATGAAAGATAGTCACTGAAATACTGTAACACTCGTGTGATACCAGACTTCGCGGCTGCTCAGCATGAGATGATTTTCATAAAGGCCGATGTGGAAGACCTAAGATGGAACTGACAGGACGGATTCTGTGGCAACAGCAGCGGCCTGACTGGAGAAGAATCAGGGTGAAGCCCTCTGAGCTGATGTCTCAGAAAAGGATACCAGGAAGAACAAACAATCCAAAGGATGTTGTTCGCAACAGGTTTATCTTTTGGTTTGTTTGTTTACATTTATTGATAGCTTTTGCTCTAGATCCTTCAGGGAACAGCACGAACCTCAGTTGTTTTTCCAAGTCCTTCACTCTTTAACAGCTGCAGCGGGAACACAACCACAGCAAAAGAACAGAACAGAAAGATTCTCAGAGCAGAAAAGCATCACGCTGCTGGCAGCCTCTGTGGCTGCACTGAGAAGGCAGACCACAGCCTCAGAAAGCTGCTGTTCAAATGCAGCTGTGGTCCCTTTGGTGATTTGGGCTCCGACTGATGTGCATTGTCTCCACCCAACTCCACTGGCAACTTGGATAGCAGCACCACACCGCAGGGGCCATCAAGAGCCTGTTGGCTGGCAACGGACTGGGGTCTAACTGCTTGCCACCTCTTCTAAGGAGAAGACCATTGTCCAGAGCTCAGAGGCTGAACCAGAAAGCAGGGGAGGAATCCACACAGCAAGGAAGTGCACAGACAGGTACATGAGAATCAGAGGGGCATGGAGGGGAGGCTGATTGGAAATGGAGTTGTGTTGATGCCACACGCACCCCTCCAGTATCAAAATGACCACAGGTGGCAATCGATGCCAGGCACTGGTGGCTTGCAGCACAGGAATGTGCACAGTGGCTTCCCTGACCTACGTCGTGGCACCGACACCAGTAATGCAGCAGCTGCCAAAGACTGCGTGGAATGTGAGGGCTGACATGGAAAACACAGAGATGGTAAGAAGATAAAAGTCCCTACCAGAGAAGAATGGCAGATCAAGTTGATGGGATTATGCTAAAATGACCGGAAGAATCAGAAATCAGGAAGACCAAAACTTTAATAAGGAATGGGGAAATTTTATAACCTATCTTAAAAACCATTGTAAACAGTTAAAATCGTTAGTAGGATTGGAATATCACTTATAGTTGGACACAATGGAGATGTAAAAGATCTGGATTATCATAAAAGATGCAGGAGGAAATGATTAACAACAGGACCCACAAAGGGCAGGAGGGAAGTCCTAGAGATTCCTTGGAATCTTGTTTTTTATGTTGTATGTTCGATATGTGGCTGTAAAGCTTTAATCTGAAAAACCAAATAAATAAAGGTGTGAAAAAAACAACAACACAGGAAATAGAGGACAGGTTAGGCAATCAAAAGATGTGTGTTGTAGGACAAGGTTTCTTAAAAAGACATCTGGACAGACATTTTCAGACTACAATCAGTACTGGCTGCGGCCAAGAGGACCTGCAATAAAAAGAATTCAGGAGGGCAACAGGTTGGAGGAGACTACACCAGTGACTCTGCCTATTCAAGGGGTCCATTGCTTCCCTGACCTAGAAGAACTATAAAGGTTTCCAGGAATCTGCCTGGGCATGTTTCAGTTTTGGCTGCTGGCTCCAAGGCTTAATTCCTTGCTTCACCTCCTCTCCTCTGAGCAAGACCCAGTGCTGACCGTGATACTAGCGGGCAGGCACACGTTGTGGAAAGTCTGAAGAGAAACTCACCTCTTCAAATGACTGTACCCTTGAGGAGCCTTGCTTTCTCCTTTGCTTCCAATTATCAGTGGGAACTTGGCCCCCAAAGAATTCAGTTCCACTCTTTTAGAGATGCTGTATTTCTTGTATGACTCCCCCATCCCCACTTGTTTGTGTTTCGGGAGAACCGTGGAGGAGGAAATGAAGCCTGGAATTCCGGAGCACTGCTGCTAGAACAGCGAGTGTGAGAGCCGAGCAATTTCATAGAGGAGGAAGATCCGCCCGCACAGGATGGAAGGAGTCAGTCACACAGCCTGGGGCCATACATCCGGTGCAACTTGACTGTTCCCCAGCTGAAGTTCCAAGCCACAGGCATGGATTGCTCATGTGGCAACTGGATCATGTGACTGTGGCAGAGAGGCCTAAGACGCACGGCTGAGATGCCTTACTAAGCACATGAGCAAATGTAAATAAACACATTCATTAAAGAAAGGAGCACTCTGGCAGGGCCAATATCGCGCAATAATTACAGCCGCAGCGTTCAGGCAACTAATCCAGCCTTGTAAATAGGATCATAAAAGTTACTAGCCTACGGAAAGTTTCACTTGACTACTGTTGGCAGAAGATGAACAGGACAGAAACCCAAGATGAGCCAAATCACTTTGATCAGGGGGGTGGGTAAGTTGGTGGCCCTCCAGGTGTATTTGGACTACAACTCCCAGCATCCTTTATGGTTGTGACCAGGCAAGCTGGGGTTGATGGAAGCTGGAGTCCAGTAACATCGGGAAAACCAGATGATCCTCACCCCTGACTGAGTTTAAAAAAAACATAAAGCCTTTTGATGGACTAGGAAAGTGACACTGTTCCATCAGGAAGTCATATCTATAACTTTTCCAATGCACAGATGCAATTTTTTTAAAAATGCAAATGACAAACAAGAGTCTGAAAACAAGTATTTGTGCCTCACTTCGACCTCTCTTTTATCCCCCACACACACACACACATGGGAGGGAAGGCTTCTCTTAAGAATGCACCTATGGTGACACATGTATTCAACATCTGAAATCCCCCAAGAAAGTATGCTTTGTTCCCCTTCAGAAATATTGCCGCATTAACATGCAAATTCCAAGGAATTTAACTTGGCTATTAAATCAACCAACAAGTTGTTCTGAGTAAGCACTGTCTTACACAGCTCCATGGTTTTTACTCTGCAATAAGATTGCTTAGGTTGCATCCTAAATCCGATATGGTTCATTGAATGATATCTAGGGGCTGCCATACGTCCAGATCTTCCTGGACATTGCCGGGATTTCAAAGGCAGAATATCCAAAAGGTGGTGGGATCTTAGATAAGTCAAAATTGAAAAAAAGAAGCTCAACAACTTTGATAAAAGAACCATGTTAAATGGCGCAACACAGAGTAAAACCAACTTTAACCAGAAGTCCCTACCTCAAGGATCTCCCAATCTAAATTTTGGCAGCATAGGTAGCTAAGTAGCCCAAGCTTTGAACCTGGGACCTTGTGCGTGCCATCTCTCACATCTCTAACTAGGGCTCAAAAAGACCACTGCTTGCAAAACCCTGGAGAGCCACTGCCATTCAGTCTGTAGCAGACTCCAAGTCTGTCTTTGGTATAAGGCAGCTTCCTTTGACGACAATGGAGAAAGAGGAGTGAAGATAACAGAAACAGAGACGGCAGGAATAGAAGAGACAGAGGATGAAGGAATTATGCGAACAAATGCAGATGTATAATACTTAAGGCTCCCCTTCGGTATGCAACTCACCTGGCAGGATTGTACCGTAAGGCTCATTTTGCATGAGGAGGAAGAGGACTGAGAGACAAAGTTTGAAGCATCAAGGGGGAAAATAAGTGAAATGAACACAGTTTTTCCCCTTTAGAATCCCTTTCCTCTCCCTGTTGTCTCCTCTGTATCAAATTTTAGATTGCACTTTCTTCACAGCAGGACCATTTATTGTTATCTAACATGTTATGCATATTGAAAAAAGGAAAGGCATAGATGTTCATGGATGGAGTTCTGAGCACAAGGAACAGCAATGATCAAAGTGCAGAGTCATTTACAAGAGCGGACCATTAGTTGGCCAAATGTCCTCAATCAACTAGAACAAAAAGCCTATCAAAATCCCCATGTTCGTATTGCACGCATTTTTAGCCTTTTAGTGCATCAATGCTCCGAAGGCAGGACGCAACCTATTAGTACACTATAATATGAAAATCCCAAACAAACAGTTCTTAAAAACAAAGCCAGCATAAAGTCACCCAAATGCAGGCTGATATAAAAAGATCTTCAAGGCTTTCCTGAAGTCCAACTAAGAATGAGCCACACTCCAGAGATCCTGGGTCACCACAGAAAAGGCTCTGACCTGGTACACGCCAACCCAAGAGCTTTCACTGGAGTGAGAGAGAGTAGCCTTGAGAGCATGTTTATAGTCATTTACTAAAAAGTTCTTTTGTGACAAAGCACCAAAATGAGATCCCACAGATGAGGAAATGGCAAGACAGGTTCCCAAGGCGTCCCTAATCTGCGTGTAAATTATTTCAGAGCAAGACCATTTCTTAATCCCAGTGAGATCATAATGAGCCTTCAGACAAGCTTGTGAAAAGGATGTTGGAGACAGGCTAATTGCATGCCACTGGACAAGTATGCAATTCTGCAACCTGCCGCCTGGTGCTCCTCCTTCATATCCATGGGGCATACCAGACATTCTCTAGACTGCACCCAGGTGTTCTCTAGATTGCTCATGAACAACCCTCAGGGTTGCTACCTTTCAACACTGATTGATGCCGAGTCAATTATACCAAAGAACATTGGCAGCGAGACAAGAATATAGCCTCCCGGACACCTCAGCGCTATCAAACCCTCAGTACTCACCGTGGGGAAGTGTATTGATTAGGAGACTGAAGGTTCTGCTCAATCCGCCGGTAGTTGTGGATCTGTGTGGGGACTGGGATGGGGACCGACTGCCCATGCTTGCTGCCTGATGAAAACTGCCCAGGCCGGCTGCAGGACAAAAAGCACAGAGCACTTTTAGGGGAGGATGGGTTTTCAGAAAAGTGGAAGGGTCTGTTGAGAGGAGGAAACAGTAGGAAATGTAGGAGCCTGGGAGCAGTGGAGAATTGGATCACAGAAATGTTTACGGCTGCGGGGCAGGGGAGCTGGGAACTGTTTTTGCAAACAGAACACCGGCTGCAGGTTTTGGACAGGGAAGATACATTCAGTGGGCTTCACACTCCTTCCTTGATACAGACACCAACTGCCCTCTCTTCTCCTTGATGCAAGTGGAGAATGCTGCCTCGCTGCTTGCATGCTCAGAGAGGGCACCCAAGGAGACAACAGCAGCCAGGAGGCTCTGGGGTGGTGGTCCTGCAGGCTGCAGCTCAATCTTAGAGCACCTGCTCTGTGTGCAGAAGAAGGTCCCATTGAGCTCAATAGATCAACAGTCTGACTCTGTACAAGGCAGCTTCCTAGGTTCCTAATTTACCGGGGGTTGTTGGCGTTGTCAAATGCCCACCAATTACTGACCCCGATGCTGGACCTGGGAGAACGAAGTTATACTGGAGAACAATATGGTAACTGACACAGTGGGAGAGCTGTTTGGGCCCAGAGAGGGAGAAGGAAAGCTGGCAACTGGAGGGTGTGGTGGTGCCAGTGAAGGGATTTTGGTAGGCAAGTTGTAGAAAGTGGCACATTAGGATTGCCAATGGTTTCCGAAGGAACCCAAATCAAAATATGAGGTCTCCTCCACCCTAGGAAAAAAATGTGGCTTCTGCTAGGTTTGGCTTTCCAGCTCGTTTCTGTTCAGTGCCCTCTCTCCACCCCTATAAGAGTACAGAAGCAACAGTAAGCTCAACAACTCTGGTTGCTCTTTGCTGCTGGTAGGGGAATTCAATTCTCCCTTTCCTCCAGTAGCAAAAGCTCCATGAAAGTATAGCCAAGCCCCAGAGATACTCCATGAGAGTTAAATCAAATCTGCACACACAGAGTCACACACTCCTCTTTTTTTAGGGGGATGAGGAGTGCCAACGCTCTCATCCGATTTTCCTCTTACCCTGATGGGCTTGGAGAGCTGCTGTAAGGAGGGGAAGGAGACGGGGTTCTTCCTTGGCTTTCCAAGCCTGCTGAAGCCACCAGGGAACTCCTGGAAAAAGGCAAGAAAAAACAACAGCAACATTATTTGCAGTAGAGGGAGATGCCAGTGCTTCAGCGAACCTTGCCAAGCCTACTACAAGTTGTAGCGAGAGCTACCAGCTTGGACAGCCTGAAAGGATGATCAGACAAATTCTGGAGGGTAAGACTATCAATGGCGATTAGTCATGCACAATGCTGCTGAATCACAGTTGCCGGGGAACAGGAGCTTTTGCACTCACATCTTTCATGTGGGCTTCCCCTGGTTGGCCAATGAGGGAGAAGAATTTTGGACTAGATGGGCTATTGGCTCCATCCAGCACTGCTGCTCTTGTGTTCTCAAGTTGCAAGCTTCTTAGTCACATTTGCTGTTTGCAACAAATCATTTCTTCGCAACCTTTCCATGCCAGGAAAAGAATTGGCTGGATCCACTGTACACAGCTTGCCCAATGGATTCTCCTGAGCCTCTATGGAGGCTCCCTCAAGAGATCCATGGGCTCTTTACTGAAAGACCACAAGTCAGTGGTAAGAGCGCATGATTTATACACGGAAGCTGCAGAGTTCAGTTGCTGGTATCTCCAGCCACGGTCTCAAGAGAGCAACAAGGGGAAAGACTTTGGAGAGCTGTTGCCAGGTCAGGGACCGTGTTACTGGGACTCTCAACTCTCCAGCAAGCATGGCCAATGGGAGTTCCAAGGACGAGGGGAACGACATCTAGAAGGCCACATGTTCTCATCCCTGGAGCAGACAGTACTACGTTAAGCTGGACAAACGGCCTCAGTATAAAACTGTTCAAGATGGTATCTAACACCAAGTAAGCTGGCAAAAATGTACAAGTCTAAATCAAATAAGTGTTGGAAATGTAAAGAGAAAGGAAGTTCTTTTTATCATATGTGGTGGTCTTGTAGTAAGGTTAAGGCTTACTGGGAAATGATACACAATGAAATGAAAAGGATGTTTAAAATAACATTTGTCAAAACAAAACAAAACAAAAGCCTTTCTCTTGGGAATTATAAGGATAGAACTACCTAAATTGTATAGAAACTTATTCAAGTATGTGACTTACAGAGGCAAGAATGCTACTTGCCCCAAAATGGAAAGAAGAAGTCCCAGAAAAGGAAGAATGGATACAAAAACTTATGGAATATGCAGAAATGGTGGAACTTACCGGGAGAATAAGAAATCAAGTTAACAAACTTTTTATAAAAGAATGGAAATGGTTTGTTGAATATTTACAGATAAATTGTAAACAGATAAAAACACCGGCAGGATTATTGTAATAACCTGCAGCTACATAAGAGTATATATTTAAAGAAGATAAATAAATGAGTAAGTTAAGTTAATTTGGATATGCAGAAGATATTAAAAATAAATTCAAGCAACCACAGAAAGAGGGGGAATGATTGTAAAATCAGTTAAATAAATAACTAAATAAGAAGTATAAATAAAATAAGAAAACACGCACTAAAGATCCTTACCCACTACACATCAGGCTGTCCTGGATAGTTTTTCCTCCTGCAGCCTCCACAGCGATATCACCTAAGTTTTAAAAAGTTCTGAAAAGATTAATTCCAGGCCCATGCAGTAATTACATAAAGAGCACAGGCATGCACAATTAATTCTCTCCCCCCCCCCCAGGTCTGTGGACATGTGAGAACTGCACATAAAGGAGAGGTCTTTGAAGGCCCTCAAATGTTGTGTGAGCTTTTCTATAATTCTTTTTAGAAGAAAGACTGAAGCCACGGAGGCCTCTCTTGCTTCCTCTCTTTGGGAACGACGGCTTCTTCTCAACACCACTAAGGTGAGCTTTTCCACAATTAGGTTAAAAAGAAAGGGTGGGGAACCTGTGGCTCTCCAGTTGTAGCTGGACTCCAACTCCCATCAGCCCTAAGCCAGCATGGCCAATGGTGGGATAAGAAGGGACCTGTAGTTTGGCAACACCTGGAGGCTGCACGTAGAGGTTCAGTACGGACATTCATGCCTACGGCGACCCCATTATTCACCCAGTGGGAAGCTGGCTAGACCTTAGGCATGCAAAAACCAGGTCTTGTGTGACCTTCTGTACAAATTTGTATGACAGGATGGGAGTGAAGACACTTTGCTCATATGCAGAGAGGCGTGATTGCTCAAACAACACAAAAGGTGTCACTGGCCCAAGGCTTGTAATATCTAAAAAGTTGGACCTGCAGCAGGGGCAGAGCGCTCCTGTTCAAGGCACCAAACAAGCCCCATGCTACAGCTGATTCCATTCCTTATGCCTTTGAGCATATTCAGCCCTTGGTGGGCTGTACAATCCCTCAATGACATTTTGAACTTCCCCAAGTCTGCTGCCACCTCCCTGCTTTTGTTTGTGGAGGGTCTCATTTTGGCTAGATAAAAGATTGGCGTTCAGAGAATGAGCTTCCTATTGGGAGCCTGTAGGGTATTTTTCAAAGAAACAATTTCAGTTTTGCAAATCCACGTTGTTGTTGTTTTTAAAAAAATGCATGTGCGATTTCATTTCTGTTTGCAGAAGACAGGAGATTTTCCAGCACTCTGTGGCATCATGGTGTGCTTGTGTCACATCCCTTTGAAAATGTATCAAGGTTGAAACACACACATATGTACACCACAATCTTGCCTGGTGCCTGTGGCTCATCCCAGCGGATAAGTATTACTGAGGGTTCAAACATCAAAAACGGGCACCAACTTGCAGTGCCTCTTTCCCCGGGAACACTGGTTTCAGGGGACCCTGGGCAAAGTGTTCTCTGGAAGGCCTCCTGCATCTCTGGTCCCTCTTGGGAACTTATTGAATGGAGGAGAACTGTGGCACTTCAAGGAGGGACAGGGAATCATCAGTGTGGGCATGGGGGGCACCATTTTCATTCCCCCAAACACCCCCAATATGGCATCACTCTGGGGCAATGAGAGGCCCACCACAAGGAAAAGGACCAGGGTGGGGGGCTGGACAAGCATGAAGTGTGCTCCCTACTAGCTGGGTCCCCAGCACCTGCCTACGAATAGTGGGTCCTGGCAGTGTGCCTTTTTCCAGTTCCTGGACATGTAATTGGATGGCAGGAGCTCCCAAACACGGACCTAAAACACTGGTTCCCAACAAGCCTGCCTGCTCAGCTATCTCCCCACCAACGCTTCTCGCTACAGAAAACCCCAAGCTGAAGAACAAACGATTTCAAATCTCAGCAGCTTTGTGAACAGGGAAGCTGTTCCCCTTCTCCTGTTCAAAGCATGCAACGCTATCTGGACATTAATCTGCCCAAATAAATCTGTTTGCAAAGGGGGAGAGTGGGGCTAACCATGCTAGTTTGGCCCCTTTACTCTCTGCAGTTAGAGGGCAGCTGCCTGCCCCAGGCTGCCTGCTCTGCTCGGGTTACCCTCCCTGCACAACAATGGAAGGAAGGACCCATGGAGAGGGGCAGAGCTCTTGCACTCATCCCTGCTCCTTCCTGTCTCTTATGCGCTGCTGTAGCACGGAAGAGAAATACCTAAATATAACGATATATTACTCGCTCTTCACCTCCCAAGGTCCCAGTGCAAGTCACAGCAATTTGAAATGCAACATTAAAAACAGCTTAAGAACAAATCGCAACCGCGAGAATAGGACGGGTCCTAAAAACATACACCGAGGTAAAGGCTCATATGAGAAAAACTGCACAGATGCCCCTCTGTAGGGCAGGAATGCCCCAACTTTGTGGCTGCCACAGAGAATGCCCTCTCCTGGGCTGCTGCCACCCTGAGCTTCTGATAGCGGTGGAACTACTCAAAAGGCTGCCATTGCTGATCTCAACAGCAGAGAGCGGTTTCCAGATATTTGGGGCCCAAGTCTCTTAGGGCTTTAAACACTAGGGTGAGCACATTGATTTCGGCCAAGACGCAAACTGGCAACCAGCAGGGCTCGTGAGATTATGGTTGCTGTCTCCTGCCTTTGAGGAATGCCCACAACCTCTTCCGCCACACCATCAGCCACGCCTCTGCTTCAAAAAGAAACCAGACTGCTTACTTGCAAACTGGGCTGGCACCATGACGAAGTCGTCGGTGTCACAGGAGGAGTTCTTGCTGCTGCCGCCAGCCGACTCCTTCGACCCATGAAGGAAGCCGGGCTGGGTAGGAGAGGCTAAAACCTTCTCAGGGAGATGTGCCATCTCTCCAAGGGACTGTTCAAGGGAAGGGGAAGGAGAAACAGGAGTGAAAACGCAAACCTCGGAAGAAACTCCTTCTGCAGGCTCTTCCGCACCAAAAAGCACTCCCAGAAAAGGAGTTTCTGCCAGCACATGGTGTCTATGGAACAGCTGCTTCTTTCAAGGCAGTTCTCCAAAGGCCCCAAGACAAAACTATGCCATTTCAGTGGCCCCAGAACCATTGAGTGGTGCAGTCGGCAGGGAATTGGGATGGTTCTTTGACACAGAAAGTCCCCCAGTATGTGGTGGTTGTTATCCCATTATTACCTTACAGAAGTCCTGTTTATGGGGCTAGCGATGTTGTGACAGTACAAAAATTGGCACCAAATTTGCTTTTAGTCTCTGCTTTCTTACGATATTTAGAAGGTTGAAGGAACAAATCTTCAAATTTGCAGGTGGAAATGAGAGCCATATTTTGAGTTGGGGTCGCTCATTGTTCCTTTATTCCCTACACACTAAGCCCCTTCGGGCGGAGGGTGCCATGAAACCGATGGTGCAACCGCAGTTAGAATATAGTGCACATGGTTCTGCTCACTGTATCTCAAGCAAAGGATACTGCAGAGCTGGAAAAGCTACAGAAGAGGTGCAATAACTCCCTTAGGAGGAGTTTTTGGGTTTGTTTTTGAAGTGAGCAAGGGAGGACATGATAGAGGTTTAGAAACTGATGCACAATACAGAGAAAATGTATTAAGCGAACTAGTTTTTCCTCTCTCCAGAACCCAGGATCACCCAATGAAACCGAATAGAGCAAGATTCAGGGCAGACCAAAGAGATAGAGAGGAGGGGCTCTTCCTCCCCCCCCCAGCGCACAGTTATATTGTGGAATCTACTTCCATAAGATGTGATAAAGTCCACAAACTAAGGTGGCTTTAAAAGGGGATTAGACACATTCATAGAGGATAAGGCTACCCATATGCTGCCTCCAGGATCCAGAGGCAGCCTGCATCTGAATACAGACTGCTGGGGGTGCCAAGTGGGCAGAGAGCTGCTGTGCTCATGCCCTGTTTGTGGGCTTTTGAGAGGCATCTGGGCTGGTCATTGTGAGGAAGCAGGATGCTAGACTAGACGAGCCTTCGATCTGAGTGCTTCTGACGTGGGCTGACTTGGGATCTGCCACACACAGCTTAAGATGGTTCTCTCCCTTGAAAATGCCACCCTGCACGGTTGACTGGTGGCGTGGTGGGCACCCAGAGGGGGACGTTGTCAGCAGCCACCAGAATGACCCAGTGGCAAACAAGAGGGAGGAGGAAAACCAACAGCGCTCAAGAGGCGTGCATTGTACTTACGGGAGGAGATGCGAGATGGGACGTGGAAGAGCTGCTGGACGAACTCCCAGACCCAGAGCTCGGATAAGAAGGCATTGGCACAGAAGCAGCTGAAGAAAGAGGGCAGGGGGAGGGGAGAGAAGAAAGAAAGGTCATGCTTTCTAGGTTGTCAACAGCGGGATTAGAACAGCTTTCTTGGCTTCCTCACGCTAACGGATTTACCTCAGGTGCCAGGCGACGTCACTGAACTGAGGCAAGGAGGGGGGAGGGAGAAACAAGTTGGCATTCAGCGCAACTGAATGTGGCAGGTGCTCTTTCGCTTGCCCCCCGTCTGAGATTCTGAAGTCTGAGGCACCATTTTCTAGCTTCTAAATGCCTTTGGTCTCTGTCAGGGGTAGTCAATGCAGACGGCGGACTCCCAGCTCCCAACAGCCCCAGCTAGCATGGCCAATGGTCGGGGGGGGGGGAGTGCAGGCCAACAACGTTTGGAGGGCACAAGATAGGCCCAACCTGCTGTCTGCCTTCTAGAATGCAAACAACGTTTTTTGTTGCAGCACTGCATTAGTGGCATGACTCAGGTCTACTATATTTCTTAAAAAACCAGGAATCCTTTTTCCATCCTCATGTGCAGACTCTTGCGGTGTTGTCGCTTTAAGTATTTTTTAGGATGTGGTTGGCGGTTTTTAATTGGAAGCCGCTCCGAAAGTCCTCAGAGCCAAAGCGCAGGGTCCGAAATAATGTAGACAGTGGTCAAGTACACTTGACAGAGCCTTCCCTAAATGCCCTTTGGAATTCCTTACCCAGATAATCTGGAGTCCTCCAGATCTTGTTGGGACTCAAACCCCCATTGCTCCCAACCACTGGGAGCTGGAGTCCAGCAATATCTAGAGGGTCACAACTTATTCTAATTTATCGATCACCTTACACACATGCCTCAAGGAAATGTATCGAATGCAGCAGAACCAGCTGAAAACAGTTAAACGCCACCAATAAATAAATAAACAGCAGCAGATAAATTTCTGAACAACACCAAATAGATACCCATGGCAGAAACCTAGTCATACTGTTGGGAAAGCTGTTGGAACAAAAAATGCCTTTGGTAGGTTCCAGAAAGGGCAGATAATGGGCATCTGTTGTATCTCAGCAGGAACGCTGTTCCACAGAACAAGGGAAGCAACACTAAAAGCACTTCTCCAAGTTACCGCAGAGCGAGCTTCCAATTTCTTTGGAAGTTGCAGGAGAAGCTCTTCCATAAGCTGCAGTGGTGGATAAGCTGGTCTCTTAAGAAATCTGATCCTGAGCTGTTTAGAGTCTTAGAACCAAAATGTTTGAACTTGGCCCAGTAGAGGACGGGCAAACAGTCCAAATCCTGCAGCCTTTGAGGTGCTGCATCCTGGTGGCAGCTTGCTTTCACAAGCAGCCTGGCTATGGTGTCCTGCCCCACCTGCTCCCTCTGGGTCAGCCCCAAGGTAGCTCCACATGGAGAGCATTGCAGGTATCCACCCATGAAGTTACCAGCGCATGGAGAACTGTGGTGAAGTTCTCCATCCCTGCCCTAGACCTATTGGTATGGCTTCCTCCAATGACATTCCAAGCAAAAGAGAGGGTGGGGAAAAGATAGACAGATATTGTTATGGGAAGGCTTCCTACCATTATCAGACATTTCAGAGGTATCTCAAGCACTGTGTCTGGTTCTTCACACAATTTGAAGAATTTATTATCTGCCGGTCTCTTTCTGTGTTTTGTGTTGGGTTGTGTTTTGTAGGCATTCAATGATGGTTTGTTTGTTTTTAAAATCATTTCTGAGCTGCCTTGAGTACCTCACATTGATGCAGAAAAACAGAACTGGAATACTTTCAACTAAATAAATAAAGCGCGAGAGAAAATATAAAGAAAACTGAGCCCTGGAGCACAGTGAAATTGATTGATTCTGAATTTTCACATCATGTGTGAAAAACGTTTTAAAACATTGCTATTTGTTTTGAAGGGTGGAAGGCTATAATTAATTTTGAAGGGTGTGAAGCTGTAATTAATTAACACACCCCAGCTGTAGCTGTTTTTTCTCTCTCTGTACAACAGCAACAGGAAAATTACCGTCCGGCTATAGCTTCTATTACTCCAAAAGAATGAGATGATGTACTTTTCTCCAGCTGATAACTAGAAGGCTAAGATGATGGTGGTTGCACACAGAAGAAAAATGTTCTCAGTAAAATCAAAACATATTTAATTGATGAAAACATCCCTGGGGACTACCATAAAATGACATCATATTGCTGATGTTTTAACAGCCAGGTGTTCACTTGCCCTGTGAAACTATGTTTTGGCTGCCTGCGCTTAGCATATTTTGGCAGACAAGCACCATTCTGAGCTAAGGCACTGGTTGGATTGGTGTGAGGAAACCAATGGGATAACCCAATAATAAAAAGAGGGAGGGAATTATTTGTACACTGCAAGGGAAGGAGAAAACAAAGCAGGATTTTTGTCTATGCAAGCCTGGATGATAATATGCTCAGAAATGGAAAGAGGGATTAATCAGGATATGCAGTAGCAATGGGTAACTAAAATGAACCATGGAAGGGGGACGGGGAAGGGAAGTCAATGACTATCTTTTGGCTTGAATGTGAAAATTTGAAATGGAAAATTATTATTTTTTTAATTAAAAGAAGAGAACAGGGGAGGGGGGCAGAGCTTAGAGGTAGAGCTCATGCTTTGCATGCCGAACACCTGAGCTCCAGTCCCCGAAATCGCTAGTTAAAACAGTATGAGGTACTAGGTGATGAGAACAGCCTCCTCTGGAGGTTCTACAAAGTCACTGCTGGAGCAAACAGACAGTCTTAAGACTAGATGGCCAAAATAGTTAATAGAGTAAGTTCCTTCCTATGTGGTGGCAAGAACTTCTGCTTTCAGTGACACTCATGTGTGGTGGTGGGGAACCAAGTGTTTGAAGATTTCATACTTGCATGATTGCATACGGAGCGCTTGCCTCATCGCGTGTGCATGATGAAGCAATGGAGGCCCAGCACTCCGCTACACAAACTGCAGCACAGACAGTGCATGACGAACCACGTCTATACAAAAATCATCTTGCTATTCCCACCCAAATCTTAAGGGGAATTCAGCATAGACTTGCTGGTATCTCAGCCAGGACTCACAAATCCACACAGCATTCACGAATGGCTCATTACGACTGCCAAACTATTTACACTGCAGGTATATATGGATATAGATGGGGCACCATCCAGGGAACTGCTTTTGTATAAGTGTGCAGGGTTACATATTCCTCTGGGCAGAGGCCATTCACAAGCACAACTGCAGGATCTCACACACACTCGACCTCTGCCAGGGTTCCCTAGGACTGGAGGATTCATGTTGCATATGACTCTGCACCACTGCAGATGATGGCAAAGTAAAATCCTCTGCCAGGCTAAGGAAAGTAGTCCAGGGCGTTCAGTGCCAAGCAAGAGGTAAAAAGTAGGACTCAGCAAAAGTGAGAGTCTGGGCAGAACAGGAATGAGTCTGGTGAATCAAAGGAAGTAGCATGTGGAGAGAGGCTGGAACAGGAGATGAACAAGATTATTATTTTTGCCCCCAAGCAGGTGTGGGGAGAGAGGGGCAAAGGGATCGGTGGAGCAATGAGACAGAGGGGATAGCTGGTGTCTCCTGCCTTGATTCCTTAAAGCACTTTAAAAGGTCTCTAGGTGAAGATCTGGCATCCTTTAAAAGAAACTAGCTCCACCAACCTGATTATTTCACCTTGAGCCTGGAGAGACGGTGATATTAAACTTGAATTAGGTGTCTCCACCCACAAATCTTCAGATTACCTATATAATTCCTCTCCTCGCAAAAGGAGGCCTGCTGAGTCTCCAAGTCCTTGCTTAATTGAGAAAGATTAGGTCCCAGCTCTCTCCACCACAGTCTGTTCTAAAAATGCAACACAGCTCACTTGGGGGAGAAATCTTCCTTAGATGAACAACACCACAGCTGAACTGTTGAGCTGCGGTGGTTCTGGCCTAGTGAAGGGCTCTGCATTAAGCAACAAGTACATTGGTGAATTTATAAAGTGATAGTGGGGTGGGATTTGTGGGGGACACACACACACACAGGTATTTTAGAGGGGTTCCAATCAGTTCCAATGCACTTTCTACTGATTTGATATGGAAGCCTATCTGGTAGGTAGAATCACATTATTGTAGAGTTGGAAGGGACCACGAGGGTCTTCTTGTCCAACCCCCTGCTATGCAAAGGCTCCAACGCACAACCCTGAGATTAAGAGTCTCATGCTCCACTGACCGTGTGCAGAAAGAGGGAACTAGAAAACTGAGAAAAGTTGCATGTGAAACACTGGGAGGGCCACAACACTTCAAACATAGCAATTCATTTAAGAACTTTTAAATCTACTAACACGGTGCTAAATATTATACCAGCAGTTCAGTTTTTTTTTTTAATATAAAGGAGTTCATTTAAAAACAACTGCAAGTGGAAAGAACTATCTTAAAAGAGGCAGTCTCCCTACTTACAGAAGGCATCCTCACGGAAGAGGCATTATTTACACATGGTAGGGAATACTTCTAGCAACAGTGGCGGGGAACCTGAGTTCCTCCATAGGTTGTGGGACTCCAACTCCCATCAGCCTCAGCTAGCATAGTCAATGATCAAGGATGGTGGGAGTTGTAGTCCAGCATCATAAAAAGGGCTGTAGCATCCCCGACCATTGCTGTAGGATGATGCCTGCGACAATACATCTGAACACGAAGGAAACATGCCAAGTGCTTTAGAAACTGTTTTCGCCCAATAGATTAACAGATAAAACTGAATTAAAACTTTCATGATTTAGCAACTGGCATGTCTTTAATTGAGCTGCAGCTCTAGTCTTACCACTGCTGGTACCACCAATATGACCCCACACAGGTTATTCTTGCCATGCAATATCATTAGTTATCATTAACTGGGGTGGGGGGAGAGATCCACTACACAACTTTTATGGCAAAATGCAAACAATTCTACCCAAGTTATACAGTTTCGTTTTTAGAAAAATATTTATTTTTCATAATTCAGAAATACAGATGTCTCACTTTACAGATATATATAAATAGAAAAAATAGGAACAAAGCATATAAATAGGCTATAAATAAATACAACTGGAACAAACATATAGAAAACAAGTTTCCAGATAATAAAATGAAGGCATCCAAAAAGTCTTGGTGGTGCTGAGAAAAGATAAAGAACTTGCACCATGCCCAGTTTCATTATTGGGTAGGAATATAAAAAATATATATCAAGGAAAGAGAGAATTGTATGAGGCAGAAACTACTGACCATATCTTGGTGGAAGGTACCATGACCAGCGCAATACATTCTCTGTTGCCAAGCTCATTGGTTTCACCCAGCTCCATTGCATCTATCCTGACAAATATCTCTCCAAGGTCTCACAGAGATATTTTCCTATCCTGACACCCTTCTGACTAGAGAGCTGTCTGCACTGTGCACTAACTGAGTGATGGTGTCTTCCAATAACACCACCAGGAGACCAGGCAAAGAGCCACAGATAAAGCAAGTGCTCAGGGAATCGTATGAATAAGACTCTTAAAAGAGGCACAAGTGAGCTGCTCCTGTCATTTATCCATCACATCACAGGTAGCAAGAAATCATAGGATGAAGAGGCCACCTCTTTCCTCAAAATGGTTCCCCTAAACACTGAGATCTCTAGGCACCTTCAGTTCTTCTCTCGAGTCCTGATTAATGCACACACACAAGCAGCAACATGGCAGCCACTCACCACACAAGAGTCACTTGCCACATGGATCTGGAGCCTTTCAAACCTAACACCACAAATCTTTGGAGGGCCTGTCCATGTGCGATGATGATGGAATAGGGGAACGTGGGTTACATCCAACTAACTATTAGAGTAGACCCACTGAAATTAATGGACCTTAAATTACTCATGTCTACCCTAAGCATGAATAACTTGGACACAACTGAACACTGCTGGAGTCACATGATCAGCTGCCTTCTGCTATTCGACTGACTACCATATTACTACTGTTTATGAACTGGGCCTGAGGCCCCTACAGGCAAGCATTAGGACTGAAGTACATGATTACAAGCCTCCGGACAAAAGCCCTCTCGTATACCAAGCACCAAAAAGATGAAAAACTTGAGCTTCTCTTCTCTGTTTGGTTGCGTAGCATAGTTTTCTTTTCTGGCTGGAGGCTGTGACCTGACGAGCTTTCTTCCCGATTCACACCCAGATGTAGCTGTGCCGTGACCTGGGGCGTGCAAGCGCCTGTTGGCATGGGCGTCTCATGGGACCAGTGTCCCAAGGCAGTGGGCTAGACGATGCGGGAGACAGTGGCCGGAAGATGGGAGCCCTTCTCTGCCTCTCTTGGCTTGGCCGTTTTGGCGGGGTCACCCCACGCAGCGGTTGTGAGGAGGCTGGCAGTGAAGGAAACGGAGGCCAAGTCAAGAAAATCCTTTCTTGCTTCTGCGGGGATCCCCGTGGGCTGCAGCTCGGCTTCCATAACGCCGGAGCCGATGGCGGTACTGTTCGCGGTGGCTGCCAGGCTGCCTGGGGCGCAGAAGATCCTTCCTGGTTGGCAAGGGGCTCAGATTTCGTAGAAATGTTTCTCCACTGGGGCACCGTGGTGGGAGCAGGGAAGTCTGCAGGTCTGTAAGTGCCCTTGAGTCGGGAAAACGCTTTCCGGTTTCGAGGGTGGCCTTCCCCCCAGGGTGACACTGCGGTTGTAGGTAAGGACCGGGAGGGCTTGGAAGCGCCCCTAAACCAGGAGAATATTTTTCTGCCCGTGGGAGTGACACCTAAGTATAGTTAAGGGAGGGGGGATTGTATTATTTAAAATTATGATCAGGGAATGAAATCATAACTCTCCTGCTTCGAAGCAATGGTGACCCAAGGCTTAGGTTTCCCTACAGGCGTCCAATGTTAGGACACCTTGTGGCAGGCTTACGACAGGTTTAAAGCAAAATGTAGAAGTCCCCAGTGTCTCCCATCGTTTGCTGACTGGCTGACTTGATAAGAGAATTGATCCATGACAGCAATTTCTCTCTCTCTCTCTCTCTCTCTCTCTCTCTCTCTCTCTCTCTCTCACACACACACACACACACACACACACTACAACTATCACTACGTAGTTCCAAAAACACTATTTGGTGAACCCGCTCCAGTGAAGGGGCAACTTTGTCAGGTGAGAATTGGAAAAGTAAAAGCACCCTGCCCCCAGCCCCCACTGACCCAGTCTTGCACGTGGTTCTCACCCCACACATTCCTATTACGTCAGAACCCACATATTTGCCGAGATAATGTCTAGCTCCACCCTTGAACTAATCCTGTTGCAGATGGATTATGCTATAGCATACCCCATGCCTGATTTAAGTTCTGCAATTCACTGTACAAAGCCACTTTATACACAGAGTCAGATTACTGGTTCATCAAGCCCCCTCTTCCCCAACCTGGTGCCCTCCACATGCTTTGGAATATAGTTGTTTTCCTCCTCCAAAAACTAGGTGCGTCTTGTGGTCTGGTGCGTCTTATAGAGCGAAAAATACGGTAGCTCCCATGAGCCCCATCTAGCCCCACGATTGCCAACAGTTATAGTTCTGAGACAACTGGAGGGCATCTAAATACTGCTTCTTCTCAAAGTGGTAGTGGCTTTCCAAGGTCTCCCAGATTCGTGCCCTAAGATTCTTTCAGTGATAACATGTGGGAAACTCAACCTTGACCTTTTGCATACAAAGCATCTATTCTACTGCAAAAATCATAGCATGTGTTCTTTGGGAAATTCTTAATTTTTCATCTCTCTCCTAGGAAGAAACTTCTCAGGTGCCATTTAGATGTATTCTCAACACGTAAGAAAGCCTCTATTTACTTTCAGTTCTGAAACTGTTCCACTTTCCACCCACAGCTGCAAAATTCTCCATCCCTTAGACCTCATAAGTGAATGGATTGTCCTGTTTCAGTGTATGCTACAGCCCATTACTTCAGGCACAAAAATGAGCTCAACAAAAAGCAGAAACCACCATTATAAAGATTAAATCTAAAGCGGCCAGACAAAGTCATGATGACATGACTCCCTTTATCATTGTAAAAAAAACCCAGACAGAATTAATGTGACAAACTCAATGCCAAAACATTGTTCCTATGCAGTGATTACAAATCTTTTAAAAATGCCAAAGGGAATTGGATTTACATATTTCAGCTACATGATTAAAACTGCCAGTTTCTGAAGCACTGCAAGAGATATGTGCCAATTCATAAAGATGCTTTAGTCTCACAGACTCGCTGGCTATCACAGTTGAAAGGATACTTACATGTACTGTTGTCCCTCAAAAGAGTGTCTTGAAGTGTAACAAAAACCCCACCCTCCAAAAAACTAAGCTACTCCCACAGTTTTTAGAAAGCTGAGATTTTGTCAGCACCTAGTCAAGTTACTAATAAAGGTCTGAAAACTTGGGAGGTGCAATTTGCTTCTAAAGAGAGCAGCCTTCTAGCACAGAGCAAGCCAAGTCATCTATAGAATGGAATGGTCGGGCTGTGGAAGTTCTGCTGCCTCTTCTCACACCCGAATGAGCCTAAGAGAGAACCACCAATAACGTGCTTCTAAGCTTGCACAGTGCAAGCTGGAATCTACAGCGTAGGTCCGTGTATGTATTGCAAAAAAGAGACTGAGATAATGAAACAAACTTACATTTTTTCATAGAGGCACTTGCATCCAAGAAAGGGTGATGGAAAAATTCATCTGAAGAAAGAAAAAGGAAGAAAATGTAAATATCGATGTTTTAAAAAGTTCGAGTTCAATCATGCAAAAAACCAAACAATGTTTCATTATCTTACTTGTTTAAGCAGGATTTGTATCCTGCTTTTGAACCCTCAAAAAGCTCTTGGGTAATGTGCCAAGTCTAGCTTGAGAGCATTTAAAACAGTCCTGGCAATCTTCTTCAAGAGCCAAGCTATCAGGTGCAGGACAGAGGACCTGAGAAAAGATTTTTAACCTATTGCCCTTCACTGTGGTTCCAACCTTGATCTGGGGAGGACTGAACACGGTATTTCTCCTCTACCACCCTGCTCACTAGCCTGCATGCAGTTCCTTCTTGCCTGTGGCTACCAGGCTAGACCTTAATTCAGCCTTCCCCAGCCTTGGGTCCCTGGATGTGTTTGGACTACAGTTGTCATCAGCCACAGAAAGCATGGCCCATGGTCAGGGATGGTGGATGCTGTAGTCCAGCTTCAGCTGTGGACCCAAGGTTGGCAAAGGAAGGCTTAAATGCAAGACAGCACCAACATTCAGGAGTGGCATGTCTTTACTCCTCCAAGACCACAGAGTGTCTTGCTTTGAGGCGTCCTACAGCCACCTGGGAAAACCCACAGACAGACAGTTGACAGAAGCTTACCACCGGCCAACAAAATGGCATTATTAGGTCACCCTATTAGTTTAAAGTACAATGACCATATCCACCCCACCCCCCTCAAAAATAAATAAATCACAATGGTTTTGCTAAATCCGGCCATGCTTCATCTATAAATGTACAATTAAAACTGGGATCAGTTAATCCCTGGCCTTGATTTGGCCAGCTGCTTGGGGGTGTTATCTAAAGCCCAGTTTCATTGACAATTATAATCTGAAAGAATAACAGACGGCAAACCAATTAGGATTAAACCGGGGTTGACAGCATGATGTCTGCAAAGGATCAGTGGTGCTGGGGGAGGGGCGGGGAGGAATCAAACTTGAATGACTAGAACAATCAGCAAAACTTTGCCATGCGAGATGCTGATACCTTAAAACAGGGTCCACAATCCTCCTTCAAGCAAAGGGGTGCACTGAGCTATTGTCAACCCTCTGGGGGCACAGCCAAAGTGTGAAAGTCGGTGTGTCTGAAGTGTAAGGGCAGAGTCAATTTTATTAAAGGGCATCTCTTTCTTTGGTGTGGTTCTGGTCTGACTTGCTTACGAAATGTCTCAGAAGGCGAAATTCCTTACCAAAGTCCATGCGGTCCTTGTGGTTCCGTTGCAAGAGTCCTAGCAGCAGCTGCCTCAAGTGGGCTGATGTCTCCCTTGGAATGCTTAAAAATAAAAAAGAAAGAAATGAAATGAAATGAAATAAAGTGAGAAAAGGTCAGCATCACATAAAGCTCATATCTTATATCGTACCACAGAGGTTGTTGTTGTTTTTATTTTTTAAAAAACCAGCTACTTTTATATTACTCTTACTAGAGATTCAAAGTATTTTACAAGATCAAACGCATACAATGAATGGTCATAAAACAACACACAAATGACAGATGCTAATTAAAAACGGGAAAATCAAAGGCAACAATATGGGGTGAGGAGAAACCAGTTTAGCCAAAAGCTTAATGGAAGCATTAGCTTTTACAACTGCTTAATAATCTCAAGAAAAAGCACTTGGCTCTATCTTTTTTAGGGAGAAGGATCTATAAGGCATAGAAAACCTGATATTCTATCCTGCTGTGGGGATGGATCCAACAACCTTGTTGCCTGGATCTCGCTCAGTGCTGTCCATAGAGAAACTAAATGAAAGAGAAGCTACTCAGTCACCTAACTTGAGGGAAAATGCCATTTTTTACTCTATTAGCTATGCTGGCTGGGGGAGATGGGAGATGGAATCCAACATCATCTGGAGGCACCATGTTGGCTAACCCTTCCCTACTGGAAACCACAGGGACCTTAAGCTTCCTCGCAGTCAACAGAACTAGTCCCTGCACACACACAAAACTAGCTTTGCAAGGAGAAGGTTTTCATCTAACCTTCTTTCCAACATGTTCAACTTCAACACAAAGTGTCCCCCATTTTCTTTTTCATGGCACTTCATGGCACTTGAACCAGCAATTTGAAAAAAGCAAAAATGATCATTCCCCCCTGCCAATCCTGGTAATATATACCAGGCAGAGACACATTCAGAAGAGAGAAGGGAGGGGGCAGAGGAAGGAAAAACCTGGCAGAGCAGTTTTAAAATTCTTGCACAGGCGAAAGCAGGCCGTCTTGGCATTTGCTGTGTACACAACTTGGTGCCTGCCGCCTGCCAGGTTTGCTTGGAGAGGTCAGGTCAGGTAATGGCATATTCACGGCAAACATCCCAGATCTTTAAAACTAACACTACTCCACTTAGCCTAGCACGGCTCAGTCCCTTGCAGGCTTGCCCCCTCTCCCCACATTGATGCCTACTCAGAAATGTCAAAGTAAACAACTGTGTGCCAGGGGCTAATATTTGGGAAGCATTTCCAAATTGCTCTCTCTATCAACTTTCTGCTGAATTCCAATGCTGGGAAAAACAGTAAAACCAAAGGTGGGGGCACACATGCGAGAGGGAGGGAGGGAGGGAGGGAGGGAGGGAGGGAGGGAGGGAGGGAGGGAGGGAGGGAAGAAAGAAAGAAAGAAAGAAAGAAAGAAAGAAAGGAAGGAAGGAAGGAAGGAAGGAAGGAAGGAAGAAAAGGGCTAGTATGGAAAACTACAGGACATTCCTTAGAGCTCTCTTGCCCAGTGCAAAACAGGAGCTGTTGTGCAGGGGCACCTTCTGAAAACTGATCTAGGTTTTCTACGAAATCCACAGCCCTCTCTTACAGGCACTTCCTAGAAATCATAAAGCAACAGCAGCTGCAAGTAACGTCTGATCCGGGCGGGTCAACAAACAGGAATTTTCCAGCTTGGCTGGCTGGGATGTTCACGTGAGAAGCAGTGCTGCAGGCACGTGGAATGTCAGGACAGGAAGTGCTGGGCAATTTGAACGCTGCGTGGTCCTCCTTAAGGACAGCTGCATCAAAACACGCCAGGTGGTAAGGCAGAGGGATTAAGACCTGTCTCCCAAATCAGGTAAAAAAAGTCCCAACATTGCAGGAACACAGAAGCTGCATTTTTCACAACTCAGGCTATTTCTCCACCTGGCTCAAATACTGCAGGACTGGAAAACTAGTAACCTCCATAGGCTGCTAGAGCCCAGCTCCCATCATCCTTGACCACACTGGCTAGGGCTTGTAGAAGTCCAACCATGTATGAAAGGCCACCAGTCCCTGGTTTACTGTGAGTGGCAGACAAGAAAGGTCTTTTGCATTGCTAGCTGCCTGGTCCTTTTGTTGATGATACATTACTTGCTTTCACAAAGAGGGCATGGAATCATAGAATCATAGAGTTGGAAGAGACCACAAGGGCCATCGAGTCCAACTCCCTGCCAAGCAGGAAACACCATCAGAGCACTCCTGACATATGGTTGTCAAGCCTCTGCTTAAAGACCTCCAAAGAAGGAGACTCCACCACACTCCTTGGCAGCAAATTCCACTGTCGAACAGCTCTTACTGTCAGGAAGTTCTTCCTAATGTTTAGGTGGAATCTTCTTTCTTGTAGTTTGGATCCATTGCTCCGTGTCCGCTTCTCTGGAGCAGCAGAAAACAACCTTTCTCCCTCCTCTATGTGACATCCTTTTATATATTTGAACATGGCTATCATATCACCCCTTAACCTCCTCTTCTCCAGGCTAAACATGCCCAGCTCCCTTAGCCGTTCCTCATAAGGCATCGTTTCCAGGCCTTTGACCATTTTGGTTGCCCTCCTCTGGACACGTTCCAGTTTGTCAGTGTCCTTCCTGAACTGTGGTGCCCAGAACTGGACACAGTACTCCAGGTGAGGTCTGACCAGAGCAGAATACAGTGGCACTATTACTTCCCTTGATCTAGATGCTATACTCCTATTGATGCAGCCCAGAATTGCATTGGCTTTTTTAGCTGCCGCGTCACACTGTTGGCTCATGTCAAGTTTGTGGTCAACCAAGACTCCTAGATCCTTTTCACATGTACTGCTCTCAAGCCAGGTGTCACCCATCTTGAATCCCAGCATTATGTATAGCAGAAGCACACCGCCTCTGAATGAGGATGTTCCTTTCAGTGAAAATAGTTGAAAGCCGGTAATAATCTCACTGTCTCCTGTCCTCTCCAAGACCATAAATATATTAAGATCATGAGATGCAAAACCAGGAAAGCCTTCAGTTCAAATTTCTACCCCTGCTCAAGTTCTTTGGTAGCTGTATGCAAGCCACCAATAAATAGTTTAGGGATACCTGGCCTGCCTTATAGGGCTGGTGCAAGACAGGGGTGAGGAACATGTGGGGTGCACCCTGGGTTGTTGGACTACAACTCCCATCATCCCTGACCATCACCCATGCTGGCTGGCTGGGGCTGATGGGGAATCCACCAACATTTGGAAGGCTGGCTAGAGGGATGAATAGTCTGCACTGGTGTAAGACGGTAGGTTCGCGGATTGTTATCTTCTCTGCAAAAACTAGCCACAATGGCAAGGCACAAATGCAGTTTTTCCTTCCCAAGAGAACACAAGACATGTTGTGCATCCTGTCTCACTAACAGTTTCCAATGTGGATGAATAGGAGCCTTTGGGATTCCAAACAGGAAGACTTGGACTTTTTATCCATGCAGTGAAACCAATGCCTAAACCTGAGCCCTAGTATGAAGTGCTCTCTGTTTGTACACGACGGTAAACATTTTTTTTGCACCTGCCAAAATCTAGGTCCTTTCCCCAGTTGGAACATGCATAGGATTTGAACGGACTCTGTGTGCGCTACTGCTGTTTTAAACTGTGTTGGTGTAGAAAGCCTTGCGCAACTTGAGACCAGAATACCGGTTGTTCCCTGTGTTATGGAAGTCTGCCTCGCCTATAGCTATCGGGAATGCACCTCCACTGTACCATTTTCAGCGCCTGCTAAAAACGCTTTTTGTTTAGATACCCAGATATCTAGAATCCTGATGTGTCTTCATTGCCATTTTTAGTTTTTTTGAACGTTTTAAACAGTTGTTACAAATAATTTTATTGTTTTATTCTTTTCGTAAACTGCTTTGAAGCTTGTTCATATATAAATTTTATGAAATAAGTAAACCAGACATCATGCAGTTAATGTTCTCAGCCCTAAGAGGTGCTGCACCTCCTCTATAGCAAAGATTTGGCAAGCTTCATCGCTTTTGACTTCCAGACATCTTTCTAAACCAGACATCGGGCCTATGTAGTTATTTAAAATTTTCTTGAGAGGCCAGTCCTTTTAAAGATAGTTCTGTACTGCATTTTTTTAAAAAAATGTTGCTATACAGTACACCATGGGTAGGGAAACTAAGGCCCGGGGGCCAGATCCGGCCCAATCGCCTTCTAAATCTGGCCTGCGGACGGTCTGGGAATCAGCGGTTTTTACATGAGTAGAATGTGTCCTTTTATTTAAAATGCATCTCTGGGTTATTTGTGGGGCATAGGAATTCGTTCATATCTTTTTTCAAAATACAGTCCGGCCCCCCACAAGGTCTGAGGGACAGTGGACTGGGCCCCTGCTGAAAAAGTTTGCTGACCCCTGCTATACACTATCCTGATGCTTTGCGATAGGGCATTGCATAAATGGTTCAGTGTTGGTTTTTATATGTGCAAATGTTTTAACTGATTCATATATGTAACGGTTTTATTATATTGTAATTCATTTTGGGAGTTCTTATTTAATAAAGGAAATTAACACTAGCACACAGGTAACGGCTGATATTGAGTTCGCTGTCCACTTTGCTCCTCTTTACTAGCACACACAAGAAACGAATCCAAATCAACTTGAACCTAGGATCATGGTTTGGTTTGGCTCCCAACAAACTATGGTTTGTTCTTAATTGACTGCTCACAACTTACTGGCTCTAAACAGTTTGGATATCAGGCTAAGTCATGTACTAAGCAGGAAGGAGCAAAGTGGTCAGAACTGATTTACTGGGCCAGTGACTTAAAGTGCAAGGAAATTTATTCCTGTCCACGCACTTCTGAAATAGATCTTGGATGTCACATTCTGGGTTGTGTGATATGTATTCAGCTCCTACTTGCAATCCTAATTTAATTATTCTCACTGCAGAGGACGTAAATAGCTTTGTTTATCTGCTGCTCCCCACCCTCCTACCCCACCCCTTCCTTCATACAGCTTCTAGGCGCATTACGCAGCCAAGAAACAGGGAGAGCCCACAGCAAACCCAGGGGTCACGTGGAAGCCCTCAAAAAGAGCTGACAAACAGGCTGTCTCCGTTCCACACCCAGCTCATCTGACATTTCCAGTCTCTGCCGAACAGTGTTGTTTCCTAGTCACCTTGTTTAAAAACAAAAGCATGCCGCCCAAAGCGTTATTGGTAGGCAAGCCAGCTTATTCAAAGGGAGAAGGCGAGCACAAGCTATTTCACACCATCTGATTAAAATACCGCGCCCTTTTGGATCAAAGCCAAGAGCACGGGCTTCCCCGCCTCAGAATGGCATTCACCTGTGTCAGCAAATCTTAGGCTTGAAATGGCATACTGCGTGAGAGGGGTGCCACCAAAATAGTGTCCTCAGGTTGAGGCTCCCTCCTCCACGCAGTTTTGCATCACTTTTTACATTGGCTCCCAGTACGTTTCCAAGCACAATTCAAAGTGTTGGTGCTGACCTTTAAAGCCCTAAACGGCCTCGGCCCAGTATACCTAAAGAAGCGTCTCCACCCCCATCGTTCTGCCCGGACACTGAGATCCAGCGCTGAGGGCCTTCTGGCGGTTCCCTCACTGCGAGGAGCCAAGTTACAGGGAACCAGGCAGAGGGCCTTCTCGGTAGTGGCGCCCTCCCTGTGGAACGCCCTCCCACCAGATGTCAAAGAGAACAACAACTATCAGACTTTTAGAAGACATCTGAAGGCAGCCCTATTTAGGGAAGCTTTTAATGTTTGATGTATTAGAGGATTTTAATATTTTTTTGGAAGCCGCCCAGAGTGGCTGGGGAAGCCCAGCCAGATGGGCGGGGTACAAATAATAAATTATTATTATTATTATTATTATTATTATTATTATTATTATTATTACTTGCAGGGGAATGGTGATGTAAATGAGGGTCCTGGGGTGGGGCTGGGGGAGGAAAAAAGCACAGGGTCTTGAGTCGAGTCCCCCCTCCACCCCAGTAACACCAACCTAGGGGATAGCGGCTGGCTTGTTCAGTGTACAAGCAGGGAGGAACAGAGGGACCAAGACTGGCATGCTTGCAGGAAACTATTAACTTTGTTTTACTGCTATGTGCAAACTGGGCCAGTAAATAAAGTGTATAGAGAGATTTAATCATGTGAGACAGATGTTAAGCTTCAAACACAGTATTGCAGCAATAATGCTTCAAGCTACTAGCTGCAACCCTGAAAACTTAAAGCACCTATAATGGCATCAGCTTCCATGGGCTAGAGTCAAATGCAGGAAAGATTATTGAATGATGTGTGTGCCCACAGTTATGCAGGTATACAAACAGGTATGCAGGCATACAAGCAGAAGTTTGTATGGAAATCGTATGGAAATTGCTGGGCAGGAAATTGTAAGCCGTGAGGTCAGAAGGAAATGATGCATAAAAAGTATAGATTGTGCTAATTACATTAAATCTTAAATGAATGTAAAGAGCTTAAATGCATGCAAAGGGCTGGTGATGCAAATTTTATTGTAATTATCTGTATGTTTTATATATATCTTTTAATTCTATTACTGTTTAATTGCTTCTTAATGACTGCTTTTTTCTACATTTTAGGCTGTTTCTATTTTATATGTAAGCCGCTTTGAGTCGCTGTCTGGGAAAAATGCAGGATGTAAATAAATATAGTATGTAAAATAAGCACACTGGCTCATTCACAAAGCAATGTTGACGTTAACACAAACATCCTGGCCTGGCACTGCACTGAGAAGCTGAATCAAACACCCACAGTGAAATTAAAAGCTTGGTTATCTCTGTTTAAGACCAGAAATTGTGTGAAGAAAATGAAACTTGCAGCATGATGATGGCACAACAGTGGGGCGGCATAGGAGGATATCTCAAACCCAGGGATGCCATTTGCCAGCGGTATCCCTGTGTCTCACTCACACAATATATTCTCTCTGCGCTAAAGGGGCTAAAACTAAGAGAAGCTCCTTCTCCCAACCTTTAGGTTTCAGAAGTATATTGAATCCTGCAAGGAGTGTGGCCTGCACCCCTCACAAGGGACACCTAGGAATCAAATCTAGGGATCAGATGGGTTGAAGGAGGTTCAAGCCTCGAACTGCCTGAATTCTGGCATTGCAGTGAGCTATGTTGTAATGGAAATGAATCTAGGCAAGTCTCACATCTCTGCACTCTTCCCCGGTCACTCTCCTAACATGCCCATGAGTTTTTGCTTCCAATTTCAACTAACCACACTTTAGTACTGCATCCAAACTTCAAACTGTGGCTAACTGTAACTATGGCTTGCTCCAACAGGTTAGCTTCATTTGAAGCTGGCTTCTTTCAAAGAAACCAAGTTAAAAATAGCCACAGTTTGTTAAGTATGGACAACATGATGAGCTACAGGGTTAATTAAAAATGGAACTGAAAGCTTGTACATTCTTCCTTGAGCCTGCGGTCTAGGAGGAGAACAAAAAGCTCACCAAGGCTCATTCGCGTCACAACAACCCATGGTTTACTGTGACACCCAAACACTGTCAGTGGTTCGTCCACTGTGGAACACTTAAGCTTTGCAGTGGATTCTGGCAAGTATCCTACAGTGAACCCTGGTTCACACACAATGACTAGGCCCAAACAGACTGGGCAGTCACCTTCACAAGAGGTATGAGTGTACATCCAGGAAGATGATAGCAAAAGGAAACTTCTTCACTACTACCATGGTTTCAGAGAGCTGTGTAACCCTAGGATTCACAAACACAGTTTGAATAGCAATGTGTTGGGGGGTTTCAACATAGCTGGGAAATCCTTGCTTACTTGAAGCACATTCTGCAGAGTTGTCTTTCTCCTACAACCATAAAAACCAACAGATTCCTCAGATCACCATTCCATGTGAAACGAACCAGAAATCAGTCTGGTTTCCAAGAACGGTCAAACACTTAATTCAGCGTTTCTCTCACTTGGTTCCCCAGCTGTTGTTCGGCTACAGCTCCCATCATCCCTGACCACTGGTCCTGCTAGCTAGGGATGATGGGAGTTGTAGCCCAACAACAGCTGGGGGAACCATGTTTGAGAAACACTAATTCATTCATAACACTCTCTTAGCCAGTTACTGGAAATGGCAGGTGGATCCACCACCAACCCTGGCCCAAATTTTTTTTAGAATAAAATGAAATCCAGCTCTCCAGTGATAAAAGCAATCACACTAGAAGGCATTCAAAGCTCCTGTGCAGTATTAATGAAGCCCAGCTGTTTCAAAAAGTAGTCTGACTCCTGCAATGAAGGAATTGCAGCTAAAGAATCCCTGTCAGATAGCCATCTATTCTCTGTTTAAAGACTTCCAATGGATGTCCAATGTGTTACCCTTTTAACCTCTGCACAGCAATTAGAACAGTTTAGGCGCTATAGGCCTATAATGAGTGAATAGTAATACTACTAATGATGTTGGCAGCCCCAGTTCCCACCCTGGAATTCCCAGTGAGGAGACAGTTGGTCTCATAGAATTATAGAGTTGGAAAGGACCCCAAGGGTCATCCAGTCCAACCCCCAGCAATGCAGAAGTCCCAGCTAAAGCATCCATGAGAGATGGCCATCAACCCTCCGCTTAAAAGCCTCCAAGGAAGGAGAGTCCACCACCTCCCGAGGGAGACAGTTCCACTGTTGAACAGCTCTTACCGTCAGAAAGGTTTCCGTATGCCTAGTCTCCTTTCTTGTAACTGAAAGCCACTGGTTCGAGTCCTACCCTCCAGAGCAGGAGAAAACAAGCATGCTCCCTCTTCCGTGTCCCTTCTCAGCCTCTGCCGTCTAGGAATGATTAATGCTAACCCACAACCACACAGGGTTCTCCCTGAGATAATGGTCATAAAATGCTATAGGTATAAGGGTTTGGACCTGTTTCCATCAGGGATGGCGCGAATGACACTTGGGTGAAACGGACGTATTTTGCTATGCTCAGCTGGGGATGTTTTTGCCTCTTAAAGCTGTCCAAGCCTCCTCCCTCCCTCAAAAAGAAAGAAGCGAATGCGAAAAAGAATCTGCTTGGATTGTTTTTGTGCTCCTGGACGAGGTCAACCGAGGTAACCAAGTTTCAGCTTGCCAGCCTCTGGGCTCTGTCATTCCAGGCTAACAGACGGAGGAGGCAGGTTGCCAAGTTATTTCTAAACATGCCCAGCTGAGAGCACAAGGGGACAGGTGTTGAGAAGAGTCGAGCAAGTGGCAGTGAAGTTCGAGGGAGAGAGAAAGCAGAGAATAGCAGCACCGAAAGAATGCTTACTTGGGCATGAGCATCTTGTTTTTCTCATAGAAGAGCCGAAGGTCTTGAGGGCTGCTTGCCTGTGAAGGAGTGGGGGAAAGAGGAGAAGGGTGATTAGCAAATTCATACAGCCTTCTGGAACCCTATCTATCTATCTATCTAACTATATCTATCTATCATCTATCTATCTATCTATCTATCTATCTATCTATCCATCTATATCGCACAAGCGATCTCTTTTTTAAAAAGCATGTAACAAGCTTTATTAATAGTCTTACAATACATTACATATATATAGTACATCTCTTAAAGTAAACTGAAATTTCAATCATGTACACAAAAGAGGAAAAAACCCATATACTTATCTTTTCTTACATAATTATGAACCTTAAGCTTCAGCTGTATTTATGCTACTTTTTATGTGATCATTAACAAAAATTATTAGCAAAAATATCATAAAGACTTTGGACTTCGTCAATTCCCGTTGTATGTTTTTATTCTAATAGTGAATGTACCTACCATTATTAATCTATTCTTTATATATTCTCTAATACAGTTTTACAGCAATTTGTACCATTGCTCTTTCTCATATTTCTTTATCCAAGATCAATCAAACGCTGCCATAGACGAGAAACCACTGGTATATTTTTGTACCTATCCCTCATATTTATCCTATCCAATCTCAATTCTCCAAAAGCCTGGTTCTTCTGCGGCTAAAGCAGTGCCATCTCCAAACACAACTGGGGAGGGACTCAGATGTTTACAGAGGTGCACAATCGCACACATGCTAAAAAAATTTTTTTAGCGAAAAACCCTCAATAGTGCAATCTCCTACCACCAAAAAATATAAAGTGCTCAGTAAGGACTTAACATGGTTACTTGGCAAAGGATGCAGAGTGTCTATTGGGATGGGGGGAAATGAAAGCAGAATTAACTGGGCTACAGCCCAGAACAGGCTCTTCGCACATTAACGTTCTATTGTTATACTGAATCTTTCCTTTAAAAAATTATAAACCCCCAAATTTTATCATCTGAGGGCTGCTTCAAGTTAAAACTGTGCTCTAAAAGAAGCTGCACCTTGAAAGGATGTGTAAATTATGAAAATCAAGCATATATTTGCATGTTTAGTTGCATCCAGGTACGCTAGTGGCCAAAATTGTGGAAACCTTTTGAAAAAAGTGTATTTCCGAGGTTTGATGGCTCATAACACATGATTGGCTCTCTAAACCATGGGTAGGCAAACTAAGGCCCGGGGGCCAGATGTGGCCCAATCACCTTCTAAATCCGGCCAGCGAACGGTCCGGGAACCAGCGGTTTTTATATGAGTAGAATGTGTCCTTTTATTTAAAATGCATCTCTGGGTTATTTGTGGGGCATAGGAATTCGTTCATGTCCCCCCCCCAAAAAATAGCCCAGCCCCCCCACAAGGACTGAGGTACAGTGGACCGCCCCCCTGCTGAAAAAGTTTGCTGACCCCTGCTCTAAACACTCATGCTCATTGGCTACATTCAAATGAAGGAAACCTACTGCAAATCAACCCAAGCAAGTTGTGCTCCCTTTTTCTGGTTATCTGGCTCTAACTTTTAAAAGAAAACAGATAATTGAAGAAACTTTGTTGCATTACATTCTTCATTAAATTATCTTTCCATTGATATATAATTTTATGGTAGTGCTCCAAAAAAGTGGTGTTATGAGCCATCAAACCTCAGAAATATGCTTTTTCCAAAAGGTTTCCATAATTTTGGCCACTAGTGTATGTTCTGCTAATGGACTGTGGAGGAAGGTAGGAAAAGAGTAAGGAAAGCCCTTAAGTCCAGCCACTAGAAATTCACTTTGATCCCCATCAGCTTCACACCCTGCAACAAACATAATTCACATACTTGGACTTTACAGCCTTGAGGACTAGGAGCTTCTCTTCTTTAAAAAAAGGAATCCTTTGGATGCCAAAAGCTAAATTTCCCCAGAGTGAATTCCAAAACATACATATCCCAGATACTTTTAGTGATACTTTTTATTTTTAATTGTTATTTTTGTAGCGCCCTTGGAAGTTTACTGAGAGGTAGTATATTAATTAGTCTACAGTTATTACTTAAAATAAGCACATTCATTGTTTTACGCTACTACTGCCATGCTAGAATCCCTGCTCATTTTTACAATTAAAAATGCATTATTATTATTCATTAAATTTATATACAGCCCTTCATCAGAGGATATCAGGGTGGTTTACAATATAACAACAAAAAATGAACAAAACACATTGTAAGTAGTCTTCCCCCAAGAAGTGGGTGGGGAGCTTTGGCAGTGGTGAGTAAAACTTTAGTAGGGTCTACAGGGGGTCAGGGTCAAGGAAATGGGTAAATTAAAAACAGATAAAAATAAGTAAGCTAAATCCTATAAGTCTCATACAGTACTTCATTTTTAAAAAAAATTAAACTACAAAAGGCCCCAAACACATTCTTACAAAAACATGACAGCAAAAAAAAAGGGAAGCATAAATATACCAACTCTAGAAGACAAGAGGATTAACCGACCAAGAGCCACATGTGAAAAGGGGATAATAGTTGATGTTAAAAATACAATTCACCAAGACACAATCTACCTCCATGCCCAGAATATTGCCCCCTTGGCAGCTAGCACTATCGCCAAGTCCAGCCTGACCCCAAACACCATCTTTTTTTCAAAACAAGATGCTCTTTAGTGAAGCTAAAATGCTTGCAAGGAGATTGAGAGAGTTCAAAACACAAAATGAGAGAGGGGGGAGAGAGAGAAAACAGGTGGAAGCTGTTGCTGCTACAACCACGCCAGAGACTGGTTGGGCAGCTGGCCCCACAATAATAGCAGCAAATGCTTGTAAAGTGTTCACCCAACACCACAGAACAGCCCCCACCATTACAAAACATGACCTGAGCCGCTTGGCTGGGTGAGACAGAAGCTAAAGCTCAATTAAGGAAAGCCTGAAGAATGGGACAGTCAATTCAATTGCATGATCTCACTCTCTTCCACTCCCCTCGCAAGTGGATTCCCTCCTCCAACTCCAGGTTGCAAAAACCACACATTGTCACAAAGTTCAAAATATGGCAACTTATGCTTAGTGCTAACCCCCAAATCCAGTGCAGGGAATTGGAGGCAATCACCACTGCGTCTGCAATCCTAAAGCACACTTACTAGAGAGTAAGCCCCATTCAGTATAGTGGAATGTGCTTCTGGACTAAACCTGGATTGTGCTGTGACAGTCCATGCACTAGGGATGGAGTTCCTGATGCCTTTTGGACTACAACTCCCATCATCCCTGACCATTGGCCATAATGACTGGGGCTGATGGGAATTGGGAGCCCAACAACATGTGCAGGTTTCTCATCCCTGCTCCAAACCCTAGTTTGGAAGTTAACACTATCTTAAGTTTGCCCAACTCAGGTGGTCACTGCAAAAAACTATGGTTATTGCAACCAAGAAACAGAAGAACAAATCTGCAAGAGGGGAGCAGGAGGCAGGCTGTGTAAAAATCCTGGCATTGCTTTGAAGGATTTTCCAAACTGATCCTGAGTTGTGTACTGAGGATATCAGAGGACAGCAGAGTTAAGGCAGCCCTGTTTAGGGAAGTTTTTAATGTTCAATGTTTTATCATATTTTAAATATTCTGTTGGTAGCCGCCAAGAGTGGCTGGGGAAACCCAGCCAGATGGGCGGGGTATAAATAATAAATTAATTATCTATTATTATTATTATTATTATTATTATTATTATTATTCATCTCCAGTCAGCCCTGAAATTCAAGAAGTAGCCCTGGGTGAACCCACAGGTCTTAGCATAGCTTGCCTCACAGGTTTATTCAGAGAATAAAAATAATTACATTTTCCTGAGGTTAGTGGAGGGAGGGATATAAATTAAATAAATTTCAAAATGAAAGGCAAGCTTTAGGGGCAAGACAGATTAATTTCTTCTGTCTCTCTGTACATACTCCAGTACTTCCAACTCCTGCACCCTAATATGCCAGGGTTGGTCTATCATAACTGCAAAACCAGTGATATTAAGAAGTCAGTGTGTAAGACAAGAAACATGGCTTATATGTTTACACAAATATTAGAATGAGTATATTAACTATGCTTCCGTCCCTCATCGTCATTAAAAAGCCCTTCCGTGGCATGCTTTTTTGGGGGGGGCAGGGTCGGGAATTGAATTAACAACTCAATAAACTGTCATCCAATCTGTTTACAAGGATTATGGATCCCATTAATCTCATCCCTCTGTTAGGGTCCATTGTTTTAATTTAGAGACACTGGTGAGCACAAAAAGCTCCTTAAAATTAAAATAAAATGACCTGTCAGACATCTGGCTATTATTTAGGATGTGGGGGAGGTAAACCTGCTGGGTGTCATGCAGCACAAGTATGGAAGTGTGTTCCTTTATTTTTAAAAAGGGGGGGGGGGAACCATGCTACACATTATAACGTAGCAGACTATGTTCTTTTCTCTCTTCCCATTAGTGTGGAATCTATGTGTGCCTTTTGCTGTCACCGCTTCACATTGTCAGTTGCCGACAGAGCATGGAAACACCAAACCTGATGACATTAAATAAAGAGTAACTGGGCGGATGCAGATGTTACAGGGAGAGCAGGAGGATGTGGCTCATGGAGACCATTTTCAGTAGCAGCCATGGTACTCAGTCCAGTATCCCTGAAGGAGCATCTCCACACCCATCATCCAGCCTGGACACGGAGGTCCAGCTCCGAGGGCCTTCTGGCAGTTCCCTCCCTGCAAGAAGTGATGTTACAGGGAACCAGGCAGAGGGCCTTCTCAGTAGTGGCACCCTGTGGAACGCCCTCTCATCAGATGTCAAGGAAATAAGCAACTATCTGACTTTTAGAAGACATCTGAAGGCAGCCCTGTTTAGGGAAGTTTTTAATGTTTGATGTTTTATCATGTTTTTAATATTGTGTTGGAAGCCGCCCAGAGTGGCTGGGGAAACCCAGCCAGATGGGTGGGGTATAAACAATTATTATTATTATTATTATTATTATTATTATTATTATTATTAAAGTGAGGTACTTCTTTCAACTGTTGATTATCAGTCGTGAGAGCCTCTCCTGTGCTTAAAATGTCACAGTTGGCTGAGCCTTGCTTGGGTAGGTGAGAGAGAGAAGGGACAAGGGAAGGGACACATTTATTTTAGTTGATTTAAAATTTGGGCTTAAAGAGAGACGGACTGTCAGCTCACATCTATTCAGATGGAAAAATACTCCCAGCAGGTTTCATTTGCGTTGGAAGTATAAAGACAGCTGCAACTCGCCCCTCACAACTTACAGGACAGGCTTTCAAAAAGCCAGGCACACCCTTGCAATAGTTTTGCAAAGGCCATGCTGCTGCCGTTCCCACATCCCCCTGATAACTGGATCCTCGTGCACACATATTGCACCTGCCAGACATCACTGCAAGGCACCAGAAAGCCTTGTGCCAGCTCAAATGCAAGGAGAAACATTTGAGAGCAAGGAATCTTTCTCTCGTTACAGAGGGTGCTGGATGTAACGAGATACAAATACATTTCCCTATTGATCCTTAAGACTGGGAGGGGGAAGTTTCAGAAAGGGATTTTTGCAGGTTCTCCCTTGAGAACTTAAGGAAAGCCCTGCTTGCTCGCCGTCTTAAAGTACATCTACTGCAGCTTCGCATTTCAAGGAAATCTTGGCTAAGCCAGGAGTCACCAACCATTTTGGACTAGTGGGCACATTTTGAATTTTGAGAGTGAGCTGGGGGTGCCAGTCACAAAATGGCTGCCAGGGGGGAGCATGGCATAATTTAAAAATCAGAGGGATAGCCACCCCTGACAACCTTAGGCTTAACATGGAAAATAATAATAATAATAATAATAATTTATTATTTATACCCCGCCCATCTGGCTGGGCCTCCCCAGCCACTCTGGGCGGCTTCCATAAAAACCAAAAATACAGTAAAATATCACACGTTAAAAACTTCCCTGAACAGGGCTGCCTTAAGATGTCTTCTGAATGTCAGGTAGTTGTTATATCCAGCTGGTCCTGGCTACTGAGATATCACACAAACTGTTGTCATAACAGGAAGCATTCCTCAGCACCAGGAAAAATATACAAGGTGCCAACACCACTCTCATTTCACAGAAATTACTTAGAAAGTAAATGCACATTTTCTTCCATAACTTTCTTTCTAGGAGAACTAAGAGTCTGAGGCACCGGTCCAAGAACAACATGGTGCTTGGCTGGTGACCTGTGGACTAAGCAGTGTTTCCAAGAAGCTTTAGTAAACCCCCACCCCACTGCCACCATCTGTTTGTCCCCCAACACCTGTTAATCGAAGGGACACAGTCTCTCAATCTGGGTTTTTTGCTTTGCTCCCGTGATCAACTGACGATCGTTGCTGAACTTTTTAGACAACCATTTTCAACGGGCTGCTGGATTAACTTGTTTCAAACCCTTTTATTAGCTGCCAAGATCACTGCTTTCCACTGTGGGGTCAGAATAATTACTCCTATAATCAAGAGTGGCTAATTAAGTGATGAGAGATTGCCAAAAATGGGCAAGGTTCTGGGTAAGATCTGGACAGAAGAAACAGACGGGGATCGTTCTACATGACAAAGCTCAAGCATTATATAAAAGCTCAGGAAAGGCATAATATACAAAATAACTTTATAAAGGAAACAACTGAAGTTTATGCCCATAATATTTATCCCCCCCCCTTTTTTTAGCGAAGACAGACTCTCAATGTATTATTATTCTGGAATGATAAATAAATTATTCCGGAATGATAAATCAAGATGATGAATCCAGATGTGCCCTTCTCAGTATAATGAGTGTTTTGTGCTTTTCAGTGTCCATTGTGGGATCTGCTTGTTTTTTTAAAAAAGAATATTTTTGTGTATGCATGTTTGCATAAAAGTAAGTAATAAAATCTAACCATATGAAGAAGCAAACTGAGGACGTTCGGGAGCATGCAAACCTATCAGCTTTGCATTATTATTACCCCCTTTACTTCACTCTCACTGCTTCTTTGCGCAGAATTTAGAGCCGGCCCAACTCTGCACCCTTTCTGTTTTCTGTTTTGTCTAATCAGCACAACTCCAGACACCAACTGTGTTGACACAGATTGAAGGATTATCAACCCACGGGCCTACACCTACTCCAAAAAGAAATGCCAGCGATGGACCAATGCAGCGATGAATAAACATAAAGCAGCTTAACAGTAGAAAAAATGACCTGTGATAACAAGAACCATCCTGTGTTATATTCACACGGAGCTGTTCCAAGAGCTCACCAAGGATGGCGCACAGTGGAGGATGTGGGGCCACTCACCTCTCAACCTCATTCTACCTTCAGCCAGCCCCCACCTGCATGCCCCCTTTCTTATAAGCAGTTCAAGGGGACAGGACTGCTTATCAGTTTCCTCCTGCTCAGTTTCAGCATTGTCCTTGTAGAACTTGGCAGGGAGAAGGATGAGGCCAAAGCTGGAGTTAGCTGGGTCAGGCCTCAACTACGGTTGGTCTCCCCTGCTTTCCATCCCAATCAGCACCAGTCGCCATTACTTGAACATGCTGAGCTGGTGTAGCAAGTGGGATTAAGAGTACGAACCAGGAAGTCTCTAGGTGTAAATCTCGCCTTAGAAAGGAGAGAAGGGAAGTCACTGATCTAGGAAAGGAAAGACCTCAAAAAGTGGTCTGGCTGGAAGTTGTATCACCACTTAGCATGAGCCTAATTAATCTGGTTCTCCCAAATTAATTATTATATCAGACCCCAAAGTCCCAGACACCTCTCGGTTATTATTAAAAATCACACCCATATGTGAAAACGCAAAACTCCAATTCTAGTTTCTCAAGGCTGGAAGAGAACTGCTGTTGTGCAAGTCAAAACATCGTCAAGGTCTGCAAAAACCTGACTGCACTACTTTATTATTTTTTAAAAAAGAATATTTGTTTAGGAAGACCTTTGAAGAACTCCTGTTATCTTTAGAATGCTCCAGGGGGCCCTTGCAACTCATTTTACTACTTAATTAACAAAAATAATTGAAGAAAAACCACACAAAATCCCACTTCCTCCTCTCCCTCCTGCTCCAGATGACCTCTCTCACGATCAAGATATAAAGAGCAATCCCGAGGCAGGGTGGAGCCAGGACATTTAAATATGTACACCCCAAGCATCTTTGTAAAACCTGGGGTTAGGAACACACAGACAAGGAGACTAGAAAAGTTAAGTCTTGTTTGTGATCACTATTTGAGCTTTGCCCACCACAAAAAAAGGAGCATTGGGGGGGAATCATCTAAGGGAGGAAGCAGCTTTTTAAAAAGTACTGAATGTTATAACGTGGTTGCCACCATGCTAGATTTTCTAGTAAGCTTGCCAAATCAGTTTTATCCTTCCTAGCCAGGTCCTTTGTGTGTGTGGCAATCATACTGGCAGCTGGTATCACTCGCTTGCTTGCTGAAGCCGAAACTTTGGGAGGTCCACAAATCTTAGCTGGCCTTGGGATCCAGCCAAAATGTATGCTTGCCACACGCACAGCCTGCAGACAAAGGAGCAAAGGATGTGCTCGATGTTACGCCATGCTCAGAGCTTGAAGTGATGGGGGGGCAAGAAGCCCCTGCCCTCCTCAGCTGGGGTACTAGAAGGCAGGGGGAAAGATGGCTCATCCCTCTTGCACAGAGTCTCAAAAAACACAGCAGGTAGTCTTGATGCTCTTTCCAAGTGCTTAGGACACCATCAGGCAGATTTCCTGCTCTTCTCCATGCTCGGCAGTACAGCAATTATCCCCGAGGTTGAACTTGCCATGCTCAAAAGAATACTTGCTACACCCATTCTTAAGTCTCTCGGAGCAGAATGGGTAACACTTCCTGGTTAACTATCCCTCACGCGGTGATAAGTTAGCTTGGTAAAGTCAGCTACAGTATGCAAGCATAAAGCTGAGCATAATCTGATTGCAAAATCAAGCATTGCCTTTCAAAAACATCCAGAACACAGTGGACAGATTGTTAGGCAGACCTTGGTGGAACAGCCCAAGACCTTAGAGAGGCAGAAAAGCCAATGTCACATGGGTCAAAGCCAGTCTAGTTATTTTGGCAACTGAGGCAGAAAATTCACAAGTGCCTCTCCCACTTCCTGGCAGTAAAAATAAATTTAAGCAACGAACATCCAAAATCAACTACCTAAGGCAGCTGCCTCATTTTGCCTAATGGTTGGGCTGGCCCTCTGTATTGAACAGATTACTAAACTACTTAAGAGATATTACTCAGTACTTCTGGTTTGTTTCTGGGCAGTGTTGGTGTTGACCTACAAAAGCTCCAATGCCCAAGGCAAGGTTATCAGAAGGCTTGCCTTCTCTTGTAGGAACCTGCTGAGGACATCAAAAGGCGTGTCTTCAGAAACAGGTGGGTGGCTACCAGAGACAGGCTTTAACTGTGGCAGCATTTGGGATTTCCCCCTCTACTTTTCTTACCTACTGAATCATTCCACTGCTGCTACATCTGAGGGAAAAGCGGTTGGGCTCAGAGAGCGGAGGAGGAGCTGGTATTGATTTTAGGGTTTGCTCGTTTTCATTTTGTATTTTTATATTCTGATGCAAGCCACTCTGGAAAGCTGCATTATCCAGAGGAGATGTGAATGTATTTTAAATGGGAAAAGGCTTTCTAAAACCTTTTCTCCCAAAATGGTGCGGAGGAGGATGGCATTAGAAGTCTAGAGTGGGCGAGAGAAAGTGTCCCGTTTCAGTCCTTGCAGAGCGGATGGTGCCTCCTACCTGGGCAGGAAGCTCTATGTCTACCCCAGGGATCGGCAACCTGCGGCCCACGGGGGTTGTTTAAACAGCCCAGGAGCCGCCCCCGAACTGAGCCAACCACTCGTCTACCCCATACAGTTGCTAATCCCCAAAGAAGCTTCCCCTCAGGCCAATGGCCTGCCCAGACAGCTGCAAACTGGGAAACAGGCACTAAATGCAGCTAGGGACCCCTGACCATTAGGTCCAGTCGTGACCGACTCTGGGGTTGCGGCGCTCATCTCGCTTTATTGGCCGAGGGAGCCGGCGTACAGCTTCTGGTTCATGTGGCCAGCATGACTAAGTCGCTTCTGGCGAACCAGAGCAGTGCACGGAAACGCCGTTTACCTTCCCGCCGGAGCGGTACCTATTTATCTACTTGCACTTTGACGTGCTTTCGAACTGCTAGGTTGGCAGGAGCAGGGAGCGAGCAACGGGAGCTCACCCCGTCGTGGGGATTCGAACCGCCGACCTTCTGATCAGCAAGCCCTAGGCTCTGTGGTTTAACACACAGTGCCACCCGTGTCCCTAATTGCAGCTACTTGACCCCAATCTCCTCACACTTGGTTCCATTTTTCTCCAAGTACAGCAAGGGAAGAATCGCCCAGGGCGGCATACAGATTCAATAAACAGAGTAAATAAAATGAAGGAAGAAAAACAGTGCTACCATCCACCGAGACATGTGGCATTTGCAACAGACCTTCTTGCGTCCCTCAGAAGGCCAAACCCAAAGTTTCTCCCCATGTGACATGGATGATGCTCAAGTTGGAGGCCAGAATTCTTTTTTTCAACGAAAACAACCTCCGAGGAGAGGCAGGTGAGCAATCCAGAAGGCCTAATGGGCAGCCATGAAACTAAACCACAAAGGTAACTCACCTGGAAGGGGGCTTTTCCAGTCAGACACTGGTAAATGATGGTGCCAATACTCCATAGGTCAGCTTTGGCGTCGTAGTGTTGGGACATAATGACTTCTGGGGCCTGCAATAGGAGAAGAAAGGGAACATTACACTTTGTTTTAATGCCTCAGCTTCCGATTTATTTTATTTTATTTTTTAAACCTTTTTCTTGGTAACTGTGAAAGAAAGTGAGTCCCTTTGGAGTCTCCCTTTCCAACCACCATGCATACGCATATACACACACATACACACACACAGAGGCCAAGATTCCACAAAAGAGATTAGAGATTTTGTTCCCAGCTTAGAACGATGTAGTTATACAGGCATGGAGAAGGTTATTTCATAACTCTAATCTAGTTAATTCAGGCGTGATTTTGCTTTAATGAGATAAATAAACTAACACCTTATCTCCTGACCTGCTGGAGATTTGGGGGGGGGGTCCATGCCCTTCTCATGCATGCATGTTTCTGTTTGTGAGAATATATAATACACATTTGCATATTCTATTTGCATGTTCTATTTGCATGTTCTATTGCAGCTACGGGAGGCAGGGGATGCTAGCCAGGGTTTTTGTCCCAGGTGAAGCCTCCAAAGGGGCATTACTAATGCTCCCAGCCTCTGTATGTGTGTACGCAAATGTGGGTGCCAAATTGGGTCTTTGACCTGGGTGAAATAAAGCCTATTTTTGCTCTTGTCATATGTACTTGCATCCATATGTATCTGCATTCTATATTACAAGGGTAGCCAACACAGTGCTTTCCAGATGATGCTGGACTACAACTCCCATCATCCCTGGCCATTGGGCTATGCTAGCTGGGGCTGATGGGAGTTGTAGTTTAACAACATTTGGAGGTCATCGCATGGGCTAACTCATGTTCTGTTGCAGGGGTAGGCAACCTAAGGCCCGGGGGCCGGATGTGGCCCAATCGCCTTCTCAGTCCAGCCTGCGAACGGTCTGGGAATCAGCGTGCTTTTACATGAGTAGAATGTGTGCTTTTATTTAAAATGCATCTCTGGGTTATTTGTGGGGCATAGGAACTTGTTCAATTTTTTTTCTTTTTTCAAAATATAGCCCGGCCCACCATATGGTCTGAGGGACGGTGGACTGGCCCACGGGCTGAAAAAGGTTGCTGACCCCTTTTCTATTGCGCACACACACATAAGTCACCACACTAAGCAAACTTCTCCCCTAAAAAACTAAAACCAATGTGCACACATGTTTGAAAAACAGCAACATCTTTTACCACCTGCCACCCAGGTGAACAAAGGAATCAAGCCAGGACAGGTAACACCAGACTTCACAGCCTGAATGACAATCTACAACAAGCTTCCCAAGAATATGGCCTACTACAAAGGAGAGTGTGAGGACAGCTTCCAGGAATGGCGGAGAAAGCTCCCCAAAGTCTGGCAATCACCCCTAGGCCTTGGCAGTGAAAAACCCACAGTCAGCTCCCTGCTTTAGGGCTGCACCAGATGAGGGTAAACAGACCAGTCGGCATAAACCTAGACTTGTCCTGATCACACATAATAACAGGGAGGGATGGGGCCCGATATTTATTACAGAACTCCCCACCTCCCCCTGAATAATCTCTTTGCAATTCCTCTCATGCATATTCCCCACTTCAAATAAGATCCAAGCAAATTTGGCTGTGAGAACGAGTGGAACAAAAGCTGCAGTGGGTTTTTTTCTAAGCGTGGGTGGGTGGGTGGTATCCTTCCTTATAGAGTCTGGATGTATCCCTCTGGATACATAAGCATCAGGATGTGAACGCGGCAAACCCGGAAGTATTTTTCCAGGTTTCACCCCACATGCATGCGCAGAAGTGGTCCTCCAGTTGCGAATTCCTTGGGATGCGGCCGGACCTCCGGGACGGATCCCGTTCGCAACCGGAGGTACCACTGTATTTTCTACACTTTTATTCCACCCTTGTCCCAAGTAGCTCCAAGAAGTCCACCATTTTATTCCCACCATAAGCCGGTGCTTCCATTTCCAACATTTGTACAATTGACACTAATCTAGGGTGATGAACCTGTGGGCACATCTGCATAGGACTTCAACTCTCATTGGCCAACAATCAAGGCAAATGGGAACTAAGGCCCAGAAACACCAGGAGGGCCATAGGAAAACAATAGCAAGCTCAGTAGCCTGCAACACAATAAAATGGACAGAAACAGTTTTCCTAAAAGCAATCAGATACTGCCTGCATGCCAACCCTTTCCTTCTGGGAAAGCCTGCAGAAATAAAAAGTTTTTCACATTAGACGAAATGTGTATGATGTTGGAGCCTATCTAACCCTTTGTTTTACAAAGCACATCTAGTTTGGTCATCAGCCAGGAGCCCTTCAGCTATTCTCTCCTTCTCTCCCTCCCTTAGCCTTGCATCCCTCATAGTGCCAATTTATTTTCACAGCCATGCTCGGAGCTCTTCGGAAGAAGATGGAGACGTTTAAATGCCTTAAAGAAGAAACTTGGGAGTTTGCTGCCTCCACCTGCAATGCAAAGTGGAACAGTCCATTCTAACACGGCAGCCTTTTACCATGTATGCTGCAATTAGGTCTTGATTCACACTGAGAGCCATGATGACAGGTCTAGCCAATGCCCTCGGTGAATTAGACGTCAAAGGCAACTGCTCATTTGCCAGGTTACCTGCAGGGATCTCCTGTGTGCAGCTGTGCCGGGTTTTTATTTGCCTTATTAGAAGTTCCTTGGCAGAACACTGCCATGGGAAAGGCTAATCTGAAAACCAGATTTGATTTGATTTTTGCGGGGGGGGGGGGGGGGGGAGAGGCATTAAACACAACGAACTGGTCTAGCCCAGCTGACACCACCTAAGGTAGTCCAGTATTGTCTGCTCATGCTGGCAGCATCTCTCTCTAGGGTTTCAGACAGGGAGTCTCCCGCATCATCTACTACCTAATCCTATAAAAGCAAGGAAGCAAAAACTTGGGAGATGGCAGGAATTGAACCTGGGATCCTTTGCATGAGAAACCAGGGTTGTAGCACTGAGCTATGGTCTCTTATTAGCTGGAACAGAGGGACAAGAGTTGTGTGGGAAGATTGTGAACTGTTTTCTTTTCAACCTCCACATGAAACTAAAGCACACACGTAAAGAGTCGCTGTGACTCGATTCCCGTTATTCTTTATTTGGGTTGCGCACCAAGCTGCTATTGCATGTTTGCTAACCTCATACAAACAAGCCGTTGGCTGCATCCCCTAAGCTTGGTCCTTCGCCAGGACTTCCTCCCCCTGCTGATCTTTGCAATCTTAGCAAACACTCTGCAGGCAACCTAGTCATAACAACAAAGAGGCCAGAGAGAAGAATTAGATGCCATCAAAGGCTATCCTTTGAAAATGAGGCCTTGGCAGAAGCAGCAGCAGCGACAGACCTCAAGGAACCTCTCCCTTTCTGAGGCAGTGCATAATGGAACAAGAATTCATCTCTCCCCAGGGCTGAGCTAAAGATCACACCACAGGGTGGCAAGCTAGGCATGGATATGTGGGGGCGGGGTGTGTGTGTGTGTGTGTAAAGTTAGCATTTTGTTAACCCGTGAGGACAAACTTGAAGTTTTGAGAATGTGTTCATCGTACACAGAGGCTGGATTTACACACACATCATGCACATATATGATGCTCGGTGTGTTTGTGATTTTATTAATGTACACCTGGTGATTTGCAGCTTGATGTGCAAATTGGATTTATGAAAAAGCAGGTTCAGGTTCGGATGTCATGACCAAGCCATGGTTTGAGTCATTCGGGCCATTCCTTGAAGTCACTCACATTCTTCCTCCACTCGCATGCTCCAATACCCAGCCTCACTTCCAGGTCCACCGTAACCACTGCTTGTCATTATGTCTGATTCACACAAACCATGAGTGCTGCAAACCAAGTCAGAACTGGACACCACTATTTGATTTGCCCGATTCATATACATAGAGAAATCAATTGTAGCTCTTGTGAGCCAGGAAAAGAAAAAGGAGGGAGATTGGAGAGTGGAAGGAGGAAGCATTCAAGACCAAGGCATTGTCCAAACAAACCAAGTCATGATAAATCCATGACACCTGATGTAGGCTATTCACACATGCAATTCATCACTTCACTGCCAACTGAAACACAAGAACTTGTGAACCATGTCACAGTAACGGGAAAGCTGGGACTGTCAAGTGCACTTTCAGATGTAGACCAGGCTTGCTGTTACTTAACATGTAAAGGTCCTAAGGCAGACTCTTCAGGTGGGAATCAAGTGCCCAACACCCATACACAAACTGTCTTTTCCAACATAAGCTTGGTAGCCAATCTCATGGCAATGAGAAAAGATCCCAACCCCCCGCCCCCGCAAATTCATCCTGTTCAAACCAGACAAGTCTCTCTCTTTCCTCTTCTTTCCATTAGAAGAGGCAGCACTATTACTGTGGAACAGGATTATATATTAATGACAGGAGATAGAACTGGAGGCATTACCAAATGGATGCTGTATTTCTGTCTCATAGCAAAACACTACCATCAAATGGAAAGTAAAGAGAGCAAGGAGACAGACTTCTTGTGATTGCTTTCAATCTCAGACTTCATTGCCTGTTCTCCTAGACTGCTATTTTTTATATATTTTTTGCAAAGAATCCAGCTGAGTCCCAAAGGAGAGGGGGCAGTTTTACAAAAATCAAAACTTCCGTCTTCAGCTGAAAACATGGCATGATCCAGAGTAGAGAGGGGGAGCTCCTTCATGAGTAAATCAGAAGGAATGCTTTTAGTCAGAAAGTGATTCCCTTTCAGATCGTCTCACCCCAAATCAACTTCAAATGGGGCCCAGCAGAAAAGCCCCTGAACCTATTTGCCCATAAAGTGGTAGGCTTTCTCCACTCTGGAGGGGCTGTTGTGCCTGCAAATTTCAATCACTCCTGTCCTTTCCTGAGTACTAAGAGGCAAGCATGGCTTCTTTGTTAGCTAGGACTACAGAATGCTTTCCTATCAAGAATATACTTCCTTTAACATAAGCTTTCTTATTTTATACCAAGTATATATTTTATACTTATTTTATACCTTTCAATTAAAGGTGTGCTCCAAGCAAGGATTCATTTAACTGAAGTTAATTTCTGCTGCTGCTGCATAGAAACCCTAAAAGCAGGCAGAAAAACCCTTTCACAAATACAAAGCACTGTCTGAAGGCACACTATACTGCAATATTGCTGAAGCTAAGCAGGCTTGCATCTGGTGCCTAGGTGGGAGACCCCTCCCCACTGAAATCAGTTCATGTCACCTTGAGTTCCACAACAAAAGAGAGCCAGGTCTAGGTAAATAAATACAATCGTAGCCCAACTGATAATTTCAGAGCCAAGCTTTATCATGGAGTACAGGCCCTGGAGCTGAGCTCTGGCTAAGCTAACCTCTGAATGAGACTACTCTATGGCTTTTTGCCTGCACAACAGCAGAAAACACAATAGGCCAGAGCAACAGAAGACCACCTGTGTTCACACAAAGCAGCAGCGACAATGAAGATTGGTTTATGACCCCGAACAGCATCCCTTTGCATACTAAGTTATGGGGAGATACATCGTTTACAATCAGGATTCTAAAATCAATACATCAATCCACACTCAACTGGCACAGCCGGCAGGCCCAGAGCCAGCTATCAGCTCAGTTGAGCATTGGCTGAGGGCCAAAGGAGTGTGCAAAAGCCCCTCACCAACACGACCCACTTTTGAATGGGAGCTGCCCAGAGGGTGCAGAATTCTTACAGTAAATATCAATCGCTCACACATGCACAGTTCATCACACTTAATGAGGGCAAATAATCACAGGGTGGAACAGGGCAATGCAGATAAGCACAGGTTAGATTCTCGGTGGCTTCCATTAAGTTCTATGGTACAAAGCACAGGCAAGACTGGGGAGAGGAGTCCTGGGTTCAATCCCTGGGAGAGAGATAGGGAAGATTCTTGTCTGAAACTCTAGAGAACCATTGCCACCTACACAATAGTGAGGCAGATGGCCAAGTGGTCAGACCCTATGTTCTACCTCCTCACGATCCCACAAAATGGGAGATTGCCGGAAGCAAAGCAACAGAGAGACACCAAACCTTTAATGGGGAGCTGTAATACAAGAACTGTTCTTTGCCCCGCTCATCACCACTGTGGTGGTTTGACAAGAAAATGCAGGGTTGATTTGTTTTAATCGGGCATTTAAAGGCACATGGCAGCAGAGATGCAAAACAGGATTGATGGCAGGGAACATCATACAGCAGGAAGTGAGAGGAGACCCAATTGGAACAGAGCCTTACATTCACGTTCAATAAGCTTCATTAACGGATGGTTGTTTTTAACTCCCCACATTGTGCAGTGATAAAGAATAGTCCCTACTGCGGGCAAAATGATAACCAGAATGGACTTACCATGTACATGGGGGAGCCACAGAGAGTCGCAGCCATCATATTGCTCTGAAGGTATCGTGCAAATCCAAAATCAGCTACACGCAGAACCAAAACAAGCCAAAAAGAAAGGAAAAAAGAGCAAGGTTAAAATAAATGACAGCTCACAAACACAGTACACGCACATGAGTGACCACCACTTGGTGACGACAAAGGCGCACTTGCGTGTGCCCAAACAATTGTCGTTGAGTGCAGACAATAGTTTTTGTATCACCCCAAAACACAGAATATATTTTAACAGAGGAAATTGTTGCACTCGGCTGTCAAACACACTTGCTATAGAGTACGCTGAATACTTCTGTGTAAATTCACATAGAACTGCAATATAACAATCCACTGAGTGAAGCGGACAAAAATAAATAAAAATGCATGACTTCTTTTTTTTTTTTTTTAAAGAAAAAGCTAATTACTTGGCCTGGTTTGGAATTCCACTCGTGATATTTGTAAAACTAGTTTCAACTACAATATATGTTACACATTACCAGCAAACATTTTTTTTAAAGAAATCAATGGACAGCTCCAGGGGCTTACCAATCTTAATGCGAATGTTATTGGGGTTTGATTTTTTGCCCCCCACAAAAGAAAGGAGGATGTTTTGAGGTTTCAGATCCCGGTGGATTATCCCTTTGCTGTGTAGCACCTTCATGGCGCCGGCAATTTGCTGCAGAAAGAGTCTGATCGTATCTTCGCTGAGGGTCCTCATACCTAGAGAGGGGGAAAGGTGGGGGGAGATTAATAGCTGTAAAACCAGCTATTATAATAACTGATAACCATCTATGATAAGGAGCGAATATCACCCATAAATATCTAATGCTGCAAGGAATACATACGAGGCGCAAGGGCCAATAGGGATAGGGGCATGGTACAATTTATTTAAAATTGTTGCTTCTCCCAAAATCAATGCAATTTACAAAAGCCACTGCAGCATAATATCACAGCCCCCTTCCAAACAGCAGCAGCAATAAAAACACATAGGTTTCCATATTATCAAGGAACGTCCCCCCACCCCCCAAAAAAGGCTCCGAGTTCAGGAGAGTGAAAACTCCTATCCCTGCATTTTATCTTTACAACAATCCTGCAAATTGGCTTAAGGCTGTGAGGTGGAGATTAGCCCATGCTTCATGACTGAGTAAAGATTTGGACCCGGGTCTCCTAGTCACCATCCAACACTCCTGCCACCTCGGCTCCATAATGAACATTTACGTTATTATTTTTGTAACTGTCTTAAATGCAGTTGACGAATCGACTAGGAATCTGTTATAATTTGGTCAGTCCTAGCCGCAAGTTCAGGTCAAGTGACAGAAGTGAGCAGAGCCCCGTTTCCCAAAGCCCTCAGGGAACTGGGCACGAGTTATGAGACACGACGCGTTAGAAAATACCTCAAGAGTTATTAAAGAGGTGTGTGCGTGTGTGTGCACGCCATGCTTTTGCTGCGTTTACCTCAGAGCAGCTGAGCGAGATCAGGCTCACACACAAACAATGCATCATGGGGGGAATTAGCCACTTCCTCGGACACAAGTCACCCTCTTGCCATCCCCTCAGGCGGACGGTAGACAACGTTCCCTCTTGCACTCAGTAAAAGTCAAATTAACCAACGATTTGCCTTATTTTCACACCATTCAAGATGTGATCCCCGAGGGAGACACCTTACTCAGCCTACTGGCCTGTCTGCCGCCTAATAACTCGGTTCTCTAGGACTCCTAAGAGGATTTAGTTTTCTTTGCTTTAACACAGGTGTAGGCATCCTAAGGCCCGGGGGGCCGGATCCGGCCTAATCGCCTTCTCAATGTGGCCCACGGATGGTCCGGGAATCAGCGTGTTTTTACATGAGTAGAATGTGTGCTTTTATTTAAAACGCATCTGTGGGTTATTTGTGGGGCATAGGATACATAGATGTCAACTTTTCCCTTTTCTTGAGAGGAATCCTATTCGGAGTAAGGGAATTTCCCTTTAAAAAGGGAAAAAGTTGACAGATATACATAGGAATTCATTCTCCCCCCCCCCCAAAAAAAATATAGTCCAGCCCCACCACATGGTCTGAGGGATGGTGGATGGCCCCATGGCTGAAAAAGGTTGCTGACCCCTGTTTTAACGTATTCCTTGGGGCTGCCTTTTGGGGGGCAAAGGCCTCATAAAGCGGCATAAAATATAGTAACCACAATACAATAATCCAGAACAGGATTAAGTGGGTTGAGCGCGCACTCTCTCTCTCTCTCTCTCTCTCTCTCTCTCTCTCTCTCTCACACACACACACACACACACACACACACACAGAGAGAGAGAGAGGGACCAATGTTTCTGGACTGCAATGCCCATCATCCCCGACTCCCAGCCAAGCTGGCAGGGGCTGATGGGAGTCGGAGTCCAACAACATATGGAGGGCCACCGGGTTCATCATGGCGACTTGCCATTTTGGCTACTACATCTTGCTGGAGGCAGAACTCCTCTCAATACCACTTGCTGGGAGCTGCAGATGGACTTCGGTTCTGCTTTTGGACTGCCCATCACACAAACACACGCCCCACTGGGTAAAACACACAGGACTAGGCCCTTTTGCTGAGGAAATTTACCGCAGCTTGGGATTCACAATTTTACACACACACATTGATATACAGGTTTTAAACACGGGAGGAGGAAGGGGAGCGGACAGAGGCCATCCAAAACCTAGCTTAGTCAGCAGCATATCGCCGACCCCTTCACCTGTTCACAGAGCCAATGCCAACCCTGGGTGCTTCTTGCGAGGGCTTGCCAATGTGCACATTCAATGCCAAGGCATGCTGACTAATGCCGTGACAACGTTTTGGCAAGAAGCAAACCCGTCTCCTCTTCCGCCACGTGGAGGGACAAGCTGAGCTCATCCTCAACATTTGGGCCAGGGAGTAAACACACAGGTGCCTGGGCTGGGGGTGGGGGGCAGCGTAATTCAAAACGCTGCCACTGCCTTGCAGTTGAGGAGTAAAGGGAGTCCAGAACAGGAGTGGAATCTAGGAATCGAGGCAAAGTTACAAGTGCCGAATTGCTGCCATTTCAAGGACGGAGGGCCTGCAGCATGGGCTCAATGCCGGATTACCAGATAGGCAGAGTAGGCATCGGACAATGGGCTCCACACCTTTTAGGGGCCCTGCGAAAGCAGTTCAAAATAATCAATTTGATCTTGAGAGAAAATTACAATCAAGCTTTCTTAGCTCAACTTGCTCCTCCTGTATTCTCCCTGTCCAATAAATCCAGAGGCAAAACGGTCGCTGAGCATCAAGGTTACATACACTGCAGCAATGCCGTCCCACATTTGCAGCTGTTTTGCAGCACACTTGCTCAAAATCTGGTCCTCACTGCCCTGTGTTGGTGTCATTGTAAGAAAAAACAACACCTTTCTAGCCCTCATTGATTCAGAAAAAGCTTCAAAACAGGTAGAGAGCAAACATTATGGAGAGGAAGCTGGGAAATGAGGATGAAGGATTCTATGTGGAAGAACTATTGGCAAATTTGGGGAACTGGAAGGAAGCTTCAGTGTGGCTCCCATCTTTCCAGCTCATTCCTATTTTTCCTGCCTTCTAATAACATCAAGGAGTGTCTGTTCTGTTTCTCATACACAAGTATGTAATGTTCTTATCATTCCCAGCTGATCTATCTTTTTTACAGATTGAGGTGTTGGAATTGCAGACCCTCCAAGGGTACCTATTTTCCAGGGACAATCCCGGATTTACAGAAGCCGGCCCGGTTTCTGATTTTATCCTGGAACATGCCACTTTACCTTAAGGTAAAGGTAAAGGGACTCCTGACCATTAGGTCCAGTCGCAGATGACTTTGGGGTTGCGGCGCTCTTCTCGCTTTGCTGGCCAAGGGAGCGAGCGTACAGCTTCCGCGTCATGTGGCCAGCATGACTAAGCCGCTTCTGGTGAACCAGAGCAGCGCACGGAAACACCATTTACCTTCCCGCTGGAGCGGTACCTATTTATCTACTTGCACTTTGATGTGCTTTTGAACTGCTAGGTTGGCAGGAGCAGGGACCGAGCAACGGGAGCTCACCCCGTCGTGGGGATTTGAACCGCCGACCTTCTGATCAGCAAGCCCTAGGCTCTGTGGTTTAACCCACAGCGCCACCCGCGTCCCACTTTACCTTAGGACATCCCTATTTTCAGGAGAGAAATGTTGGAGGGTATGAAATTGTACAATTTCAGACTTATTGGTACTATTCTTCCACAAAAAGAACTACCCCCCCGCCCCGTCCTAAACTTCCTCATATGCTCATATGCTCCAAGGCAGCCCTTTTTAGGCAAGTTTTTAATGTTTGATGTTTTATTGTGTCTTTAATATTCTGTTGGGAGCAGCCCAGAGTGGCTGGGGAAACCCAGCCAGATGGGCAGCATATAAATAATAAATTATTATTATTGCTATTATTATCACTTTTTTATTGTAATTTTAATTAAATTTTCAAATTCTACATTTCAAAATGAACATTTTGCACAATGCCATATATCCTTTGACTTCCCTTCTTTTCCTTCCATGGTTCAATTTACTTATCTATCATTCCTGCATATTTTACCATTCTCATATCCTAACTTTCTAACTGCAGGCTTTTAAAATGTTCAAAGAGGTGGCATCCCAACCCCTACATTGCTATTGTGAATGCAGTCCTTTGTACCTCAGCCTCAGGGAACACAATCTGGATGGTAGTAGCTGTCATTTTAAATGCCACACCAAAGAAGCGTAGCTAATCTTTAAAAGGTCTCTGTTGTTAAGAAGAAGAAAAAGTTTTCCAAGAACAGAACCAATTATTCAGATTGGCTGGCTCCTGCTCTAGGAAACATAACTCCATTAAGACCAAAGATTAGCTACCAACTAATGGAGAAAGTGAGGGGGCAGACAAAAGAGCATTACAAAACAGTAAGCAAATTAGGAACCACTTTAAAAAAAAAACAATTGTCAAAATGCCTCCATTGGTGACATTTTTCAAAAATCTTGCAGAATGGTGTCCCTGTGTCTATCTATGCCCATGAAGAAAACACACAAAATATGGTACTGGGCTGAACAGCTGTCTTTTGAAAAACCACAGCTTCCCACTCCCCCATCTTTTCTTTTTAAATTTAAAGGAAGTTTCTAGTCCTGTTGGTATAAAGATAAACTTGAAAGAGAAGTCTAAAGGTGGAGAGATTTCAGAACCCAGAGCGAAAGCCAAAATAAGAATTCCAACCTTCAAAGGGAGGTATTCCCCCCTACCACTCCCCCTACTGACAAGCAAAAGCTGAATAATATAAGCAAATTTACATAATTTATCCAGGTCACTGTATTTGGGCATTCTTGCTACAAAGATTTGGGGCCAGATGCAGCGTGCCGGAGTAACCAGGTGGAAACAGGAACCAAAATAACTACATCATCAAGTGGCAGCAAATATCGTATTTTTCGCTACATAAGACACACATTTTCCCCTCCAAAAATTAAGGGGAAATGTGTGTGCGTCTTATGGAGTGAATGCAGGCTCCTTGGCTTCAACAATAGCAACGTGAAGCCTCTGAAGCGCAGTGGGAGCGCTCCCGCCGTGCTCCGGAGGCTTCGGGTTCCTTTCGCTGAAGGGTAGGTGACCCTTCAGCTAAGGCACAGCACCCCTTCAGCTAAGCGGGAGGAGAAATGAAAGGGGCTCCATTTATGGACCACCGGTATAAAGTTTACAGCATGTAATGCCTTAAGAGAGAACATTATGAAAATGATTTATAGGTGGTACATGACCCCAGTCAAGCTTGCAAAAATCTATCATACGCCCAATAATAAATGCTGGAAATGTAATGAAACTGAAGGTACTTTCTACCACCTTTGGTGGACGTGCCCAAGGATCAAGGTCTTCTGGGAAATGATCTATAATGAAATTAAGAAGGTACTTAAGTGTACCTTTCATAAGAAACCAGAGGCCTTTCTCCTGGGCATGGTGGGCCAATTGGTGTCAAGGAAAGATAGGACGTTCTTTATGTATGCTACAACAGCAGCAAGAGTTCTTTTAGCAAAGTATTGGAAGACACAAGAACTACCCACGCTGGAAGAGTGCAGACGAAGGTGATAGACTATATGGGACTGGCTGAGATGACTGGCAGAATCCGCGACCAAGGGAAAGAGACGGTGGAAGAAGATTGGAAGAAATTTAAAGTTTATCTTAAGAACTGTTGTAAAATTAATGAGTGCTAAAATGTCATGGGTAATGTAAAACAGAATTGCAGTGACAAATAATTGGGTAAGAGAAAAAGGATTAAAGAAAGTGACTTATAAGTAATTGAAATTAGGGGTTGCAGGAAAAGCTTAAAACAGGGATGCAGAAAAGGGAGGTATGGGGAAGTTGTTGAAACAAAGTTTAAGAAAAAGAGGTTATGAAATTATACGTGTTTATATGTTTGTTCGTTTATGTGTTGTTAGTTGTATTGTGTCTTAATATATGTTGGAAAATCAACAAAAATTTATTTTAAAAAAAAAGAAAGGGGCTCCATTTCTTCTGCCGCTTCGCTGAAGGGGCGCTGCGCAGAGAGGGGGAGAATTTTTTTTCTTGTTCTCCCCCTCTAAAACAAGGTGCGTCCTATAGTCAGGTGCGTCCTATAGAGTAAAAAATGCGGTAGCCACCTTGCAAATTAACCACACCCTCCCATTTTCACAGATGGAAATGGGAACACTAAGACCCTATTCTCACCCGCAAGGATCATTACCCAAGATCCTTCCTTCACCCCCACTGGACACTCAATTCTGTCTGTTGCTGTCGTTTACAAGGGGGGGGGAGCAGCAATAACTCAACAGCTGTAGCGTGCGAAGAGGCAGGTTGAGCACTGCCAGGTGCCTTAGTGTTCACACACAGGAGTTTAGATGCATGCATGCTCGAAGAAAGAAAATAAGGTGATGGACTATATGGAATTAGCAGAAATGACTGGCAGAATCCGAGACCTGGGAGAAGAGTTGGTGGAAGAAGATTGGAAGAAATTTAAAGACTATCTTCAGAAACACTGTAAAATTAATGAATGTTAAAAATGATGTTGGATTGAAAATAAGAGGCACTAGCAACAAAGTTAATGAGAATATGCAAAAATGAGTTGATAATGGATGAAAATATAGAGCTATAATATGTTAAGATATAGAGTTAAGATAAACGAAAGAGGGTAAGGGTTTGCTGATCTGATTATTTAAATGGGAATACAAAAAGGGGAGGTGTGAGGAAGTCAAGGAAACAAGCTAATGAGTTTAAAGTTACAAAAAATGGGTTTGTTTTTAACTCTTTTGTATCTGTTTTTTGTACTTTGTATTTTTATTTTTATTTTTTTAATGTATTTTTGTATGGTTTTTTTCTTTTTTTTGTATTTTGTAAATTTATGTTTTTGTAAAATTTCAATAAATATTTAAAAAAAAAGAAGAAAGAAAATAGACCATGGGTAGGCAAACTAAGGCCCTGATGTGACCCAATCGCCTTCTAAATCCAGCCTGCGGACAGTACAGTCCATTTCTTTTTTTTAAAAAAAATATATAGTCCGGCCCCCCACAAGGTCTGAGGAACAGTGGACCAGCCCCCTGCTGAAAATGTTTGCTGACCCCTGGCATAGACTCAACGCAGTAGGCACCCAAGTAACTAGATCTACTCACTTTAAAAGAGGAATAGGCAAATTTGTGGAGAAGAAGGCTGTCAATGGTTAAATCACTTTGCAGGACCTCTATACATCTTGCCTGGGACTCGTGTAATCCCATTCTGACATTTGAGATTGTAGACACAATTCAATCCCTAGCTAAAGAGGCTTCCTCTACTTAACCTGAGCTTTGGAAACTTGCCTGACGGATGTCCATACAGAAAGCATTCCAAAGTTTGGGCACCACCACCAGAGAGACCCTGTATTTGCAGTGGGGACATGCCAGATTGCAAGGCATTTGAGACTAATATTCTTATGATTTGGGCAGATCTATATAGAAAGCCCTGTCTGGCAGGTGTTGTTCCCTTTGTTTGTGTTTTTGCCACAGCTGAGACATTTTGGAGCATAATGGCCCGATCTTAAAAGTAATAATTTTATCTATATTTTAAAAAGCCACGTGGTATGCACAGTTCTGCCGTCAAGACTCCTCCGCATTCCAGCTGCTAAAAGCCAAATAAATGATCTGAACTCATCATTCATAAAACATTACAACGCTAGCTCCGGAGGGGAAATAAGAATTCAGTTTTTTTAATCTTTCCATTCCAGCAGCTCAACATGAAAGAGGTTTAAGCGGCCATGATCAGTGGGGCTGGGACAGGAGAATTCATCCTTTTTTCCCCTTGCTCATGAACCAACTTAGCACCAAACTGACAAAAAGGAGGATGACAGCCTTGATTAACATTGTTTTGTTTAAACATGGCCGAAAAAAACATTCTGAGGGATGATTAAACATGGAGAGACAGCTTTAATCTTTTAAGTTAGCGCGTGAGACTAAAGGCTTTTAAAAAGGAAGTGTGTTTAGCTGCAGGAGGGAGAAGTGAAGGGAAACGCATTCTAAATTCACTGTGCATTCAGAAGAGTGGCTACTTTAAAATCCAGAAATATAGAAGCCTGTCTCCATTTGGAAGACATCACAAACATTTGCTGATCTGCTGTTAGCGTGTGTTTTTTTTTTTTTTAACTTTTACTGCTAAAGGACGAATTACTGGGATGAAGGAGAACAGCAGGAGATAGACCCATTTCTCGTTTGGGGTAACTGGGACAGCTGGTTTTTGGAGGCGTTTTATAGGAACTATCTCCCTGGTATCAGAGTTGGAGGGAGCCTTGCAGACGAGCTAGTGCAACCCCCCACAAAATGGAGGAGAAAGGGCTGCGGCTCAGTGGTGGGACAACTGCTTTGAAAGCAGAAGGTCCCCGGTTCTCTCCCTAGTGTCTCCAGGTAGGACTGGAAACCTGTCATCATGAGGACCATACTGAGTTAGACGAGCCTGTGGTCTGACTTGGTAGTAGGCAGCTTCCTACACATGAAGGTTCTCCATGCAGGTGGGGTTGGGAAGTGCTGTTTCTCAGCAGGAGAGCGCCTGCTTCGCATGTAGAAAGTCTCAGGCTGACCAGTAGAAGGTAGCTTCCTAAATTCCTGCACAGGAAATGCAGAGCAGCCCCGACATTTGGCTGCCTGCACTCCTCTTGAAGACTTCCAACAAGAAAGAGGCCACCAGCCCTCTGAGTAAAGGGTTATATCAGGGGTTGACAACCTGGTCCCTGCCACCCACTAATGGGCGTTTTAGGATTCTAGGTGGGGCAGTAGGGGGTTCTATGGCACAAGCTGAATCCTCCTTCCATCGAGCACTGGTGGGCGGTAAGGAAATCATGCCATCAAGAAAGATGCATTAGTGGGCAGTAGGTATAAAAAAGGTTGACTACCCCTGGGTTATATTGTGGTACTGCCCATACCATGAAGAAGCTTATTAAAAGCTAGGCAGTAGAGGAAGCAGATGTGGACAGGGCCTCCTGGATGGTGTGGGAGAACTCAATGATGTGGGCTTTGTTTTGCTAGTTCCTGGGAATCGCAAGCAGATAGTGTGCTATTGCCCCCAAGGTCTTGCCTGCAGGTTTCCCAAAGGGATCTTGTTGGCCACTGTGAGAACAGGATGCTGGACTAGGTGGGCTAGGTGACCAGCACAGCTCTTCTTAAATGTTCGTTTAAAGGGAAAGGGACCCCTGACCGTTAGGTCCAGTCTTGACCGACTCTGGGCTTGAGGCACTCATCTCGCTTTATTGGCCAAGGGAGCCGGCATACAGCTTCCGGGTCATGTGGCCAGCATGACTAAGCCGCTTCTGGCGAACCAGAGCAGCGCACGGAAACGCCGTTTACCTTCCTGCCGGAGCGGTACCTATTTATCTACTTGCACTTTGACGTGCTTTCGAACTGCTAGGTTGGCATGAGCAGGGAACGAGCAATGGGAGCTCACTCCGTGGCAGGGATTCAAACCGCCAACCTTCTGATTGGCAAGCCCAAGAGGCTCTGTGGTTTAACCCACAGCGCCACCCGCATCCCTCAAAATGTCCTTTTACTGGATATTAATTCTGTATTTGTTCAATGTTATTATACGTCACTTTGCAGGCTCATTTTAGAGTCAAACAGCAGGCTATCCAGCATGTGGCTCTGACTGGTGCCTGCAAGGGAGACCATTGGGGTTCATGTAACTTACTGCGACTTTTAGCTAATACTAGAGGTTTTAAAAAAATAAAAATAAAAGAGGAATAGTTGTTGCAAGCAGGAAAAAAACCCCTAGAGTCCCATCTCCTTCCCCCCAAATTGGGTAGAGGAAGAGGTATTAAAACTGGGTTTTGTTTTGAGGTTTTCCAAGGTTAAAACATGAGATTAAAGGGCAAGATGTGGTTGTTGAGCAGACAAACATTTCCTAATTTCTTTCATTCAATGAGCCTGGATTGCTAAACCTTGCTTCAGGCAAATCATTTGCAGTATTTAAAAACAAACAACCAAATCAGCAAAAGGAGGGGGGCGGGACTTAATTGCAATGATCTTGTAAACAGAAAACCAACTGTTGAAAAGTAGTCTAAACAAAACCAGTCATTACTGACCTAGATTATATACAGCCGGTAAATGAGGGCTCAGGGCTTGGATATTATCAATCAGGAAGTAATGTCCAAAGAAGCAGAGATGACAGGCGGCAAACTAGTCATTAGCATAAGTAGTGTTACTCCAGACTTTGCTTTCACAATAGAAGACAACAAATGCTGCACTTTTCAGGGTCCATGTCAGATTTTGGTGGACCTCCTTTGTAAGCAAAAGCCATAACTCAGAGGCAGAGCATTGCCTTGCATGCAGAAGTTTCAATCTCTGACAACTTCAGGTAAGCCTGCAAGAGAACCCTGTCTGAAATCCTGGAAAGAGGCTACCAGTCCGTGGAGACAACCTGGAGCTAGACGGACCAACGACGACTCCTTAGATGTCAGCTTCCTATGTCCCCCCACCAAGTCACCCACCCACTCCTCCAAAACACATCACCCTACATACAGTTGTGTGTTTGGGTGGGAGGGTGTGGGGCCACTACTAGGTTTTGATTTGTGGTGGGTTGTCATCAGGTTAAGGATGTCCAAGCGGGACCACCCCCTCCCTTGAGGTCATTGTTAGTGACAGGCTGGGCTTCTAATTGTCCTGAACCCCAGCGTACCCGAAGGTAAGTCCTAATAGTACACACAGTCCCAAGAGTGGTGAGAAAGTGCAAATAGTCAAATACCAGTCCAGGTCCAACACAACAAGCAAGGTCCAAAGTCAAGATCTGCAAGGTCAGGTCCCCACTTCTGCAGAATCTCCAGGGTATCTGGGGTCAGTCCTAAGTCACAGTCCAGTGATGTTGCCAAAGCATGGTCCATCAATGGAGAAAGTTGGGCAAACACTGGGTCTCCCCCTTCAGGGACAATTAGGCCTCAGAGTACTTCCTAACATTACATGCCTCCACATGAAAGCCATAGAAAAGTACTTCTGGCATGTGGATGGGATCATGGAGTCATAGAATTGCACAGTTGGAAGGGACCCCAAGGCTCATCTAGCCTCCTGCAGTGCAGGAATCACAGGTATATAATCCCTGACAGGTGGCCATCCAACCTCTGTTTTAAAACACCCAACAACTTCCAAGTTGTTGCTATCATTGAGCCTACCGCTCGAGTCAGCACGGTTGCATGGAACTTCTCCATATACGAGGCAAAGTGGTAGGAGGAGCTTATCTTGCCACGCCCCTCATAAGGGGGCAGGGCAAGGTCCAAGCCAACCTTGGCACATCACAGCAACACTTCCAAATTCCCTAAATCCCTAGAAGAGCTGAAAGCTGATCAGAACTCCCCCAAAACAGGGACAACAGCACGAAAACCCTAAGCACAAGTTTTGCAGAATTAAAAAAAAAAACAGTGATCCACTTATATATTCCAGGCGCCACATTGGAGTGGCAAACATTTCGACATGCTATTTAGGTTCTGCCAAAAAGAGAAGAGACATCAGGGATGATACTTACTGTGCAAGTAATCTGCCAGGTCTCCACCATTGCAGTACTAGATCAGAGAAGGGAGATAAAGAGAAGTCTGTAAGCAAGAGTTTAGTTAAAAATTCTGTCTCACCAAGGCTCTACAATAAAGCACAGAAACACAGAAATTGCCTTAAGTGGCAATTCACAGAACTCGGGCAACTTCAGAAACTAAAGAGATTGGCCTTTTCCAATTGCAAAATGCCAGAGCTTAGGATCTGGTAACTGCAGTGTACATTGTTTTCTTCATTTATTCAGCTTACAAATATTGATTCTTGAAATGCGGGAGACATTTGGGCAGGGGTAGTCAGCCAGTGCCCTCCAGATCTTGTTGGACTCCAAATCCCACCAGCTCTAGTCAGCATAACCAATGGTCAGAGATAGAGGGAGTTTGGGATCTCAGGTTAGGGCTTTCTGGACACATGTGAGTGTGGATCACTGTTTCCACTGGATCCCTTTCCCCAGCCCACCCTCAACTTCTGGGGTCTAAACAGAAAACCTGCATGCCTACACATTCACAGAGATTAGGGATGGACCCAGCAGGCACCGCCACAATCCCTGCCACCAAGTAAAATGCCCCCTTCTACTGCAAATATATTATCCCAAGTTCTGCCGCACTGACATAGTCCAGCTAATATGAGCAAATCCTGTTCCTTCTCCAATGTTGCTTTCAAGAGGATGTCCATGGCTAATTTAGTGACCCTTGAGACCAAAACAGCAAAAGCCTTCCAACAACAGCCAAACATTTCATTTTAGAAGGTCTATGCAGGCACCAAGATAGTAACCCAGGCAATAGGTTGGCTTCCCAAATAGCGTTTTTTAATACAATAGCCTTGCAGGCAACATTATGATTTTTTAACGTGAGTGCATCTTTTTTTTCTGAATTAAAACCAGAGGCATATTTTACTCTTACACTTATAATATATGTCATTGAGTAATTATTTACATGCAGGCATGGGAAACAGTGACCCTCCATGTATTATTGTACACCCAAGACGCCTGGACAACTCAGGACACTGTATGGACATCTGAGATGGCAGAGATCACTTGGATAATTTTTTACTTCCAGAACCATACCCTACAGAGTATCACGCTGGTGACCAAAAAATAATAATATTTCCCTCCTTTGCTCTTGCACTCTGGAGTGCCCTCCATCAGTTGCTTCTGACATCTTGTTGTAAACAGTTATGGCTTCCCCCAAAGAATCCTGGGAACCATAGTTTGTTGAGGGTGCTGTGAGTTGTTCGGAGACCCCTATTCCCCTCGCAGAGCTAAAATTCCCAGAATGGCTTAACACTCGATTCCATTTCCCGGGGGACTCTCTGGGCAGAACATGATTCACTTGGCAACTCTCAGCACCCAGGATTTCTTGGACGAAGTAGTTACAGTTTAAGGTGGAATGATGATGCTTTGGTCAGATGAGACCCAAGAATAACAATCACCTTTAATAAGAATTCAGAATTACTCACCTCCATAACCAAGTAAACAGAGTTGGCCATTTCCTAAAAGAAAAGAAAGGGGAGAATCAGTTATTTTTCAAAAAAAAAAAAAGAAAAGAAAAGAAAAAGAAAAAGAAAAAGGTTTGGATCCAGTCAACAAAGCAGAATACACTGTGGGTGCCAGAGAATTTAATGCAGAGTTTACCAAGGTGTTCAATTCTACATGCCTTTCCCTTTTAATAGATCTAAATCATTTAGACCCCTTCCATATTCCTTGGAGGCTCCTGGGTACTCCTAGCTGCACATTTAACAAACATACTTGCTCGAGTGCAGTATCAAAAGCCTTTGCTGTTTCCAATTTAACACAGCCCTTCGAGGCTTCATAACTACAATTCCTGTAAAAGTAACATGTGCGCTGGAAAGTGAGGATGGGAGATTTTAAAAAAACAAACCATGGATCATGGGGAGAGACAGAAAAACCAAACCACTAGGACTAGAAATTGGAAAACTCCTAAACCTCTGGATTATTATTTTTTGCGGGGGGTGTGTGTGTGTGTGTGTGTGTGTGTGCGTGCAATTCAGTTACAATTTATAAAAGAGATTCTATAACAGGACTGGTTTAGTAGTTCCTTTCAACGAAAAACAAGCACACATGAATTTTGCACCTTACACAAGGCTGGCCCCTAATACAGTGGTACCTCGGATTAAGTACTTAATTCGTTCCGGAGGTCCGTACTTAACCTGAAACTGTTCTTAACCTGAAGCACCACTTTAGCTAATGGGGCCGCCTGCTGCCGCCGCGCCGCCGGAGCACGATTTCTGTTCTCATCCTGAAGCAAAGTTCTTAACCTGAAGCACTATTTCTGGGTTAGCGGAGTCTGTAACATGAAGCGTATGTAACCTGAAGCATATGTAACCCGAGGTACCACTGTATTCGGCAGCGACGGGGCCTGTGCCCCACCCCAGATGTTATCGAATTCCCATCACCCCTTGCCAGCACCTCCAATGGTCAGGGCCAGAAATATCTAGATCGCCAACAATTCCCTGTTCCTATGGTATATGTAAGCATGTGTCAATCATCATCTTTCAGCAGAAAGAACCTCACAGGGTTGTTATAATTGCCAGGGAGGGGGAGGGAAGAAGGGAGGAGAGATTTTGGACCCCCATCCTGAATTCTCTAGAGGGACAGCACTGTTGCCTGTTAAAATTTTGCAAGGTGTGTGTCCGTGTGTGCTAACTGTCTTTCCTTTTACCAATTCTCATTCTGCTTCATTTTTACTCTTTTCTTTTTAAAAAAGTTACTTAGTCTGCATTTGGGCAGAAGAAACGTAATAGAAAATTGCATTTCGGCTTAAGCACCTATCACATTGTGCCTTAACTAACTGCAGGTAGCTTGCGGATGATTGCTCAATATTTATTGATAAGTGTGGCCGTCATCACAGAGCAGGAATTGTGTATATCCTTGAAATATCACATTTGACACCGACCAGCTAAAGTCCACACTCAGCATGCAGTCAAAGTACTATGCAAATGTGGAAGCCAACTGCTTTGCATACAACGGATTCTGACACAAATCCAAAATTGCATGCCGTTAAGTTTTATGGCTCCTTATATCTTCCCCCAAGTTGCCAGGGCATCTCTCAGGAAGTGAATGTTGCATAAAGATTAACACAGTTCTTTTATGGACCATTAAATATAATAAGAACCTCAGGTGATGGAGGCGGATAATGGACTACTTGCCAGCTAGCAGCCAGAGACCCTCCACCAGCCCATTAGCCAAGCCGTTGTGATAGCACAGGAAGTTCAAAAGCAACCCAGATGCTGAGGGGGAAATGTGGGTTATGGGATGCTGGCAATCCCTGTAGTTCTGTTTGGTTGTAGCAAGGGAAGAGAGATGGGGCTAAAGTGCAGAAGGATGGGTGAGTCAGACAAATCTGAATTGCATTTACTAACTGAAAATTAATCAGCCAGGGTGTCTACTGCACAGAATTAGAAGAGGCTTTCTCCTCTGTTCTTCTAGAAAACATTGTGGGTGAGGGGTAGAAAGAAACAGGAGGAAGAGGACCTGATAATCAGGTGAATAAATGTTTTGTTGAACAGATCAGCTGTTGCAGCTGCTGTTTCATAGGGAAGGAGACTAGGAAAGGGATTTGCGTGTATCCAAAACATCCATACAGTTGGGGGCTGTTTCTCCTCTGACAAATGGACCATGGCTTGCCCTACTCATCCCCACCCCGCCAACTTCCCAACAACCTCCCCCCCCAAGTCATTTAAAAAATGCAGAATAAAGGTTTCTAAACTACTGTAACCCTGTTTCGATGAGGAGGCAGAAAGTGGGTTAGTAACGTCACTGTTTCTAACCACTCGCTGCTGAGCACAGAGCTTCTGCCGCAAACACACACAATCAGTTTCTCCCATTTTCTGTGCCAAATCCTACTTTATTTTATTTTATGCATGACAATCTCCACTCTCTGCTAAAGAGGCTTTATATGTTTTTCCTGCCTCTTCTGCAGAGATTGGGAGAAGTTTGCAAAAATAATAATAATGCTTCCTTTTTCCCAAAAGCACAGGTAGCACCAGGGTTCTTTGGGAGACAGCAGTGGCAATGACCAGGTATTTAAAGCAAAGACCCTTGAGCTGATAGAACTGTCTGTAGTGGCTGGAAAGTATCAGTTTCACCTATCTAAGTACAGTGGTACCTTGGTACTTGAACAGCTTGGCTCCCGAACAAATCAGCTCCTGAATGCTGCAAACCCAGAAGTGTTCCCGTTTGTGAACAATTTTCGGAAGCCGAAAGTCCGACGCGGCTCCTGCAGCCAATCGGAAGCCACGCCTTGGTTTCCAAATGGTTTCGGGAGTCGAATGGACTCCCGGAACTGATTACGTTCGAGAACCAAGGTACCACTGTACACAGATAGTGAAGCAAAGATTCCCCACTTCTTGCAGAGGGAAATTAACGATACAAGGAAATGAACAGCTTGTCAGTATGTGTTCAAATAGGACCCATCACCACCCCAAACACAAAACATTCAACCAGATCCTGAAGTTTCTGAAAGGCTGCAGTTCTGGCAGCTGTTACCATTACAAGTTGAAGGTAGATATGGAGAGGAAAAAAGGGGTCCCTTTTGTTTAAGTCACAGCATCATTCCCCTCGCCCCATGAGATTTCAAGAGAGCCTTTATCAAATTTCTGCATATGACAAGAACAGTTTGGCTTGCATTCCAAATAAAAGCAGGTCAGGTCAAATTGGTTGGACACGTTCAAATCAGTTTTTCTTTTTTAAAGCTTGGAGATAACATCCCGGCACCACCTTATGGGGTGGTCCTTGTAAAAGCACTACCCTATTGTAGTATTTGGATTTCTTCAAAGAGACCAATAATTTATTTTATTGAAGGATTTATATAATACTATCTTAGGTGAACTATCAAGGCGATGTACAGGACCATAAAACATAGCATATAATAAAACCAACATGAAATAAACATTACAGTGGCTGCCTAATCTTAAACTGTCTAATCTCAAACTAAATAGGCCCATCTGGAGAAAAAAGGTATTTGAGAGACACATGGAAGTTAATGGCAAGGCCTCTTCTGTAGCACAGGGGCAACTGACAGGCATTCCACCGGCTGATCTCTGCGACTGAACGAATAATAAGGGGAGTAGCAGAAAGAACCTCATTTCATAACCCTTACGGCGTATTCCTATTTCAAAACCTTCATTCGTCAGGGACAAAGTTGGTCGTCATTTCTCACAAAGAAACAAAATCCCAGTGGACAAGATGCCCAAATGTCACATGATTTCTGAACACTAAAGTGAGTATTCTATCCCGGGGGATGCAGAGTAAATTATTCTCAGTGAAGAAAGTGGGTAGAGAAATGTTTCCTCCCCCACTCATAATACTAGAACTCAGGGATATCCCTGTTTGTAATATTATTTCATTCTTTCTTCTGTATAAAGGTAAAGGTAAAGGGACCCCTGACCATTAGGTCCAGTCGTGACCGACTCTGGGGTTGTGGTGCTCATCTCGCTTTATTGGCCGAGGGAGCCGGCATACAGCTTCCGGGTCATGTGGCCAGCATGACTAAGCCGTTTCTGGCGAACCAGAGCAGTGCACGGAAACGCCGTTTACCTTCCCGCTGGAGCGGCACCTATTTATCTACTTGCACTTTGATGTGCTTTCGAACTGCTAGGTTGGCAGGAGCAGGGACCGAGCAACGGGAGCTCACCCCATCGCGGGGATTCGAACCGCCGACCTTCTGATTGGCAAGTCCTAAGCTCTGTGGTTTAACCCACAGCGCAACCCGCGTCCCTCTTCTTCTGTATAGAAGGTACTTTTTTTACTCAACCATTATACAGTCGCACTTTGGTTGTTGAATGCCTCAGTACTTGTATGTTTTGGCTCCCGAAAGATCGAAACCCGGAAGTGAGTGTGCTGGTTTCCAAACGTTCTTTTGGAAGCCGAATGTCCAATGCAGATTCTTTCCGGAATGCCTGCAAAATTGGGAGCTGTGCCTTGATTTGCGAATGTTTCAGAAGTCGAACAGAAGTCGAACGGACTTCTGGAACGCATTCTGTTCGAAAACCAAGGTACGACTGTATTGCAAATCAACAAAACTAGTGACTTCCTGCTCTCCCAACATCAATGTTTATAACCCAAAACACATACAATTGTGTTTTAAGGTTCCGTTTTATCTAACTTCATCCCTTCCAACATGTTTCTTAGTATGTTGTGCTATTTTCTTACACTTCAAACCCCTCTGTGGTCTTCACAGAAATACTCAGGGATATCCAATGAAGCTGAAATGTTGGGAGTATTCAGGATGAATAAAAGCAAGTACACAGCACAGAGCTAAACTGTGGAACTTGCTCCCACGGGAAGCAGCAATAGCCTTTGGGTACTGGCTGCTAGGAATCGCAAGTGGGGAGAACACAGTTACACACACAGCAGGGGCTGCCCAGCCCCTGAGGCAGGATGAAGCCCCTGAGGCTGTGTCCCTGTGGGGGCACTGTGCACCCCGCCAACTCTGGCTGAGAAGCAGCACTGGCATCACCATTGATTTCCGGCAACATCCTGCCAGAACCCACCATTGCTGCACAACCGAGGTCAGGAATGCTTTGGCGAGGGCAGTGCAGCAGCGGCAAAACGGGCATGGCATCCCTGGTACTCAGGTGCTGTTTATGGGCTTTCCATGGGTCTCTGGCTGGCCTCTGTGAGAACAGGATGCTGAACTAGATAGGCCTTTGGCCTAATCCAGCAGGGCTCTTCTTATGAGACCATCGGAAGCTGCCTTATGAACAGGTAAGGTAAAAGTAAAGGACAAGTCCAGTCAAAGGTGACTGGGGTTGCGGTGCTCATCTCGCTTTTCAGGCCAAGGGAGCTGGTGTTTGTCCACAGACAGCTTTCCGGGTTATGACTAAACCGCTTCTGGCGCAGCGGGACACTGTGCCTGAGCGCAAGGAAACGCCATTTACCTTCCCGCCACAGCGGTACCTATTTATCTACTTGCGCTGGTGTGCTTTTGAACTGCTAGGTTGGCAGGAGCTGGGACAGAGCAACGGGAGCTTGCCCCATCACAGGGATTCGAACCGCTGACCTTCCGATCAGCAAGCCTAAGAGGCTCAGTGGCTGTGACCAGGACAGACTATTCACCCATCTAACCCAGTATTCAATTGCCAATAACTCTCTTTGCTCTTGGGACAGAGCTCTTTCCCCATCACCAATACTTTAGACAGTGAGTAAGCCTGTGGTGACCAATCTGGCTGCTAGGCAGGTGCTTAGCTGCTGAGCTATGACTGCTATGATAAGAAAAGGTGGTCCAACCTGTTTTTCTTTACTCCCCCACCTCCAACACCAAAGCAACATTTCCTGTCTGGGCTCCCTATAACAAGATGATTGTTGCCATCCTGATTCCTGACTGCTCGTTCAGGCCTTCTGCTACCCACGTAAATAGGATGGGTGGAGGGGGTGGGAAAAATGTACTGAAGCCAAACAGGAACCAGACGTTTTCAACACCTGTGGCTATATGGATCCAGGACAACCACTGACTCTACCAACAAATAGGGAGAGGGGAGATTCAAATGGCAGCATGGGTTGGCGCCATTGAAGTAGGAACATACAAAGCTGCCTTATGTGGAGTCAAGCCATTGGTCCATCTAGCTCAATACTGTCTACACTGACTGGCAGGATTTCAGAGAGGGTTCTTAGAATCATAGAATCATAGAGTTGGAAGAGACCACAAGGGCCATCGAGTCCAACCCCCTGCCAAGCAGGAAACACCATCAGAGCACTCCTGACATATGGTTGTCAAGCCTCTGCTTAAAGACCTCCAAAGAAGGAGACTCCACCACACTCCTTGGCAGCAAATTCCACTGCCGAACAGCTCTTACTGTCAGGAAGTTCTTCCTAATGTTTAGGTGGAATCTTCTTTCTTGTAGTTTGGATCCATTGCTCCGTGTCCGCTTCTCTGGAGCAGCAGAAAACAACCTTTCTCCCTCCTCTATGTGACATCCTTTTATATATTTGAACATGGCTATCATATCACCCCTTAACCTCCTCTTCTCCAGGCTAAACATGCCCAGCTCCCTTAGCCGTTCCTCATAAGGCATTGTTTCCAGGCCTTTGACCATTTTGGTTGCCCTCTTCTGGACACGTTCCAGTTTGTCAGTGTCCTTCTTGAACTGTGGTGCCCAGAACTGGACACAGTACTCCAGGTGAGGTCTTGCCAGGCACTACTTCAGAAATGCTAGGGATTGGACCTGCAGCCACTGCAAGACAGACACCATTATTTATTGAGAACTGGTATAAACACAGTTGCTGTAGGAGACTCTTGAGAGTCCCATGGACTGCAAGAAGATCAAACCTATCCATTCTGAAGGAAATCAGCCCTGAGTGCTCACTGGAAGGGCAGATCCTGAAGCTGAGGCTCCAATACTTTGGCCACCTCATGAGAAGAGAAGACTGCCTGGAAAAGACCCTGATGTTGGGAAAGATGGAGGGCACAAGGAGAAAGGGACGACAGAGGACGAGATGGTGGGACAGTGTTCTCAAAGCTACCAGCATGAGTTTGACCAAACTGCGGGAGGCAGTGGAAGACAGGAGTGCCTGGCATGCTCTGGTCCATGGGGTCACAAAAAGTCGGGCATGACTAAACGACTAAACAACAACAACAAATAAACACAGTGGCTAAGAGATGGGCTAGAGAAAATCAGGAAGAACCCAGTATCTTGGCTCTACCACAAACTCATTGGGTGGGCTTAAGCAAACCAGTCTTTCAGCCTCTGTTCCCAACTCAACTGCAATGTGTGGGATAATAATCCTGATTCACCATAAAGGAGAGCCGTTAGGAATTCCAACTCGGTAATGTATACAAAGCACTTTTTGAACACACTTGACAGCACTGCCCATGTGGTGCTCTCCAAATGTCATCGGAAAACAACTCTCATCATTCCTGACCGCTGGATGGGAATTGGAAGATCAACGCTATCTGGAGGTCACCAAGCTGGCTAACCCTGCCCTAATACTGTAAACCAGGCATGGCCAAACTTGGCCCTCCAGCTGTTTTGGGACTACAACTCCCATCATCCCTAGCTAACAGGATCAGTGGTCAGGGGTGATGGGAACTATAGTCCCAAAACATCTGGAGGGCCAAGTTTGGCCATGCCTGCTGTAAACCAAGAAAAGCAGTTGTCACAGAAGTTGGGTGTTGGATATCATGTTGGGTTTCTTAAGCACGCCTTTCCAACGCCGCCCAATGAAATAAGGCATATTCAATCAGCCTGTTTTGATCAACTCAGCATAATCTTAGAAATAATACCGGAAGCAAAGAGCATATACTTCTGTTGCTTTAATTTCAACACTTCCTGTTTACTGATGTCATGGCAGGCCCCAAAGCTTAGAAAACCATGGCCTCCTATGTGACAGCAAAGGCGGAATGCTTTTTCTCAGACGCTGCCTCCTGCCTGTAATCTTCTTTATAAATAATCATATTTAAAAATTAACATTTCGTACTAAATAATGTGCTACCCAATTAATTGGAAAGGCCTTTTGATTTGCAGGAAGTCAGCCTCACTGAACACACTGCAATTACCAAGTAAGCAAATAATAATATCAATAATAATTGTTATTTTTTATCCTGCCCTTCCTCCTGTAGAAGCCCCAGGGAGGTATACAACCATAATACAACAATACTGTAATTGAAATATAGTTTTTAGCACAGGTTGTTGCTGATGACACTTAAATCAGTTGGGCTCCAATCTCCAGCTGTGTCCCAAAGTAAGAGGCAAACAGATTTTCATGTTTCGTTTCTTTTCCTTTTTCAAAGGAATCAGATAGGCAAAGGGACAGACTGAACCACGCCCAACGCCCTGGAGAGCTGTTGCCAGTCAGAGCAGACAATACTAGGGCTAGACTGAAAAAGTCAACTGGCATAATAAGGCAGCTTCCCTTCTTTAATTTATTTATTAAAATTTTAAATAATGAAGAAAACACAACTGTGGCATATTTGACAAGCTTCCTGCGCAAGATGGCACATGCCTGTTTTGTTGGAAACAAACCACCGGCTGTGTGAAGGCACAAGCCAACTTCTTAGGCCATATTCCCTTTCCCACGAAAATGCAGCTACGGTGTTTCTCTCCGCAACACCTGCAGCAAAAAACGGCGTCAGCATCTCACAGCAACAGAGACAGACCAAGGTGGATTTGCAAAGGTCTTCCTTTCTTGGGAGTTATAAGACGCTTTGCTAATTGGATCCCAGGAGGCATTAAATTCAGCTCCCCTCACTATTTATGCGTGATATTTAACGTCTGGTTGATCAAGGGATTGCCAGCTCCGATGACCTAATTCTGCCTGTTGTCCTGATGCTAACTCGCCTGCCGCTCTGTCTAGGGAACCAAAAAAAATGTTCCGAAGCAGAGGTGACTGCTTTCTGTGTCTGTGTGCTTTCGTTTCATCCGTTTGGCTTTTGCAAACACAGCGTTTGTTCGGGGATCACAGGGAAATACAAACAAACGGCTGCGGCTATTTTTAAAACCATAAGCGGTTCTAGTAAAAGCAAAGGGGGGAAAAGAGAAACAGGGATATTTAACCTTCAGTAGACCACACAATGAAGGCTCTTTACACAATTATGAAGCCTGGAAGCAGGTCAAAATTAATCTTATGAGAGGAGGAGAAAGAAAAATATTTTTAGAGCAGTGGCAGAATGACCTTGCCTGCTTTGCAAGACCTAGATTAGGCTCACAAGACATTCTGCATTCTGTGGATTAGCTGTACATCGAGCCAAATAAGGTACAAAGGCACCATATTACACCAGACTGAAAAGAACCCAATATTCCAAGATATGGAATATCTAGCTATTTGCATGAAAGGTGTCCAGGATTTCTCAGCTAATCTAATCTACACCTGCCACACACAAGGACTGCAGCAAGACTGGAGTGCCTGGGAAAGGAGAAAGGACAGGGCAGAGAAACACAGGCTGTGCTTGAACATCAGTTTAAATGAGGGGAACCAATTTTCAATCTGAGGGCCAAATTCCCTTTGGGGGGGCAGTCTTCCAGGGGCCCACATTCCAGAGATGGGCAGAGTCAAAGGCAAAAGTGGGTGGCACAACGGATGCAACTTTTACCTTTGCACAGTAGGCTATGTTCCAGCCATGCAAAAATAAGTTGGTTTCCATGTGCACAGAGAAGATTAGACAGACATCCATCCAATAGTAATAATAATAATAATAATAATAATAATAATAATAATAATAATAATAAATTATATTTATATCCCGCCCTCCCCAGCCGAGGCCGGGCTCAGGGCGGCTAACAACAATAAAACAGTACAACAGTACAACACAACACAACACTCTAAAATCATTCATTATAAAAATGAGGAAAGAAAAGGCATTCACCATTCTAAGACACATTTCAGGCAGACAAAAAGTGCTTGAGGACAACATGGAGCTGGACCAGTGAGCAGAACAGTTTTGGAAGTGGTTCCCAAATATTCTCTCCCCATTTGAAAATTGCTGGTGCTCTTGGTGGACCAATGTATTTTTCCACGGGTTACAGCAACAGCAATAGACACTGCATGGTTTTCAGTCATGCATCTCTATGGCTTCTTTCATTTTATTTTATTGCATTACAATAAACACCCCATGGAGTTGAAACACAATTAGAAATCAGTATGTGCAGTTAATGCGGATCATGTTAAATAAAGTTCGCAGACCACCCGTGGTCCATGGACCAGGGTTTGGGAAGCCCTGGCTCAGGGAAAGCCCCCAGGGGCCAGTCTGGTTGCGGGGCCACATTTGTCCCCTGGACCCGATGTTCCCCACCCCTGACTTAAACTATAGGGCAGCACAGAGATTGCAAGTTTGCGGCACTACAGATGCTGTCAGAACTAAAATTTCCCATCATCCCTGACCATTTGCCATTGCCAACTCAAGTTTATACGCACAAACACAAACAGTGAATTCAGGGGCAACACAAAACTCTTAGGTGAGCAAGCCTCTTTCACTGTTATGAGTTGCTTCTACTGTTACAGAAGCCACCAAAGTTTGGGGGGGGGGAGGAGGGCATCTGTCCGGTTTTCCTGAGGACAGTCTCCTGTTTCTAAGAGTCCTCTGCTTGGAAGGTTTGTCCAGTCCAAGTCCAATTTAAAGGGGAAAAAACCCTAAGAAGGGACAGCAGGTGGGGGTCGTAAAAAGCAAAGTAAGCAGGCTTACAAGTCACACTACAGCTAACTATACAGTGAAATTTAATGCATTTCTGTTTAAAACATAGCTATTATTCTTGCTTTTGCTCCTATACATCGAAATCACCATATACTGATATTGTGCAACCTGGTACCCCCATTAGTATTTCTTCTCTTGGGTGTCTAATGCTTACGTGGTCATCCTAGTTTCCTATAATATCTGAAGCAGTGAACGACGACTGGCATAATCAGCCAGCAAAACCAGAGTTTGCAAGTTTGCACGTAACAGCAAATCCATATTTTCCGGCGAAAAGCATAAGAAACTCATTAAGGAAGCAAGCGTCTGAGGCTGAAGGCCAGGAATATGCGAGGCCTGGGTTTATTTATGCAAATGCCGAACCATGATTTTCATGTTAGATGTGAACCAACCAAAAGTTGCATGACCATAGCACTGAGGGGTGAGGAAATACTATTCGGACACAACGAAAGCAGGAGTTAAACGCTATTAAAGACATGAGAGACTGACTGCACATTGAGTTCATGGTTCTCTCAATAAGGGTGAACTTTCTCTCCCCCCCCCCACCACTTTTTCTTCTTTTTTAAATCCCCAAGCCAGAAACCTTACACCGTGGGCAAATGTCATCCCTCAAAACCCCACACAGACCAGCTTTCGGCAGAGAAAGAAAGAGAGAGACAAGAAGCAAGTCATAAAATAGCTTCTGAAGTGGGTATTTTCATAATGGAGACGTTGACAGGGCTTGGAGAAAACAGCCGTGTGAACAACACACGAGTAACTGGAGATGATCCACCGTTGCATTCAGAGAAGCACAACCACATGCCAGTCTCCAATTACTCTTGGGAAACAGCCACGAAGCCACCTTACTAAGAGGTCTGAGTAATGCTGCCCTCGGCTCCAGAAGGAAGTTTTAGAGGATGGTAAATAGCCCATGTCACCACCCCCTTCTCCAATGTACCATCAGGTGACGAGGAGAGAAATATGAGGCCTGCGAAGGCAAACATGACAAATCCACAACCCTGACTAAGAGCACAATCACCATTTTGAAAATGACAAAATGGACACACCCTCCAAAATCATCACGTCACGTTGCCCTCGTGAGGTAATTTAGATTTTAGAAGGATGTGCTCACTCAATGAGACTTTAGCTGACGTTTGAATGCTTCCCTCGCTCAAGGTTTTTACATTCATTTTCAACGTATTTCAAAACATTTTTTAAAGGCGGGGTAGAATAAAGCATTGTCCTTCGGACTATAGGGTGATCACATTACAAAAACAAAACAAAAACCCCACAAAATTGATTTATTCATCCCATAATTTTTGCTTATGCTATTTGTTTCCTCGAAGGATTCAAAATGGCTTACATGGCTCTTCCCATACACACGCTTTATCTTTACAACAACGCTGCGAGGGAGGTTAAGTAGAGAGAATATTTGAATATGGCTCTCCCAACTCATTCATGAGAACACATAGTGCTCTCCTCTGCAGGAACACAAACCCACCAACATCCTCTCCCCGCAAGGAGAAAACCAGCAAACAAGGCTGGGCTTAAGCCATCTGCTCCTTGGTGAGCTAAAAGTGGCCCTCCAGATGTTGGTGGACTCTAACTCCCAGCATTCTTGATCATTGGCCATTCTGGCTGGGGCTGATGGGAGTTGGAGTCCAACACCATCTGGCAGAGCCAAAGGTTGTCCATTCATGGCATAGGAAAAACGTTTTTTTAAAAACTGCGCTCCCACTTGCAGTCTTAAAATGATGACATATCCATTCTGCCACCTGGTGAATAAAGCAAACCTCAGACTGCCTCAAACAAACCTCACTTAGACTATGGCGTGGTTCAATGTAAACAGTAAGGCGAAAATCTGGATTACTGGGACCACAAGAACATGCTAGCTCACAAAGAGAGGGAGGAGTCAAACCCACTTTCTGCGTTCTCCAACCTTTAAACTCAGATTGTGGTCAAGAAAGAAAAAGCTTTAACTGTTTGGGTAACACCCTAAGCTGAAACAGAGTTTACCTGCTGCACCACACCAAACTAAAAAAGCCAGGGGGGAGCAAAGCAGCCAGCAATCTCATCTCCAAGAGCCAGCACATTCGCGCATTAGCGCTAAGCCATGGTTTGGTTTTATGTTGTGTGTGAAAGCAGCCACTATTAGGAGTTCATCAAAATCACCGCTGCTTTGCAGAAGCAGTGTAAGTCATGGGTAGGCAAGCTAAGGCCGGGGGCCGGATCTGGCCCAATCGCCTTCTAAATCCGGCCCACAGACGTTCCGGGAATCAGTGTGTTTTTACATGAGTAGAATATGTCCTTTTATGTAAAATGCATCTCTGGGTTATTTGTAAAGGTAAAGGTAAAGGGACCCCTGGCCATTAGGTCCAGTCGTGGACGACTCTGGGGTTGCGGCACTTATCTCGCTTTACTGGCTGAGGGAGGCGGCATACAGCTTCCGGGTCATGTGGCCAGCATGACTAAGCCGCTTCTGGCAAACCAGAGCAGTGCACAGAAATGCCATTTACCTTCCCGCAGGAGCGGTACCTATTTACCTACTTGCACTTTGACGTGCTTTCGAATAGCTAGGTTGGCAGGAGCAGGGACCGAGCAACGGGAGCTCACCCCATTGCAGGGATTTGAACCGCCAACCTTCTGATCGGCAAGTCCTAGGCTCTGTGGTTTAACCCACAGCGCCACCTGTGTCCCGGGTTATTTGTAGGACATAGGAATTCATTCATTCATTCATTATTTTTTCAAAATATAATCCGGTCCCCCACAAGGTCTGAGGGACAGAGGACCAGCCCCCTGCTGAAAAAGTTTGCTGACCCCACCCCAATTCAGTTAAGTAAACCAAGTCTGAACTCTTTCTAGATCTAGCGCGGAACCTTAAGCAGCTCGGCAAAAATTTGAGGCGGGGGTCTTTCCAAGCCCCACCAGGAGATGCTTGGGAACTAAGAAGAGACCCTTCTGGATGCCAAGCACATGTTCCGCAACAGAGTTACAGCCCTTCCTGTAAACAGTGCATCACACAGGAAACCCAAAGTGCTTCCTCCCTCCCTTTTACAGACTGACAAAACAGTTCTCTTTTCTTTATAGCAGGAGAAACCCAGACAACTTTTAAAAGCATGTCTCAATAAAAAAAGCTGGTAGAATTGTTGGGGCGGGTGCACAGAGACCAGATATACATGGCTTTCAGGGACGACATCAAACCACCACAGTTGGCCAGCCCTCCTGGAAGACCACCTTGCACCAACAGTGTTTTCAGTGGTTTGGACCATAGTTACAGTTTCTACCGAGAAGTCACGTCCCATTGAATTAAGTGGGAGCCTGAGCCCTGGAAATTAAGCTTACAATGGCAGCCTTAGGAAAATGGGAAGCTACTTTATACAGAGTCGCATCCATGGTCCATCTGTCTGCCATGGCTGGCAGCTGCTTTTCAAGGTTTCTCCCAGCCCTATCTGGCAATGGCAGAGATTGGATCGGGTCAGCAACCTTTTTCAGCCGTGGGCCGGTCCACCGTTCCTCAGACCAAGTGGTGGGCCGGAATGTATTTTTTTGGGGGGTGGGAAGAGAACGAATTCTTATGCCCCACAAATAACCCAGAAATACCCCGATCTAAGACCTTCCTAGTGTAAAGCAGGTGTTCTACTGTCGAGTTACAACCCTTTACCTTCAACATTTCTCTTTCCCACCCTGCCCTTGATGCAGGTTTGCAGCACAAACTCATTCAGAGCAAGCTTGAAAACAGTTTCTAAAAATACTCGATTCCACCCTCATCGGGGTCAATCTCACTAGGTCTTCTGCGCACTGCTGGCCCCATTAGCACTACTCAATAATACATAGCTACAAACTAACTGGGACGCGGTAGATTTCCAAAGCTTTTGAAACACCATTCAAGATCATGATGAAGACTTGTTACAGTGAAACCTCGTGTTACGTACAGTGGTACCTCGGGTTAAGTACTTAATTTGTCCCGGAGGTCCGTTCTTAACCTGAAACACCACTTTAGCTAATGGGGCCTCCCGCTGCTGCCGCACCGCCGGAGCACGATTTCTGTTCTCATCCTGAAGCAAAGTTCTTAACCCGAGGTACTATTTCTGGGTTAGCGGAATCTGTAACCTGAAGCGTATGTAACCCGAGGTACCACTGTACGTCCTCCTTGAGAACGCTATGGGTTATGAGCTCCGCTAACCCGGAAGTAGATGCCCCTTGTGAACTTTGCCCCGGGATGCGAGCAGAAGTTGCACGCCGGCAGCGCGGCAGGCGCCATGAGCAAAAGCACGCCTCATGTTAAGAACGGTTTCGGGTTAAGAACGGAGCTCCAGAACGAATTAAGTTCGTAACTGGCGGTATCACTGTACTAGGAAACGAGACAGAGGTGGGCTGGCTCCTGTATCTCATCCCCTTAACACAACTTTAACATGCCACAGCTCAGTGGCTGAACACCTGTTTCTCATGCAGAAGGTCCCAGATTCCATCTGCCGCCATCCCTAGGCAGGGCTGAGAGACTGAGGAAAGCAAAATGCCGCTTAAAAGGATCTGAAATATTTTTTTTTTAAGCTAGGATTTATTTTATTTTGGCTTGTCTTATTTGATGTTTTAATGTGTTGTAAACAGCTTTGAGAATTGTTCTGTAAAATGTAAAGTGGTATAGATGGCATTATATTGTTGTTGTTGTTATTATTATTATTATTATTATTATTATTATTATTATTATTATTATTATTATTTTCGGGGGGGGCAGAAACCCAGACATTCCATTGTGGTGACCATAACCTTGGTTTAAGGTGCCATTTAGCTGTTAGCTGAGTTTCTAACACTGGCAACCAGCTATCCTAGAGTCGCTTGCTTAAAACCTCTGATGTCAAGGGACTGTTTGGATGCTCAGGGCTCATCCACACTCTGCCTCTCTTGTGCCTAGAAAGCAGAGGCCCTAGTGCAGGCATAGGCAAACTTGGTCCTCCAGATGTTTTGGGACTACAACTCCCATCACCCCTAGCTAACAGGACCAGTGGTCAGGGATAATGGGAGTTGTAGTCCCAAAACATCTGGAGGACCGAGTTTGCCTATGCCTGCCCTAGTGGTTTTCCCCTTGCCCGGCATCTTTCCCAAGGAAAGCCCACTGTTGAAGCTCTAAACTGGAGCCAATGTCAATCCGGAGAAAACCAGAATTGTCATTTGCTCTGATTGAGCACTAAAGAGAAGTTTCCCCTGGGTAGAGCAGCAGACCCGAGGAAGTGTGGACAAGCCCTCAAGCTGCCGAAGGTAATGGCCATGGAATGTTGACAAACAGAGCTGCAACTGTGAGGAAAGGGAAAGGTCAACTTAAGACGAGAGAGAGCCACTTTGCAAATGTCCTCAAGGACAAAAAAAGGAGGAATACGTACGATGGGAAAGAAAGCAAGAAACTGTAGAAAGGGTCTTGTAAGTTAATGAACCAAGGTAGACATGGAAGTTACAGAATTTACAGTGTAGAAGCAGGCAGGTCATTGGGGGAAAGAGTTCCTTTGAGATCTTGCGATAGCATTGCTCTCTGGTTTCAAGATTATTTCAATCTCTGGCAGCGGTAAAGTTGTTGCTGTCATTTGTGGTGAGCGGCCAGCTAGTTCATGCCATCCTGGTTTCAACACTATTTAGATTTTGTAAACTCTCATGAAATTCAAACATAGCTTCCTTCTATGAAATCATTCACTCCTCTCAGGTAGCAACACGTGCCACTCGAGATGCTGTTGGACAACAAACTCCCATCAGCCTCAACCAGCATGGCCATGGACCAGGGATGATGATGATGATGGGAATTGCAGTTTGGCAACATCTGACAAGGGCTCCCCATCCCTGCTCTAAGAAATCCATTAAAAGGAGCACTCACATGTGGAGATTGTGCTCAGAGTATTGCAGCCTTGCAAATAAGCCCACCAAAGTTACTAGCCTGACAGTGAACCATTTCCATTCAACAACAGCCCGCTCTGCTTTTTACACTGGGCACACTCACTTACATGTTAATTCCTTATTGCCTATGGCAGCCTTTCTCGACCTTGGGTCCCCAGATGTTGCTGAACTACAACTCCCATCATCCCTAGCTAGCAAGGCCAGAGCTCAGGGATGATGGGAGTTGTAGTCCAACAACATCTGGGGACCCAAGGTTGAGAAACACTGGCCTATGGCTACCAAGCCTGTGCAAGTTTGGATTAATAATGCCTTTGACATGTAAGGGCACTTTATCGCTGCAAATCAGGTGAATGCATTTGCATAAAAGCTTGCCAATTATTAAATTGCATTTACTGCACATAATATGGACACCTGGGTAGCACACGGTTAACGGGAGTGGGCAAAGCACATGACCCCCCCTTCTCCCTCCGCCCACAAGTCAAGCTGCAGGTCTAGTTCTGCAATTTTTTACAAAGCTGTGTGGACAGGTGGAATGGGGAGGGGCGCACCCCGTGCATGGAAAAGGTACTGGGTTTTGACCCTCGCTTCTCCAGATAGGGCTGGGAAACACTCCCACCCCTGAGAGCATGAGCTGCTTCTATGCAGGCCAGGATTGGGCAACGTGTACCCATTCAGAAGGGACACGAGTGGCGCTGTGGGTTAAACCACAGAGCCTAGGGCTTGCTGATCAGAAGGTCGGTGGTTCGAATCCCCGCGACGGGGTGAGCTCCCATAGCTCAGTCCCTGCTCCTGCCAACCTAGCAGTTTGAAAGCACGTCAAAGTACAAGTAGATAAATAGGTACCGCTCCGGTGGGAAGGTAAATGGCGTTTCTGTGTGCTGCTCTGGTTCGCCAGAAGCAGCTCAGTCATGCTGGCCACATGACCCAGAAGCTGTACGCCGGCTCCCTCGGCCAGTAAAGCGAGAAGAGCGCCGCAACCCCAGAGTCGGCCACCACTAATGGTCAGGGGTCCCATTCAGAAGCTGTTGGACTCCGATCATCCCTGGGCATTGTCCATTCTGGCTGGTGCTGACTACAGAGTCCTATAGCTTCTCCATCTTTGGCAGATGATAAAGAACTAGATGGACCAATGGCCTGAGTCTGACTTGCATAAGACAGAGAGAAACTACAACACAGTGGAAGAACGCATACAAAGCTTTTGTTGTTTGTTGTTCCCGGGAATGGAAGAGGAAGCAACTTCTTGCGGCACAGAACAGCAACATTTCAACAGAATGGCAGACTGGGTATTGCTCCTTCCGATGTTCTATTACCTAATTAAATCTAGCATTGTGTCAGTTCATGGCTTGTTTAAAAAATAAATAAATCATACGAACAAATAAAAAACTCCCCGTTTAGAAATTAAATGCAAGGCAAGTAGTGGCTGTGTGATGGTCTACAGCATAGGTCCTCAACGAGTGGGTCGCAAGGCCATTCCAGGTGGGTTGCAGCCAAGTTATTGCCACCATATGGCTCTCTAGCTAAGGCTTACTGGACCAAAGGAGCAGCGTATGCCATTACTGGGCTGAGAAGCATTCTTCCAACGAGACACTCCTTTTGTCTATTTCCATGAGCGCTTCAACTTGGCAGGGAAAAGGCACGAGCCCTTTTCAATAGGATACATATTTCTGATCAATCATATGCCCCTCTTTCCTACATCTAGGCCTGTAGGGAGGGAGCTCTCTCTGGAACAGGCGCACTCTGTTCACTTTTGAGTCGATGTCTATCGTTTTCCAGGCTTCTCCTTAAATGGAATTTTGCCGAGGGGACTGGCATGCGGAAGTTTCAGCTGCGGTGGGTTAGTTAGGATTAGCTTGGTTGCCCACCAGGGCAGCAATGAGGGTCCTGGGATTAGCGATGGCAATGAGAGCGCTTGGAGGGAGCAGGAATTCCACATAACAATCACCTCACTTCTTTTAACCTGAAATAGGTCTGGGTCAACTCATGGGTCTCTCTCCCCGTGACGCAAGCTGGGAGTCAGGGGTGGGTCTTCGGCCTGGACCAGTTGGACACTGGTCTATAAACATGGGAGGTTAAGAAGTGCACCCCCGAACCTATGGAGAAAACTGCTGGCTGATATGAGGTAGATCTGCAAGGATGACTTCCTAATGGACAACAGCAACAGCAAAACTACCTACCGTATTTTTTGCTCTGTAAGACTCACTTTTTCCCTCTTAAAAAGTAAGAGGAAATGTGTGTGCGTCTTATGGAGCAAATGCAGGCTGCACAGCTATCCCAGAAGCCAGAACAGCAAGAGGATTGCTGCTTTCACTGCGTAGCGATCCCTCTTGCTGTTCTGGCTTCTGAGATTCAAAATATTTTTTTTCTTCTTTTTCTCCTCCAAAAGCTAGGTGTGTCTTGTGGTCTAGTGCATCTTATAGAGCGAAAAATACGGTATTTTCCCCACTTAAGCTGGGGAAGATAGCTAAGCGGGTGAGCTTGGCTGGTGTGTAAAAGGACTGCAAGCTCAGCTCAATTCGGACACTGAGAACAAATTCCAAGGATCAGAAGGTGCTCAGATGTACCCCAGTCTAATTCTATTGGTTAAGGTCATAAACACAACAAGCCTGAAGGCTTGCCCACACCAATCTACAGTCACTGTGGTTTTATCAACCATTTCCTTTGTGTGGTGGGGGGCAGGGAGAGTTACAGAGGGAGTCCCAATAAAGCCAGAAACAGAAAGAATTGGAGTGGGAGGGAGGAAAGAAACCACAAACCACAAAACAGGTAACAGCATCAACCCTCCAAAAGAAGCTATGTTTACAGCTTCCAGGGTGGCAGCTGTGTTATATCTGCTGCCGCAGATAAAAAGCATTCAGCACCACAGAAAAGGCAAAATATTTTAAGGTGGTATCTGCTTATCCAGTTGGGAAGTGGGAGAGTTTAGGCGACAATCAATCTTAAAAGATTGGGAGTGGGGGAGTAGCACCAAATTGTACTTAAAAGGATCTCCAGTTAACAGCAAAGTGTATGCAACAGCTTTCAAAGTCAAAACAATAAGACCTGCAAGGGATTCTCTTTTGCATTTGAACAAAGAAAACGGTAAACAAAGAGATTTCCGCTTAAAACAACCAAGCAGCTTTCTGAACCAGCTGAATTACTACCATCCTGGCATCTCTGTGGGAGAACAAGATTTGGGGGCGCTGAACGTCAGGGACCATGGGAGCTGTGGACTGACAACATCTGTCCCGACACAGTGTCCATCCCTGGCCTATGGTTTACAACTGGTTCACTTTCGATTTAAGTACCAGGGCTGACACTGCTGCAACTACCATGAACATACAAGCAGACGCAAACAAACACACAAACTAGCCTGAATTTCAGTCGTTCGAGGGCGCTCAAAACACCTCCAATTTATATAAAGGTAAAGGGAACCCTGACCATTAGGTCCAGTCGTGACCGACTCAGGGGTTGCGCGCTCATCTCGCTCTATAGGCCGAGGGAGCCAGCGTTCGTCCGCAGACAGCTTCCAGGTCATGTGGCCAGCATGACTGAGCCGCTTCTGGTGAACCAGAGCAGCGCACGGAAACGCCGTTTACCTTCCCGCCAGAGCGGTACCTATTTATCTACTTGCACTTTTACGTGCTTTCGAACTGCTAGGTTGGCAGGAGCAAGGACCGAGCAACAGGAGCTCACCCCGTCATGGGGATTCGAACCGCCAACATTCTGATCGGCAAGTCCTAGGCTCTGTGGTTTAACCCACAGCGCCACCCACGTCCCATCCAATTTATATACTGCCTCTTAAAATACCAAGGCTGTGTACAATAACACAATTCAAGACAAAAGAATCCCAAATATGATAAACCCTAATCTAATAAAAAAAGAATGTATCACAAATATAGCAGCCTCGAATCACTCCACTGGTATCTGAGGCCAAGGGAAAGCTTGAGTACATAGATAGGCTTTTAACAGCTGATGGAAGCTCACCCTGGCAGATGCCTAGCTCAGGCCACAGACCGGGGGCCACCACAGAAAGGGCCCTTCAAACTGCCACAAGATGAAGCTCTGCAGACCACAGCATAACAGGTTTATTTATCATTTTCTCCGTAAGACCTCTGTGTATCAGAGACAGATTCAAACCTCACCAAATATAATGCAACTTACTTTCAAGTTCAACGTGCATGGGACTGCAGCTTTTTGTTTAAAAATCACAACGCCACAACAAAACAATAAAAGCACAAGAGTCGTATGAAATGTGAGGCCGAGTAGGCCCACTGAGATTAATAGACATGACTACGTAAGTTATTTTGCAATCCTATGCATTTCAAAAGCAGCGATCTAGAGAAGACTACACTACAGGAAACTATAAGAGAAATCGAAAGGGATAATTCCATCAGCTTCCTGAGATACAGTTCCCGGAATTCCAAACAACAAGGAAGCCAAGAACCATTAAAGTGATTTACGTTTTGTCACATAGACACACCCAGGCAGATGCTTTATGATGCAGAACGGAGACCCGGTGACACATTTAGCACCCTGGCAGATCTGGCTGCAGGAAAGGAATTAGGATTCCCTCAAACTGGTTTGTCCTTGCTGGGTAATGGCTGCAAGGCAGTCTTGGCCAAGAGGCAACTCTCAAAATCCATTTGATAGCTCAGCAGCAGCAGCTCTGGAAAGCCCCAATTAGGAAGCAACAGCAGAAAGGTCCCATTCAGATGCTAAAACACAACTGATGCAGGCTTTGTTTGGTTTGTGGGAGGGTTCACATGTTGCCTGTGTGTGTGTCTGTCTGTCTGTCTGTCTGTCTGTCAGAAAGAGGTCCAGCAGGGCCTCAGGCTCAAGGCAGGGGTGGGTGTGGGTGTGTACACAGCCCACTTAATCCTGTTCTGGATTATTGTGGAATTCAAACACTTGTTAATTTTTTAGACTCTGCACCCTTCAGGGTAGTCCCTTTCACTTTAATTCTGTACAGAGCCATGCACATTGATCATGCTATATAAACGTTGAAAATGTTTTTTTAAAGCCTTTGTGAAGTTTCACCACAATATCAAAAATATTACTCTTAATATTTATTACTTGCTTTACTCATTTAAAAAAAAATGGCTTGAAGCAACTCATGAACCGAAACACTGAAACCAACTACAATAAACACAACCCATAAAAGCCTTTTAAAAAAATAAACAAACAAACAAATTCATTTCCACAAATAAAAGGCAGGTCTGGCAGATCTTGCCCAGCCAAAACAGGTCACAAAGACCCTTCAAAATCCTGTTCAATAATATGGAAGCAAAATTCATGGATTCTAAATCTTTCTCTTTCTGGTTTTGTTGACCAGGCAGCCCTGCAAATAGAGCAGAGATGGGGAACCACACACTCAAGGGTCCAACGTAGCCTTTCCAGGCCTTCTGCCTCACCTCTGTGGCTTTCTCCAAGGCCTCACCTGCTCCCAAGACCACCCTACCCATGGTCACTCATGTGTTCTGGCTTAGCTGGGACATATACTGGAATTCTGATAATGCCTTTTGCTTGCCTGAATGTAGAATGAAGAGACCTCTGGCTTTTCCATTACTGAAATACAGCCCGGTGTGCAAAGGCGAGAGCTGTATCCATCCTTTCACCTACTTTTTGCCTCTGCCCCTGGTAAGTTTGTCCATAATAAGGCCCTTTGCCCCTCCCCAAAAGGTTTTGCACCCCTGAAATAAAGGACTGTCCTCTATAAAGGACGATACATAGCAAAGCTACACTTCGAAACTCCCTGCCTAGTGACATCAGACAGGCACGTTCACGGTATTCTTCTCGGCACCGGCGAACAACATTTTTGTTCGGACACGACCCTGCAGCCATGTGGAATGTCGACATGTATTTTAGTCTGGCTTTTAGCTTTCTGTTGATTTTAATTGTTATTTTTTGAACTAAAACAAAATGGTGGCTTTAAACTGTTTTTGACTGATAATTTTCTTACTCTGCTCTTTTTGCAAGCCAACTTTGAGGTTTTGTTGCAATCAAGCAGCATATAAAACTTGTGAAACAAACAAACAAACAAATAAATAAATATTGCATTCTGAAGTAATATTCGTTACCACGTTAAGCTGGTGTGCTGTAAGACCAGAGTCTTGAATTACATAACAACACCTGCTACGTGAAAGGCCCTCTGAAACTGTGGCTCCCAAGGAATCATAACCCGAGTGCCACCAAGCCCCACCCCAAAATGAAAACTGAGAATCTCATGATGTTGCAGATCCATGCACCTTGTGATTTGACATTCATGCACACAGATACACACAGAGAAATATGACCCCCACCTAGTCTAGTAAAACAGCATAGTTGGTGTGGAAAGATACTAGCTAAGCAGGACACAGTGGGGTAAGATGCAGAAACTGCTGTCCACCTCCAAGGTCCTTGAACCAAGTCTACAGACTTGGGCTTGGTTCCTGCCGACGAAAGCACTAGTCTTGGCTGTGCCGCTCCAGAGTTCGCATGATGGAATGCTCCTTCATGCCAGTTAAGATACAGGATATCCCTGAAACTAGAGAACTAACATGACAAGGAGAAAAATAAGCTGGGCTGGAACCATCCCTGACATGCTCATTTTCTACATGCAAGGATTAACTGTTGGTGCGAAAGAACCAACGTGTCCGTTCTTACCAGAGACACATGTTTATTAACTCAGGAAAATGCTTTGGGTTGTATTCAATGATAGCTCTACTCACAGAGTAGGCCCACTGAAATCAACAAACATGACTAACTGTAGTTCATTAATTTCAATGGTTCTGGTCTGAGTAAAATTTACCTGAACACCATCCAACGGGGCTCAATTAAGATTCAAATTAAATGCTGGAGGCACTGAGGACCTAGTCAGGTTCTCCCCTGGAGGCAGATTTTGGCAGCATCCCACATCAGGTGTAGATAACTCACAAACAGCCAAACTGATGCATCACACAAGGTACTGTTTCTGGAAAGCACCCTGAGTGGATGGGGCAACACAGTCAGATGGGTGGGGTATAAGGAATAAATCATCATCATCATCTCCAGGTAGGGCTGGGAGAGACTTCACCTGAAACCCTAGGCCAGGCTTCCTCAACCTTGGCCCTCCTACGAGGCCTAGGACCCTTGTACCTATGGGACCGCCTCTCCCGGTATGCCCCACGGAGAGCCTCAAGGTCCATAAATAGCAACACCCTAGAGGTCCTGGGCCCTAAGGAAGTTAGATTGGCTTCAACCAGAGCCAGGGCCTTTTCAACACTGGCTCCGGCCTGGTGGAACGCTCTGCCTCATGAGACCAGGGCCCTGCAGGATCTGATTTCTTTCCGCATGGCCTGTAAGACAGAGTTGTTCCGCCTGGCCTTTGGCTTGGAGCCAATTTGATTCCCTCCCCCTCTTTCTTTTTTCCTTTCTCCTTCTGTGATGAGGCTGCATTTTAATGTTTCAATGTTGTATTTTAATCTTGTTTTTAAGTTGTATTCATTCAACTTGTTTTTATTATTGCTTGTTAGCCGCCCTGAGCCCGGCCTTGGCTGGGGAGGGCGGGGTATGAATAAAAATTATTATTATTATCACAACTCCCATGATCCCTAGCTAGCAGGACCAGTGGTCAGGGATGGGAATTGTAGTCCCAAAACAACTGGAGGGCTGAGGCTGGGGAAGCCTGCCCTAGAGAGCTGCTGCCAGTCAGTGTTGACGGTACAGAGCTGGATGGACCCTTGTATAAGTCACATTCCTATGTTCCCACCTACCCCATCTGCCTAATCCACATGGGTGCATCTATCAAAATGGAATTAATAATAATAATAATTTTTAAAAAACGGGGTCTTACTACAAAGTGTAAATTCTGGTCTGCAGCTGGGTGACCGAGGTTTCCTTAACACTAAGCAGAAAGAAAAGTAGCTCATGTGCAGATTTTTACGCACAAGAGCTGGCCTCTGGGATTTGCATGCATAACATGGTGTTTTGCCCCACCAAGGAAACAAAAGGAAGGGTGTTGACCCAAGGACTTTTGCAAGGTTTCCGAGGGAACAAAATCAGAATATTTATTCTATGATTCTGCAAGAGAAAAGGCCTTGCTGCATTTCCTTAGGGCAACTGGAGGTCGGGAGGGGAGGAGAGAGAATTAAAGACTGGGGGTGGGGTGGGGGAAACATGCTGCTTTGTGCAAAACCGATCTGCTTCCTGATTATTTGACCTGAGATAACCCCACCCCCAGCAACATCCAGCCCCTATTTTTGAGACTGCAGAGGTACCCTGGGAAAAAGAGTCCTTGCCTCCGAGAAGCACAGAACCGAAAGGAAACAGAAGCCAAGAACTAGAGACTACGGCTCCCAGAAAGCATTGCACGCAGCCGCAGCCTGCGCCAAACACACAGGCAGGAATTTGGTTGCACTGATGATGCAAAGCCCTGACTCAACCAATCCCAGAGCGCAGGAGGAATGTCAACAAACAAGGAGGTCTGGAGGCCACATGACACCAGACAGCAACAAAGCTCAGATAAGCAACAGGGAGAACCAGGGTTCAGAGCTGGAACTGTGGCTATAAAAGCAACTGAAGGCTGTTCGTACCCAAACAACAAGAGGACTCCAAGGTGGAAATTGACACAGTGATCCAGTTCAAAACAGGATTTCTGGGCACACACCTTGGTCTGCCACAACTTAGTGGTGCCATTGTCATGTAAATAGATAAAACAAAACCTGCTTAAAAAATCAAAGGGAGATTTCATGATGGGTGGTAGGGAAGGAGGGCTAACTAACTTCAGCAGTAAAGTGACAAATGTCCCTACAGATTTTGTAGAGTGAGCTAGTTCTCAGTCTGGGGAGCATCACAAGAGGAAAAGTGAAACCCCAAAGACGGAAAAGAATCCGGCATTTGCACAGAACATCCAGACTGACAGCAACAAGGCCAAATGGATCAAAAGTAAGATTCAGCCAATCCTTCCTAACTTTTGTCTGCGTATACTGTACATTCAAAATACGATCTAATTGAGTAGCAGAACATGCCAAAGGGAGCAAAAGCAAACAGCCGGACTAACAAGACGACTTCAGGTAAAACACATCTACTGGATGCACACTCCATTTCAATGTCCGCATTTTGAAGATGAAGGAGCCTCCATCATTTCAAGGCCCTGCTCCACTGATGGGATCCTGTCCTACAGTTAAAGCTTTCTGCCCTGCAGTTAAGCCTGTGTGCCCCCCTGCTCCTATCGGGTTATATATAGTTTTTACAAAGTGTACAGACTTTTCTCCCATCACTCTCCAAAACTTCCAATAATCCACAGCTCTCAGCAAAATTTTAAAGTATCACACCTTAACCCCTCCCCCCCCTACAACATCCTTCCAAGATAGAAGTAAACTAATACCTGGAAGTCGTACAAGGCAACAATATTTTCATGCTTCAGTTCCTAGAAGGAAAGAGAGAGGAGATGGTGGTATAAGCATTTATAAAATCGCAAACAGTCGCCTTAAATCAAAATGTCAATAGCAGCAAAAACATTCCCCCTCCCTTACCTTGAGTATTTTGATTTCCTTTCCCAAGAGAGTCTGGGATTTTGCCAAGTTTTTCTTGTTGATGCATTTTATTGCTACCTCCACTTCAGGTTTCTGAAAGTTAATAATAATAAAAAAAGAAAGATGCAAAATGTAAGTTGGAGGTGGCGAAGCCCGCATTTTATTTTCACATGCTTGGAAACACACATGCGCATCTCTCTAATGAGTCCATATGCTTTAAACCACAAGAGAGGTATTCAGAAAACCCTGCTTCTCTATCCCAAACCATATAGAGCACATGTCCAGGCTTGCCCTTTATTGAATTTGCATTTGTCAGGTACCAGGAAGAGGGGGGAACAGATATATTCATTTCAAATGGCTCTTTACGCTGCCATTATCCTCTTAATTTAAGCAATACAAATATTTGGATTGTAGAAGCTGATCCCCAGCTTTACGGATGATGTGAAAAAAGGTGCCCACCCATGGACTGTGTGTTCCTTTCGTTTAATCATTAAGTGATGTAGGAGACATATTTAACAATGCCAAGGACACTTTGGAGACATGGGCTAATCTTTAGGGATAAGAAAGCCAGACAGCAACCCTGCTACAGAAGTCATTCCACCTTTCCAGGAACTTTCACCCCCTTCTTCACCAAGGCAGCACAATGGCCTGGTAAAGAAAGGCGACAAGGTTACCGGTCCGCAGAGGGAGAGCCTTCCCTCCTCTGCCACCCTGTTTGGATTCCAGCCTGAATGCAGTTACTCTGTCGCCTATGGACTACCAGGCTAGTGTGCCTTAAATACAAAGCTGCCGAGCCACATAGCTGAGTATTTATAGTTCCTCCAGTACTGCAATGTGTTTGTTAGCTTGTGGCCGCTTTAGATAGGCAGGGTTGCCAAGCCGCCGAGATAAGGCCTGTTTTCATTTTGCCTATCCAAAGTCTCGGATTTCTTCTCGGCATGTTGAGAATAAATTGCATTGAACCTAAAGCTGATCAACTCCCTGCGAAAGTTAACTTGCAGCATAGTAGCAATAGATCAAATTGTTGTAATAATAAAATAACAACAGCAACAGCTTGGGAGTTTCTAAGCTCGTTTTCTTGGAAGTGCATCCCTTGAAGTCAAGTGAGTCTGTCTTCTGAGTTGACTAGTTTAGAACTGGTCTCATCCTGACCCGATTTGCATGGCCAAGAGTCCTGTTTATTACAACAGAGTGTTGCCTGGACCCACAGGACGAGCAAGCAAAGTGATCCAGTTCAGCTGTGTGTTTATTTAGGCTCTTCCAAAAGTAGATACGTGTATTGCCTAAGAGAGCAGTAGGGAAGGTGTGTGTGGCATACATATTACAAAAAGGAACAAAATAGTTTTAATACAAAACCCCCGGGGGGGGGGGGAGGGAGAGAGAGAGAGAGAGAGAGAGAGAGAGAGAGGGTGTTAAACTGCTACTTATCTCCCAAGTGCAAATGAGTAGAGCCACTAAAAAAAAAGTTTGGAAAGAAGGATAAACATTGTATTTACCTCTTTGTGCCTCCCTTTGAAAACGACGGCGAAAGCTCCATGCCCGATCAAATCCTTCCTGCTGAACTCAAATTTCCCAACCGTCTCCATGCCTTTCCACGTTTGGGCCTCAAGTGTGAATGGCGAGAAGGAGCTCGGTAGCAACAGCAACAATATATGTATAGTTGAAAAGGGGGTGGGGGTGGGAAGGCGAGTCGAAGGCCTCCCCCAAACCCTCTTTGTTAAAGCGGGGGTGGGACCCTAAGCACACACAATAAAAATAATAATAAAGTTTTGAAAGACACCGAAGCCCTCTCTTTCAAGGACAATCAAGAGGAACTAGAAACTTGAAAAAGCAAAACTTCTCTCCTGTCCAGCTCTCGGCAGTTAAATTTCTGGCTTTGGACTCCCACCTCTTCTTCGGCCATCGGCTGTCTTTTTCTGTAAAAAGGCCGGGATTTAGTCATTGTTACGAAGGGACGGGAGGAGAGGGAGTTCGAGTCCCGGCTACCAAAGTTTCCCCATTTTTACTGCAGCCAGGAAAGTGGGGGTGGGGGAGAGAATTAAAACCAATATTTAAAACACGTATATAATGTGCAGATAGAATAGGTATCAAGTCTCCAATTAAAGACCTTGTGAATGAGCCCCAGCACTAGGAAGAGCTCGTCCCGTTGGGCCGCCCGGCTACGAAGACCGACCCATCTCCGGCCATCCGGAGCTCAAAAACGCAAGCTGATGCAAGACGCGTAAATCCACACCAAAAAAAACACCAGCCTCTCCAACCTTGACGTCAAATCCACCTTAAAAAGAAAGACCCAGCAAAAAGACCACCATCCACCTTAAGACCAAGTCCACCTTAAGAGTTGTTGTTGTGTTTTTTCACCCCCTCTCTGCCCCCCCTTCCTCTTCCAACCAGTTTTTTGTTTGTACAAACAGCTGCCCAGATGCGCGCCGGGGATGCCCTTCCTTCTTTCCTTCTTCTTCTTCTGGGATTCTTGCGGAGGGGGGAAATCCCGTTTTTGTTGTCTCTCGCAGGAGAAGGAGGAGAATTAAGTGGGGGGGGTCCAAGCAGAGGCTCCCTTCTGGCTTGGCTGGCGGAGGAGAGGATCCGCGGAGCAGCCGCTGCTGTTTCCAGCTTCAGACAAAAGACCTGCGAGGCTCAGGGCGCAGGAGAGCTCAGCTCTGCCTCTCCGCCTTATTTATTTATTTCCCAGGGAGCGCAGGCGCCGTTGCGACCGGAGAGAGAGAGAGACTAAATAAATGGAGACAACAGCAGCAGCAGCAGCCACCTAAAGGCAAAAAGGAGGGATGAGCCGGGCGGCTTTTAAAGGCACAGCAAAGATCTCGTGAGTCACGCAGAGCGAAGCGCGCAGGCACACGCGCGCGCGCGCAAGTGGTTGCAGTTGGGCATTCTGCAACGAGTCAGGGATCGCTCAGCTTCGAGCATCACCTGAGATACCACATGGCGGAGCTGGAAGAGGGAGGGTGTCCCAAGTCCCTTCCCCCCCCCCCCAGCGCAAGGAGATTGTTGTTTTCCCCCACGCTTTGTGTGGCGATGAGAAAACGATCGGTGGTATTCCCTGCCTCTTGAAGTTCGCAAGGTCAGCAGGAAAGAAAGAGGGGCGGGGCTTGCAGAAGAAATGGATGGCCGGTGGCAATTTAGGCGCATGGGTTTCGATGGGTCTACCCCTGAGGTGAAAGAGGAGAGCACAAAATATGGTCCGAAACTCAACATCAAAAAAACTAAGATCATGGCCACTGGTTCCATCACCTCCTGGCAAATAGAAGGGGAAGAAATGGAGGCAGTGAGAGATTTTACTTGGGTTCCATAATCACTGCAGATGGTGACAGCAGTCACTAAATTAAAAAGATGCCTGCTTCTTGGGAGAAAAGCAATGACAAATCTAGACAGCATCTTAAAAAGCAGAGACATCACCTTACCAACAAAGGTCCGTATCGTTAAAGCTATGGTTTTCCCAGTAGTGATGTATGGAAGTGAGAGTTGGGCCATAAAGAAGGCTGATCGCCAAAGAATTAATGCTTTTGAATTAGGGTGCTGGAGGAGACTCTTGAGAGTCCCATGGACTGCAAGATGATCAAACCTATCCATCCTTAAGGAAATCAGCCCTGAGTGTTCACTTGAAGTACAGATCCTGAAGCTGAGGCTCCAATACTTTGGCCACCTCATGAGAAGAGAAGACTCCCTGGAAAAGACCCTGATGTTGGGAAAGATTGAGGGCACAAGGAGAAGGGGACGACAGAGGACGAGATGGTTGGACAGTGTTCTTGAAGCTACCAGCATGAGTTTGACCAAACTGCGGGAGGCAGTAGAAGACAGGAATGCCTGGCGTGCTGTGGTGCATGGGGTCACGAAGAGTCGGACACGACTAAACAACAACAACCCTTGAGTAGAACACGATTGACTATAACCCCATTATAGGAGACAGCTCCTAGGGGCAGAGGACCCTTCCCCCGCCCATAAAATATTTGAGGGGGTCCAGTCCCCCCCCCAAAGTTGATGGGTTTCACCATTCAAATGATATTGTGATTGGTGGTGTTGGCCTGTGATGTGGTTTAATTTATTAACAAAAAGGGCTGCATGTAGCTTCCAGGATATAAAGCTGCTGAAAGCAGTGTGTGAGAAGGGGAGAAAAGTGAATCCCTGCGAAGAGAAGCAGTCTGCAGCTGAAGGCGAGGGGGGCAAGACCACACATTGGAGAAGGACAGGCTGCCTCACTCAGGGAGCTAGAGGTGCATGCAAGCGTGCAAGGAAGAGCAGCGGAAGACTGCTGGATCGGTGCCTGTGGGGGTGCCAGGAAAAAGGGAGCCAAAGCTTGTGCTGAACATGTGGTGGGAGAGGAAAGTGTGCCAGTGGGCCTGGGAACATGCTGGAGCTTTCCATAACGGGAGGGAACATCCAGGAGCATAGCAAGGCTTTTGTGCCTGCAGAGCTGGCTGAAATAAAAACCGCCAGTGATTTTGCCCCAAGATGGCCTTGTGGGGTGGAGAATGGCCCCAGTGCTGGGTGCAGCCACCTCCTCCCTGGGGGCAAGAGTCCTTGGGAGAGTTACCTGCCTTGGTTGGGCCCAGTGCCAGATTTACGTATAAGCTAAACAAGCTATAGCTTAGGGGCCCACTCTTTTGGGGGGGCCCAAAAAAATTTAAAGGAAAAGAAAACACTGAGTGTATATTTCCGAAGTATAAGATAAAAAAAACACACAAATAAAACCTACATACAGCAACAGAGTTTTGTGTGGTGTATGGACCTATTGGATCCATAAATTACCATATAGCGTATATTCAACACAAAAAACAGCAAGAATTTGTTGTTGACAAAAGACAGCTGGACATATAAAGGGCCCCATTACCTTCAGTAGCTTAGGGCCTCATGAAACCTAAATCTGGCCCTGGTTGGGGCCCCTGAAGTGTTCCAGAGACGGGAGTAGGCAGAGAAATTTCTGGCCTCCAAGGACGGGGGTAGGGGGAGTCTGGATCAATTGGTTCGGAAGAAGTTTCCCTCCAACCAGGGACTGGGCACAGCCTGGGCTTTGATCCACTTCTTAATTTGCTTCCACTGTGAACAGTGTGACGATCCAATGAAAGAGGAATTCTGTGTTAAGCTACTTGAACAAAAAACTCTGGAAACCCCAAGCCAATGGACCACGCAGGCAGCTGCCTGGAGGAGTGGGTGAGGGGTTTGGTCTATGGGGGCTGTTTGCTTTTCCTGCAGGGATCTTTCCTGCAAGTTAGCAATGGTATTGTGACGCTGCTAAATTGTGCTTTTTTACATGTTTCTCATGATCAGAACTGGTCAATTATTATCATTTTATTAAAATTGCTCAGATAATCATTGTGTGTAAAAGTTGTCTTTGAAATGCAGATGTGTCTGGAGTGTGTGTGCCCAGAAGGAAGGAAGAGGTCTGGAAGATCCCTAAGGAAATAGACAGAAATAGTAAAAAGAATCAGCACCATGCTGGGTTGGGTTTATTAACCCAGGCTGGGTTGTCTTTATTAACATTCTGCTATTTTTCTATAGGAGAAGTATTTTTGTTAATAGTACATTCGGAAGCAGATGTGTCTTTCAAAAAGCGAGGTGATGAGTTTATGGGGTGGGGCAGATTCCCCCAAACTCTTAAATGTAGTAAATGTTAGAATTAGGCTAATATTTGGAGTATTGAGGAAAGGTGCCAGATGCTGAAATTAGCAGTGTAAAAATACAGACTATACTGGTTTTCCGTGTTCAGGAAATCAGCCGATACAGGTGACATTAAGAAACAAAGAGAGCAGAGTTCGGGGCCATTAAGGGCAATTGACAAGGCAAATACTATCCTTCACCTGGGAGGTTGCAGGGGGTATGATGTCACCACAGGAAAAAGTGTCATTTTCAGAAGGTTTTTCGCAAGGCTAAAAAGAAAGGTGAGGCAGAACTGCATGCAGGCTGAATGGGAGAGGCTGTACCCAGAGCCTGGCTGGCTTCTGCTCTTGAGGTGAAATATTCTGCACTCCCCCATCAAGGCTCAGGTGTATATACAGTGGTACCTCGGGTTAAGAACTTAATTCGTTCTGGAGGTCCATTCTTAACCTGAAACTGTTCTTAACCTGAAGCACCACTTTAGCTAATGGAGCATCCCGCCACCGCTGTGCAACTTCTGTTCTCATCCTGAAGCAAAGTTCTTAACCTAAGGTACTATTTCTGGGTTAGCGGAGTCTGTAACCTGAAGCATCTGTAGCTCGACGTACCACTGTATATGTAAATAAAACCATGCATCTTAAAGACACTACAGACACACTGCTGCACAGTGCCTTATTTTTCTGAAGGAAACACAAACCCTGGTTTAGCGCCAAGACCCTTGGAATCTCACAAAGATTGGCGTAGCTTGTAACAATATGTTTGAAATTATGTATTTTATTTTATTTATTGCTGAAGCTGTTACAATGGTACCTCAGGTTACATACGCTTCAGGTTACAGACTCTGCTAACCCAGAAATAGTGCTTCAGGTTAAGAACTTTGCTTCAGGATAAGAACAGAAATCATGCTCCGGCGGTGTGGCAGCAGCAGCAGGCCCCATTAGCTAAAGTGGTGCTTCAGGTTAAGAACAGTTTCAGGTTAAGTACGGACCTCCGTAACGAATTAAGTACTTAACCTGAGGTACCACTGTATAAGAATTTTAAGGTCTTAGATATGTAATAGATGTTCAAAAATGTACCAAGCAAACGTACATAAATATATAAACCACATGTCTGAAACTTCACAGAAAAAAGTCCTGAACAAATTGACTTCAAATATTTCTCTGCAAGGTCAAAGTGGGAAACCTCCCCATTGTCTCTTTCCTCACAAATCCTGTCTTAAGGGCACATTTAAGATATGAATAGGGTGTGAGCCTGTGATCTGGCTCAGGAACTAAGTATTTATCCTTACAAAAGACTGGCCAGGCTCCCCAGGCAATCCAATCAAGTGACCATTAAACAGGTAACCTGCCAGACAGGAGATAAACAATGCACTCAGATTTCTGTTGTGTGGTGTATGTATGATGTTTCTGGGGGTGGGCAATTTAAAATGTCTATATAAGGGCGGGCACACCTTTGTTTGAGGTCCTCCTTCTCCTGTGTGTGAAGGGGGCACCCTGTTGCAACAGTTCAATAAAGATCAGGCTTACTGGCTGCTTTGCTTCTCAATATTCTCTGATTGGCCTCTGTTATTTTTCTCCGACCGATGGAGAATCTGCAAAGGAGTCACCCTCCAGCCACTGCCTGCCTCCAGCCCCGCCGGCAGCGCCGCTCTCCCTAAAAAGCTCTGTGAAACGGGGGGCGTGGGGGGGCACTGAAGGGAGCTTTGCACCACAGCACTGGATATGCTTAAGACGGCCCTGATCTGAAGCATTAAAACTGAGATGTGGAAAATATGGAAACAACAAGGAGAAGCAGGACTAAGATGTGGAGATATGCTTCAGAGATCCAGACCGTGGAGAGCCCCAAGAAATTAATAAATACAATTTGGACTATAATTTGATCTTTTTTATTTTAATTGAAGTATTATGATTGGATATTTAATTGGATGTTTTTTATTGGAAAATCAATAAAAACGATTTAAACAAAACAAAATACGGCCCTGATCAAGGGCAACTCCTCTGTGAGAAAATGGTAGAATACTTTGGATTCCGATAGTTCTTGTTTTTTTAGTTTGTGCAGTAAGGTAAAGGTAAAGGGACCCCTGACCATTAGGTCCAGTCGCGGACGACTCTGGGGTTGCGGCGCTCATCTTGCTTTATTGGCCGAGGGAGCCGGCGTACAGCTTCTGGGTCATGTGGCCAACATGACTAAGCCACTTCTGGCGAACCAGAGCAGCGCACGGAAACACCATTTACCTTCCCGCCGATTTATCTACTTGCACTTCGACATGCTTTCGAACTGCTAGGTTGGCAGGAGCAGGGACCGAGCAACGGGAACTCACCATGTCGCGGGGATTCGAACCGCTGACCTTCTGATCGGCAAGTCCTGGGCTCTGTGGTTTAACCCACAGCACCACCCGCGTCCCTATTGTGCTGTCGGGGGAAGCAAATAAGGAATATTCTTGAAAAAAGCATGCATGGTGTTGAGTGCAGAATTGGAATAGAGGTTCATCTTCTCCCTTTCATAAGACACCTGGGGATATCCAATGAAGCTGAATGATGAAAGATTCAGGTGTGGGGAGCATACACCAGTACAGGAAAACCAGTATCAGGAGGGAACTGTTGTATGCATGCCTCTCACCCAGTCTGGTGTAATGGTTAAGAGTGTCAGACTATGACCTGGGAGGCCGGCGTTCGAATCTCCACTCAGCCACAAAGCTCACTGGGTGACCTTGGGCCCAGCCGCCGCCTCTCCTTCAAACCTACCTCGCCGGGTTCTTGGGGGGATAAAACCGGGAGCGGAGAACCATGTACACGTCACCTTGAGCAAGAAATTAATAAAAAATTAAGAAAATGGTGTGTTTCCCAGAGACATCTAGATGCCTACATATGTGGGATCTGGGCGGGGGGGGGGGGCGGAGGTTGCTGCATTAGATGGGCCATAGATGTGATACTGCGGACACTGAATTTATTAACAAGCACACGGCCATTAAAATGAATACTGCCCACTGCCCATGTATAGGATAACCTCCAACATTTCTCCAATGAAAATAGGGACGTCTAATAATATAGTGGATGCTCGGGTTGCGAATGTGATCCATGCGGGATGCACGTTCGCAACCTGCAATGGCACATCTGCGCATGCACAGGTTGCGATTTGACGCTTCTGCACATGCGCAAAGCGCGATTTAGCGCTTCTGTGCATGCGCGACCACCGAAACCCGGAAGTAACCTGTTTCGGTACTTCCGGGTTTCGGCGGTCCGCAACCCGAAAAAACGCAACCTGAAGCATCTGTAACCCGAGGTATATATATAGGATTGCTAGGTGCTTACCACCCCACAGACACCTCCCTTTGCAGCAGTTCCAGACAGGCAATAAAAAAATGGGAAGTTTCAGGAGCCTCTGAGGGTTCTCCCTGCCTCTTCTGGTTTTTGACAGGATGATTTACATAGCCATAAAAAAGAAAAAAAGCCACTGTCACCTGGGAAATCTGAATGCTCCAGCCCATTGTGTGACTTCCGGCTGTTGTGCCTCAGAGAGGACTTTGCTAGAACAGTTTGGACAGAGGCGGAAGAGATCATCTCTCACTGATTTGCGATGGGGCTATTTATTTATTTTTCCTTTTCAACGGAGGACAGGTGTGTAATAGGTCACCAAATGTTCCTACTCTTGACTGTGAAAAGAATTACAACGGGAAGAATTGTCCCTAAGCTAGTGATTAGGATACATTTATGGATGCCCAACCAAATTTAGAGATTGCTTATTCATTAACTAGGACAGTCCTGGCCAATTATGTTTTACTCAGAATGAAGCCGCTGAGTGACATTAATGGGCTGTTGTTTTTAATGGGACTACTCCTGAGTAGGGCTAACACTGAACGCCACTCTTTGTATTCCTCCCTTCAACCCGAAGGGTTATGATCATCACTACAATCACTGTATTTACCACCCAGTGACTAACTGTGTTTTGAGGTTTTTTAATGTTTTGTCATTAATTTAAATATACAAATTTATATACTGCTTGATAAATATATACAGTGGTACCTCGGGTTACATACGCTTCAGGTTACATATGCTTCAGGTTACAGACTCCGCTAACCCAGAAATAGTGCTTCAGGTTAAGAACTTTGCTTCAGGGTGAGAACAGAAATCGTGCTCCGGCGGCGCAGCAGCAGCAGGAGGCCCCATTAGCTAAGTGGTAAGTGGTGCTTCAGGTTAAGAACAGTTTCAGATTAAGAACGAACCTCCGGAACGAATTAAGTACTTAACCCGAGGTACCACCGTATATAAGCATATATATATATATATATATATATATATATATATATATATATATCTATATATCTATATATCTATATATCTATATAGATATAGATATAGATATATAGATATATATGCGCGCGCGCACACACACACACACACACAGAGCAAACACATATAGAGCAAAGAATACAAAAAATGATACAATGTGTGTGTGTGTGTGTGTGTGTGTGTGTGTGTAGCGGTAGAGCATGAGACTCTTAATCTCAGGTTTGTGAGTTCAAGCCCCATGTTGGGCAAAAGATTCCTTCATTGCAGGCAGTTGGACTAGATGACCCTCACAGTCCCTTCCAACTCTATGATTCTATGAATTCATATCTATCTATTCAACCATCTATAATTTTATGTATTCTTTGTATATATACTATACAGAATAATATTATTAATACTACTAATAATATACAAAGTTATATTAATCAAATAAAACTTATCCAAGCAGAAAATGTGTGTGTGTGTGTGTGTGTGTGTGTGTGTGTAGGAATTTTACATTATGTTTTGTATTTTGTTTGTTTGTGTGTGTGTGTGTGTGTGTGTGTGTGAATGAACAATACAGAATAACTACAAACTCACTTCTGGTCACAGGACAGGACATCACAGGGTATTGTATCTTAAGTTCTTAGAGTATATCCATTGAAATTAATGGAGTTAACTTAGTCATGTGCATAAATTTCAATGGACCTACCATCAGCGTGACTAATGTTGGACACAGTACACAAATCAATACAAAATTACAGTGTGTGCGTGCGTGTGCAAACAACCCACAATCACTCTTGGCATAGTTTAATAGAGTGGCAGGTCAGGACTGCACAGGCAGACAACAACTCCTCCTCTTCTTCTTCCTACATTTAGATCCCACCTTTTTGCCTATCCAGATCTCTCTCCTCCCCATTTCATCCCCACAACTGTGTGGTAGGTACTGCTGACTGGCCCCAGGTTATCCAGTGAGATTTCTGACTGAGTGGGGATTTGAACTCGCCTCCCAGGCCCTCTTTGGGCCCTCTAGCCACAACAGTAATTCCCCAAGTATGTGCCACAGAAGAACTGCTAGTTCATTATCAAGCAATTAGCATTCAGCTGCTAAGAGAACCTGTGAGCAAGGCATCCAGCCTCAATTAGTGGCACTTAACTCCCACTGAAATGAATGTGAAAAGTTAATCATTATTAGCTTTACGCGCCATCTATTTCAAGTGTGACTAACACTGCAATCTTATGCAGACTTACCTGGGAGTAAGACTCACGGAAATCAGTGGGACTTGCTTCTGAGTAGACATTCAAAGGATTGTGCTGCAACTTAGCTTGGACCCAACCAACAATGGTTGACCATTATTTCTCAATACCACTACTACTAATAAAAAACAATGGTTGACCATAAAAACACCAGGACGAGCAGTGATGGTTCAGCACACCCTCCAACATTTCTTTGATGAAAATAGGGACGTCCTAAATAATAATAATAAAATTAAATAAAATTAAATTAAATTAAACAAATAAATAATTTTACTATTTATACCCCACCCATCTGATTGGGTTGCCCCTGCCACTCTGGGCAGCTTCCAACATATATAAAAACATTAAACATTAAAAAACTTCCCTATACAGGGCTGCCTTCCAATGGCTTGGGGGTCAGATAACTCCATACCCTCCAACATTTCTTTGATGAAAATAGAGACATCCTAAGAAAAGGTGAGACATTCCTGGATCACTTTAGAAACCGGGATGGTTTCTGTAAATCCGGAACTGTCCTTGAAAAATAGGGACACTTGGAGGGTCTGGATCAGGCCAAAGATCCATTATAGTCCAGCCTCCTATTTTCATAATGGCCAGTCAGATGCTTGTTGTTGTTGTTTAGTCGTTTAGTGGACCAGAGCACACCAGGCACCCCTGTCCTCCACCGCCTCCTGCAGTTTGGTCAAACTCATGCTGGTAGCTTCGAGAACACTGTCCAACCATCTCGTCCTCTGTCGTCCCCTTCTCCTTGTGCCCTCCATCTTTCCTAACATCAGGGTCTTTTCCAGGGAGTCTTCTCTTCTCATGAGGTGGCCAAAGTCTTGGAGCCTCAGCTTCATGATCTGTCCTTCCAGGGAGCACTCAGGGCTGATTTCCTTCAGAATGGATAGGTTTGATCTTCTTGCAGTCCATGGGACTCTCAAGAGTCTTCTCCAGCACCATAATTCAAAAGCATCAATTCTTTGGCGATCAGCCTTCTTTATGGTCCAGCTCTCACTTCCATGCTTATAGGAAGTCTAAAAGCTGGACCCGAGCTGAGCACTCTTGTGATTCTCAGCATCTCATATTTAGAGGCATAGCGTCTCCAACTTATTCCTTACTAAGGCTCCATCTGCTACAGTTTCCGGAGTGGAGTCAATCCTTCTGCTCAGGGAACTCTGAGAATTATAGCCCTATTAGGGAAACGGTTATCTCCTAAGAACTCTCAGCGCCCTTAACAAACTACAGTTCCTAGGATTATGCGGTGGGTGAGGGAGGGGAGCCATGTCTGTTCAGGGTGGTATGTGTAGGATTGCAGTCTCAGTGGTGCAGAAAAGTGGGTTTCATTAAGGGTAGGGACGCGGGTGGCACTGTGGGTTAAACCACAGAGCCTAGGCCGTGCTGATCAGAAGGTCGGCAGTTTGAATCCCTGCAATGGGGTGAGCTCCTGTTGCTCGGTCCCTGCTCCTGCCAACCTAGCAGTTCGAAAGCACATCAAAGTGCAAGTAGATAAATAGGTACCGCTCCAGCGGGAAGGTAAACGGCGTTTCCGTACGCTGCTCTGGTTCGCTAGAAGCGGCTTAGTCATGCTGGCCACATGACCCGGAAGCTGTACGCTGGCTCCCTCGGCCAGTAAAGCGAGATGAGCGCCGCAACCCCAGAGTTGGTCACGACTGGACCTAATGGTCAGGGGTCCCTTTACCTTTACCTTTTTAACCCACAACCATTACACACCCCAAATACTTAAAAATCATGTCCAATTCCCATTTCAGAACTGGTGTTAAAGGCACAATTTGTAAGTCCCTCCGCTAACAGAACCCTGGGGAACGTCTGCTGTAGGTAAAAGAACGTTTAGAAGATCACAGTCATCCTCGGACAGAAGAGGAATAACTGTACACCTGGCATTAGCTCACCTTTGTTCAGTGTGAATCAGAGGCATCGCTGCTTAATTTGTGGGATAAGACACGTTATGCTCAACGAGCCTGTGGTAGCTTGTTACCCAGTTATATAATACAATCAGTGACATAATGGAGGAAAAGCGGGGGGAAATGTTCATGGAGCATGGGACATCATTGGACATCCATGATCTTGGATGAGTTCCACTGGGGACTTTTGGGGGCTTCATGCAAGCTAAGATACTTCTGTGGCTGTTGGGTAACTCTTCTTTGGCTAGGCTAATAGTTATGGGGGGAGGTGCTGGTTAATGTTTAATTTCAGGGATGGAGCATCCTCCAGATATTTTAGGACTTCAGGTGCTATGAGTGGCAGACAGGGGCAAAACAACCTCACACCCTCCAAGATTTTTCAGATGTAAATAGGGACATCCTATTCCACATTGGGACGCGGGTAGAGCTGTGGTGTAAACCACTGAGCCTTGGACTTGCTGATTGTAAGGTCGGTGGTTTGAGTCCCCGCAACGGGTGAGCTCCCGTTGCTCGGTCCCAGCTCCTGCCAACCTAGCAGTTCAAAAGCACGTCAAGTGCAAGTAGATATATAGGTACCACTCCGGCAGGAAGGTAAATGGCGTTTCCGTGCGCTGCTCTGGTTTCGCCAGAAGCGGCTTAGTCTTGCTTGCCACATGACCCGGGAAAACTGTCTGCAGACAAATGTTGGCTCCCTCAGCCAGTAAAGCGCGATGAGCACCACAACCCTAGAGTTGTTTGTGACTGGACTTAACTGTCAGGGGTCCTTTACCTTTTTATTCCACATCAGGGAGCTCCTGCGCTTGATCTCGCTGCACACGTCGACGTCATATACACATCTACACCAGTCACCTTGAGCCAATTACAACCTCATCAGGAACATACCAGAGAGGAAATCTGAGTGAATTCAATGGGACTTAGTTCTGAGTAAAAATACTTGGGGATGCAGCATGAGGCTGCACAGTCTGTACCCAGTTACCTGGGAATAAGCTCCATTGAATACAGTAGGACTTCTCAGATGGCATATTGCATTTTTAAAAGCTGCTTTGGATTTCCCCCCGATAACCAAACAAACTTTCTACAAGTAGAAAACTAGCAGAACAGTACATCTACTCTGAGGTGCAAGCCTGCTGCTTGCAGTGGCTTTTATTTTTTTGTCTATACTTTGCTTCTCTCTCTTTTTCTCAAAGGAACGTTTGAGAACGGCATCTTCAGCCCACATCCTGGTGCAATCCAGCTTACCATTTTAGGATTCTACCAAGAATAACCTGTATTCAAGGTGGCACTACAGCACCCTGCTTGAGAATGACCTGTAGACTCAGCTGTGTTTTTCAGTGGCCCAGTCTTGTCCGCCCTTTGCAACTGTCCCTCTGTCCCTGCAAAAAAGCCAGAATTAAATTCAAACACTGGGGTGGTTGCCAGTTTACAAAGGAAGCAGCAGCTGAATCCGCAAAGCTTGACTTAAAGCCTCTGTTTAGCCTCAGGGGCATCAGTCAACAAATATTTGGAGAGGGAAAGAGAACCAAAGACAGCATGGATGGACAGTTACCGTATTTTTCGCACGATTGGACGCACCGGACCATAGGACGCACCTAGTTTTCAGGGGGGGAAATCAAGGAAAAAATATGATTCCCCCCCCCCGCAGCTCTGGGAGCAGTGGACAGGCTGCACGCAGCCTGTGCCCTACTCCAAGACCTTCTCCCTGCTTTTGCGGGAGGTGCCGGAATTCCCCCACCTCCCGCAAAAGCCCACAGGAGCCCCGCATGACTCCTGCGGGCTTTTCGACCAGGAGGGAGAAGGGACTGAAACGGCCAGTCAGTCCCTTCTCCCTCCTTGGGGAAAAGCCCCCAAGAGCGGCGCACTCTTTAAAGGCTGTGCGGCTCTTGCAGGCTTTTCTGCGAGGTGGGGGAATTCCCCCACCTCCTAGAAAAGCCAGCAGAAGCCACGGAGCCCCTTTAAAGAGCGCGCGGCTTTTGCCTGCTTTGGCGGGAGGTGGGGGAATTCCCCCATCTCCCGCAAAAGCCCACAGGAGGGTTGGAGAGTAGCGGGAAGGCGTCGCACGCCTTCCTGCTGCCCCCCAATCTCTGGGGCTGGCGATGGGGGAAGCGCTGCTTTCCCCACCGCCAGCCTCAAAGCCGGGTTGGAGAGTAGCGGGAAGGCGTCGCGCGCCTTCCTGCTGCCCCCCATCCTCTGGGGCTGGCGATGGGGGAAGCGCTGCTTTCCCCACCGCCAGCCTCGAAGCCGGGTTGGAGAGTAGCGGGAAGGCGTCGCACGCCTTCCTGCTGCCCCCCAATCTCTGGAGCAGGCGATGGGGGAAGCGCTGCTTTCCCCACCGCCAGCCTCCAACCCGGGTTGGAGAGTAGCGGGAAGGCGTTGCGCGCCTTCCTGCTGCCCCCCATCCTCTGGGGCTGGCGATGGGGGAAGCGCTGCTTTCCCCACCGCCAGCCTCAAAGCCGGGTTGGAGAGTAGCGGGAAGGCGTCGCGCGCCTTCCTGCTGCCCCCCATCCTCTGGGGCTGGCAATGGGGGAAGCGCTGCTTTCCCCACCGCCAGCCTCAAAGCCGGGTTGGAGAGTAGCGGGAAGGTGTCGCGCGCCTTCCTGCTGCCCCCCATCCTCTGGGGCTGGCGATGGGGGAAGCGCTGCTCTCCCCACCGCCAGCCTCGAAGCCGGGTTGGAGAGTAGCGGGAAGGCGTCGCACGCCTTCCTGCTGCCCCCCAATCTCTGGGGCAGGCGATGGGGGAAGCGCTGCTTTCCCCACCGCCAGCCTCAAAGAGCAGACTCTCCTGGCTTCAGCGGAAGCAACGCGAAGCCTCCGGAGCGCAGGCTTCTGAGGCTTCGTGTTGCTATCACTGAAGCCAGGGAGCCTGCATTCGCTCCATAGGACGCACACACATTTCCCCTTCATTTTTGGAGGGGAAAAAGTGCGTCCTATAGAGCGAAAAATACGGTATATATGCAGCAGTAAGTGAAAGGGTTGAAAGAGTGCATTTCTAGCTCACAGCCAGAATCTGAAAGCCAGGTCGATGTCTGCTACACTCCAGAGTTGTTTTATGGTGGTGTCTCCCTGTTTGTGGAAAGGCCTCACTGGTCCATCAGCTTTTGTTGTTGTTATCAATAATAATAATGGGCATGAATAATAATAATAATAATAATAATAATAATAATAATAATAATAATAATAATTTTTATTTATACCCCGCCCTCCCCAGCCAAGGCCGGGCTCAGGGCGGCTAACAAGTAATAATAAAAACAAGTTGAATGAATACAACTTAAAAACAAGATTAAAATACAACATTAAAATATTGAAACATTAAAATATTAAAATGCAGCCTCATCACAGGGGGAGAAAGGAAAAAGGAAAAGGAAAAAAGAAAGAGTGGGAGGAGAAGGGAATCAAATTGGCTCCAAGCCAAAGGCCAGGCGGAACAACTCTGTCTTACGGGACCTGCGGAAAGAAATCAGATCCTGCAGGGCCCTGGTCGCGTGAGGCAGAGCGTTCCACCAGGCCGGAGCCAGTGTTGAAAAGGCCCTGGCTCTGGTTGAAGCTAATCTAACTTCCTTAGGGCCCGGGACCACTAGGGTGTTGCTGTTTATGGACCTTGAGGCTCTCTGTGGGGCATACTGGGAGAGGCGGGCCCATAGGTACGAGGGTCCTAGGCCGTGAAGGGCTTTAAAGGTCAAAAGCAGCACCTTAAATCTGACCCTGTACTCCACCGGGAGCCAGTGCAGCTGGAAAAGCACTGGGTGAATATGCTCCCATGGCAGAGACCCCGTGAGGAGCCTCGCTGCAGCATTCTGCACCCGCTGGAGTTTCTGGGAAACCTTCAAGGGCACCCCTGCGTAGAGCGAATTACAGTAGTCAAGCCTGGAGGTGACCGTCGCATGGATCACTGTGGTCAGGTCGGGGCGGGAAAGGTAAGGGACCAACTGCTTGATGCGGCGAAGGTGGAAAAATGTTGCCTTGGCTGTTGCTGTAACCTGCGCCTCCATGGAAAGGGAGGCGTCAGGGATTACACCCAAACTTTTAAGAGACATTGCGAAGCTCTGTGTGTGTGTGTGTGTGTGTGTGTGTTTTAAGGGGACCATTTCAGACTATTCGATCCTAAGGATTTCCTAAATCAGAACTCCTTTTCCAGTTGAAGATACTTGTGGTTTATTGTTTGTTTGGCTGGTTTATTTGATATTCCCACCCTGCCACCCCGCTTTGAATTAAAATCAATGGGAGTGGAAGCAATTCTGGAAAATAACTGAAGCTTGAAGAGGGCTGATTTGTAACACAAGGGAAACAAAACGTGAAATAAACAAATCAGAATTTGCTGAAATTTATAAAAAAAACAAACCAGAATTGGCTTAAACTGAAAAATGGCATCCTGGGGGTTGAATTCAGGATGGAGAGGTTTGAGTTCAAATCCCCAGCTGCACTCCCTGGGTGACCCTGGACCACTCACTACCTCTTAAGCCAAGCTACCTCCCCACAGGCTGAGTTCACAAGTCCCATAATACTGCGCATGTATTTTCTTTCCTGGGTTGTTAATGTCAGGAGTTCAGCCTACACTCGAGTAGGACCCTGGCAGAGACACATGCCCGACTGGCATGTTCTCTCCCTCCTGGTCGATCGTTCGGGAGCTTCAAAAGCTTTCTTCAGCCCGAACATCACAGCGACTGATGCCAACCGACATTGGTACACTTAGGGATCCACAGAGTTTGCGCATCATGCGTGACAGACCTCATCAACTCAGCATTTTGGCTAATCTACTTTATTTACATATAAACATACACGGAGCACTGCAACGTGGCTCCCTCTCTCTCTAGACAGCAAAGAGAAAAAGAAGAAAGGACAATAGTCCCACTTCACGGAACACAGTAACACAGACATCCTGTCTCCGTCACTTCCCACTCTGTGGAGTCAAAACATATACCGTCATGTGAAAGACAAAAATCCCATGACTGCAACCATGGAGCAGGAATTCTAACAGCTAATCTATGTTGATGGTAAGCTCCGGCACCTCCTTTTTTCAAAAGAAAAATAGCACTGTATATGTCGTACTACTAGCACTCAGTGCCATACAGTGAAGCTGGATGTTGGAAGATTCAGCACAGACCAAAGAAAAGTTTTTCATGCAGTGCACAGATAAAGCATGAAACTCACACAAGAGGCAGCGAGAGGCACCAATTTTGAGGGTTTTAAAAGAGGATTTTATTTACTTTTTTGAACAAAATTTATATACTGCTTGGTTGCTTGTTTTTGTTTGTTTGTTTTTTAAATCCTCTAAGCAGATTAGACAAATTCACCTGACCCGGTAAAGTTTAGACAAATTCATAGAGGTTAAGGCTATTGATGGCTACTTGCCACAATGGCTATGTTCTCCCTCCCTTGTCAGACACAGTATGCCCCTGAATCACATGCAGGGAGAATACTGTTAAATTCAGGTGCTGCTTATAGAACCATTGCAGCGCTGAAAGGGACGCCCCAGGGTCATCTAGTCTGACCCGCTGCAATTCAGCTTTCTCATGGACATCTGGCTGGTCCCTGTGTGAACAGAGGGTTCGATCCAATGTTCTTTCTATTCCAGAGACGACCCACTGGAATTAATGGGTGTGACTAACCTACGAACATTCATTTTGATGATTCTTTGCTGAGTAGAACTTAGTTGGATACAACCAGGAGCACTGGACTCAATGGGCCCTTGGGTTGATCCAGCAAGGCTCTTCTTATGTTCCCTGACTCAAGATTGAGACAGCTTCATCGAGTCCTAGTCCACTTTAACAACGTGATCTAGCACCACCCTGCATGTCTGGAACATTGAGTCTGGGAATTTAGTAAGGGTTTGTGTGTGTGTGCACGTGCACGTGTGTGTGTGCATGACAAGCTTCTGACACGACAAGCAATTTGGAGAACAGAGGACCTTCTTTAAACCAGATGATCCCATTTGTCCCCTCACTCCAGTGTCATCTTCTGGGAGAGCTGCAAATTCAGCTGCAGGGCCGTCTTACCCATAGGTGCTAGGGGCGCGGGGTACCCGGGCACCGGGCTCTCAGGGGCGCCAAGCCGAGAGTCCGAGACTCGAGAGTTGAGTCCACGGAAGAGCCCGCCAGTGGTTGGAGCACCACGACGGGCTCTTTTGCTGCGGGCAGCTCTGTGTCACGAGTTCGGGCCTACCAAGCCAGTGAGACGCTGAGGGGGGTGGCTGGCTCCGCCCTCCTGCGCGCCTGGGACTGGGCAACCTGAGGGCAGGAGCTCCAGGTCAATCTTTGCACCCCGGCGCCGCATGTGCTTAAGACAGCCCTGCTCATCTGCTCACAATATGCATTTGCCAAGAGATTTTCCTCGATTCCAAAAGGTTCTGGAAGGCAAAACAGGAGCAAACAGGTGCTGCAAGTGCAACAGGCAGAGAACATTCAGCTTTTATTACTTAAGAACTAGTCTTGTTCTCAACCAACTAAGATGGTGGTGGAAGAGGAAGTGTTGCTTAGCAACCAGGCTGGGTTTACTGAGGTACCACATACGCTAATTGGTTGTGTAGTTCTGAGGGAGTTTTCCTGTGTATATCTGGTTGATAAACACAGTACAAGACCTGAGGTTAGACAGATAAAACCCCTCTGTTCTTTCCCACAGAAATAATGCAGGTTTTTTTCCAGCGGTGTTATTAGGGTATATTTTCTCTCTGGGCACTATGTTATTTAAGGGATTTAGCTCATGATAGGGGCATCATCAGTGGCCTGTGTAAACAGGGACAGATGTAGGGCTTATGCCATTTTATAGAAGAAACTGCACATCTGAGTATTCCAGCATATATTTTTTATTTTACCTTGTTTACTCAACTCCTCATCTGGTTTAACCTTGACATTTCTTAAAGGCTTTGTTTTTGTTGATCTGAGAGGTGTGGGTGGGAATTGTGCATATGTGTTGGAAATCTACTTTGATGCAACCAAGTTAATATCTCTCCAGACAGTTCATAGCCTCCAGGGAAGGCAGAATTCGTCCACTCTCCTTTAGTGAGTCAGTTTCATTGAAATGTTGAGTCAGTTTCTTTCAAATGTCACCTGCCAGGTTCACAGTCTTTCTGACACACAATAGCCAATAGCCAGCCTGCTGATGGAGCACAAGGTCCTGTTTCAAAAGCAACAGAGAACGTTTGCTACCCTTAAACCTCTGCTGTGATGAGGCAGGAAAAAGTTTGACCTGACTCACGCCCCTTGTGAACTAATTACATCATTAAAATAATGAATTGGGTACCAGCCTGGAGGTGTCCTTAATCTCAGGAATTCACTAAGTGACGTGGGTTGTACAGTATGTACCCAAGACAAGGCTTCTGGATCCTAAAAGATGAATAGAGAATCACAGGATGAGAGGAGAGAAGAGGCTGGAATCTCTGAGAAGCGCCATGCGTTTAAAGCACATGACTTCCCTGAAGTCTTCAAACAGGACAGGAAAATTGGCTTCCAGGTGGAGAGGTCAAAATTAGAAACAGAGCTTTTGGAACCCAATACTAAGAATCTGTCAAGAATGTATAACTTGCTGTTGAAATGGAATACACAGGATGAGACGGTTAAATCAGCTATGATTAAATGGGCACAAGACATTGGTCATGACATTATGTTTGCTGACTGGGAACAGTTATGGACTACCGGTATAAAGTTTACGGCATGCAATGCCTTAAGAGAGAACATTATGAAAATGATTTACAGGTGGTACATGACCCCAGTCAAGCTTGCAAAAATCTATCATACGCCCAATAATAAATGCTGGAAATGTAAGGAAACTGAAGGTACTTTCTACCACCTTTGGTGGACGTGCCCAAAGATCAAGGCCTTCTGGGAAATGATCTATAATGAAATTAAGAAGGTACTTAAGTGTACTTTTCACAAGAAACCAGAGGCCTTCCTCTTGGGCATGGTAGGCCAATTGGTGTCAAGGAAAGATAGGACGTTTTTTATGTATGCTACAACAGCAGCAAGAGTTCTTTTAGCAAAGTATTGGAAGACACAAGAACTACCCACGCTGGAAGAGTGGCAGACGAAGGTGATTGACTATATGGGACTGGCCGAGATGACTGGCAGAATCCGTGACCAAGGGAAAGAGACGGTGGAAGAAGATTGGAAGAAATTTAAAGTTTACCTTAAGAACTGCTGTAAAATTAATGAGTGCTAAAATGTCATGGGTAATGTAAAACAGAATTGCAACGATAAACGATTGGGTTAGAGAAAAAGGATTAAAGAAATTGAATCATAAGTATCTGAAATTAGGGGTTGCTGAAAAAGTTTAAAACAGGGATGCAGAAAAGGGAGGTATGGGGAAGTCGTTGAAATAAGGTTTAAGAAAAAAAGGTGATGAAATTATACGTGTTTATATGTTTGTTTGTTAATGTGTTACGTTGTGAATTGTCAGTTCTTGTTTGTTAATATATGTTGTAAAACCAATAAAAATTTATTATATATAAAAAAAATAAAGCACATGACTTCCCCCCCAAAGAATCCTGGGAACTCTGGTTTGTTAAGGGTGCTGGGAATTGTAACCTGCAGTTCCTAGGACTCAAGGGGTGTGTATGTGTGTGTGTAGCTACTTGGTTCAGTTTTGTGGTGTGAAAAGCACTGGCAGTAGGAACCGGAGGTAGAGCAGTCATTTGTCCTGCTGTAAAGAGGGCCGTCTTCTGTTTCAGGGACAGGGAAACCTTTCCCAAGCTTGAGGGCAGAGCCAGAGGCAAAATGTGTGCAGGGCCAGAGGTAGGAAAAGGGGGATGGGGTGGAGCACATGGATGCCACTGTACAATAGTCAGCATCTCGGTTGTGCAAAAGCCAGAGGTTTCGATGCACATACACCTCTCCGTCCAGGCAAGAAAGAAGCATTCTCACAGCTTGAGAAGCACATCCTGGTCAGGAAACAGAACTGGGAGGTGGGGGGCCTGGGAAGGAGGCACGTCTTGGGGAGAGTCCTGCAGGTCTACAAGAGAGGCCTGAGACTCTGTTTGTAGGACTGTCATAGAACAGACCTCTGTTTATAGGAGTTCCCTATTGGAAGGTGTATTGGACCATCACAGTGCCTGAAGACAGGTCATGTATCCACAGCAATGACCAGAGGAGGAATGACCTCTGGGAGGAGTGCAGAGAGAATGTCCAGGTCCCCAGCTTGATAACACAGTAAGCATAGCTAATTAAAAAGGAGGATTTATTGCAAAAACAGATAGCTCCGGACGGCTCTAACAAAGCCTCCAGCATCATTACTCAAGATGACCCTTCTGAAGACTCCTTCCAGCATCTCCAACAGATATTGAACTTATGACCCTTACATCTCTTGTTTTGCTTCCTGTCTAACAACCCTCCCATTCGCCATCTCCTCGGACTTATTGGATCAGCTCCGACCTCTTCTGGTTCTGAGAGGCTGTCTCTGAGTTTATTTGTACCTGATTGTGCTTCCGGCAAGCTTTGGCTGTGTTCTAGCCTGCTCTTAGCTCCTGCCTTATCAGCCTCTCCATCAAGGTCAGGAAGAGCCAAAGTCTGCAGCTGCTGGCTCTCTCCGTCTGACCAACATCAAAGCCTCTCTGTTCCTGGCTGCTTTCTGCCTTTGGCTGCAAACCTTCGCTTGGAGCTGGCTCGTTCCTGACAGAGAAGAAATGACATGGTGCATCTGCATCAGCACAACTGGACGCCTTCCTCTGCCCCAGCTGCAACAAAACTTGTCTCTCCCATATTGGTCTCCACAGCCATAGCAGGCTCTCCAACAGTTTGACGTTGCCCTGATGGCACACTCTTCCTTTGTCTCCCAAGACAGATGGATGCCAACAACGCTGGGCAGAATTGTTCAGGACAAGCCTGGCTTAAGGATAAAAACCTTCAGAAGGGAGAACAAGAGAGACCTCGGAGTTGACCACCCACAGTGAGTCCATGGACAGGAGACCGAGAAGTATGCCTTGCACTTCTATTTAGCTTATAACAATCCTTCCTAAATTTGCAGCTATGCCTATAAATTAGCACCTGCAAGTAGCTGCCTTCCTTGGTCCTCTTTTGAGGGTGAATTACAGGTGCCCACCAGACAGCGCTTGGCGGGGAATGGCAGGCTCAAACCTGGAGCCATACCTGGCAACGTGATGCCTCTAGCTGCAGAGACAGCACACAGGAAGCCACCTGATATTGAATTGGTTCATTGAGCTCAGTGTTGCTTACTCTGACCAGCAGCAGCTCTCCAGGGTTTCTAGGCAGGGGACATTCCAAGCTCTGCCTGGATATGCTCCTTAAGGAAGCCTGGAAATGCTGTGCACTCCAGGGCCAGTCCGAAAAAGCAGAGTTTGTGACACAGGGTCAGGCAAGAGGCAGGATCAGAGCAGTTCAAGGTCAAGTTTGGCACCAGCAGCGATCAGGTAGCAGGCAATGCTGGTCCACAGGTGTTTCTCCAACAGCTCCTGCAGCCCAGTGAGCACTCCACACCTCATCTTTAAAAGCTTGGTGGGTGGGTCATGGCAGCTGTTGGGACATCTTTGTTGTCTCCGTTCAGTTCTGCACATTGCACCTGATTCCTGAACTTTGTGTCCGCTGCCAAGTAAGTACCATTACTTACTTGAATAAAGACTTCTTATATGCAAGAGCTCTTGTCTGCTTCTGTTGGGCAGGAGAAAGGACATCTCACACCTGTTGTACATTTGTGCAAGTATGTTATAGTATGATTGAGTAAGACCGCTTGGCTATAACAAGACTGCTGCATCAGGTATGTTCAGACCATGCCCTGGAACCCAGGGCCGAGTTGCACTTCATCCAGTTGAAACACGTGATTTCCTCCAAAGAATCCTGGGCATAGTAGTTTGCTTCTCACCAAGCTAAAATTCTCAGCTTCCTTAACACACTATAGTTTGCAGGATTATTTGGGGAAAGTCATGTGCTTTATATGATGCATATACAGCCTTCGAAAGCAATGTCATGCTTCTGTGTGATGATGCGTTCAAGGAGAAAACCAGAGGTTACAAGGAGTTGAAAACTCTGGAAAGATAAATGGCCAGTCTGTCATCCTGACATCATCCCATCAATTTTGTGTGATCTTATGAGAAATTAGGCGCCGTGGAGAGAAGGCCACCTGCCGCAGGTAGAATGTAACCAGAGTTATGTCATCTGCAGAGATTTTATTTTGCGATACCACCCACGACGCAGGTCATGACGAGGCTGGGAAGGGGAATGTGGCCCACGATCACAAATTACAGAGTATGAGGACTCTGATTCACAAGGACTTTTAATCAGATAACAAAGAGGGAGCAAAACAGCCCTGCCCTGCTCAGGATAAATATTTTGAGCAGACTTTGGGGCCCCAGGAAGTCTGGGATGTTCAAGCACTTCCAGTATTTATCTTTTGTGTGTGTTTTCAGTTCCCTTTTTAAAACAGCAGCAATAGAAACTCCAAGTCTTCTTGCTCCTGGGGTGCTCATCCCAACCAATCAGGGATTGCTCATTAAGAATGATGGTGTCGTGCTTTCACGTAGCCAATCAGAGCAGATGGTACTTCCTGCCCTCACTCTGAATGTAGGATGCAACCTAGCCAATTACATCTTGTTATCTAAAATAACAATAATCCTGTGGGAGGTGTTTATTGTTTTGTTTGTTACAATGTTGTGTGTTTTTTGTGTTTTAAATTGTAAACCGCCCTGTGATCCTCGGATGAAGGCCGGTATAGAAATGTATTAAATAATAATAATGTTCACATCCTAAAGCCTATTCAGAGTGAGGTCAGGAGGATTTTTTTGTTTCGCAGTCCTCCCAAAATGGGGTGCGCGGCAGAAAGAGGTATTCCACATAGGTAAAAGCTTTTTGAAAAAGCCACCCACCTGCTTCCTCTCATCTCTATTGCAAAGTCACTCAGGTAGTGACATCATTTGTATAGCCAATTAAGAGCTATTTTGTGCAGTACAGTGGTACCTCGGGTTAAGAACTTAATTCATTCCGGAGGTCTGTTTTTAACCTGAAACTGTTCTTAACCTGAGGTGCCACTTTAGCTAATGGGGCCTCCCGCTGCCACTGTGCCGCCGCCGCCCAATTTCTGTTCTCATCCTGAAGCAAATTTCTTAACCTGAGGTACTATTTCTGGGTTAGCGGAGTCTGTAACCTGAAGCGTATGTAACCTGAAGTGTCTGTAACTTGAGGTACCACTGTATGGTGTAGTGGTTACTATCAGACCAGGACCTGGGAGCACAGGGTTTAAATCCCTGCTCAGTCATGAGACTCACTGGGTGACCCTGGGTCCATCACTGCCTCTCAGCATAACCCTATCTTACAGGGTTCTTGTGAAGATAAAATGGGGAGAAGGGGAACAGTGTACATGATCTTCAGCTCCTTAGAGAGAGAGATGGGATAGAAATGCAATAAATAAACAAAATTTATTTATTTATTTGCCTTATTGATTGACTTGCATTGTTTTCACCCACACACCCCTTTTCTGTCTGGCAACAGGAGAAGGGTGGGGGTGGGAAATAGGATGGCAAATGACTACTTCCTAGACCTTATGCATTTTTGTTATTTTAAGCACTAAATAGGATGATAAAAGATAAATTGGAACCAACTAGGGAAGCTTGAAATCCATGGCAACATCTACAAGGTTTTCTTATTGCAAAATTTAACAGGAGCCCAGACAGCAGGCCAAAGTGGGGTTGTATAATTTAAGGAAGAGTAGCGGGGAGCAGAAACACTTTAGGAAGTGATCTATTTTTTTTTTAAATACATATTTATTAAAGTTTTACAAAACAAAGAATTCATCATTTCAAAATGTATCATTTCCATACATAAAGCTCAAGAAAAACAAAAGTATATGACAGAAAAAAAAGAAAGAAAAAATAGAAAAACAGAAAAAAGAAAAACACTCTTTCTTAAATTTATAAAGTTCCATGCCCCTCTGTCTTGACCTCCTCACATCCCCCTTTTTTGTGTTCCACTTTACTCCAATCAGATTCAGCAAATTCAAAACCTTGTTTCAGCCATACTTAATGTTATATTCTAATTATTATGTCCCCATTTTCCATTATTTTAATCCGTACCTCATCTTATAAAATATGACATAATATTGTTCTGTTCGTAACCCCTTATCCTTTTTTTTTTAGATTCTTCTTTTCACACACCTTTGGCCAAAGTCACACAAACCCTGTTACTTTTACTTCCCACATCCTATTGACACTCAAAGATTTTACAGTATTTTTGTAAATAGTCCTTAAACTTTTTCCAGTCCTGTTCCATCGATTCTTCTCCCTGGTCACGGATTCTGCCAGTCATTTCAGCCATCTCCATGTAGTCTATCACTTGCGTCTGCCATTCCTCCACGGTGGGTAGATCCTGTGTCTTCCAATATTTAGCTAAAAGTATTCTTGCTGCTGTTGTTGCATACATAAAGAATGTTCTGTCTTTCTTTGGCACCCATTGGCCAACTATGCCCAAGAGAAAGGCCTCTGGTTTCTTAGGGAAGGTACTTTTAAGTACTTTCTTGAGTTCATTATATATCATTTCCCAGTAAGCCTTAACTCTTGGGCAGGTCCACCAGAGGTGAAAGAATGTTCCCTCCGCTTCTTTACATTTCCAACATTTATTGTCAGGCAGGTGATAAATTTTAGCAAGCTTGACTGGGGTCATGTACCACCTGTAAATCATTTTCATAATATTCTCCTTTAAGGCAATACATGCCGTAAATTTCATACCGGTGGTCCACAACTGCTCCCAATCAGCAAACATAATATTATGACCTAAATCCTGCGCCCATTTAATCATTGCTGATTTGACCGTTTCATCCTGCGTGTTCCATTTCAACAGCAAGTTATACATCTTTGACAAAATCTTAGTTTTTGGTTCTAACAGTTCTGTTTCCAATTTCGATTTATCCACCTGGAAGCCAATTTTTCTATCCAAATTATAGGCCTCTCTTATTTGATAGTAATGAAGCCAATCTCGCACTTTGTCTTTTAATTTTTCAAAACTCTGCAGTTTCAATCTGTCACCTTCTTGTTCCAAAATTTCCCAATATTTTGGCCATTTAGCCTCCATATTGAGCTTTTTCTGAGCCTTAGCTTCCATAGGTGACAACCACCTTGGGGTTTTACTTTCCAGCAGGTCTTTATATCTTATCCAGACATTAAACAAAGATTTTCTGACAATATGGTTTTTGAATGCCTTATGAGCTTTAACCTTGTCGTACCAAAGATATGCATGCCACCCAAAAACGTTATTAAAACCTTCTAAATCCAAAATGTCTGTATTTTCAAGAAGCAGCCAGTCTTTCAGCCAGCAGAATGCTGCTGATTCATAGTACAATTTAAGGTCTGGCAGGGCAAATCCACCTCTTTCTTTTACATCAGTTAAAATTTTAAACTTAATTCTAGGTTTCTTGCCCTGCCAGACAAATCTAGAGATGTCTCTCTGCCACTTCTTGAAGCAATCCATCTTGTCCAAAATTTGCAAGGATTGAAATAAAAATAGCATTTTAGGCAATACATTCATTTTTATAGCTGCAATTCGACCCAACAAGGAAAGCTTCAAGTTAGACCAGATTTCTAAGTCTTTTTTAACTTCTGCCCAACATTTCTCATAGTTCTCTTTAAATAAGTTCAAATTTTTCGCCGTCATATTAATCCCTAGGTATTTCACTTTCTTAACCACCATTAAACCTGTTTCATTCTGAAACCTATCCTTTTCCACACTTTAGGAAGTGATCTAAAGGCTGCTAGATTTGTGATTAAGCACTGTAAGATACCATTTTGGCTGCTGTCAGCACTGACACTTAATTGACTTTGGGTTGCTAGACCAGTTTGTGGCAGTGGTGATGAGTTGTCATCTTGGAAGAGTGATCCGAGCTGTCGTGACAGAAATGAGCACGTCACATCCATTCCCTCCAGCATTTTTCCAATGAAAATAGGGCCATCCTCTCAGGGGTTGACCAAACCATCGAGTCCCTGGATTCCTTTAGTGGAATATGCTTCACATAGGAATGGTGAGAGCGTTCTCCCATCCCTATCACCTGAACCAGAGCCTATCCGCAGCCGTACAAGTTGTGACAATTTGCTACACGACAGGCGAAACCCAAATGGCAACAGCCAATCAGCCAAGTGGGGAAAATTCCTGCAATGCCCCTGTCCCAAGGACAGATGACACATGGCGGCATAGCAAGGTCAAGCGCAACAAGCCCTAAAAGTAAGGAGAGGTGGACGGGTGTTCCAAATGCACACGCTGAAAGAGGAAGCTCTGGGTCACGTGCATGGGCATAAATAGGTCCTTCGAACTGTTTGGACTGTGTCCCATTGGTCATATTGCACCCAGCTTCGAGGGACCTACCAATCGGGTGTTGTGGCTGACCAATTGTACACACCCACAACACAGGGTGTCGGTTTTCCAGGTCTCACCGCAATACGTGCCCTCTTTAAGGGAGGACCCGATTTCTCTCCCTCTGTACAGACATTTCCTAAAAGAATGGGCAAACGCCACACTTTCCTATACAAGGCTACTTTCAGATGTCTTCTAAAGGTTGTATAGTTACTTCGCTTCTTGGCTAAGGGGGTCGTATAACTCCATATCATCCAAAATTTATCCGAAGAAAATAGGGACGTCTTAAGGAAAAGCGGGGCATTCCAGGGTCAAATCAGAAACCAGGACAGCTTCTGTAAATCCAGGGCTCTCCCTGGAAAATAGGGACACTTGGAGGGTCTGCTCATCTAAAACTTGGCATATCACGCGCACACACGGGGCCTTCTCCAGGCACAAATGGTGGATGGGGGACCCTGTTAAAGACGGCATCTTTCTTCAACAGCCACCGTAGTGACACTGGCCCCAAATCCAAATTTTGTCATAGCCCAAGGCTTTCCAACCAGTGCCATTCTCCTGCCCTGCATAATGGTTTCTAATGAAGTTGGAATCTGCACACTGTTGCACAACTAACTGATGAGTAAAAGTGGTGCAGTATCTGCGACATTAGCCTGACAAGGGAGGGCCCCTGCGCTGCAATGCAACATCACCAAGCAGGAAACGGGTCACTCATGTCATGAGCCTGACATCATCTTGCCACGAGAGCAAGCCCAGGTTGCTGCTTTGCACTCATCACTGTCCAGAGGCACCAGCTTGTGAGGATGATTGAGGGACGGGCAACCGTAGTGGAAATGCGGAAGACAATTGTATTTTGGGAGTTAGGTGGCATGTCCCTTTCCCTTTAACATCCCCAGTTTGATTCTTGTGTTTCACACATCTGTCGGGAGTTTCTTGGGTTCTTCTGTGTTGCAAGTGTGGTCTGGATGCCCGGCTGCAGGTAGTGGGAGACTCTCAGCCACTCTGTATTAGTTCCATCTCAGGGTCCTGGACTAATCATGAGTAATTCCAGGTGCACTTGATTACATCAAGGCGGGCTCTAAAAGCCATAGGTGGGAGGGGCCCGGTGAGCTTCTGCCCAGATCAAAGGACCTGATGCTGGGAGACTTATGGTTGCATTCTTTCTCCTGCTGCTCTACCTGGGGCTCCGGGCAGCTGAAGGGGAGATTGGGTAACCCCTGTTGGGTATGTTTTATGTTATGCTATGTATGCCTGCTGTTTATTTGTTAATAAAACTGTTTTGGTTCCCCTTCCACCTCCTCATTCCTTTTGTCCTGATATCCTTGGAAAGAACTGCTGTATTTGGCAGCACAGCAACGTGGTGCTCATGATGTCAGGACGTTGGGAGCTTGGGGTGGAGCTGAACATGGCGGCAGTGCAGCTTCAACGGCCAGCAGCTCCTCTTCCGCTTCCTCTTGGTACCACCTTCAGTGAGAGGCTGCCTCTCTGTGGCAGCAGGAGAAGGAGTCGATCACTGGAACCATGCCATGCTCGGCTCCGTGCTTTGGGGACACTGGGGGAGGGCCAGCACCCACCACAAAAATATTTTTTTTGGGGGGAGCAAAGGGCTTGGCCCCCAGGAGCTGGTGCCCCTACTTCCCATAGAGGCCCACTGGATTCCTTTCTGAGGCCCACAAACAGCAGCTGAGTGTAGCAGCTCTTTCCTCTCTTGTGAACCTCAGCTGCTGGTGTTCAGAGGCATGCTCTCTCTCCTCCTAGATATAATATGGTAAAAAGGTAAAGGACCCCTGGATGGTTAAGTCCAGTCAAAGGCGACTATGGGGTTGAGGCACTCATCTCGCTTTCAGGCCAAGGGAGTCGGCATTTGTCCACAGACAGCTTTCCGGGTCATGCGGCCAGCAGGACTAAACTGCTTCCGGCACAATGGAACACTCTGACAGAAACCAGAGTGCAAGGTATTATAAGAATTTTAAGGTCTTTTATATATATAATAAATGTTCATAAATGTGCCAAACAAACACCTACATATATATATATATGAACCACATGTCAGAAACCCACAGAAAAAGTCCTGAAACCATTTTGACTTTCCCAAATTGACCTCAAATATTTCTCTGCAAGGGAAGCTTCTCCATTGTCTCTTTCCTCACAAATCCTGTCTCAAGGGCACATTTAAGATATGAATAGGGTGAGCATGTGACCTGTGACCTGGATTCAGGAATTAAGTAGTTATAATAACAAAAGAGTGGCCAAAACCCAGGTAATGCAATCAGGTAATCTGGCAGACAAGAGATAAACAACACACTCAGAATTCTGTTTCAGACGGCCTCCGGTGACGTATATCTGCTGGAGACCACCTCTTTCTGTGATGTATATCTGATGTACTGGAGAGTGGTCTTGGGCTACACCCCTTCTGTGATGTATGTATGATGTTTCTGGGGGCTGGTCTTGGGCTCCAGGGCAGGCCATTTAAAATGTCTATATAAGGGCTGGCACAGCTTTGTTCTGGGTTACTCCTCGAGTGAGGACCCTGTTGCAACAGCTTTAATAAAGATCAGGCTTACTAGCTGCTTTGCTTCTCAATAATCTCTGGTTGGCCTCTGTTATTTTCTCCTACCGATAGGGAACCCACTTAAGGACTCTATCTGGGCTCTCGTGTACCCCATAAGCGAAAAAGGGCAGACTTTGTTTACAACAACGGAAATGCCGTTTACCTTCCCATTGCAGCAGTACCTATTTATCTACTTGCACTGGCATGCTTTCAAACTGCTAGGTTGGCAGGAGCTGAGACAGAGCAACAGGAGCTCACGCCATCACAGGGATTCGAACCGCCGACCTTCCAATTGGCAAGCCCAAGAGGCCCAGTGGTTTAGACCACAGCGCCACTGGGACTGGCAGCTATTGAGAGCCTTACTCTCCAGGAAACTGAGCAGCAAGCCGGGGATAATCATATAAATGGATGTGGAGGGCCTCTGGGCAAAGGCAAATTATTTTCACACCCTTTCTTTGCAACACATTCCAGGGGCAAAGGAGGCTCTGGTGCCTTCAAGTGCTGTATAGGGGAGAGAATTTGAAAAAGTTCAGTTTTCCCCTCATTGTTGCATGTCAAATGCCTCTTGCAAGTCTGGGAGCCCCACTCTCCTCTTTTGTGTTGGACTGCACTACGGAAAGGTCACCCAGTTCCATGCAGAGATTTTCCAGGAGGCCTCGTTGAGTTCCCCCTTACCCCAGATAACCAAGCTCTCTCTCGAATGTTTACCTCATTAAAGTGCAATGCATCTTATCAGCTCTCTCACTAAGTGCATTTTCCAGGAACCCTTCCAGCTGCACTGGTTGTGCTGATTCCGAGAGTTATTGACTGACAGTTAGAAGCCCAGGTCTTCCTGAGGTGGCAAATCATACGGACACGAGAAGAGCCTTCCTGGATCAGACCCATCCAGTCCAGCATCCTTTTTTCACAGGTCCAGAGCACAACAACCCTCTCCCTGCTTGTGATTTCCAAGCAACTGGTATTCAGAGAGATCCTGCCTCTGACAGGCGAGATAGAACGGTTGTTTTTTTAAGGGTCCTTGAAACTGTGAGAGGTTTCCTAACAGCTCTCAGCACCCATAGCAAACTACATCTCCCAAGATGCTTTGGGGGAAGGCCATGCCTGTCAACGTGGTAAACAGAATGCTTTAACTGTCTGGTGTGGATGTGATCAGGTTGCTTCCAAAGCAATCTGTTCATTGAGCCTTCATTCTGACTTGAGGGGAGGTTAGAGGATGTTGTGTCAGGCAGATGTGTGCAGAGGAGGGCAACCAAGATGATCAAGGGTCTGGAAACTTAAGCCTTATGAGGAACGGTTGAAAGATTTGGGTATGCTTAGCGGGTGGCACTGTGGTCTAAACCACAGAGCCTAGGGCTTGCTGATCTGAAGGTCGGTGGTTCGAATCCCCACGACGGGGTGAGCTCCCGTTGCTCAGTCCCTGCTCCCGCCAACCTAGCAGTTTGAAAGCACATCAAAGTGCAAGTAGATAAATAGGTACCATTCCAGCGGGAAGGTAAACGGCATTTCCCTGTGCTGCTCTGGTTTCGCCAGAAGCGGCTTGGTCATGCTGGCCACATGACCTGGAAGCTGTACACCGGCCAATAAAGCGAGATGAGTGCCGCAACCCCAGAGTCGTCCGCAACTGGACCTAACAGTCAGGGGTCCCTTTACCTTTAGCCTGGAGAAGAGGAGACAGAGGAGACATGATCGTCATCTTCAAATATCTGAAGAGTTGTCAGATGGAAGATGGAGCAAGTTTGTTTTTCTCCTGCTCCAGAGGGTAGGACTCGAACCAATGGCTTCAAATTACAAGAAAGGTGATTTCAACTAAACATCAGGAAGAACTTTCTGACAAGAGCTGGATGGGCTTTTCTTGGAAGATGGTGGACTTTCCCTCTTTGGAGGCTTTTTAAAGAGAGGGTGGGTGGCCATTTGTCACAGATGCTATGATCCCTGCATTGCAGAGGTTGGACTAGTTGACTCTCATGGTACCTTCCAGTTCTATGAAGTGGTATCCCACACTTACCAGCACCTCTCTCTGTCACTTCTTCTGTTGCAAAAAGTCCAGTCTTTTTAGAAAGAGGATTTGTTGTGCAAGCAACAATAATTGTGCACCTTGAGTTTATCATTATGCCACCTCAAAATAGTGACAATATGGAAGCAGTCTGTTTCTCTTTGCCCTGAATTGACCCCCTTTTTCTGCTTGGGGGGCTTTTGGAACGAGACTTGTAAAAGACTTTGCTCCATTCCATTTGGAGCTGCAAAATTGACAGCACTTAGAAGCAAGTCAGATGTCTCAGTGTTCTTCCTAAGTGTCAATTCTGTTAGCGTAAAAGTCAACTAGCCAAGAAAGAGATGGACAGAGCTGTTGCTTAGCAACCAGTTAAGAGTGGCGTGATTTTCACTAAGGTATACCATGCTGTGATTGGCTGTATTGTTCTGAGGGAGTTGTCCCTGTTTGTTTTAGCTCAAATGTCTTCCTGCTATGTACAAGGCCTGAACTAAGGAAGACCAAACCCTTTCCTTTCAAGTTATATGCTGTTATTGTTCAGGTTGCTCAGTAAAGCATTATAAGGATTTCATTTCCCTCTGCAGTCTGCGTTCAGTGACTAACACTCTGCCACCTGCTAACAAAATCTGTCAGGTCTTAAAAAAAAAAAAGCGCACTACAGCTGGCTGTTGAGATGAGTCTTGCCAAAGTTCCTGAAATACTTACTAGCATGGGAGACTTGCCTGACCATACATTGCATGGAGGAGCAGAAGGGAGCAAAGAGGCCAAAATCAAACATGTAGGAAGAGAGCTGGATCACAGACTGATTTAGGACAATCAACATGATTCTGTAAAGAAAAAGACTACTTCTGTAATTTATTTGTTGGCTTGTTTGTACTCCTTATTGTGGGGCAGTTGCCTTTGGTGATATATTTTTTGTGTGACTTTGCATTTTGCTAGTCTATCACTACCCTGTGTATTGTTTGTTGAAGTGCCCTTTGTACTGACATTGAGCTCAGGGGGAGGCATTGCCTGTCTGTTTCCTTCCTGCCCTGTGGAGAGCACAGCGTACAGAGTTTACAGAGAGGGATAGTATCTCTAGTCGGGGTACAGTCAGCGCTATTTTTCTAGAAGAAGAGGTGCCGGAACTCACCACAAACTCCTCCCTCGTTCTCTTAGAACAGCAATGGCACCCACTTGAAAAGTGCCTGAACTGAGTTCAGGCTGGGTTCCAACTAAAATTCAAGGCATATTCTGAAATTTCCAGGCATATTCTGGCATCTGGTGTTGCTAAGGGACCAGTCTCATTCTCTCTCTTCCCTCACACACTTCCAGACCCTGTTAGAAACTGAGATATGAAAGCTGGCAGCTAAACGACACCTTAAGCCGAGGTTGTGCGTGCAACAATGGAATGTCCAGGCGCACTTTTTTATAGCAAGAATACAGTGCTGAAAATGAATGAACTGCAGCTAATATATTATGTTCACGTGGTCTGGTCTTTCCCCTGTCCACCCCCCCCAATATTCTTCAGAGGCAGTGGCGTAGCGTGGGGGGTGCAGGGGGTGCCGGCCGCACCGGGCGCAACATCTGGGGGGGGGGCGCGGAAGAGACTCAAGTGCTAAAATCCACGGGTTAGGGGGCGCAAATTACTTGCCTTGCCCCGGGTGCTGACAACCCACGCTACGCCACTGTTCAGAGGGTCTCTTCTCCAGTCTTCTGAGAGTAGCTGGAAGTGGGCAGGCAGAAAAAGGTCCTCCTTTCCTTCCACTCTGCAGTTTTAATCTGAAATCTTAGGCGCAGTGCTGTGCCCAGAGCTCAGAAACTGCTCACCCTAATGAAATTCCCCATCACAAAATGCACCTAGAACAATGGGAGTTTCAAACACTGCTTCCAGAGTTCCAGATTCAATGGCACAGTGGCAAATTTCAGTTGTGCAGTTGAAATTGATTTGGTGCTCTTCTGCAGCAAACCTTCTCCGCCCTCAAAACCAGCCTTTTTGCAATCTGGAAAGTGACTGGAAAAGCCATGGAAAGTGTGGGACAACGACGATTACTGGGCACAACAGTGTCTAATCTCCCTGCAAAAAAATCAGAACGAATCTTCAATAAACTGCCTATGTTGTCTAACCTCCACAGCAAACTTTGTGGGAACAAATCAGAGGGGATGTTCAATGAACAGGTTTTGCTCTCGCTACTGAATTCGGTTGTCTTTGCTGCCCCCGTCTGGAAAGAAATGAAAATTTTCAGCACCCCCTTTAACCTGGTTTTGAAACGAGGTGTCAGTTTTTTTAAGGATCCAGCTTATTTCTGTGATCATAAGTTGTTTAAAAGGACATGGGTGGTGCTGTGGTCTAAACCACTGAGCCTCTTGGGCTTGCCAATCAGAAGGTTGGCGGTTCGAATCGCCATGACGGGGTGAGCTCCCATTGCTTGGTCCCAGCTCCTGCCAACCTAGCAGTTCGAAAGCACTTCAAAGTGCAAGTAGATAAATAGGTATCACTCCGGTGGGAAGGTAAACGGCGTTTCCGTGCGCTGCTCTGGTTTCGCCAGAAGTGGCTTAGTCATGCTGGCCACATGACTCGGAAAAACTGTCTGCGGATAAACGCCGGCTCCCTCGGCTTGTAAAGCGAGATGAGCACCACAACCTCATAGTCGTCCGCGACTGGACTTAACCGTCAGGGGTCCTTTATCTTTACCTTTTTAAAAGCTGTTTAAAACTGCTTTTAATATTGTGTTTTAAAGTTGTGCAACACCCTGGGACTTCAGAGGGAAGGACAGGTAATCAATAACAGAAATAATATTGAGTCTACAGGCTGAAAACGCAGGGAGGTCAATCTGTGTTTCAGATTGCACGATGATTCACATCAGCATGGTGGAATGTGTTTCTGAGTAGCCTGCACTCGGTGGGCAGAGATGGGGCCTGGCTCTGTCTAGATAGCTTTACATTTTCAAATCAAAACACATCAAAATACAGGGTTTCTCAGGAAAGCACAGGGTAGGTGTGAATTGTGGCTACAATAATGCATGCACAGTTTCACAAGCCAGAGTTGGGGATGCACTGGTTGCAGGATTCCCAGTCGCACCTAAAGATGCCAGGGATGGCACTTGTGGGCTTCTGCACTCAAAGCATATATCCTACCACTGAGCTGTTGCCCTCCGCCAGCTGCATCTGTGATAGGAGCCTTTGAGGACGTCGCCACTTTCTGAAACAGATGTGCCAGGGCTAGATTTTTGGTCTCAGTCCTCCGCCCGTGGAACCGCAACCACATTTTTGTAATGGTGTCTTTACCCCTTTCCTTTTCACGATTACCATGCAAACAGAATCGGCCATCAACGTACCCAGCCTTTTGCCTCCCGCCCCTGCCCACTATAGCTGACAGCGCTTTACTTCTTGCTGTCTTTCAAATGTCCAAAGCAATATAGACCTCTAATGAATATTTCTGATGGCAAGATGAGAGTCTTTATTCTTTTTTGGGGTTGGGGGAGGGGGTGGTGTGGTGGGACAAGGAAGTGAGGAGACAAGGATGGCCGGGGAGTGAGAAACCCACAGATGCTGCTGTCGAAGCTCATTAACTTAAAATAACATTATTCTTTTTTTCATATTTTTTTTTTACAAAAATAACCAGAAAGGGGAAATAAAATAAAATAGAGGCTGTTCACTTCTCATGGAGAATCTGAAACATTTTCCTTCACGTTCCTAGGAATGTTAACTGTGTCGCTCATTTTAACGGCGTGTTGCATCCTGTGATTTTGTTCTTTGTTTTGCTTTATTTCTAAAAAAACTATTTCTTCCCTTTTATTTGCATCCCTGAATTGCTGCGGTATGTTCTGGTCCACCTGACACCCTCTGTCATAGCGATCTCTGAAGCTGTGCCGCTGTCCAAAGGCTGGCCAAGGCGAGGCCTACGCAGAGTCTGAGAGCTGAGCCGGATGAGGGCCACCCGGGAGAGGAAGACGTGCAGGAGCAGACCTCGCTCTCGGAGCGGCTCTCATCGTGGTGCCCCTGCCTGGACCGGCCCCCTGTCCTGCTGCTCTCGGCCGGCTCAGGCGAATCCGCCTGCATGTCGCTGCACACCAGCCAGTCTCTGGCAATGGATTGTGGGTAACCAGGCTCAGCTTCCAAGTCACTGTCCATGACTTTCCAGTATTCTTTTCCCTTGAAGAAGTAGGTTGCCCCTGGAAAAGGAAGCAAAAGGGGAACCTGAGAAGAGCCTATCTGTCACGGAGCAAGTCAGTCAGTACATCACACAGTTCAAAGCTGGAGTTAACTCTTTATTAGAAGAACATGATTTTCACAGACTTGGCTGGGTTTCAGGCCTACTGAGCACAGCAGCTCATACCCTGTAGGTCCTACGCCATGAGATAAGAAGTCTGCCATCCTACAGCCATCTATGTCTCCTTCCCTCCAGGGCTTCTTCCAAGCAATCAGAGACTGTGCCTGAGTGCAGCCTGTCTTTGCTCCACCCATTTCATCCCTCTCCTGGTTTTGGGAGTCAGAGGGAGGGGGGACCTTATTGCAGCAGCACGAGGGACACTTGTGACTCTTCATTAGCCTGATTCATTCCTGCCTCTTGACTTCCCTCCTCCCACTTGGCTGCTTCAGCTTCTGCCTCTGATTCTCGACTGCTGTCTGCCACATACTCCCCCAACTCACTGAGCCCTGTTACCCCTTCAGCTTCCGATAGCTCCTCTTCCTGGTCTTCTCCCTCTTCTCCCTCTGACCACACATCATTGTCCCACCACTGCTCCCCGGGCTCTAAGCTTTCTTCCGTTCATGGTTCCCCAGCTGGTTCCTCCCATCATTCCTCTTTGCATCCAACAAGTCCATGCCACTTGCTGGACCTGATTCCTCTAGTCTGGTCTCCTGTTCTTGCAGAGGACAACCAGATGCCTATGAGAAGTCCACAAGGAAGACTCGAGCAGAGTCCTCTTCCCTTGTCCCTATTCATTCATTCCCTTTTCTCAGAAACATGTGGACTGGAATTTTACTGTCTTTTCAGTGAAAGGGCAATAGCCTTGTGTGCAGAAGGCCCTAGGTGCAACCCGGCACATCTGGGCAGGGCTGGGTGGCACATCTGTCTGAAACCTTAGAGAGATGCTACTAGTCAATTTGGACCAGCCTTAGGTCCTCAGATGTTGGGTAACAACTCCCATCACCCCTAGCTATCAGGACCAGTGGTCAGCATCTGGGGACCCGAGGTTGGGAAAGGCTGCTATAGACAATAATAAGCTACCTGTAAATGATGGAGTTTATGGGAATTTAAGAAGAGTCTTGCTGGATCAGGCCAAAGGCCCATCTAGTCCAGCATCTTGTTCTCACATTGGCTGCCCAGATGCCTATGAACATACTCAGTAGCCACAGAATGCTAGCTGACCTCTGGGTGGGGAGTAAGTTAAGGGGCTGAGCATGCAGGACAGAATGTCGGTTGATCCTTGGGAGGGGGAATGGAATGCGGTATCCTGGCAATGGGCATGGCCGGTACCCTGCATAGATGTGTTCCATGTGGCAACCTTTTGTTGTAGGCCTTGCATGCATATTTGAAATACAGTGGTACCTGGGGTTAAGTACTTAATTCGTTCTGGAGGTCCGTTCTTAACCTGAAACTGTTCTTAACCTGAAGCACCACTTTAGCTAATGGGGCCTCCTGCTGCCGCCGTGCTGCTGGAGCCTGATTTCTGTTCTTATCCTGAAGCACAGTTCTTATCCTGAAGCACTATTTCTGGGTTAGCAGAGTCTGTAACCTGAAGCGTATGTAACCCGAGGTACCACTGTATTGCAAATTTTTCAATTTTAGTTTGAATTTGCAAACTGAAGGCAGATAGACACATACAGTGGATGCTCGGGTTGCGAATGTGATCCGTGCGGGATGCACGTTTGCAACCCCCAACGTTCGCAACCCGCATCTGTGCATCTGCGAATGCGCGGGTTGCGATTCAGTGCTTCTGTGCGTGCGCAAAGCGCGATTTAGCGCTTCTGCGCATGCACGACTGCCGAAACCTGGAAGTAACTCGTTCCGATACTTCTGGGTTTTGGCAGTCCGCAACCTAAAAAACCACAACCTGAAGCAGACGCGACATAAGGTATGACTGTACTTCATAGGTTCCATTACATATTCTCCCGCATACTAGGGCTGCCACCATTTAACCTGGCATCCTATGGACAGTTGGCCATTTCATGCCTCCATGGATCAAAACAATTAGGCTATCAAGAGGTTTGCTGTGACCACAGCAAAAGCTTGTGCAGCTAGTTACACGGTGTTAATTATTTTAATTATTAAATACAAGTCGGGAGGCACACACACTCGTTCTGGCCTTTATGTTGTAGCATTCTGAGCACAGGGCGAAGTCTCGCCAGCTTGATGTGCAGCCCCTCCCTCCTCCCGTTTGATCCAGTGCTTAACACTTACCGTCGGACCACCGCGTGGCATCATCCAACCCACTGGGGACCCCCTTCCACAACATGGTCTCCAAAGGATAGCCAGGATCCATCCTCCGCTCGTGGTCATCATAGCACCAGTAGAGAGTGTCCTTAAAGAAATAAGTCTTGTCATTCTGGGCCCAGGAAAATGCGGCGTCGATGCCTCCTGGCGGCAAGCCAAAATCCGAGATGGGCCGGGGGTAACCTTCCTCCACGTTATTGTCCTTGAAGACCCAGTATCTGTCCCCTGGGGAGAAGAAACAGACAGGTGGGTAGAAATGTCATTCCTGCTGCACAGCACAGAGCTAGCTTCTAAAAAAGAGAGAGGCTGTGGTAGTCTTTAGGTCTGAGTTCACAACGCTCCAGGAGGAGCAAATGCCCCAAAGTTAAGCACACACACACACCACTTGCTGAGGAGTCTGTTTTAATGAGGATGTGTGCATATGTCTGTGCTTTTCTACTGATGTTGTGTTTTATTGGCCAGAGGGAAGACATCCTTACCGGTGCATGAAGGCAAACATGTTCCCTTCTCACGAGTTTCTAGTTAATTCATATGTGACTTTAAACCACAAGAGGGCACTCTTTGTCTAGCAATCCAGCAAGCACTTGTTTGTAAGTCTCTCTAAGTTAACTTCACCCCTAAAAGCTGAACTATTTTGTTTGCTGTTCTCTACAGAGAAGAAATATGCTATTTCTCTCCTCAGCCACTCATTGTGCAGATAGTTCCTGCATGAATAAAGCCTTTGAGCTCCAAAACCTGTGAGTGATCTTTTCAATTTAACTCACTCAAGCTGTAGGTATGGAAAAACTAGAAGCATCACCTTACTCTTATATGCCTACTCAACTGCATCAATCCGCAGAACTGGACTGCTACAAGTGCCACACAATGTCCATTTCACACTTGTAAGGAGGCATCTACTCTTTGGAACTCCCTGCCAATTGACATCAAGCAGTCACCTTCAGTGTGCACTTTATAACACCTGCTAAAAACATTTTTATTCATGCAAGCCTATACATATATATGTTTTAATCTGTCTTTGGTTATTTTTTATTTTAATTATATTTTTAATTCCTAACTTCCTGTTTATAACTCTTTCAATGACAATTTTAATCAATTTTTTTTTAGCACCTGGAGGTTTTTTGTACAAGCAAGCGATATATAAAATTGTTAAATAAAATGAACTCAGCCTTTCCCAACTTGGTGCCTTCTAGATGTTGCTGGACTACAGTGCCCATCTTCTCTGACCAAATGGCCATTCTGGCTATGGCTGATGGATGTCCAACAGCATCTAGGGGGTGCTTGGTTTGGGAAGGCTGCAGGAACTAAACATATGTCCTCTAATGAATTTCTACAGTGTGTCTTCCTCCACAGCAATATTTTAGAATTTATATATTAAGAGATAGTAATGCATTTGGGCATAATGCTAGACCATGGTTTAGCCTCTCCACAGGATCCCACTTTTCGTCTCTGTTTCCTGCAGCCACAAGGAGGAGATCGGAAGCTTCTGCTGTGGTTATCCATTAGCTGCAACTTGGCAGGTTTTCCTAAACTGTGGTTAATCTTAAACATCCTTAATATCAGCTTCATAAACAATGGCTTGGCTTGTTTTCACTAATTAACCATAGTTTATTGTCCAGATTCAAATGACATGGCAAACTGTGGCAACTCAGAAATGGAAGCAAAGCTTTTCGATCTCAGCCTTGCAGCCAAGGGAAGCCTAGGCTTGTTCCAAACAAGCCCATTAGCTGGAAGAATGTTCCCAACTCGCTTAATGGCCACCCTTTGAGATAAATGCATTGAGATGGAAATGGGAAACCCATGGCCCTCCAAATGTTGTTGGAATACAACTCCCATCCTCCCTGACCAGGGACCATGCTGACTGAGGCTGATGGGAGTTGGAGTCCAAATCTCTAGCTCTGCTGTAAGGTAAACAGAGTCTACCTAGACAACTTGGAGACATCTGGAGGACTCAAGGTCAGGCAGGGCTGCTGTAAATTAAAATGCTGAGGCTCTTACTTAGATTATTAGCGGAAGATTTTGGAGCTGTGAATCTAAATTAGAAATAAATAGAAATTCTTTATTGTCACTGTACCACTTGTTTGGACGCGGCTGGCGCTGTGGGTTAAACCACAGAGCCTAGAACTTGCCAATCAGAAGGACGGCAGTTCGAATCCCCGCGATGGGGTGAGCTCCCATTGCTCGGTCCCTGCTCCTGCCAACCTAGCAGTTCGAAAGCACATCAAAGTGCAAGTAGATAAATAGATACCACTCCGGCGGGAAGGTAAATGGCGTTTCCGTGCGCTGCTCTGGTTCGCCAGAAGCGGCTTAGTCATGCTGGCCACATGACCTGGAAGCTGTACTCCAGCTCCCTCAGCCAATAAAGCGAGATGAGCGCCGCAACTCCAGAGTCGGTCACGACTGGACCTAATGGTCAGGGGTCCCTTTACCTTTACTACTTGTTTACAATGAGATTAAACAAGCCCCCCCCCCAATCTCTCAGTCCTTGTTACACTCTGTGTGCTGTTGTACGACCACCAACCCAGAACATCAACTACAATGTTGCTGTCTTCCATTCAGCAGCCTCATGGCCCATGGGTAGAAACTGTTTTTAACCTGTTGGTGCAGGCAGGAGATTAAAAAGGTGCTGGTCAGGGTGTGAGTCATCCCTGAGAATGTTCCTTGCTCTTCTGAGGCAACGGTCTCCTGCGATAACATCTAATGGACTCAAGGGACAGCCCATGATATCATCTGCTGTCTTCACCACCCTCTGTAGGGACTTTCTGTCCATGGCTGTCAAACCAGCGTACCGCACCATAATACAGTATGAGAGAACACTTTCTATTGTGGACCGATAGAAGGAAATCATCAGTTGCTGTCTAACTTTGTTCTTTTGCAAGCCCCTAAGGAAATGAAGTCTCTGTTGGGCCTTCCTAACCACCTGGGCTGTCTTGACCTTCCAAGTAAGATGGACTCCCAGGAATTTAAAGGAAGAGACTCTCTCCACACAGCCCCCCGATATACAAAGGGGCTAGCTCCCCTCTCTTCCTCTGAAAGCCCAACACCATCTCCTTTGTCTTGCCAATGTTTAGGTGCAGATTGTTCTCTGAGCACCATGTGGATACCTTTTGAACTTCCCCCCTGGACGCAGATTCGTCTCTGCCTGTAATTAAACCCATTATGGTGGTGTCATCAGCAAACTTAATAATTGCAGTAGATGGCAAAGAACACCTCCTTCTTAGCTGCATAGACTAGGGCTAAGACAACAGTATTGTCAGGTGTGCGGGAAAGGAGGACAAAGCCATCTCTGTCTCCTTCCACTGTTTTGGTTGGTTGGGGACCAAGGAGACTTCCCAAGGCTGTGTGTGTTTTGCCTTTCAGTTCTTGCTGGTTGTGACTGTCCTTTCCCGATTAGCCAGTGGAGGGCAGCATTGCTCAGTCAACGAGCCAACACCAAGCTCTGCTAACAATATCCTTGACACATGTATAATTCCATGTTTGTGTCATGTTTCCAATAAAGAGGACTAATCCCTCTCCCCGTCAACTCCTGCCATGCCATCTGATTTCAAGGGGAAGAAGACAAATATGCAGTTTCTTATTGTGTCAGTGACTTTACGCAGAGGCTTTCTAGGTGAGTGAACTGTGGGGAGTGTGCTCACTTAGCAGTGGAGCACACATTGGCAAGCCTGCGTGTAATTGCCACCATTCTCAGATGCTGGCAGAACAAGGTGTCTGGGTCAGAAGGAGGGGTGGAGGAGAAGTTTGGTTCAGTTTGCACTTAAAGGTGTGTGATTCATAAATGAACCAAAATGCAGCAGTCCTTTGAAACTTGCACTTTTCTGAATTTTGCAATGCAGTTCTCCAGCCAAGTGTCCTGGGCTGGTGGATGCAGAAGAATGGTGTGAGGAACGAGCTGGGAAACACCCAAGGGAAGAAGGTTCAGAGTCCTGGGATTGGTGGTGGGGCGATGATGAGTGGTCAGAGGCAGAAGAGGACTGGGAGAAGGAGGTAGCAGAAGAGGGAACAGGGTTTAGTGAGCAGGGAGAGTCTGTGGCAGAAAGAAGTCCAGAATCGGAGGCAGAAGCTGAAGCAGAAGAGGAGGGAGGCTGAGAGGCAGAGGGGAGTCAGACTAGTGAAGAGTAATGGGTGTTTCCTCCTCCTGCTGTGATAAGCTCCCCTTCTCATCGGTCTCCCAGAACTAGAATAGGCATGAAAAAGGCGGAGGAAAGGTTGACTTCAGGCAGGAACAGTCTCTGATAGCGGGGGGGGGGGGGAAGCCCTGGAGAAGAGGGGAGTTAGATGACTGTGGGAAGGTGGGGATTTTCAGTTTCGGAAACTGATCCATGGGGCAAGACGTACTGGAGACGAGCTGCTGTGCTCATCAGGACTGGCACTCCACCAAGTTCTTGCTAATAAAAAGTTAAGTCCAACCTGAACAGTGTGATTTATTGATCGGCTCACTCCTGTCATAAAAAATGAGGTGTACAAAAAACGATATGTACTGGAGTAAAGTGTGCACAAAAATGCATATCTGAATAAAAATAGCAAACAAAACTGCATTGCACTAGAAGAAGAGGAGTTTGGATTTGATATCCCGCTTTATCACTACCCTAAGGAGTCTCAGTGGGTGGCGCTGTGGGTTAAACCACAGAGCCTAGGACTTGCCGATCAGAAGGTCGGCAGTTCGAATCCCCGCGACGGGGTGAGCTCCTGTTGCTCGGTCCCTGCTCCTGCTAGCCTAGCAGTTTGAAAGCATGTCAAAGTGCAAGTAGATAAATAGGTACCGCTCTGGCGGGAAGGTAAACAGTGTTTCCATGTGTTGCTCTGGTTTGCCAGAAGCGGCTTAGTCATGCTGGCCACATGACCCGGAAGCTGTACGCCGGCTCCCTCGGCCAATAAAGCGAGATGAGCGCCGCAACCCCAGAGTCGGTCACGACTGGACCTAATGGTCAGGGGTCCCTTTACCTTTACCTAAGGAGTCTCAAAGCAGCTAACATTCTCCTTTCCCTTCCTCCCCCACAACAAACACTCTGTGAAGTGAGTGAGGCTCAGAGACTTCAGAGAAGTGTGACTAGCCCAAGGTCACCCAGCAGCTCCATGTGGAGGAGCGGGGAAGTGAACCCAGTTCACCAAATTACGAGACTACCGCTCTTAACCACTACACCACACTGGCTCCTGGGGGGAAATTGTTTTGCGAAAATGTGTAGATTAGGCAAAATTGCATTAGGATAAATTTGCAGTAAAATACTAATGAATTTGCAGCAGGACTTTATATATATATATATATAATCACAAATTGATGTGGCCATGTGAAGAACTGAACCTAAGATGGGGAAAAACAAGAAAGTGAAACTTACATTTCCCCCCCATCCAGAGTCGGAAGGAGTTGGTGAAATGTTGGCTGGAGGCATGTGGTGACAACACCCGGCACAGGCCAATGATGTCATCAATCCATGTCAAGCACTATTGGCCCCCACAGTGATGCTCTCAGGACAGGACTTGAGGGCATTTTGGAGTAAATGAAGTAATGAACATTACCATCTAAAGAGTGGGGAACCTGTGGCCTTTGAGATGTTGCTGGAGTCCAGCAGTAATCATCACTTCCCATTGGCTAGGCCAGTGGGATTTGGAATGCTGTGAATGTGTGGAATGCCACAGGTTCTCCACCCCTGATCTAAAAAGAGTTTTCCTTGCAAGACCATGCATCCCAAAGTCTAAAATTACCCAGGTGAGCCACAGCTCACCACAAGACATTAGCAACATGCAGCTGGGAAAGCCCAGGAGACTACTAGAGTGATGTTCAGCCTGATCATCTGGAATCAAATCAAAGCTTGTCATTTGAGACACGTAATTTTCTTCCAGCTGAGCAATCTGTACTCTAAAGCTTAGAGATGAGGCTCAAAGAGGCTTAAACACCGTGGGGGAACAAAGAATCTGGGAATGCCAAAGAGAGGGTCACCTACAACTGTGTCAAATGCTTTCTCTTACCTTTGAAGAACACAATCTTGTGGTCGTGCGTTCTCTCATAAACAGCATCCACGCTGTCCAGGTTCAGAGGCAGCCCCCGCCAGAAACGATGGATCTGAGCTGGCTGGAGGGAGACCAGATGTTTGTTGCGAGTCAGTCTCCAGAAGTATTTGCCTGGATGAAGAGGCATTGGTTAGTAGGAGATTGTTATGTACTGAGTTGAATAGGATCCAAAATGCAGCAATCTGATTGGTCCTAGAACAATAGGATCCAAAATGCAGCAGTCTGATTGGTCCTAGAACAATAGGATTCAGAATGCAGCAGTCTGATTGGTCCTAGAATAATGCAGCAGTATGATTGGTCCGCAGGAGCCACCCAATCCAGCTCCAGGTGGAAGTGAATCCACAACCTGTTTGGCCTATAGGAGAATCCCGGAATTAGCCAATCACATGCAGCACATTGTGTAAATAATGTATATAAAGCAGATATTTTGGGAGAACTTTCATTCCTCCTCATCACTATGAGCTGAATAAAGAGCATGAAATCCACACTCGACTCCGAGTATATTCCAGAGACGCAACTCTTTCTTCCCCAGGGGCACTTCTTCTTCTCCCTTGACAAATGTTATTGTTGCAGCCCTCTGAACAACAGCTGGTTGAAGGAAGCTTGTGGAACTTGTGGTCAGAGCCCGAACAGCCTTTGTGGTTTTGTTAGCATTCTCATGGGTAACCTCCTGTTCGATGCACATGCAGCAAAAATCCCATGGGAGGCGGGGAAATGCTTTGCTAACTCAAGACGGCCCTTGCAAGTCTGTATTCAAGGTGGCTTGGCTCCTTCCTGACTTCTGCAATTCCAACAGGTGGTGACGTAGTCTTTCAGAAAATTGGATCCTAGCCTAATAGTGCAGAAGGCAAAAGGGAGGGGGGGAGCCCACACCACAACCCCCTCCCTAAGCTCTTCAACATCTGCAGGGCAGTTCAATTTTTTTTCTTTTTAAAAATACAGTTGTAAGGATTTATTTCATCAGCTGGTAATTATGCACCACTTTGCATATTTGTTTTATATGACACGGGCCGATGCATGAATAATGCATTGGAATGCAGTCTGGATAGCAGCAATTACAAATTCTTTGAAGATGGTGGTTTTTTTTCTTTTTAAAAAGGACGGGAAAATTAAAACCTCAGCCTTCGAATTGGGTGCCCTTTGCATGTTTATGGGAAATGCATGCAATTAGATCGAGATGTTCTTTGCATCCCTAATGAAGCTTTTGCTACAAAAAGGGCAACTTCCCAATATTTCTGGGAGAAATATCGCCGGGTCATATCGTTCCTCCCCAGCCTCCCCCTCCGAAAACGTATTAAACACCCAAAGTTCAAAGTGTTCCAAAGCTAATTTGTCATAAATGCTGTCAGGAACACAGGGGAAGTGTAGCTTAGCGGGAGAGAATATGGTCTGCATGCAGAAGGTCCCAGTTTCTTTTCTGGATAACCTAATCCAGGTTTCAGGCTCTTTCCTACATAGAGAAGGGCAGGAGGAGCTCTGCAGGTGGCTGACTAGTTAAAAAGCTGCCAACCTCCAGAAGAAGACTATTATACTCTTTTGATGGCTATCTTTGCCCTTTCTTTGATTGCCTCCCTTGGGTCAATTTCTAGAGTGCAAGACGCACGGGACATGGGCCTGTCCTTTCATCACTTGCAAAGTACGATTTACGTGGGTGGCATTTATTATTCCTCCTCCCAGAGGAGCCAGCAAACTCCCGGCCTCACCATCTCCATCTGCAAAATGGGGCTAATAGTGCTGCTGTCCATTTCACATGGCTGCTATAAGGATGTCAGGAACTGGCTGGACACTGAGGAGTCTGGTGGTTGAATGCTGAGGAGTGGGGCACCCAGAGAAGTGGGGGTTGGAGACTGACTTGGAAGAAGGGATCGGTGATCCGTAGGAGCCTGTTACAGCTGGGAGATGAGAGTCAGAGACAGGAGAAGGTGCAGGACTGGAGAATGAAGAAGAGGTGCAGAAGGAGAGAGAGATAGCTCAGGCTGGTGTAGAGCCAAGGGCTTCCACACCTCCTCCTCCTCCTGACCTCACCTCTCCTGCCTCACTGTCTCCCAGGACCAGAAGAGGAGTGAAGAGGGAGGAGCAGAGGCAGTTTACAAGCAGGTTGCAAGCCAAGGTCAGGGGTGAGGCCTTTTAGTTGCGGCAACTGCCTCATTGGCTGCACACCTAGGAGAAGTTGGGAGACATAGGACTGATGGACATGCCTTTCCCTAACTTGATGATAAAGATTATATTCCTCGCTCGGGATATTTCGTGCCTGTTAGCGCCAAGACAAAGGGCTACTACTGTAATACTGAACGTGAAATGTTCTGAACACTCCATAAATACTAAATATGATGATACAGTTGTTGCTAATGATGATATATTATTATTATTATTGTTCTGGGGGGCGGTTCAGGCGGCGAAACGTACAAATATAATACGGGTTATGTCAGGCTGTCAGCAAGTGACGCTTGCTAGTACTGTACCCTACTAGAATGATAGTACACTGGAGGCAATGCATCCATGTAGGTTATTGGGGCAGGAAGAGATTAATATACAGTATATATAAGATCTAGAATACGTGGCTTAGTTAATCTCTCTTAAGAACCATGATAAGTTACAAAGAACAAATGGGTTGTCTTACATTGAATGATGCTGATTGCCTTTCCGTGATTTGCATTTAGCATTTGGATAGTGTTTGTAGATTTATAAACAGGTGAATTTTTGTAGTGGCTTTTTTTTTAAAAAAATAATAAAATAGAATGTTTTATTCAAAAACATTATTCCTAATAATCATATATTGTCGTCATCAGAAAGAAGACTACAATGAAAGCAGAGGTGGCTTGGAACGAATGCTTTTGCAGTCAGAAAGCATCTTAGCCAAGGAACCATTGGAGAGTCTCCAAATTTTGACTGCACAAGAGCTCTCGCGGGAGAGCAACTGAAGGCGAGGCTGTACCCAGGCTTCTCTGCTTCTCTTCCTTTTTTCACTCCCGGACACGTCTTGCGAGCAGCTGTTGCAGAGTGTGATGCCAGATGGGTTGCATCATTAAGGCACACATAGCTGGAGTGTCAGGGACTTGAACAGAGCCTCAGGCTGGGGAGACAGAAGCCTTAGGGAAGGAGCGGAAGGGGCCTCATCCAGCCTGGTGCCAGCATCCTAGAACAAGCATCAGGGCCTTGGCAGGGCTTGCTGGTACTGCCATGGGGCTCCTGTGGCTGCTGTAGCTCTTGCCTCTGCCTTGCTCATCTATGGCAGCAGCTGGCGGAGACTAGAGAGGTGACCCTTGCTTAGGGCTCACACACTAGAAGTTGCCAATCACCATTACACCAGCCCTGCCCCTACATGCAGACCATTGATTCTTCTAATCAGGGCTGTCTACATGGGTGGCACTGTGGTCTAAACCACTGAGCCTCTTGGGCTTGCTGATCAGAAGGTCCACGGTTCGAATCCCTGTGACGGAGTGAGCTCCCGTTGCTCTCTCCCAGCTCCTGCCAACCTAGCAGTTCGAAAGCACGCCAGTGCAAGTAGATAAATAGGTACCACTCTGGCGGGAAGGTTTCCATGCACTCTAGCTTCCGGCACAGTGTTCCGTTGCACTAGAAGCGGTTTAGTCATGCTGGCCACATGGCCCAGTGTAGGAATGATCGCTGGGTGCGGAGCACACTCCCCACCCGCAGGCAGCCTCAGCTGTCTGCACTCGTGACCTTGGGGTGTGGGGCACACTCCCCCTCACAGATAAAGCCACAGCTGTCTGAACATCTTGCCCTCTGTCTAACCTTTTGCGGTCTCAGTAGTCTGCGGTGTCCTGTCTGTGACCTTTGTCTCTGAGACCTTTGTCTCCTTCGTCATACACTGTGCAAGGGGAAAATGACGCGGTGGAAACAGGTGCCAAAATAGCTTTGTACCACCCCACGATCTCGGGACTGGAAGATGTGTAAAGGTCACAGCCCAAAATGTATCTGCCTGGGTTTGCATATTGTGTCAATAAAAGGAGCCTCCACAGAGCTGGACAGCAGCTTGCTTGCAGCTCACCTGTGCGTAGCTCACCTGCATTATCAACTCCTGCCTCATGTCCTTCACTTCAGCCCAGAAAGCTGTCTGTGGACAAATGCTGGCTCCCTCGGCCTGAAAGCGAGATGAGCGCCTCAACCCCAGAATCACCTTTGACTGGACTTAACTGTCCAGGGGTCCTTTAGCTTACCTTTTTTTTACACTGACTGGCAGTGGCTCTCCAGGGTTTGAGGCAAGGGGCCTCTCCCAGACCTGCCTGGAGATGGCAAGCATTGAACCTGTTATGATCGTTCCCCAGCTAGTGTGGCCTGGAAGGAAACCCCAGCAGCGTGCTGTTGTTGTTTTTAAAGGAAAGGAGCCACATGCTCACCTTTGAAAAAGAAAGCCTCTCCTCGAATCTGAGCCACTGCGTCAAAATGTGTGTTGCATCTGTTGGGCACGTCTCTTCTGAGCCTAGGGGAACACAAAACAAAACGGCGTTGCTTATCATTCGTGATGTCATAGGTTCTGTCCAATCAGGCAGGGCTACCCAAAGCTATCAATAGCTAGGGCACAGTTGTTGCTTTTGCTCCACCGTGCGGAACACTTCTTTATTGCACTCAAAAATGAGTTTTAGTTTCTTGATTATCTCTGAGAATAAGGGGCATTCTCCTTGCTACTGCAAGAAAGCCAAGGGCACCAGCTCTAGGAAATTCAATCCCTGGCATCTTCATTAAAAAAAATCAGGTTGTTGTGATTTAAAAATAAAATAAAAATGGCAGATGAAGATGATGGACTATATGGAACTTGCCAAACTGACTGGGAGACTCTGAGACCAGAGAGAAGAGATGGTGGAAGAAGATTGGAAGAAGTTTAAAGAATATTTGAAAAAAAAAATGTTAATATTTAAATCTTAGAATAGCTTTGGAAGTGGATAGAGGCTGTAGGGTTAGAAGTAGAAGACAGCATATTTTAAAATAGTATTATTTGTAAGTGACAAAATGTGAAGATTTTTATGGTAAAAGTAAACGTGATTAAAAAATGATTAAAAATTAGGATATATGTAAACTGCTAAAGATGAGGTAAAATGAAAATCAGATGAGGGGACTTGGGGAAGCTCATCTAACAATGTTTAGAAAAAATAAGGATAATACAAGAATTTGTTTGTATTGTTTGTTTTTCTGTTTGTGTTGTTTAGTTGTGTTATAAAATGAATATTTTTTTTTGAAAAAATAAAATAAAATAAAATAAAAAATCCTTTGTCCTGGAGATCCACAAATCTGAGCCAGAGAAACACCTCTCAGCTTTTTCTAATATGCTGCATTAATTAGTCTACCAGAAGCTGCAGAGTGGCCCACTTTGGACATTTTACATCGTATACCTAATTTACGCCCTTTGGATCCACATCTGTTCCAGTGCAAGAGATTTAGCAACACATTTAATTCTAAAATCAGTGGGATTTGAAAAGGTTTGAGTTTGTCTGGATCAAATATACTTTGGAGTTCTTCTTTCAGCTGAAAATTCTGAGGTGGTGCTGATGGACTACCTCTGCAGGGAGGTCCTTGCCAAGCTCCCTTCCCAATGGCAGCTGGTGCCCCTGAAAACGGGTAAGGCAGAAAGTAGGGAGCCTCAACAGTAGATGGAGCCAGAGCCAATGGCAGATGGAGCCAATTTATTCTACTTTTGTCAGCGTTCTCCTCCTTGAGTTCTACAAGGGCAACACTGAGATGGAGGAGGAGGAAGCTAACAGGCCAGCTCCAGGGGACCGAGGTGTCTTCAGACCCCTTGAAATCTCTGGGCAAGGGGCCAGGTTCCCTCAATGTTGAGGGGGCGGAGGAGGCAGCTCCCAAAGGTTGGCCTTCTTGCCTGTCGACCTCCTCCATGTATTGTCACATGTCCACTGAAGGTCCAGAACTCTGGCGCGACCCTCTGAGGAGCCCCGCATGCTGGTGCCAGGTGTGTGTGATGTAACACATGTGTGATGGCCTGGGACTCTGGCTCAGACTCGGAACCAGAGGAGTCTCAGTCTGCACCGGATCCTTTGCCTCAGGCGGCATTTGGACCAAGTCTGGAGCCTGATTCTGAAGAGCCCCAGTCTGCGGAGGTTCCCCTGCAACAAGCACCAGCTGGGCTGAGTCAGGGGCCTGAGCCTGCCCTGGCTCCAGATGTGGGGATTACCTCGTTGCCTTCAGCTGGGCCATCACTTACAGCTGCTCCACTACCGGTTTGGTCAGGGGAGGCTGAGGCTGCCTCTGGGTCTAGTCACCCACCGACGTCTCCCGAGCTGCAGAGACTCAGGTCTGAGAGAAGGAGGAGTGCTCGCCTTTGGGCGAGACAGGGAGGTGAGTCACTGGGGGATCAGGACTGGCCGTTACCTCGACAAAGGTAAAAGGCTGTCGGACCCCGCCCCAGGTTACGGGAGCAACATTGCTGTTTGCTATAACCTGCCTGAGACCCTGCGCCCGACCTAGCCTGGTTTCCTGCCTGGGCTCTGTCGGACTGACTCCTCACGGAATCCTTGAATTTGGGACCGGACCTGGACCGTGTTGCTCGGGTTAACCCCTGGGCCCAGCACAACATGCACAACAGCCCCCTGCATAGCTGTCAACCTTCCCTTTTTTTGTGGGAAATTCCCTTATTCCAGCGCCATTTCCTGCTGCTATCCCGGATTGTTATATATCCCATAGACTGTCCCCGGGACAGGTGAGGCTGCTGATCCCTTATTTTCAAATCTGAAAGTTGACAGCTATGGCCCCCTGCAATGTTGTGTACAACTCAGTTCCTCTGGCTGGGTGTAAGTAAGTAGGCAGGTAATAGGAGACTGGTTGGGCGCAAACTAAGGCTGCTGAGGCAGGGCCCAATTCACACCAATAGACCAGCCTCCATTGCCCTATCTCTTATGATCTTTGGAGAATCCCACATGACACACAAGAATCATAGAATCGTAGAGTTGGAATGGACCCCAAGGGTCATCTAGTCCAACCCCCTGCAATGCAGGAATCTCAGCTCAAGCATCCATGACAGTTGGCCCTCCAACCTCTGCTTAAAAACCTCCAAGGGCAGAGAACCCACAACATCCCAAGGGAGACCATTCCACGGTCAAACAGCTCTTGCTGTCAGAAAGATTTTCTGTACGTTTAGTCAGAATCTTCTTTCTTGTAGCTTGAAGCCACTGCTTCGAGTCCTACCCTCCAGAGCAGGAGAAAACAAGCTTGTTTCTTCTTCCAAGCCCTTGAGATATTTGAAGATGGCGACCCAGCTCCTCATAAGGCTTGGTTTCCAGACCCTTGATCATCTCAGTTGCCCTCTTCTGCACACCTTCCAGCTTGTGCAGGGCTTTTTTCCAGGGAGAACTCATGGGAACTCAGTTCTGACACCCCTCAGGTGGACGCCATTACCATTCTTCTCCACGCAGAAGACCTACCATTTGCTTGTTCTTCCTCTTTGCTTCAGACATAGACGAATAAACCTTTAAAAAATATTTTTAACCTCTCTTGCAGGCCTGAGCTCATTCTGAGCTTTAGCCAGCCTGACATTCCCCTGCAACTGTTGGCTACTTGTGTAAACTCATCCTTTGTGATTTCCCCTTCCACTTCTTATGCATGCCCTTCTTAGCTCATCTCTAAGCTCCTTATTCATTCACACAGGTTTCCTTAGATCCACTTTTTTTTCTTGTTGGAACTGTCTGCATTAGGGCCTTCAATATTTCTCCATTTAGAAACTCCCCTCCATCTTGGACTCCTTTCTCTTTGAGTATTTCTGGCTACAGGATGTCACTCAGTAGCTCCTTAAGCTTTTTGAAATTGGCCTTCTTAAAGTCCAGAGTGCGTGTCAGACTACACTCAGCTTTCCCTTTCCACTGTATCATGAAACCCAGGAAGACACGATCACTTCCTCCCAAGTTTCCGAGTACAGTGGTACCTCGGGTTAAGAACTTAATTCATTCTGGAGGTCTGTTCTTAACCTGAAACTGTTCTTAACCTGAAGACCACTTTAGCTAATGGGGCCTCCTGCTGCCGCCATGCCGCCGGAGCACGATTTCTGTTCTCATCCTGAAGCAAAGTTCTTAACCTGAAGCACTATTTCTGGGTTAGCAGAGTCTGTAACCTGAAGCGTATTATAACCTGAAGTGTATGTAACCCAAGGTACCACTGTACCTTTATTGAACCCCCCTCCCTGCAAATAAACACCAATACCTCCCCCTAGATTTATTTGAGCCCCTCTAAACTGTGCCAGCCTTTCAGCCACCAAGTGAAACTGTGCGAGCGGAGAGATCGTGCAAATTTCAGGTGAGGAAGGGCACCGATTAAAATTTCATGTATGGCGAGTTCCCCCGAGAGTGATGGCGGACGAGTTTTCCCTGTCGTGCTGAGTAAGCTGCTGTGATACAAGGTGACTTGAGGACATGGAGAGGGAGCTGAACTTCTCTCCACCCTGCTGGGGAGCAATTCATTTTGTCAGTTATTGAAAAGGTGGACTCTGGTTCCCCCAGGAAAGAAGAGCCAGGAGATGGCGGTCCAGTCTAGAACAAGAGTAGCAAAACAGTAGCATGGGTGGGGAAGGACCATAGGTCAGTGGGACAGCATCTGCTTTGGGTGCAGAAGCTCTCAGGTTCAATCCCCAGCATCTCCAACTCATGCTGAGGGAGCCTTCTTTCTGAAACCCTGGGGAGCCACTGCCAGTCAGTGTGGGCAATATTGAGCTAGATAGACCAAAGGTCTGACTCATATTAAGCCAGCTTTCAATGTTCCTAAGTTCAGCAATAGGTACCCGTATCCTTTTCAGACCACTGCATGGAGAATAAAAGTAGCTCATGAGCGTACAGAGACTAACTATCAATACAAAGGATGCCTATCAATGGTCCAGGTGGTCTTCTCCAACCTGATGCCCTCCAGATGTTTTGGACTTCAACTCTCATCACGTCTAGTCACTGGCCATGCTGACTGTGGCTGGTGGAAATTGTCATCTGAAACATTTGGAGGGCACCAACTTGGGGAAGGCTTGTCTAGAAGGCACTCAGATACCACATCACCTGGAGAGAAGTGGGTTCAGATGTAATTATTCTGTTTATACCTCACTTTCTGTGGGACGCGGGTGGCACTGTGGGTTAAACCACAGAGCCTAGGACTTGCTGATCAGAAGGTCGGCGGTTTGAATCCCCGCGACGGGGTGAGCTCCCGTGCTCGGTCCCTGCTCCTGCCAACCTAGCAGTTTGAAAGCACGTCAAAGTGCAAGTAGATAAATAGGTACTGCTCCAGCGGGAAGGTAAACGGCATTTCCGTGCACTGCTCTGGTTCACCAGAAGCGGCTTAGTCATGCTGGCCACATGACCCAGAAGCTGTACGCCGGCTCCCTCGGCCAATAAAGTGAGATGAGCGCCGCAACCCCAGAGTCGTCCGCGACTGGACCTAATGGTCAGGGGTCCCTTTACCTTTACCTTTACCTTTACCTCACCTTCTAGGCAAAATGGGCTCCCATACCATGCTCATATGCCTCCTGAGTGAACCTTGTCACTCCTTCTCTTGCCTCCCACCCACATGATTTCTATCGTTCAAGGGGTAGGATGAGAGCTGGGTTCTTCATCACGCAGGGAGCCTACTTGAATAGCCAGGAAGAGCTGTAGCTTAGTGGTAGCACATCTGCTCTACACGCAGATGGTCCTTGGTTCAATCCCCGGGAGGCGATTCAAATTCAGTTCCAAATTCAGAATTTCAGTGTTTGCAAATGTGGATTTTGGAACTCCCACTCCTGTACTTCAAACTCAAAGTTTGATTTGAGAATTCCAGTTCTGTGCCCTACGCTTGCTTCTTTTCCACCGAAGAAGATGAGGATGGGTTGTTGACTCCTGAACTCAACTTACGGAACAGTGGAGCGATTCTCTGGTAAGTCTGGCAAGATGGGGTGGTCCTCTGTTTTCGATATTTCAGGTTTGGCTGTTGGGGACACAGACTCCCTGACCCCTGCATGCAAAGACAAGGATGAATTAGACCAGCAAGGGGTGGCTTATCCATCTTGGGGCAGAAGTAGAGAGAGGTCAGGCAAGCAGACAGACTGCCCAGCCAAGCTTTTCATGGGCTGGTAGGTCCCCAGCCTCACCATAAAAGCATGAAACCCTGTTCTGAGGAGTGTCTAGCTCTCCAGCTGATTTTTTCTGTGGGAGGTACCCTTCAAATGCAAAAAGAACGAAATGCAAAAACTCAAAACAAAACCCAGAGGCTGGAGGAAATTTGTGATCCTATCAAATGCCATAGAAGCCCAGGCTGCAAGCCCTATTGGTGAGGTGTTGATTGCATTCTGCCTGCTCTCTGTACCACCTCCTAGTGACTGGAGCAGGGAATTGCAAGCAGTTTGGGGTTGGGTTGAACCAATAGTGTGGGCAAACTCATGGACCACAACAGCAAAGAGTTCTATCATACGGGTGCCTGAAAATAACAGGGTGGTGTATAAATATCAGATCAGTGCGGAATCCTCTTGGCTGTGTCAGGTGATGCCAATGAGCCAATGGCATGCCACCGGCTGCTATATAAACCTTCTAGATCTGCTATGCTCCTCAAGTCTGGGCCATTCATAATTGAAGATAGCTACCAGGCTATTCCCTCTGCTCCACCTACAGCGAGGATAGCTCAGTCGGTAGAGCACAAGACTCTTAATCTCAGGGTCTTGAGTTCAAGCCCCACATAGGACAAAAGATTCCTGCATTGCAGGGGGTTGGACTAGATAGCCCTTGTGGTCCCTTCCAACTCTTCAATTCTATGATACTTGCCAGCCTATAGTTCCAAGCGCCTGACATCTCCGCTGTGCAGGGAAACGGAGCCATGCCTCCTGGTTTCTCAACACCAGTTCTTCACCCAACCAACTTGACATGTGCACAAACAGACCCGGGCTCACCATAGAGTTGCCATATCCGGACTTTGTCATCGTAAGGCAGGTCATACTTCAGGGGATCTCCGACGGGGCCCTGGTAGTACGGCCTCATGATCGACTCTATGGCAGAGATGTGGGTCAAGCCAATGGCGTGGCCAAACTCGTGGACTGCTACGGCAAACAGATCCATCCCATGGGTATCTGAAAATAACAAGGAGGCAGGGAAAGATGCACAAATAAGGAAATAAATGTATAACTGGTTGCCCTTCCCATCCTTTTGCAAGCATACACATGCAATTTTAAACAATAGAGTGGAGCTTCTTTCCCTTCCCTCCGAGTTTGTTTACGCAACAGCGTAAAATACAGAGGAGAAAATCGTCAGCAGGGTATCTAGAATACAAAAAAAGCAACAAGATGACGGCGTCAATCAGAATGCAATCAAAAGAAAAATTAAGAAAGGAATGGAAATGTGTTGAAGAATATATTGCACAAAATCATTCTATTAGAAATCTCTGGATAAGTATAGATTGAACCCATTAAGTTAAGAAGCTATGTTTTTAATAGATGAATGATCATTCTAATGAACAAAAATGAACACAATACTAGAGTTGTTCTTTTTTTAAAGTAACAAGTTGGATATCACGCATGTGGGTGAAGGAAGTCACATGGGTATTTGGGTAAAAGGGGAGGTGGTTATAGGGTTAGGTGTGGGGAATTTGTAGAAATAATATATTACATGTTATGTACAATGTTGAATGTGTATGACAATTAACATGTACAGTCATACCTCGGGTTAAATATGCTTCAGGTTGAGTGTTTTCAGGTTGCGCTCCGTGGCAACCCAGAAGTAACGGAACGGGTTACTTCCAGGTTTCACCGCTCGCGCATGCGCAGATGCTCAAAATGATGTCAAGCGCATCCACAGAAGCAGCTAATCGCAACCCGCGCATGCGCAGACATGGGTTGCGTTCTACTCAGGATGCAAATGGGGCTCCAGAACGGATCCTGTTCGCATCCAGAGGTACCACTGTAACATGAATTATTATTTTTTTAATAAAAAAGAATAGCTTGCTATATCAGGCTAATGGTCCACCTAGTTCAGTATCCTATTCTCACAGCAGCCAACCAGACAACCTGGGAGACTAGCAAGGAGGATCTGAGCACAAGAGCAATGCTCCCCTCCTGTGCATAGCTGTCAACTTTTCCCTTTTCTTGCGAGGAATCCTATTCGGAATAAGGGAAACGTTGATAGCTGTGGCTTCCAGCAGCTGGTACTTAAAGCATTGCTGCCTCTAGCTGTGCAAGCAGAGCAGAGCTGTCATCTCTAAGAGCCACTGATAGCCCTCTCCTCCATGAATTTGCCCAAGTCCATGAATATGTCCATGCCATCTAAGTGGGTAGCCTTCACCACCTCCTGGCAGACTGATTTCCATAGTTTGACCATGTGGTGCATGATAAGTACTTTCTTTTATTTGTCCCAAATCTTTGGACGAAACAGAAAATGACAACCTCCTCCCAGTTATAAATAATAATAATAATAATAATAATAATAATAATAATAATAATAATAAATTTATTTATACCCCACCCATCTGGCTGGGTTTCCCCAGCCCCTCTGGGCGGCTCCAAACAGAATAATAATCAAACATTAAAAACTTCCCTAAACAGGGCTGCCTTCAGATGTCTTCTAAAAGTCAGATTGTAGTTTATTTCTTTGATATCTGATGGGAGGGCATTCCACAGGGCGGGCGCCACTACCAAGAAGGCCCTCTCCCACCTCTCACCTGCGAGCTTTCTTTTCCTCTCTCTTACCTGGAGAAACTGCCTCTGAGTTTCCTGTTTCTCACTCGGGGTCCTTCCACCATCTACAGTACTTGCCACTCTCATTTTATTCCCTCTCTGTCCTTGCCAACAGGCCTTGGCTTGCAAAGAACCCAATCTCATTGTCAACAGCAAGCTGCCAACTAACAGCACACTGCTAGTGCAACATCTCCAGCCCGACTCCTTGGCTGGACAGCTCCACTGCTGCTTCAGCAACTCTTACTTTGGACCTGCTCCTGCTGCTACAGCAGTTGACCCACTGGAAGCCTTTCTCTTTTCTTTCTTTCTTTCTTTCTTTCTTTCTTTCTTTCTTTCTTTCTTTCTTGTGTGTGTAAATAATAATAATAATAATAATAATAATAATCATAATAATCATAATAATCATAATAATAATTTTTTATTTATACCCCGCCCTCCCCAGCCAAGGCCGGGCTCAGGGCGGCTAACAAGCAATAATAAAAACAAGTTGAATGAATACAACTTAAAAACAAGATTAAAAGACAACAATTAAAATATTGAAACATTAAAATATTAAAATGCAGCCTCATCACAGGAGGAGAAAGGAAAAGAAAAAAGAAAGACGGGGAGGGAATCAAATTGGCTCCAAGCCAAAGGCCAGGCAGAACAACTCTGTCTTACAGGCCCTGCGGAAAGAAATCAGATCCTGCAGGGCCCTGGTCTCATGAGGCAGAGCGTTCCACCAGGCCGGAGCCAGTGTTGAAAAGGCCCTGGCTCTGGTTGAAGCTAATCTAACTTCCTTAGGGCCCGGGACCACTAGGGTGTTGCTATTTATGGACCTTGAGGCTCTCTGTGGTCCCGTAGATACGAGGGTCCTAGGCTGTGATATACACATATCATTTCCAACAGTCATTTAACATATTTTCTTATCTTATACAATGTTTTAGACTTCCATCAACCGCATCTGAAGATTTTTCAGTCTTTGTCACTTAATCTACATTTCTTTATTTCTCTATTACTTTTAATTGTCCTTAACTAATAACTCTTCATAGTCTTCATTGCAATATTTCGCATAATCCTCCTTACAAAACTTCTTGCAATCCTACTAGTGTAATCCGTTTATTACAATTGCTTTTCAAATAATTCTAGTATCTACTCCAGTCTTCTAATAATCTCTGGTCCCGCAGGTTTTGAATCCTTCCTGTCATCTTATCTAATTCCGCATAGTCCATTAACTTCATTTGCCACTCTTCTTTCGTCGGTAATTCTTCTTGTTTCCATTTTTGTCCTAATAATATTCTTGCTGCTGTTGTTGCATATAAAAACAATTTACTGACCTGTCTGTTAATATCCTCCCCTACAATGCCAATGCTTCTGGTTTTTTAATAAATGTATATTTCAACATCTTTTTCATCTCATTATATATCATTTCCCAGAAGCTTTTCACTTTCTTACGTTCCCACCACATGTGATAAAAAGTTCCTTCTTTTTCTTTACATTTCCAACATTTGTTACTTACTTATTTATTTCTTTAAATTTATTTACGGCTATTAGCCCATAAAATATGTACAAACATAAAAACACAGGGACATAAAAACAGATATATCCGACAACAGAAGGTGAACACCACGATGCAAGGGTGGGTCACTGAGCAGAGCCAAGTGACAGCTTGGGGCCAGAAGAGCTCCAAGGGACGGATCACAGAAAAGGAAAACTGAAGACGAACTCCGACATGCACTCTCATCATAACAGTCCGATTAGTTTTGATGTTGTTGTTGTTTTTTGGTGGTTTTTGAGTGTGAGATAACCGCATTCAGAAATCTCGCCACCTGCAGAGTTACAGAAGGATCTGTATCCTGCAAAAGCAGTGCGGCGTGTGACTCAACAGGCCTGCCAACCAAGCGCAGTAAAGCAGGACCCAGGAATTTAGCCCTGGCTATGCTATGTAGGGGACAGTTGAACATTACTTACTTTACTTACTTTATACAGTGGTACCTCGGGTTACATATGCTTCAGGTTACATACGCTTCAGGTTACAGACTCTGCTAACCCAGAAATAGTGCTTCAGGTTAAGAACTTTGCTTCAGGATAAGAACAGAAATTGTGCTCCGGCTGCACGGCAGCAGCAGGAGGCCCCATTAGCTAAAGTGGTGCTTCAGGTTAAGAACAGTTTCAGGTTAAGAACAGACCTCCGGAACGAATTAAGTACTTAACCCGAGGCACCACTGTACATTTTATACATGTATAAAGGAAGCCTTTCCCTTTCTATAGAGGTTCGTCCTCTTTTGGCCTCCCCCTTCTTCCCTCGGCACTCACGGAGGCAAACAGGGCACTCCCACACATTTCCGCAGCTCTCTTACCCTGACGTACCTGATGATCGGAAAGTCCAATATTCATCGTCGTCAAAGTGAGTGTCCCCGGCGGTGTGGTGTTCCCCTGGGAAGAAAGCATGGGCGACTGTGCCGCCAGGACCGTCAAAGGGGTACCCGTCATTGTGGTCCGTTTTGGAGAAGTCGATCTGGATGTCGGCATTGTTGCCAGCCACTTCGTGGAAATTCAGCGGCGTGATGTCGCTCCACACCTTCAGGGCGTAGTACATGAGGGCGCGGACTGTGTCATGGCCCAGGTGAGATTCCTTGGGGAATGTGCGAACTCTGGAATGGAAAAAGGCAGCCCATGATCAGAAAAGAACAGCCCCAAACTAAATTATACTCAGGGTAAGGTAAAGGTAAGGGGACCCCTGACCATTAAGTCCAGTTGTGGCCGACTCTGGGGTTGTGGCACTCATCTCGTTTTACTAGCCAAGGGAGCTGGCATACAGCTTCCGGGTCATGTGGCCAGCATGACTAAGCCGCTTCTGGCGAACCTGAGCAGTGCGCAGAAATGCAGTTTATCTTCCTGCCGGAGCGATATCTATTTATCTACTTGCACTTTGACGTGCTTTCGATCTGCTAGGTTGGCAACGGAGCGCACCCCGTTGCGGGGATTTGAACCACCGACCTTCTGATCGGCAAGTCCTAGACACAGGGTACTCAGGGTAGACCTACTGAAATTAATGGACCCAAGTTAGTCTTGACTGTTATTTTCAATGGAAGCAACCCTGGATACAGCCCCCTTTTTTGGGTGACCATGACACATTTGTTATATATATATATATATATATATATATATATATATATATATATGTACAGCAGTACCTCGGGTTACAGACGCTTCAGGTTACAGACTCCGCTAACCCAGAAATAGTACCTTGGGTTAAGAACTTTACCTCAGCATGAGAACAGAAATCACGTGGCGGCGGCAGAGGGAGGCCTTATTAGCTAAAGTGGTACCTCAGGTTAAGAACAGTTTCAGGTTAAGAACGGACCTCCGGAACAAATTAAGTTCCTAACCCGAGGTACTACTGTATTTATTAAAGATTTCTTAGTTTACATAAATAATGTGCATTCTCTCTCTTTCCCCCCCTCCAAGTTGCATTTTCTACAGATCAGTTTCATTTGTTGTGAGACATTAGTGTTACATACAGTGTTAGGTTTTTTTTCTTCCCCTTTCACTGTTTTATTAAATTTGCTTAGTAACACAACATTATTATATGTATTCTATAAAACAAAGAATACAAAACAAAATTCATTCATACTACAATGCATAACTACAAAACATTAATATATATGGTTTCAGAAAAAAGGCTTACATAACTAAATCAATTCAAAATACCATCCAGTTTACTTCCCCCCCTTCCCCCTCCCTCCCCACTCCAGCCCCCCCCCCCGGTCAGGCCTTCCTTCTTCATATCTTTATCCATGTACACAGTCTGTTCATTCGAGCTTGTATGTTAGGGTGGCTTCCCCTATTTCTATCCAGACATACAGTGTTAGGTTAAGAAGAAAATAGGGGGAAGAGGCGGAGGAAGGAATGGTGAGTGGGGTGGGTTTGGGTGGCAATGCTTCTATTCTTCTACTTATTGTATGTGTGGGGTTTAGTGTACTCTTACTATTCACTTGTTGTATTTTCTTGGTGGTGAGAGAGGTTGAGGGTGGTCTAGGGTGTGGTTGGTTGTCTTTGGTTGGCTGTAGTAAGATTTGTTTTTGTGTGTGAGTGGGGTATGTGTGTGTGTGTTTGGATCAGGTTAGCCAGATTGATTTGTATGCTGTTGGTGGATTCTTGTCGTTGTCTTGTTGGGCTGTGTATGTGATAAAGGGGAACCATACCAGGGTGTAGGCGTCTTCTTCTATTTGTCCCCATGTCAGTTTCAGTTTATTGGTTAGTTTTTCTAATAAGGCTGTTTCCCATCAAATGGTATTTGATACCATTGGTCAATGTTCACTCCTGACAGGTCTCTCCGGTGTCTGGCTATGAGGCTTCTGGCTGTTGAGAATAGGTGGGACCATGACACATTTGTTTACTTATTTTACTTTGCCCACTGATACACAACCTTGCAGCAGTCATTCCACTGGGTGGCAGCAGAGGGAGGAAAAAAATACATGCAGGGACATCCGCAGCTCTGCTGAGACACCAGCCACTTTTGGCTCCTCCTCCCCTTGAAAAGTTTCTGATCCCAACTGGTTATTGGAAGAGCTTGTAATGAAGATGTGGTACCTGAAAACTGGTACACAAGTTTACCTATTTCCTCCTCTCTCCCAATCCATTTTCCTTTCATGCTGTGACTTTTTTTTTTAAAATGAGGGCAGAGACTGTCTTACTACTGATCTTTGCAAGCTGCTCTGGGAAGGTTTTCTGTGGGGCAAAAACTGTTTAAGTAACTAAAAGAAAGAAAGAAAGAACCCTAAAAACGAAAGTGCTAAAATTAGGTTTGCTGCTTGTTTGAAGAAAGCTTAGTTGATTAATTTGATGAGCTTTCAAGTGAGTGAAGAAATCTGCATAAATGCGTGTGCAGTTTTGAAGAGGAAAAAGAGAGAAAACATGTTCTGTGTGTCTTTAAGATTGTGCATGTGAAGACACACACACACACACACACACACACCTCATTCCCCCATGTGACAGTGAATGGCAGATGCCTCTTTTAAAATGGAGCCCTGCTTCCTGCAACCTTTGTAAACACTTACAAGATTTGTTTTGGAAAAAAAAATGTCATCTGATGAATTAGAGTGCTTTTTCATTTGCTTTAAAGGGTTTTTAATTAATCAAGCCGGTGAATTAATTAAAGGCTGCAGCCCCAATTAAAATTCCATGCCACACCCTACTGTGATTTAAAGACAGAGACAGGAACTCAAGGACCTGTAGCCATTGTTATGGAACCATGGAGCCAGGAGGAAACTCTGAAGGCCATCTAGCTCAACCCTGTTCAGCGCAGGAAATCTGCAAACTGGCATCCCTGATAGATGGATGTCCCTCTTCCCCAAAGGGTTAAGGACTATTTTTCTGGAAAAAGAGGTGCCGGATCACACCATGAACTCCTCTATTGTTCTCTTAGAAAGGCAACGGTGCTGAAATATACTCAGAGTAGAGAGTGGATTTCATGCTCTTTATTCAGCTCATAGTGTGAGGAGGAATGAAAGTCCCCTCAAAGTATCTGCTTTATATACATTATTTACACAATGGGCTGCACGTGATTGGCTAATTCCGGAATTCTCCTGTAGGCCAATCAGGTTGTGGATTCACTTCCATCTGGAGCTGGATTGGGTGGCTCCTGCAGACCAATCAGACTGCTGCATTGTTCTAGGACCAATCAGACTGCTGCATTCTGAATCCTATTGTTCTGGGACCAATCAGACTGCTGCATTTTGGATCCTATTCAACTCAGTACATAACAGGCGCCCACCTGAGAGGTGCCGGAACTGAGTTCTGGCGAGCCCCGGCTGAAAAAAGCCCTGAGCGCTGCTCTTTCCCTTTGCTTCTTTGATCAAATCTGGAGCTCTCCACAACTGGAAGAATCTGGAGCCATTTTTTCTTTGGCCCAAGAAGCAACTTTGCTTGTCGGAAATACAGCGAAGTAATTTTCCTGGTGTTTTTTTCCTTTTCCTTTTTTAAAAAAATGAAAAACGACTGGTTATCTACAGGCAACAGTCTTCTGCTGAGACCTTTAAGATTGAAACGAAAGGGGGGAGACAGAGAGTGGTGGAGGATTTGAAGCGAAGAAGGAGAGCAGGAGAGAGCGAGCCTGGTCTCTGGAGGGGCCACGCGGTGTGGCGCTCTCAAAACCAAGCGCAGCTGCTGCCTGACAAGAGCAGCAATTAGCCTGAGAGAGTCCCCTTGTGTGCCAAGCCAATGCCACAGGCTCGGTCTTGTCGCGATAGAACCGGTGAGTCCTTTTCAAGAAACCCGCAACTTTCAATTTGGCCTGAGCGAAGGCGACAAATCCAGTTATCTCCCAGTGCCACGGGTCTGGAGCCAGTTAGCAGTTGATTTGCGCAAAGTCCCTTAAGAATCCGATTGGACAAATTCATTAGTTGGAAGCGTGTTCGCTAATGAGTCCCTGCAGGACACAGAGAGGATGGCAGAGGCTTAGTTATCTCTCTGTACAGGTGACGTGTGGCTTCTTCTAGTGCTGTTTGTGAACGTCCCTGCCCAACCGAACACACTGTCCAGCTTCTCAAAAGCAGGGCTGTGCAGATCAGAGTCTCTCATCCAAAATAAAAAGGAAACCCACTCACTTAGAGGTTTTTATTTCTTTACGACAGTGGTGGCCACTGTGGCCGCACGCCTTCCTGGTGAACCTTCCAGGGGCCACATGGCAATGGCGAATGGAGCCAGAGGCAAAAGCAGGTGGAGTAATGAGTGTGGAAATTACTTCTGTGCAGTAGGCTAGTTCCTACACACACACACACACACTCATTTCTCTATCCAGGTGTTATAAGAATTTTAAGGCCTCAAATACAAAGTCAATATTCATAAATGCACACATATCTAAATACAGTGGAACCTTGGGTTGCAAATGTGATCCGTGTGGGAGGCACATTCGCAACCCGCAGCGCCATGCCTGCACATGCGCGTGATGCAATTTGGGCTTCTGTGCATGCGCAAAGCGCAATTTAGCGTTTCTGCGCATGCGTGAGCACCAAAACCCGGAAGTAACCTGTACCGATACTTCCGGATTTCGGCACGTCCATAACCTGAAAACGCGTAACCTGAAGTGTCTGTAACTTGAGGTACCACTATATATGAATCATGTGCCTGAAATAGTATGGGAGAGCAATCCTGGAGCCATTTTGACTCTCCCAATGACCTCAAATATTCCTCTGCAGGAAGGGAGGAAAATGGAGAAAGCCTTCCCATTGGTTTTTTGCTTGCACATCCTGCCTTAAGGGCTTATTTGTGTATGAAAAGGGTGAGCCTGTGACATGGATTCAGGAACTAAAGTATTAAGCATCACAAAAGAATGGCCAGGGTGCCCAGGTAATGCAATCAGTGACCATTATCAGGCATCCTGGCAGACAGGATTTCTGCTGTAGGTGCCTCCTTCTGTGATGTATGTATGATGTTTTGGAGGTGGTCGTGGCCTTGGGCTACAGGGTGGGCAATTTCAAAAGTCTATATGCGGGCTTGCGCACCATTGTTCAGGGTTCTCCTCCCTCCTGCATGTGGTGAGTGGGGACCCTGTTGCGACAATTCCTTGAATAAAGATCAGGCTTACTAGCCACTTTGCTTCTCAATATACAGTCATACCTCAGGTTATGAACGCTGCGGTTTGCGCATTTTCGTGTTGCAGACCACGCTGCACCTGGAAGTACTGGAATGGGTTACTTCTGGGTTTCGGCACTCGCGCATTGCACAGAAGCTCAAAATGATATCACGCGCATGCGCAGAAGCGCCGAATTGCATCACGTGCATGCGCAGATGCAGCACTTCGGGCTGCGAACACTGTGGGTTGCGGATGTACCTCCTACATGGATTACGTTCGCAACCTGAGGTATGACTGTACGCTGGTTGGCCTCTGTTATTTTCTCCTGCTGATAGGGAACCCACTTAAGGACTCTATATGGGCTCTGGAATACCCCATAAGGGAAAGGGAACAGTTTTTTCTTATAACACAGGCAAGCAAAAGGCACATTCCAGCCAGGCAAAAGAAACTCAGGGGGAGTGCAAGGCAGGGCTGGTGAGGGTGTGGTCTGGGGGGAAGAGTCCCCAGGGCCACAGAGAGAGAACCAGAGGGCCACATTTAGCCCTTTCTGGAAGATCTGAGCAGGCCTTTTGACACCCTCAGGATCCACTGGGTTAGGCTTCCAAGCCTCTGAGTTCTGCGCCAACAAGCATATTTTTAACAGCTCAGCGCCCTTGATTTCTGCCTCCACAAATCCCCCTTCTGCCTGCCCTTCTCCCTGGCCTTGTCACACAAAGCAGACAAGCATCCACAGCTCACTTGGCAGTGGCGTGTTGACAAACAGCTCCAGCTGCTGACCTGCCTTTTTCTTAAAATGGCAGCTACTAACAGCATACGAATCAATCTGGCGAACCTGATTCAAAAACACCCACCCACCCCACTCACACACGAAAGTTCACCACAAACAATCACAAACAAGCAACCGCACCCGAGGCCAACCCCAATTTCTCTCACCACCAAAGGAACACAAGCGAATAGCAAAGAGAACCCTCACAAACGACACTGACACAAAACCCCATACATACATTAAGCAAATTAGAAACATCGCCTCCCGACCCCCCCTCGCCTTCCCCCCCTTTCTTCCTAATGTAACCCTAATGTCTCAACAAATGAAACTGACCTATGGAAAATGTAACTTGAAAAAAAGGGACATTGCTCATACTTTTGTAAACCAAGAAAACTTTAATAAAAATATTAAAAATAAAATAAAAATGGCAGCTTCTTGAACAGCACTAGTCCCTGGGACATGAGGCAGGTTTGGGAGGGTGGGTTTGCCATGGATGTGGCACAAACAGGCTCTGTGGATGACACAGAGTTGTGCAGGAATGCAATTGTGAAGTGGCAAGCATGCCCTCCTGCTTTGTGTTGCTACCTGGCCACACCTGGCTTACGTAGCTCTTTAGTATGTCCTTCGGGACACTCAGCTACTTCAGAGATTTAACACAAAACAAAACAGATGTCCAGAGCAACTTAAAAAGCTCAGGTCTGATTAGGGATGCAAGAAGACACCATTTTCCATTTTCTACCTTTTATTTGTCACACGTGGCACTGTTTCCATTCCACTGCAGTTCACCCCCTGCCGAAAAGTATGCAATTTGCCTCACTGCCTCACCCGAGAGAAATGACGCAACTTGTGTTATTTTTGTAACCCAGTTAAGTACATGACGTAAAAGACGTTGCCATTAAATTGTTCCTCGCCGTTCATTTCAGCGCGAAGGAAACGCAACACAAGCAGGAGGGAAACAAAACCAATTAAGGACCGAAAGCAACAGCAGAGAACGTATTCGCTGGATTGATTCCCATTCCGGTTTGTGGGATGAATAAGCAAACACTGGCAATTCCTGCTCCCACATTCCCATTTTTAATAGAAATCTCTGACATCCCGAGATCTGATTCATATGTTACCCAGCTGGTGTGGGTGCTGCTTCCTCATGTACGTATCTCAGAAATAATGTGGTAACAAATGAGTTGGCTTGAGAGCTGAAACAGAAGCTCAGCGTGAGGTTTTCTACTTCTGGGCGGAACAATGTTTAGACGGAAGCAGGGGGATCTTAGTGGTTTGAGTCTTCTCCTTGGGGCCACCAATCTTGGATCCAGCATCAGGGGTTGGCGCTGTTGGGCCCCAGTTGAGGGCACACCGTCAATGCCCTGAGCCTCCTGCCTTGTTGCTGCCTGTTTCCTTGCAGTTTCTCCATGGCAAGCAGAGAGAAAAAAGAGCAGGTTAGGCTGAGACCGGTGACCTTGAGGTCACCCAGGGAGCTTCATTGCTGAGTGGAAATCTGAACTCTGTTCTCCCAGGTCAAACTCCAACACTAACCACGGCACCATTTGTACACAATTGGGTCCAGAGGGCGAGGCAAGGAGAAAGAAGAGGTGCACGGCAGGTATATCCATTTGGGGCACTAGTCCAGCAACTTCTGGGGACGCAGCTGGTGCTGTGGTCCAAACCACTGAGCCTCCTGGGCTTGCTGATCAGAAGGTTGGCGGTTCGAATCCCTTCGAATCCCATTGCTCTGTCCCAGTTCCCGCCAACCTAGCAGTTCGAAAGCACGCCAGTGCAAGTAGATAAGTAGGTACCACTATGGCGGGAAAGTAAATGGCGTTTCCATGCACTTTGGTTTCTGTCATGGTGTTCCGTTGTGTCAGAAGCAGTTTAGTCATGCTGGCCACATGACCCGGAAAGCTGTCTGTGGACAAACGGCAGCTCCCTCGGCCTGAAAGCGAGATGAGCGCCACAACCCCATAGTCGCCTTTGACTGGGCTTAACTGTCCAGGGGTCCTTTACCTACCTTTTACCTTATCAGCAACTTTAGCTCACTCTTTAGCTCATTTTCCCTCAGCAAGCCCCCACTTGCTTTTTTTCGGGGGTGGGAGGGAGTTGTTTTGGGAATATCTCCCCCCCCCAAAACACCCCCAAGTCTTTGGGCTTTCTGGGGATTTTTCAACATTTTTCTTTAAAAATCCACATGAACACCATTTTGACAGTGCGATTCCCGGACATGTCTGGGAAAACCCAGACATATGGCAGCTTAAGGGTTAATTCTGTTAAAGTCACCTAGCCAAGAAGAGGGTGGGTAGAGGTGCTGCTTAGCAACCAGCATGATCTTTGCTGAGGTAGCACATGCTCTCTGATTGGCTGTGCCGTTCTGAGACGTTTCCACCTGTATGTTTCGTTGAATGTCACCCTGTACTTTTAAGGTGCGACTTTTGCTGTTCTCCTTAAATCATATACTGTTTTTGTTCAGTTTCCTCAGTAAAATGTTACCAAGATTTCTTTTCTCTCTGGACTCTTTGGTCTGCATTATTTAAGGAACTTTGCCAACATGCCAGCCATTGGCTCTACCTATCACTGTCTCTGTCTGGCTCCACTTACTTCTTCTCTTTGGCTACTGCCCTACAAGTCCCAATGGGCTTGCCAAGCACAACTGCATTTTGTAGTAGCTTCACATGTAGCAGGAAGCAGCAACTGAACCACAGCTCCCCCGTGTGTGTGTGTGCGTGCATGTGTGATTTATTCCACAGTTAACACAATAGAAAGCAATTAATATTAGCATTAATATTCTCCCTGCCCCCCTGCCTAGTAATTCAAGATGTCTCCAGGGGGTGTGGTGTGGGTGAGCGCTGTTGCTCCTTATTGTGACTCAGCAACCCTCCACCTGCTCTTTGCTGTAAGCCTAACTGGCATTTGAAAGCCGGCTGAGAGCCAAGCTGTCTGCGGGGATTGTTTTGGCTTCAAAAGACCACGCAGAGTCGATGACTTGAAAAAACACAGAGCTCTTCCTTTCATTGAGATTGACAGCAGCCGGGTTGAATCGCTGTGTGGGGACGCTGAGTCAGCTCACAAGCCTGGAGCCCCACTTGCTCCTACGATTGCTGAGTCAGCTTGCCAGTCTGGGTATCACCAAGTCCCCGCTCGCTTCTCTGAGCAACGAAATATGACAGGCAGGGTTATGCCTGAGCAATTTCACGAGAAAGGAGAGAAATCTTTTCTCCTGCCCTCTCTGGCTCCAGCATATTGACTTCCCCGCTGATCAGAGACCATCTTCCTTTTCTAAGCCCTGCTCCTAGGAAATTAACCACCACACATCTCTTTGTGTGGGATGCTTTGTTAAAATGCTGTTTAGATCAAAGTGATTGTGTTCTAGGGTTCAGCGTCCTCCCGTGTCTTTGCAAAGGTGACTTTTCAGGTGGTGAAAAGTCTGAGCTGCTCCAGACTGATTTTTTATTTTCCACAAGTGTGTTCTGCAACATGCCATTGATGCAGTGATAGTGCAATACAGTGGTACCTCGGGTTAAGTGCTTAATTCATTCTGGAGGTCCGTTCTTTCCCTGAAACTGTTCTTAACCTGAGGTACCACTTTAGCTAATGGGGCCTCCCACTGTCGCCGTGCGATTTCTGTTCTCATCCTGAAGCAAACTTCTTAACCCGAGGTACTATTTCTGGGTTGCAGTCCATGGGACTCTTGAGAGTCCCATGGACTGCAAGAAGATCAAACCTCTCCATTCTGAAGGAAATCAGCCCTGAGTGCTCACTGGAAGGACAGATCCTGAAGCTGAGGCTCCAATACTTTGGCCACCTCATGAGAAGAGAAGACTCCCTGGAAAAGACCCTGATGCTGGGAAAGATGGAGGGCACAAGGAGAAGGGGACGACAGAGGACAAGATGGTTGGACAGTGTTCTCAAAGCTACCAGCATGAGTTTGACCAAACTGCGGGAGGCAGTGGAAGACAGGAGTGCCTGGCGTGTTCTGGTCCATGGGGTCACAAAGAGTCGGACACGACTAAACGACTAAACAACAACAACAACACTATTTCTGGGTTAGTGGAGTCTGTAACATCTGTAACCTGAAGCATCTGTAACCTGAGGTATCACTGTAGTGGTAGATTTATACTGGACATAGTTTGTACATTGGCCATATCCACACCATACACGAAAACAGCAATGATACCACTTTAAACAGCCATGGCTTTCCCCAAAGAAATACGGGAGGTGTAGTTTGTCCAGGGTGCTGAGAGTAATTAGGAAACCCCTATCCCCCTCACATAGGGACAATTCCCAGAGTTCCTTGGCTGTTAAACCACACTGGGAAGTGCAACTCTGTGGAAATGTAGCTCTGTAGCTCTCTGCAAAATGAGTAAAACCAACGGTTTAAAGAATACATTCTAAACTAAAAGTATAGATTAAAATAGGCATCAACTTTATTATACAGTCGTACCTTGGTTCTTGAACACCATGTGACTCGAACGTTTTGGCTCCCGAACACCACAAACCTGGAAGTGAGCGTTCTGGTTTGCAAACATTTTTTGGAAGTCGAGCGTCTGACGCGGCTTCTGATTGAGTGCAGGAAGTTCCTGCAGCCATTCGGAAGCCGTGCCTTGGTTTTCAAACATTTTTGGAAGTTGAACAGACCTCTGGAATGGATTCCGTTCGAGAACTAAGGTACGACTTGGTATCCAGTATATTCTGTTCATGTGTAACCATTATACATTATACATTTATATTTTGGTTACTGATTTTATACAGTCCTTTAAAAAAAATGTGAAAAATACACACCAACTTTACATTGCCTGTCTGAACAGAAAAGTTTTGAGGAGGCACCGAAAAAAATAGAGGGAAGGCACCTGCCTAAAGTCAGTGGGTGCAGCAGCTGCCGCACTAAAAGACTGGTCTCTTAAAAGTGCAGAATAAATATTATTTTGTACTTGTTTTAAAAGTGCCAGGTCCACAGTTCTAAGTGCCTGAATGGGCAGATGGCTTAATCTTGTTCAGCACAAAGAAGAACAGAAGACTCAGGAATATACCACTGGACAACATAAAGGAATATTCACGGAGGCCTGTTTATTTTTTATTACAAGCTGGGAATCCCTTTACGATTTCTGAGTCACTCCTGTCGGGCTTTGTGTTCACCAACACCTGATTTTTGCAAGCGGCAGCAGGGGGCGCTCTTGCCACACGGAGGTCCCAGAACTAAAGCGCATGAGCTGCAGTGCTTGGAGTTCCAGCCTGTCTTTTCCCCTGGGGACAGCAAAGCTCTAACTACTGCGGTTGTTAAAAATCCAAACAACAGAATAAATCAAACGCAAAACCCCACATTTATCTACTTTCCACTTGATCTCGGTTCAACCTGTTGAGGACTCTGGTAACGATGTTCTTCCCCAACACAGGAGGACCATTAAGGTGAATATCTCTCCTGAAAGCAGCCAAGCGCTCCTGCAAGATAAAGCTGTCACGATGGCCGCCACCAACTGCTTGGGATCCCCAGTGGGGAGGCTACCACTGTGCCCATGTCTGGCTTGTGGGCTTCTGAGAAACAATAGTATACCACTTTAAACAATTGTGGCTTCCTCTAAAGAATTCTGAGAACTGTACTTTGCTAAGGGAGTTGTTAAGAGACCCCGATTCCCCTCACACAAGCTACAATTTCCACAGTGGTTTACCTATCAATAGCTCTTCCCAAGGAACTCTGGGAATTGTAGCTCTGTGAGGGCAATCAGGGTCTCCTAACAACTCACAGCTCCTTCGCAAATAGAAGGGGAAGAAATGGAGGCAGTGAGATATTTTACTTTCTTGGGCTCCGTGATCACTGCAGACGGTGACAGCGGTCACGAAATTAAAAGACGCCTGCTTCTTGGGAGAAAAGCGACGACAAACCTAGACAGCATCTTAAAAAGCAGAGACATCACCTTGCCAACAAAGGTCCGTATAGTTAAAGCTATGGTTTTTCCAGTAGTGATGTATGGAAGTGAGAGCTGGACCATAAAGAAGGCTGATTGCTGAAGAATTGATGCTTTTAAATTATGGTGCTGGAGGAGACTCTTGAGAGTCCCATGGACTGCAAGAAGATCAAACCTGTCCATTCTGAAGGAAATCAGCCCTGAGTGCTCACTGGAAGGACAGATCCTGAAGCTGAGGCTCCAATACTTTGGCCACCTCATGAGAAGAGAAGACTCCCTGGAAAAGACCCTGATTCTGGGAAAAGACCCTGATGCTGAGGCACTAGGAGAAGGGGATGACAGAGGACAAGATGGTTGGACAGTGTTCTCGAAGCTACCAACATGAGTTTGACTGCAGGAGGCAGTGGAAGACAGGAGTGCCTGGCGTGCTCTGGTCCATGGGGTCACGACGAGTTGGACATGACTAAATGACTAACCAATAGCAACTCACAGCATCCTTAGCGAAGCACAGTTCCCAGAATTCTTTGGGGAAAGCCACAATGGTTTAAATTGGTATGATACTGCTTTAAATGTGTAACTGCAAAGTTGGCCACCATCTAACGTCCCCCAGAAACAAATCGGAATGCATGCTCAGCAAATACTGAATCTCCCTGCAGGCTTTTTTTGGGCAGCAAACGAACAGGGATGAACGTTCCACAGACAGGCTACCTTGAAGTGCCCTTCGATCAGCAGTGGCCCCATTCAAGCACGCAAATAACCACGGACGGCTGAATTAGCCCTTGAGCCATTCCTCCCCACCGGCACTGCAAGTGCAAAAGATTAAACAGCCAACCTCCAAGATAAGTTCCTTTTGTTCCACTTGGTTGCTGACTGAGCATGCCTCTTCCTCCTTGCCTCTGATTCAGCGAGATCAGGGAGAGAGCACCGAGGTGTCTTCATCAATTTCAGCGTGGCTTCATCTATATTTCAAAAGAGAAAAGTCACTCTGGCTGGGGGGATAGGGAGAGTTTCTGCCTTGAAACGGCAACATCAACAGTGCATTTTCATAACAGCCATTTCAGATATGAAACATACCTCCCCACCATGCACTATAGGTAAAGGTAAAGGGACCCCTGACCGTTAGGTCCAGTCGCTGACGACTCTGGGCTTGTGGCGCTCATCTCGCTTTATTGGCTGAGGGAGCTGGTGTACAGCTTCCGGGTTATGTGGCCAGCATGACTAAGCCGCTTCTGGCGAACCAGAGCAGCGCACAGAAACGCCTTTTACCTTCCCACCAGAGCGGTACCTATTTATCTACTTGCACTTTGACGTGCTTTCAAACTGCTAGGTTGGCAGGAGCAGGGACCGAGCAACGGGATCTCACCCCGTCGTGGGGATTCGAACTGCTGACCTTCTGATTGGCAAGTCCTAGGCTCTGTGGTTTAACCCACAGCGCCACCCGCGTCCCCACCATGCACTATACAAAGCAGCTAATATAGGAACGTGGTAAATATCCACTGATTCATGTAGCTCACTATTCCCTGCACTGGTTGGCAGCATTTCTCTCCAGGATTTCAGACAGGATTCTTTCATAGCCTGACCTGGAGATGCTGCGGATTGAACAGATGTCCTGGTGCAGAGCCATAGTTTTTCCCGACAGAGAAAACACGTGTCTGAATTTGCATATACCCTACTGTAGATGCAACCAGAGTATTTCAGAACTGTTTGCTCTGGTTGCTAATAAGATATCATCTCCTAAAGCAGCCTGGAGGAGTGTTGTCTAGCAATAAATATAATATGCAGAAAAACAGCACTATTCAGAAGTATGCAAAACCCCCTGAGTAAATCCATAATATAACTTGTGTTTGGTATTCATCTGCTGCTCTTTTCTTTTCCTCCTGTTAAGCGAGTTCTTAAGACTATTTTATTTGAGTGTGTATTTTTTTATTTAAAAAAACACCAGAGCCTGTGTCTATTATTATTATTTGAATGCCCAGGTGCAGATACCCCCCTCCCCTTCCCACCCCCAGAAGTCAGACAACACATCAGGTAAAATGCAGGACAACATACTTGGGATTAAAACGGCCACAGCTTTCTTAATTTCAAATGTAGGAAAACCTTGGCTTAGGCATTGGGCATGTATCCTTCTCAGCTACCTTGCTGGGGGTCTGAGGCAAGACAGGGTCAGTTGGTGATATGGGGATACTATCACAGCATTCACACAGCTGGCCCCCAATCTGTTAAGTTCTGGGTGGACATATCAAACGACACAGCGATTCTTCAAACAGCTCTTGTTTATTCACAGGCCAGAACAGAACTGAACTGAAGGGTCCAGTCAGCCTGCTTATATAGAACTCCAGTACAACGTAACTGTAACAACTTTCTAAAACTATCCAATCACTGAACATCACTTTCGATCCCTTATTTGCATAACTATTTACAGTATCCCCCTGCTGGCCCAGGGTGAGAACTTCAGTACATAACACAATCCATGTTGCTGAGGGGAGTTCTATGACCCACCACCATATTCTTGTGGTATGAGACTCCCCTCAATGCCCCCTTTAATGGGGTCCCTGGTATCGCCGCCGCAGGTGGGGTGTGTCACCACACCACCCCTTCTATCGATTGATGGACTAGACTGGATTCCATCTAAGGCCTAAAACCGCCAAAGGTGTGATCATTGCTACGGGGAAGACAAAACCTGCAGAGCAGGGCAAATTCCTTCCCGGCTCTGAAAAACAGCAACCATCATCTGACCGCAGCAACATTCATGGACCTGGAAAGGGAAAGGTTAGCCTTTAAAGAAATAAACCATTGGAGGGCTGGGTGGGTGACGCTCTGAGGCTGCTGTGCTGCCAGTGTCGGCTCCGACCTCCTTTTAAATCTAAGGAGTGGACCAGAGTGAAGCCTGCGCTTCCACGGTCCTCTCCTTTAGCTCAGCCCCCTGGCCTGCTGCGGATTGGCTGATTCAAATATGGAGGTTCGGCGGGAACCCATAGGCCTTTGCCTAGAGATCAGAGCGATGGCCCAACAGCGTGGCGTGGCTTCGGGTGGGTGGCGGGGCTGCGTGCTGGGCCGCAAATAGCCGCCCACTGTCAGAGACATGGTGAGTGTCCATTATTAAATTTGTATACCACCCTTCCCCTGAAGATCGCAGGAAAGTTCACAGCATAAAAACACAAGATAAAAAACCCCCACAAAATACATAATGGAAAAGGAACGAAAACAAACCAAAACAATAACCCCCTTCCCTGATCTACCGCCTCCCACAAACACAATTACAGTAAAAGGATATAGGATGTTAATCAGCCAAAGGCTTGGTTGAAGAGGAATGTTTTCGCCAGGCACTAAAAGGTCTTTAAAGAAGGCACCAGGTGAGTCTCCCGAGGGAGAGCATCCCACAAATGGGGAGCCACTGCAGAAAAATCTTGCAGACCTCTCATGGAGGAGGCACATGAAGAATTATATATTTAGACATGTCTGCTGATATATAGAGTTTTTTTTAATGACATTGTTTGCTGTAATTGTTAGGCTCGTTTTTCATTTGTATGGTTCATAAGCCGCCTTAAGTATGATTTATCATTGAAAGGCAGCGTATTGATGCAGAATCGATCAGTCTTTGCTCCAACAGGAAAGCGAACATATCCAAGATTTATTTCTGATACCCCAAACCATGGCTTGAAGAATGGTCTAAATTGGCCCATTAGAAAGCTGTCGTCCCCCGCCCCCCGCAGTCATCGCAGACTCCTGACTCATTATGCATTTATAAATGATATAATTACTGCCTGAAAAATGACTCAGAAATCTGCAAGTTCATAACATCAGAACTCGTGGACACTCAATGGAGCTGAATGTGAATAGATTCAGGAACAGATGAAAGAAAGGACTTCATCCATGGAGGAGAGGGCCTTCTAGGGTTACTAGTCATGATGGTTAGGATATCTCTCCACAGTTGGGAGGCAGCAGTGAATGTTTTCAAATGCCAGTTGCTGGAAACCACTGGAGGAGAGAGGGCTCTTGTCCTTGGGTCCTGCTTACGGGTTTCCCATAGGCATTTGTTTGTTCCCTGTGAGAACAGGGTGCTGGACAAGAGGGGTCATTTGGCTGACCCAGCAAGCTAGTCTCATGTTCTTAAGGACTGGGAGATCTTTCCTTCCTATGCTTCTGAATACCTGGCAGTGAGGACCACACGAAGGGCAGGCTTTTCATAGGCATCTGATCGGCCACTGTGAGATCAGGATACTGAACGAGGTAGACCTTTGGTCTTATTCCAGAGGGCGCTTCTTATGTTATACCTGGAGGAGCATCTCCACCCCCATCGTTCAGCCTGGATACTGAGGTCCAGCTCTGAGGGCCTTCTGGCGGTTCCCTCACTGTGAGGTTACAGGGAACCAGGCAGAGGGTCTTCTCAGTGGTGGCACCTGCCCTCCCGTCAGATGTCAAGGAAACAAACATCTATCTGACTTTTAGAAGACCTCTGAAAGGCAGCCCTGTTTAGGGAAGTTTTTAATGATGTTTTATCATGTTTTTAATATTCTGTTGGGAGCCACCCAGAGTGGCTGGGGAATGAGTTAATAAATTATTATTATTATTATTATTATTATTATTATTATTACACTCACTGTTTTTCTTTACATAAAGTCAATAATAATAATAATAATAATAATAATAATAATAATAATAATAATTTATTATTTATACCACGCCCATCTGGCTGAATTTCCCCAGCCACTCTGGGCGGCTCCCAATCAAGTGTTAAAAACAGTAAGTGTTAAATATTAAAAACTTCCCTGAACAGGGCTGCCTTAAGATGTCTTCTGAATGTCAGGTAGTTGTTTACAGTGGTGCCTCGCAAGACGAAATTAATTCGTTCCACGAATTTTTTCGTCTAGCGAATTTTTCGTCTTGCGAAGCACGAAATCCCATAGGAATGCATTGAAAATCAATTAATGCCTTCCTATGGTCAAAAAAAGTCCAAACAAAGCCAAATTTGGTACAACAAGAGTTTATTAAGTGCTCTTTAAAGTCACACATACTGTAAAGAGCATTTCAAAAGTCAAACCCAGAATTTTTTTTAAAAAACAGCAGAGTGGCCCAATGGTCACAGAAAATCATAAAAATGCAGAAAAAAAACCAAGCTTCCAGATTCTTGCAAACCCCTCCCCAACTGTTCCCCCAGCCACCCAGCACACAGAAATTCAAATCCAGAATTTTTTTTAAAAAACAGCAGAGTGGCCCAATGGTCACAGAAAATCATAAAAATGCAGAAAAAAACCCACAAGCTTCCAGATTCTTGCAAACCCCTCCCCAACTGTTCCCCCAGCCACCCAGCACACAGAAATTCAAATCCAGAATTTTTTTTAAAAAACAGCAGAGTGCCCCAATGGTCACAAAAAATCATAAAAATGCAGAAAAAAAACACACAAGCTTCCAGATTCTTGCAAACCCCTCCCCAACACCAAGTCCTTGAATTCCAAACACCCCAACCCAAAATCCAACCCCCCCAAAAAAAGTTTTAAAAGCTTAACTTACCAAATGGCTGCAAAAGAAGTTTTGGAAAAGCTTCAAAAATCACCAAAGTCTTTAAAAACCTCAAAAAAGGCTACTATGAACACTGCGTTCTATGAGTTGCTCCTCAAAGTCAAGTCGCAACTGTATTAACGGTGTTAAGAAAAAGGAAACAAACTTGCAAGACGTTTTCGTCTTGCGAAGCAAGCCCATAGGGAAATTCGTCTTGCGAAGCAGCTCAAAAAACGGAAAACCCTTTCGTCTAGCGAGTTTTCCGTCTTGCGAGGCATTCGTCTTGCGGGGCACCACTGTATCTCTTTGACATCTGATGGTAGGGCGTTCCACAGGGAGGGCGCCACTACCGAGAAGGCCCTCTGCCTGGTTCCCTGTAACTTGGCTTCTCGCAGTGAGGGAACCGCCAGAAGGCCCTCGGTGCTGGACCTCAGTGTCCTGGCAGAACAATGGGGGTGGAGACGCTCCTTCAGGTACACTGGGCCGAGGGCGTTTAGGGCTTTAAAGGTCAGCACCAACACTTTGAATCGTGCTCGGAAACGTACTGGGAGCCAATGCAGATCTCTCAGAACCGGTGTTATGTGGTCCTGGCAGCCACTCCCAGTCACCAGTCTAGCTGCCGCATTCTGGATTAATTGCAGTTTCCGGGTCACCTTCAAAGGAAGCCCCACGTAGAGCGCGTTGCAGTAGTCCAAGTGGGAGATAACTAGAGCAACCCCCGAAGGTTCACACACAAGATACGTGCGGGGAATTGCTTCGAGTTTCCTCAAAAGGAAAAACAAAAACAAAAAACCGGCACGTCCTGCCATTTCCAAGCTGCTCTTTAAGAGAGAACAGATTACACGCTCTCCTTTAAATTTAAGTGGCGTGCACTTCCAATTTCAACGAAAGCGCGGGCCAACCAATAAAAGCAAACTGTTCCTTCTTTTCGCTCCTGGGCACCTTGGTGCATCCGATAAGACGGGGGAGAAATAATTACATGAATTTAATTAGGAACTGAGAAGGAGAGTCCCGGCGATGTGGCGATAGGGGAGGGGGAGGCGGAGGAGAAGCTTGAAGAGCTGTTCAAAAGACAGTGGCTGCTGTTCAAAGCCTGAGTCACACAGAGCTGCCCTAAAAGCGTCTCTGCACTTGGCAAAGAAAGAGGGCATCATAATTAGCAGGTTCCTTCAAGCTTTTTCCGAAACCAGAGGGAGGGGAGCCCCTGGCCCAGGAGCTGCGAGCAGCCCTCATGTCCTCTCTATCTGGCCCTCAAAATTCTCCCCAGGCCCTGCCTTTACAACCCAAATGGGTTTTTGCCTGGCTGCACTGTCATTGAACTGAAGATGCTTCCTGCTCGCCTGGATGGAAGACAGCTAGGTCCGTGAGGTTGTGTGCATAGAAAGTAGCCTACTTAGAACAGTGGCGAAATGTACTCCCTTTTTGCCCCACCCACTTTTGCTTCTGGCCCCTCCCACCAGTGGCATACGACCCCCAGAAAGTTGCCCGGAAGGGAATTTTCCTCCCTTGGGGAGGAAAAAAGCTCTCTGTTCCTCTGAAACAGAGAGCCACTTTTTTGGCTGTGGGCAACGTGGAAATTCTGTGTTGAGAAAACTAGCCTTCTGCAAAAAGATGCACGGTTTCCTTCATTTCGCATAGCTGTCTCTGGATTTTGGGGAGAGAAGAGGAGCTAGCCAGCAGCAGCTAATAAGTACTCAGGCCTTATGGTGAAAGGTGAAGGGGGTTGTTTATACCTGTGGAATGAATTCTGAAGGATGTTAGCAGTTAGAAAAGGATGCTTTCAGGTAGAGAGGGGGAAAACCAGCGGTTTTCCTGGGCTCCCATGGCAGTGAAATGAAACCACCTTTTCAGGAAGACAGCATAACTTGAGTCAAGGGGTCTACTCTGAGTAAAGGGGTCTACTCTGAGTAAAGCTTAGATGGCTACAACCCATTAATATTATTATAACATTAGACCAGGGTCCTGTGGGATATGATTTCTTTCTGCAGGGCCTGCAAGACAGAGCTGTTCTGCCTGACCTTTGGTTTGGACTCAGTCTGAGCCTTATGTTTCCCTCCCCTTATGGTTTTGATCTATGGGCTACTTTTAAAATGAGGCTGCATTTTAAATTGCATTTTAACATGTATTTTAAATTGTTCCCCCCCCGCCCCATTATGTTTTTTACTGTAATTTTACTGGTGTTAGCCCTGAGCCTGGCTCTGGCTGGGGAGGGTGGGGTATAAATAAAAATTATTATTTATTATCATATTATTATTATTTGGTAATAACAACAATGCACAATCAAACCCCCCCATATGATTTTGTCACAAAGCTGTGGCTTGTCTTTCACCTAGCTCATTTTAGCTGTGCTTAAGGTCAACTTTGATAAAGTCGTTAGCAATCTGCAAAGTAATTATGTGGGGAGGGGTGGGAAACAAATAAAGCGAAACAGGGGCAGGAGGGTTTTGGGGGGCGGTGAGGAGGAAAAGGCATACCAGATGTCAGGACGGCTCACGTGTTTCAGAGGTGGGAAGACAGGCAGAGACAGAAAGCTCTTCGCATCACATTGCGGAAACCCCCCACCCCACCCCAGAAGCGTGAGAAGCTGGCGAAATAATTGCCCGCCTCGGGTTGCCAGCCGCACGGGGCGACAAAACACCTGAGCCATGTAATTACTTCCCCAGGATGGCAGGCGAGACCGTCTGCTTCTCACACGCAGGGATCCTTCCTCTCCCAGAGGAAGCTGCCAAGAGGCCACGAGAGCAGCTGCAGAATGGAAGGGTGAAGCTACTGCTTCTGGTTCCCTTCTGGACAGAAGGCTGCATTGGGGCGGGTGGGTTGGGGGGCAAGCCAACTGGCCTTGCAAACTCTCCTCCAGCCTTTGCATAACTTTCATTTCATTCGAGTCATTCTGAACATATGTTACCGGTAACAGCCTTTCCTCTTCTGAGGGGACGAGGTGGTGTTTTCCAAGGAATGCCTGCACTGTTAAGCTTGCTCACATCATGGCGTTTCGGTCAGAGTGTCGGACTAGGGGCCTGGGAGAACAGGGTTCAAATCCCCACTCCGCCATGAAGCTTCCTGGGTGGTGACTTTGAGCCAGTCCCTGCTCCCCCCTCTCTCTCTGCCTAACCTACCTAACAGCCTATCAGGGCTGTTGTCAGGATTAAGAGAGAAGGCAGGCAGAGAGAACCACATATGGCACTTTGAGCTCCTCAATAGAAAGGCAGGATGGAGAAGTGCAATAAAAGATACACGGTTTGTATCCAAGCTGATTGTATCTCCCCTTTTCATCGTTTGGTTCTGCTTTGCAATGGTCTAATAGAAAAAAGACAGTGATGCAACTGAGAAATTGCACAAAGCAAATGAAATACCATGAAAATCCCTGAAACGAGAAGTAATCGACTAGAAACATTATCTTGTAGTAATAAACTAAATAATAAAAATCAAAAAGCTTAAGGAAAAAATTAGAAAAACCTAAAATAGAACAAAGCCTTAACGGGATGCCGGCTACAAACCTCGTTTCACAGAACTATTCAGTTTCCTCAGAAGGAAACAGAAGAATCATAAATGACCAAAATTTTAAAAAGAAGGGTAGAACCCCCCAAAATTCTGAAGTATTATAATCCTAGCTTAACCTAGGTAAAGCCAAGTGCAGTAATAAAGGATTGAGGACTCAGAAGTACAGTTTCTAACCTTTTTCGTAAATTCAGTATAGAAACTGAATTATTATCCACAAGATAATATTTCTAGTTGATTACTTCTCGTTTCAGGGATTTTCACAGTATTTCCTTTGTTTTTTGCAATGGTCTAAGGCAGGGGTCAGCAAACTTTTTCAGCAGGGGGCCGGTCCACTGTCCCTCAGACCTTGTGGGGGGCCGGACTATATTTTGAAAAAAAAAAAAAATGATGCAAGAGCACCATGAGCCCAGGTGACTGCTTACCTGTGTCTTGTGAGTGGCAGGGGCTGGCGGCAGCGGCGGTGGCAGAGAGACGATGAGCAGCATGTGAAAGGGCTCCGCAGAGGGGCTGCGTAAAATGGCAGCCGCTTGAGCACTGCTGCTGCTGCTGGCACCAACAAAGCCCAGCCCCCTTCCTCCTCTAGGCAGGGCAGGGAGAAGCCAGGAGGAGGGAGGGAGGAGGCGCCACTGCCGTGTGAGGGAGAGGGATGGAGAGGGAAATAACACACGCACTGGTGATCCACACGGTGATTCCCGGACCGTCTGCGGGCCGGATCCAGAAGGCAATTGGGCCTGATCTGGCCGGCGGGCCTTAGTTTGTCGACCCATGGACTAAGGAGCCAATTGCCAATCTGGTGCCATCCAGATGTTTTGGACTGCAACTCCAACAGCCCTAGTCATCACCTTTTAAAAACATATGGAGGGCATCAGGTTGGCAAAGGCCGGTCTACAGACAAACAAACCCGCACCTGAAATCTGAATCTTCCACACAGATTTCCACATTGTTTTTGTGTGATATAAAAGCCACTTCCAGAACCAAAGTGCTCATTTCTATGTTATTTGCTTCCTGAAACAAAACCTCAGTTGCAATTAATGTGGAAATGAGTACTAAGCTCATTCTGCATGCAAAGGACATGGTCAACCACTAAGCCAGGGTCTGCTAGCATGGCACCTGGGGCACTCTTGAGGTCTTTATCCGGTGCCCGTGAAGTCTCTGAGCCCCCTAACACACTGCCCCCTTGGGTCCTAAGGTGGTGTAATGGTCACTCCCCCCCTCTTGCTTGGAAAGGCGAAGGAAGAAGTTGAGAAGAATGATGCTCTTCTGTCAACTCTATGTGCTTTTCAAGCTCAGATGAATTCTATTCAGTCTGACTTTTGCCTAGATTCCTTGGAAATGCAATGAGTTCTCTCTCTCTCTCTCTCTCTCTCTTTCTTAGGGAGGTGGGTGAGGTGCCTCAAAGGAAGAGGCAGTGAAATGACCAGATGGGGTGGCACTCACAAATACAAATGGGCCCACCAGCATTAAAAAAATTAATAAATGGCACCCACTGCATTGAGCTATGTTGGAAACAACAAATGTTCTCCTCCCAATTCTTTACTCACCTAGAATCCCAGTGGTTTCAAGGCCGCCAAACTGCTGCATGGCCACAATGGCTTTGGTGAGCTCTTCCTGTGTCTGCAGTTTTCCTGTGATGGGGTCTGGAGGGGGCAGATAGCCGAATTTTGTCAGCCAATCCTGTTAAAACCAAAAAAAGGAGAAGGTTGGGAAAAGAAAGAAATGATTCAATAAGTCAAAGGGTCTCTTTAGTTGCACCTCACCTAGTCTCTCTCTCTCACACACACTCTTACATGTTTACACTCGGCTTCCACATTGAATGCCGCATCCCTCGTTAACAAATGGATGTGTCAGAACAGATCTATGTACATTACTTTAAGTAATGGAATCTGATGACCTTCATGCATCCCGGAGCTGACATTTAATTTTCCTAACCAGCTACAAAACACTTTTGATTACATAGACGAGCAGTTATAGGAAACTCGGGGTTGCACTTCCATCTTGTCGCTAAAGGGGTCCATGTGCATCTCGGTGAGATAACAGCGAAGGGGAAGGTGATCTTCCCTTCTCCCACTCCTGCTCTGGGCAAGAGACAGGGGTCTTTCAGAAACACAGTGAAGGAGAAGATCTACTGCGAAACTAATGATGCCTAATCCTGAAGGGCCCCCACAAACCAGTTCAGTCCACGATGCTTAAAAAATTTGCTTTGAAAAGTGCATCATGCATGTATACAACATTTCCCTAAAAGGTAAAGGTAAAGGGACCCCTGACCATTAGGTCCAGTCGTGACTGACTCTGGGGTTGCGGCGCTCATATCACTTTATTGGCCGAGGGAGCCAGCGTACAGCTTCCGGGTCATGTGGCCAGCATGACTAAGCCGCTTCTGGCGAACCAGAGCAGCGCACGGAAACGCCGTTTACCTTCCTGCCTAAGTGGTACCTATTTATCTACTTGCACTTTGACTTGCTTTTGAACTGCTAGGTGGGCAGGAGCTGGGACCGAACAACAGGAGCTCACCCCGTCATGGGGATTCGAACCACCGACTTTCAGATCGGCAAGTCCTAGGCTCTGTGGTTTAACCCACAGCACCACCCGCGTCCCACATCATTTCCCTACTTCCTCCTAATTACTCAAAAAGGATAAGGCATAGGAAAGTTTTATTCACACCAGGGACTTTGACATGTGAAACAATCCAGTATAGCAATTTTAATCAAAGTATGAGACGTTGTAGTTTTATATAGTGGTACCTTGGTTTATGAACTCAATCCGTTCCGGAAGTCCGTTCTTAAACCGAAACCATTCTTAAACCGAGGCGCGCTTTTCCTAATAAGGCCTTCTGCAGCCGGTCCCCTTCCACTGTTTGGATTCCATTCTTAGACTGAGGTAAAGTTCGCAAACTGGGACACTACTTCTGGTTTTGCGGAGTTCGTAAACCGAATCGTTCTTAAACAAGACTGTTCTTAAACTGAGGTACCGCTGTACAGTATATATACAGTGATACCTCGGGTTACATACGCTTCAGGTTACAGACTCCGCTAACCCAGAAATATCACCTCGGGTTAAGAACTTTGCTTCAGGATGAGAACAGAAATCGTGCTCCGGCGGCACGGCTGCAGCAGGAGGCCCCATTAGCTAAAGTGCTGCTTCAGGTTAAGAACAGTTTCAGGTTAAGAACGGACCTCTGGAACGAATTAAGTTCTTAACCCGAGGTACCACTGTATATATCATACATTGTGATGATCTGTCATGGAACAACCCCACTGAAGAAGATAACAGTGGTTACCCAGACCTCATTGCTGGTTGCGAAGGGCCCCCCCGGGACAGTTCAGGCTTCAGGGCCCCCAAACATAGGCACCAACTCTATAGGGCTGAGGTGTTTTCAGCCCCCCCAAGTCTTTTGGGATGGGACTAAGCCCTCCAAATCTTGAGGGGATGAAGGAAACAGAGTGTGGCCTCTCCACCACCCACTCAGCTCCTTTATTGTGATGGAGCGGCCAGGACTGCCTGCAGAGTCCTGGGGTGTTTCACCGGGGGGGGGGAGGGGAAAGGGTCCCACAAGGTCTCCTGGAGCAGTGACGAAAGGATGCCCCCCCCAATGTAGGTCCACCACAGCCGGTGTGATGCACTTAAGAGAGTTGGATAACAGATTACAAAAAACAAGCAAAACTGGAAAAACGCTCTGTGAAACCCAAACAGAGTCAAAGGGCACATGCACACCCAAGGTTTAAATTCTCTTTTCCCACAAAGTTGAACTCAATGCTACTTACAAAAACAAGCATTAAAAAGTGCAAAAGCAAGAGTAAAAACAACACTAAATGTCGCTCAAATGTGTGTGTGTGTGTGTGTGTGTGTGTGTGTGTGAGTCAATTCTACCCCACCCAGAGATAAGCAGAAAATTAAGGTCGAATGACCTGGGTCAGGGGTCAGCAAACTCTTTCAGCAGGGGGCCAGTCCACTGTCCCACGGACCTTGTGGGGGGCCGGACTATATTTTGGAAAAAAATAATGAACAAATTCCTATGCCCCACAAATAACCCAGAGATTCATTTTCCATTAAAAAACACATCCTACTCATGTAAAAACACGCTGATTCCCGGACCGTTCGCAGGCCAGATTTAGAAGGCAATTGGGCTGGATCCAGCCCCTGGGCCTTAGTTTGCCTACCCATGACCTGGGTGAATCAGAAGGTTTTTGCTTGGCACCTAAAAATGAACAGTGATGAAGCCAGGCCCATCTTGCTTGGGAGAGAATTCCACAGATGGGGTGCCACCACTGAGAAGGCCCATTCTCATGTCACTGCCCTCCATACATCCCTTGGGAGGGAGCATATGGAGAATGGCTTCATATGACAACTACAGGGTCTAGGTTGGTTCCTGCGGGGAGAGGAGTTTTGAGATACTGGGGTTAACAACAGGGACAGGGGAACCCACCACCCTCTAGATCAGTGGTTCTCAACCTGTGGGTCCTCAGATGTTGTTGGACTACAACTCCCATCATCTCTGAGCTCTGGCCTTGCTAGCTAGGGGTGATGGGAGCTGTAGTCCAACAACATCTGGGGACCCACAGGTTGAGAAAGGCTGCTCTAGATCTTGTTGGAGTGCATCTCCTATCACCCCACTGGCCACGTTGGCTGGGGTTGATGGGTGCTGGAGTTTAACCTTCAAGTGGAGGGCTGCAGTTTCTCCAGACTGGACCACAGGCCAGTCTGGGGCTGGTGGGACCCATAGGTATCTGGCTTGCCTCAGCATGCCCACCTGAGATATTAGGGGTTGGGGATGTGATTGCTGTGGGAATACCTGTAGCATCAACAGTTTTGGTGAGAAGCTGAGGGTTGATTACTGTGGGGTCGACTGCTCTTCCTGAATGGGCAAAAGCAGAGGCTTCCAGAATAAGCAACCCCTCGCTACTTAGCAAAAAGGTTGATCAAATGTTTGCTAGAGGATGAGGATGCTGGATCCGTGCAGCACAATTCTAAGGGGGTGAAATGCACTCAATCATTTTGACAATTCACACCCATCTTCCATCTGCAGAGGAAACAGAAGGTTTGGTGGTGATTGGGGTGACAATGGTCATTGTTCTTGATCAGCACCTAAGAAGTATTGAAATATCGAGCTGTTAAGGGCTGCTATCAACCTGGGGCTTTTAACTGGGTCAATACCCCATTAAGTCCTCTCTCTTTGCAATGATTAATGTTGAGTGTCAACATCAGGTTAGAACAGCAGCGCTTGACCGCTTCATGTCTAAGTCACACCCCAGGAGATGGTTGGGACAGCACAGCAGAAAATTCTCAGGTTCTGAATTGTTCTGATGGGAAACTGGCCTCTGCACGTCTCCCTATCTTGGCTTCCCTTTGAGTTGCTTAGTATTTTGATCTCCGCCATCCATTGCAGCAGTGTCTGGGGGGCTACTGTAACTGGTAGGGCAGAAGGCAAGGAGCACAGCAACAAGCGGAGCCAGAGACAATGACTGGAGGAGTCAACCAGCTACATGCCTCGCCCCTTCCCACCTGCTGAGTTCTACAAAGGCAATATTTGGACCAAGGAGGAGGAAGCCAATGGGCAATTCCACACCCTAGTAAGGGCAGAGCCCCATTTACCCTAATGGACTCCCCTCCAGTGCACCCCTGAGATTCTGATGCAAAAGAGAGCATGAGATAGATTTCACTAGTGTTTAGTGATGCTCCTGCAACTTCACTGTGAATCATGTTATATACGAAAGGAGACTCTTGAGAGTCCCATGGACTGCAAGAAGATCAAACGTATCCATTCTTAAGGAAATCAGCCCTGAGTGCTCACTGGAAGGACAGATCGTGAAGCTGAGGCTCCAATACTTTGGCCACATCATGAGAAGAGAAGACTCCCTGGAAAAGACCCTAATGTTGGTAAAGATTGAGGGCACAAGGAGAAGGGGACGACAGAGGACGACATGGTTGGACAGTGTTCTCGAGGCTACCAGCACGAGTTTGACCAAGCTGCAGGAGGCGGTGGAGGACAGGGCTGCCTGGCGTGCTCTGGTCCATGAGGTTACGAAGAGTCGGACATGACTAAACGACTAAACAACAACAATTTTTTTTTATAAAAAAAAACATTTGCCACATGGCTCTGTCAACCATTGGCTGAGATGCTGTGATGCCACAGATTGTTCCAACTGCTTGTGGGAAACTGCAGTAAAACATAACTATGTGTGAGTGCCAGTTAGCACATGAAGAGGTTTGGACTGCAGGGTTAGATTCCTAGACTCAGATAGGTCTTCTCCAAGTGAAGCCTTCTCTTCCTCTTCCCTCTCTCTCTGCGCCATGCAAGTGACCAAGGAAGATGTGCCTAAGCAAACTCCAAGCTTAGAGCATGTCTATTTCTGTATTTTCTACCCAAGAGTATTCTGCCTGTGTTCTCCTTGCTGCTGCTTAGATAAATGCATGAATCTGACCTTTGGGACATTTTGTAAGTAAAGCATTTTAAAACTTACCTAACAGTGTGTGGTCTGTTGTTACAATTATAATGCCCTGTGCTCGACGATGTTGAGGGATTGAACCAGGGACTTTCCCCACGCAAGGCAGAATCTCTAGCACTGACCCATGATCCTCACAAGAGATGTCACAGTTGGTACTGAAACTGGGAATCCCCTTCCCATTTTATTGCCGGTGACATTCTTGTAAGTCTCCTTGTTTGTAAGCTGCTTTGGGTGGCTTTGGGCAAGTTAAAATGACTAAAAATATCAATTAACAGTAAATTCAATAATAACAGTAAGTTTGTCGATCATTTGCATCCACCCATCTGTCTTGTTTTTGTTTTTTAAAATCATCCATCCTTCTCTTTCTTTTTCCTTCATCCATTCGTCCTTCTCCTTTCTTTTATTACATGCACCATACCTCTTTGCTTTCATCTTCTACATCCATCCATTCTTCCTCGATTCATTCATTCATTCATTCATTCATTTATTCTTCCTTTCTTCCCTTCATTTTTGCATCACCATTCCTTCTTATCCAAGCCATTCTTTCTTTCATATTCCCATTCATCACCTCCCTTCCTATACAATCCATTCATGCTCTTGTCCCCTCCAATCTCCCACCACACCTTCCTTCCTGATTCCATTGGCAAACCATTTGTTAGGAGCACGTCCCCTGAACCAGCCCCTGGGAAAGCAACCTCTTCATCGCCAGGCAAGTGTGGTCCAGGAGGCAGCCTACATGATCCTTGTCAGCTCCCCGCTGCAATTATTTGTTCCTTTGTACAGCAAAAGTAGCTGCGACAGAAATGAGATACACAATTTGCTCTTGATGGGTCCTGAAAAATCATCTCAGACATGCAACCCTACGTTGGCCCATCGATCGCCAAGTCTTGGCGGAGTGCAATTTGGTTTTCTCGACATCTACGGAACCCATGTCCTTAATCCTCTAATTGTTAAGGAAGCTTTGGTATGCTACAGAATGGGCCGATTTGGCTGACTGAGGAGCATTTCTGGAAGGAAAATCATTGCAGGAACCTCAGCAAAGACAAAGACCGCACATTCTTCAAAACGAAGAATGTGAGAGATGGAGAAGCGTTTATAGCAGGGTGGTGAACCCATGAGTCAAATCTGACCTTTGTGCCTCTCTATTCATGCCAAGCGAGGAGCGAGGGAGCACTGGCTGGGGGGCTATTCAGTGATGGGGCTGCCCTTGACGTGGTGTGGCCTGGAGATTGAAAGGTGACCTGACCTCAGGAATGTGCCCTTGGGAGTGCAAGGAAGGAGGATGGAGCCCTCTGCCTGGCCTGCATGGAGCCTTCATGGTTACTGGCCTCTGTTGGGGATGCTGCTGTGAGACCAGGATGGGCTCCAGGGTCCCGAGACCCCTGGTAGCAGGCAGGCAGGCAGGCAGGGAAGAATGGGAAGTGGGGATGGAGCCTGCCAGGATGTGCCTGGGTGGTAGCAGCCTCCTGGTGTGTGTGTGTTAGGATTGGGCAATGTTTAGATGCATCGTCCAAAATCAGTTTTGAAGTCCACATCATGTCAATGGTTTCATAATATCTGACATGGCAATATATCATGAATCACAATGTGTGTGTGTGTGCGTGTGTGTGCTATGTAAAAAAAAACCTGTGATATGGGAAAAGCCATGTAGCTGATCATCCCTTCTCTCATGATTCCTGCTGCCCCTGTTGCTCTGTACTACAAAATAACAGCTGTTAAAGGCAAGTAAATATATATATATCAGTTTTAGACCCCTAAGTACTAGCAGTTGCCAGGACATCACCCCATTTGCCTCTACATAGTTGCATCCTTATGTCAGACATTGTGCTATATTAGTAAATTACGATGTTTAGCTGGTGATGTACCACAATGTTGGAATCCAGATATTGCCCAGCCCTAGTCCCTAATAGCACCATGCTGTTCAGCTGCTCCGAACAGCTTAAAAGTGTTAAGAATGAAAGAAAGAAATAGTGATTTGATCTTATCGAAGCTGATCTTTAACTGATAGGGACCATGTTAAACCTTGCATTGCTCCAATGTGGAAAAGCCAAAACCCTCAAATTGTAACAGATTGGCTGAAATCAACACCAACCAGGAAAGGGACATATAATGGGGAAACTATTTGTATTAATTATCAAAATATATTAGTTGAAAGACCGACCTCGTTCGTCAAATACTGGAATGACAAAACAGCAGGTTATGTGTCTCCTTATAATTTATTCACTGTAATTTAACTTTCCACCAAAATGTACTTTTCTGAGAAGATTTATCCCCTCTTCTTCTTCATCATCTTTCTACTCTACTGTGGTCTAGCGGAATAGGATTGGCTAATCCAAACAGACCCAGATTCAAATCCACACCCGACATCTACTCAGTTCACAGCATGACCTGCGATGGGCTCATCACCTATCTCTCAGCCTAACTTACCTCACAAGGATATCTAGAAGCTTAGTTTCAGTGCTTAAAAGAAAGTGAACAGGTGAACATATTTGAGGAAGGAAAACCATAGTTTTATAGAGGGTGAGATGGTCTCTAAGATTTGTGGGTTCTAGACTGTGTTGGGCTTTCATACCAGGACCTTGAATGGGCTTGGAAGCCAACTAGTGATGAGGATATATTCTGAAATGTAACACAACAGTCCTGTGAGGTAGGGCAGACTGAAATTAATGAGGCTGCAGAATCTGAAGCAACTGAAGCTTTTCAATCGTCTTCAAGGGCAACTGCGAGCCAGCTGCACCTTACAGCTGTCAAGCTTGAAGGTTACAGCAGCATGGCTCAGTGTGGTGACCTGTCTTCACGACAGCCTTATAAGGGAGGCCAGTGGCTTGCCCAAAGTCACTGGGGCTTTGATCCCATGTCTCCCTACTCTAAGTCCACTGCTCTAGCCACCACAATGTCTGGATCCAGAAGCCCCTGAGTTCATTGTAAGGTAAAGGTAAAGGGAGCCCTGACCATTAGGTCCAGTCGTGACCGACTCTGGTGTTGCGGCGCTCATCTCGCTTTATTGGCCGAGGGAGCCGGCATACAGCTTCCAGGTCATGTGGCCAACATGACTAAGCCGCTTCTGGTGAACCAGAGCAGCGCACGGAAACGCCGTTTACCTTCCCGCTGGAGCGGTACCTATTTATCTACTTGCACTTGATGTGCTTTCGAATTGCTAGGTTGGCAGGAGCTGGGCCCGATCAATGGGAGCTCACTCCGTCGCAGGGATTTGAACCTCCGACCTTCTGATCGGCAAGTCCTAGGCTCTGTGGTTTAACCCACAGCGCCACCTGCATCCCTGTTGAGTTCATTGTACATCCTAGCATATCACGGCCTCCTTTCAACAGCCTGTTTGACATGCTTTCTCTTCCAGTTCTCAAAACTTCCTCCAAGGAACCAACAAAAAGATGCAACTTGAAAATAAAAAAAACCAGATGTTCCAGCATTATTGCTGAATGCTAAAAAGTTTGGAGAGAAAAACGCTGTGCCATTGTTCCGAAGAGAATAATAATAATACTAATAAAAAAGTCAGAAGTGCTGGGATAGGCAGAAATGTCTGAGATATTTTCCTTCTCGCAGAGACCTCGCTTTGTGCCACTCCCTGCGGTAAACACAGCTGGGGCAGAATCCCACTGCGCCTTCAGGTGCTGAACAAAAGGATGCCTTCGACTGCAAATGTCTCTGGAACCAGGGTGACATTTGCAGCTCGATCCAATGCTCATTTTTCTCCAGGGATGTGAAGCCTGTGACCTGTGGGCCATTCTTGGTCCACCAGAGGGGTCAGATAAGGCTTGCAAAGCCTTTGAAATAAAAAATCTCCACCCACCAATCAACTGACTTCACTCCGATGGACGGGGTTTGAGTCTGGGGTACAAAGCTCAGTGGGTTACAGCATCTGCTTCACACGCAGCAGCTGCCTGTTTGAATCCCCTGCATCTATGGGTAGGACAGGAAGATAGACCCCTGCCTTGAAACCACAAATATGAGAAAGACAAGAAATCTTAGGAAGGCCAGGATGCTTTGGAGGTGGGAGTCACATTTCACTACTCTATTCCAAACTTAAAAATGGAAAGTGTAAAGCTGGTGGTCAACAAAAGAGGTTTAAAGACTGTCTCAAGGCAAATCTAAAAAAAATATACTATAAACACTGACAACTGGGCAACACTGGCCTGTGAGTGCTCCAGTTGGAGAACAGCCTTTACCAAAGGTGTCATGGGCTTTGAAGACGCTCAAACTCAGGACGCAAGGGAGAAACGTGCTAAGAAGAAGGCATGCTTGGCAAATCCACACCATGGTCAACTCCCGCCTGGAAACAAATGTCCCCACTGTGGAAGGACGTGTGGATCCAGAACTGGCCTCCACAGTCACTTACGGACTCATTGTTAAAACCATGTTTATGGAAGACAATCTTACTCGGCTACAAGTGATCACCAAAGAAGAAGAAGATTTCATATATTGATCCAAAATGCCCAAACCTTTGCCTGCAGGACTTTCATGGATGGTCAGATACGAGGCATGCTGTTGGAGTTACAAGTATCTGAACGACACAGAAAAGACCCCCCCCCATTTGCCAGGTGTGCATGGGAATTATAACCCCCATCATTCAGCCCAGACACTGAGGTCCTCCTCTGAAGGTCTTCTACTGGTTCACGCACTGTGAGAAGTGAGGTTACAGGGAACCAGGAAGACGGCCTTCTCAGTAGTGGCGCCCTCCCTGTGGAACGCCCTCCCTTCAGATATCAAGGAAATGAACAACTATATCTTAGAAGACATCTGAAGGCAGCCCTGTATCAGGAAGTTTTTAATGTTTGATGTGTTAGTATGTTCTAATATACATTGTGAGCCGCCCAGAGTGGCTGGGGGAAACCAGCCAGATGGGCGGGGTATAAATAATAAAATTATTATTATTATTATTATTATTATTATTATTATTATTATTATTATTATTATTACCTGCAGCCAGCCAGTATAGCATATGGTGTCCTGGTTGAATTCAGTCCTGGAGACCAGGATTCAAATCGCCACTCAGCCATGAAGCATAGCTGTCAACTTTTCCCTTTTCTTGCGAGGAATCCTATTCAGAATAAGGGAATTTCCCTTAAAAAAAGGGAAACATTGACAGCTATGCCATGAAGCTCCCTGGGCGACTTTAGGTCAGTTGCTCTCCCTCAGTGTCACCTACCTCACAGGGTCGTTGTGGGGACAGAATGAAGAGGAGGAGGAGTACCATGAGTGCCACTTTGAACTCCTTGGAGCAGTCTGGTCTCCTTCAGATGTTTTGGACTACAATTCCCATGCCTGGCTGGGGCTTGTGGGAGATGTGGTCCAAAACATCTAACCTGGGAGAAGAGTTGGTGGAAGAAGACTGGAAGAAATTTAAAGACTATCTTCAGAAATACTGTAAAATTAATGAATGTTAAAATGATGTTGGATTGAAAATAAGTGGCATTAGCAACAAAGTTAATAAGAATATGAAAAAATGAATTGATAATGGATGAAAATATAGAGTTATAATATGTTAAGATACAGAGTTAAGATAAACGAAAGAGTGTAAGGATTTGCTGATTTGATTATTTAAATGGGAATACAAAAAGGGGAGGTGTGAGGAGGCCGAGGAAATAAGCTAATGAGTTCAAAGTTACAAAAAACGGATTTGTTTTTAATTCTTTTTTAGCTATTTGTCTTTTGTCTTTTGTCTTTTTATTCATCTTTATTCATCTTTTTTCTTTTTCACGTATTTCTCTATGTTCTTTTTTTGTATCCTTTTCTTATTATATGACCTTTTTTCATTTTGTAAACTTATGTTTTTGTGAAACTTCAATAAATATCTTTTTAAAAAAACAAACAAACAAAAACATCTAGACGCTGCCCGGTTAATCAGGGCTTAGCTAGACGGACAAAGAGCGTGAGATGAAACAAGGCAGCTTCGCGCCGCAAGTTATTGAAGACCTACAGCAATGTTGAAAAGGAGAAGAGAACAGCTTTTGTTATGAAATGCATTTGACAGCGTTCATCTGACCAAAACGGGCAGCTCAGGTTTGGATTACAACCGTTTGTGGGTCTCCCAGCCGCTGCTTATTTAAAGGAGACTGTTCCCTAGGTTTCCCCTCCTGGTGTTCATTATTGGCACTGTTTAGTTTTGAAGCAACATTAAAAAAATAAAAATCCTGCCAGGATGTAGTTTAATAAAGCACTTTGATGACCCTGGGCTCAATACATTTTTGCAAAGGCGGGACTGTCAATGGAAATGCTATAATTTTGAAACTGCTTGCTTTAATGCATTTTCTGTCGGCACTTTCCCCCCGCTGCTTTTTTGCGGTGGATGATGAATTATTGAAAAACACGTTTTAAAAGCAGAGCCTTTCAACCTTCAAAAACAGAAGAAAAGATGACCCCAAAAGAATGACCCTCCCTGCTCAGCCAGAGTTAAATCAGCTTGTTTTACTAACTTGAGTGAAGTTAGAAATTACTTTGTGTTACTTTGGTGTACACTTAGAATTTCTCGCCTTGTCAGATGCAACGGATGGTGTACCCATTATGCAGAATGAAGGGATGGACTGCAGGGATATACAGAGGGGTCATATTCTTAACCCCCCCCAATGTAAAGCACTCCTTGCTTGTAGTAAACTAGCACCTGGCATTTTTCTATAAAATGCACACTTACCGCATGCTGGATGATTTATTAATTTTTATTAACACAGCGGAAAGATTTTTAAAAATCTACCTCCCATTTCAGGCTGAAGCAGTATAATCTAAAAGTTCAGCATCACCTTCTGATTATTTATTTAGCTAATCATTATTATTTATATTGCACCCTTCCTCCCAAATGAGCTCAGATTGGTGTGCACAGAGTAGAACCCAGCACCAACCACCTCTGTATCCTCACATCAACTCTGACTGACCTAAGTGAGCATCATGGCTGAGTGAGAAGGTGTAGACCAGGGGTCAGCAAACTTTTTCAGCAGGGGGCTGGTCCACTGTCCCTCAGACCTTGTGGGGGGCCAGACTATATTTTGGGTGGGGAAAAATAATGAACAAATTCCTATGCCCCACAAATAACCCAGAGATGCATTTTAAATAAAAGCACACATTCTACTCATGTATAAACACACTGATTTCTGGACTGTCCGCGGGCCGGACTTAGAAGGCAATTGGGCAGGATCTGGCCCCTGGGCCTTAGTTTGCCTACCCATAGTGTAGACATAGAGTCCTCCTTCATGCTACACTTTCAGGTCCTCTTTGGAGAAAAAGACATTTGTTCCCATCAGTAGAAAAGGCAGTCTACTTAAGCTCAGAGGCCTCTTCTAGACCCAGGGTCAGGTCCCTAACACACACACAGAAGGCTTGTTCATGCGTTTCGGGGAACACAGATACAATATATCTCTATGAATGCACAAGGATTTGAATGAAAACCCTGTACACGTTGATTTTTACAGCTCTGCTGTTGTGTACCCAGATACACAGACTGTATACTTGGCGTATACAGTTCACCGACTGTACAAGTGCACAGCTCAATACAGAAGGGGGTGTACGCACCTTTCATTCAACGACTGTACAACATGGGTATCTGCACACAAACATAGTCACGATGTACACTTGCACAGCCACTCACATATAATGGCCCTATCATCGGTGTACCTCTGTACACAACAGCTGAGCTGTATAAATGAACAAGTGTACACCCCTTCACACAAACACTTGGGCATGGTGTAGTACAGCAAGTGCTCAGTTTAATATGTGAACAACCCTAGAACAACCCTAGATACACACAGATTGTACGCTTGTTGAATGCAACATGTAAACACACCCCTCAAGTCACAACTGGTTCACATCTGGACCAAACATCCCAAGTACTTCGGGTTGCCAAAAAGAAGCAAATAAACTCTATCCTGAATGGGGTAACTGTGCCCCTGAAGGGCTAGGTGCGCAGCCTGGGAGTCATTTTGGACTCACAGCTGTCCATGGAGGCACAGGTTAATTCTGTGTCCAGGACAGCTGTCTACCAGCTCCATCTGGTACGCAGGCTGAGACCCTACCTGCCTGCAGACTGTCTTGCCAGAATGGTGCATGCTCTAGTTATCTCCCACTTGGACTACTGCAATGCACTCTATGTGGGGATACCTTTGAAGGTGACTCGGAAACTGCAATTAATCCAGAAGGCGGCCGCTAGACTGGTGACTGGGAGTGGCCGCCGAGACCATATAACACCAGTCCTGAAAGATCTTCATTGGCTCCCAGTACGTTTCCGAACACAATTCAAAGTGTTGGTGCTGAGCTTTAAAGCCCTAAACGGCCTCGGTCCTGTATACCTGAAGAAGTGTCTCCACCCCCATCGTCCAGCCCGGACACTGAGTCCAGCACCGAGGGCTGCCTGGCAGTTCCATCGCTGCGAGATGTGAGGTTACAGGGAACCAGGCAGAGGGCCTTCTCGGTAGTGGCGCCTGCCCTGTGGAACACCCTCCCAGCAGATGTCAAGGCAATAAACAACTATTTTACTTTTAAAAGAGAACTGAATGCGGCCCTGTTTAGGAACGTTTTTAATGTCTGATGCTGTATTGTTTTTAATATTCAGTTGGAAGCCGCCCAGAGTGGCTGGGAAAACCCAGCCAGATGGGCAGGCCATAAGTAATAAATTATTTTTATTTTATTATTATTATTTCCATTTCTTTAAAAAGCAGCTTTTCTGTTTGTCTGGCCCATATTCTTTAAAGTCCTTGCAGTGCTGTCCAAGGAAAGCTACTGAGAATGCCTGCTAATTAGAAGGATGCCTAAGGAACAGATTCCCTTCCTTCCTTCCTTCCTTCCTTCCTTCCTTCCTTCCTTCCAAGGAAACCTCCTTTCTGGGGAGTTTCCTCCCTTTCTTCATCAACCTGGGCTCCAAAAGCGACTCCGCACCTCTCTAATGAGCAGCCATCCGCAGTTCACCGGCCGATTAATTCATTAGGAGGAGAAACGGCGGCTCTGGAACAGGCCCAGGTCCTGGTCACTGGACAAAAGGGGAGGCTTCATTAGCAGAGGCCGGAGGAGTTTGCTCAAAGCCTGACATCTTTTATTTGATCTGAGCTGAATCCAAGAACGGGATTGCGGCAGGGGTGGATATGTTCCTGCTAATGAACTTCCCCCGCCGTACCCCAACCCCTTTCCAAGCATGCGGTGACTTTAGAAAACAGTGACAATGCAAGGGGGGGGCACAACTGGCACCTCTTGTCTGCCGTGCTGCAGAAAACAGTCTCTGATGATGCTGAAGATTCTCCTAAAGATGCAGTGATGAGAGGGGAGAGCCTTGTTTCTCATTAGCTAGCAGACGTGGGTGCTACTCATTGGGTTGGTCTCTGTGTGAAAAGGATATGTTTGGCCAGCAAGCTTTCCTATCTGCTCTGCCCCCCCCAAATGCCTGGGGCCTTTATAACCTGCATGGGAGGGAGCAGTCTGGGAGTTTATTCCAATGCATTCTAACATTTCTTGGGGGGCTTTTGGGGAGGGAGGGGAGGGGAAAGGAACTTGCGTTTTCTTGTGGCAAGAGGATGGGTGTATTTTGGCATGAGACTCTTTTGAAGACATTGTTGCGGGGGCTGCTTTACATTTTTGTAAGCTGTGTTTTCTTGCTTCACTGTCGTATATTTGTTAAACTTTGTGAGTTCCCCATGGGACATTTTTATTTATTTTTGCAAAAAGGCATAATGGTTAGAATGTCAGACTAGGACCTAGGAGATCAGGTTCAAATGTCCACTCAGCCAAGGTCACTGGAGGTTGGCAGATGTTGAACTACAACATCTGGAGGGCAGCAGGTTGGCGGAGCCTGCATTGGAGGGCAAACCATAGTTCAGTAGGAACTGATTTGCACTCAGAAGGTCCCAGGCTCAACTAGCAATGTATGACGCCATTCAGGTTTGCATTTGCCATAGGCAGAGGTGATTCCGTGCCACTGCAGTTCAGCTTCTGCCAAAACCTACATTATTCATCTCAGTCTGCTGTAGGAAGATAACATAACTTTGAGCCCCTTAATTATGTTGTCATCACGTTATTCCACCCCATTCATTTCAATGCACAGGGGACTCAGTGCAGGGCTTTATTTCAGCTGCAACTCACCGGAACTGAGTTCTGCCACATTTATGGGGTGGCACCTCTTTGTAGCGTATTTGCAGCTGTATAGTGGCAGGGCACCCAGAGCTTGGGGAGAAGTCCCCCCACCAAAGAACAGCTCAACAACTTTGGCTTCCCCATTTATGTCTTGTTTGCCAAAGCGTGTTCTCCTTCATGGAGAGCACGTGTTGCGGTGGGGGCCGACAGGACACTCCAAAGTTGTGGGGTGGGCTAATTGATCGTTGGCCACTGTTGTGATTGGGCTTCCCTTGTTGTTGGGAAGAAGTTAATGTTGCCATTTTGTGATTGACAGCCAGAAACGTTAAAACTCCCTACACTTTTCGCTCCATGCATCGGATTGCCCGCCCCCCCCATATTTAGGGTTGTTCGCTTTGACCTTGCTATGCCATGTCTGTTCTTGGGGCAGGGGCCTGGTAGGAATTTTGTCCATTTGGCTGATTGGCTGGTGCCATTTGGTTTTTGCCTACTGCGTAGCAAATCGTCACAACTTGTAAGGTTGTGGTTAGGCACTGGTTTTAGTTTGGTTGGTTGAGGGGTATGGATTGGCTGTACCTGCCCCTCTAATGCTGCTGCTGCAAGGGTATTCCGTTAAAGGAATACAGGGGCTCACCATTGCTTTTGTCTGAACCTTGTCAAGGGGCTAGGGCCACGCAAGAGCCCCTGGTTGCATTTGGGGAGGGCTGAGGGCAGGTTCCCTGCTCCATCGCTACCCCCAAAATGTACTCCCCTTTTCTGACTTTCGCAGGCATGCGAAATGTCAGTCTGCCCCCACCGGGGGCTGATAGTCACAACCAATGCCTAAGCAACCACTCACATTTTTTGTATTTTGTATTGTGGCCAAAATTATGCCAAAAACCTTAAACAAAAATTCTGTGTGATGTGTGAGTTATTTGGGGTGCCTTGAGGACCTCGACACGGAACTGCAAGCAGCAACAGTAGTGAATACCAATCGTGGCCACTGGATTTATTTATGTTCCGGATACTCCAGGATTCCCCTGTTTCTATATTTATTGGGGTTCTCCAGTATCCCTAGGACTGACCCCCAGCTTTCCCAGAGGAAGCAGGCAATGGGGAAAACCCTTCTCTACCCGACACCTTGCTGAATCAGTGTGGACAACAGGCTAGGGATGGATAAATAGTTCCCTTTGGGGCTAGGCAGTTTCCTGCGACCCATTTCCAAATCTGCCCTCTGCCAGATTTATAATGCCCTAAATGCCAGAAACTCAGCTGAGCACTAAGCTGTCTTCCTGCCACACTACACCTGAATTTCTCAGTGCTGCAGGTAGTTAGCAGTCCACCAGTCATCAGCAGTCACTAGACAAGAAGCAGGCTGTTCTGATGACAGCCCATCATTTGTAATCATCTCACGGCTGGCAAAGAGGGGGAGAAGGGAGAGAGATTCAGAATCTTCCTTCGATCTCTCTCTCTCTCTCTCTCTCTCTCTCTCTCTCTCTCTCTCTTATGCGCAGCCTGCCAAGAGTCTCCCTTCTTCTCTGCATCACTCTAAGCCGCTCAATAAGAGACCTCGCAGTGACAATTTGTTTCTGTAAAAACAAAGGCAAAGTGACCTGGTCAATAAACCTGGAAACTGCCAAGGCCATGTTACGAATGGCATGACCGGGCAACTACCAGGTTGCCCGACCTTTGCTGTTGTACATAGGAGTACAACTGGATCTTGTGATCTCGCCAGCTTCTCACAAGCTGCATGCCACTCTGGTTGCTATGGTAATCGCTTGTTATTATTATTATTATTTAGCTCAGGGGGAAAAACCATTCAGGAGCTGGATGGAAAAAGCCTTTTCTTCCTGCAAACATACTACTTTCCTCCTCATCTAAAGGCTGAACTAGTCAAATCAACTTTTGCCAGCTGAGGTTCCTCTGGGGTAGAGATCACCGGAGAAGGTTTTTCCTTAAGAAATCTCTGTGTTTAAAGGCCGAGTTATCATTAAAAGGAAAGAGACACCAAGAGCAGAGAAGTGTTGTGCCAAACACAATATATAAACTTCTCATACATTTCTGACACTGAGGCAGACCATTGCTCTATCAACCTCAGTGCTGTCTGCAGCAGAGCTGTAGAGCTTCTAACATATGGGTCAAACCCAGGCCATTTTGGGCAAGCCACCCGCAACCACTTTCATGGGGACATTTGCTAAAACAACGAGGGGGAAATGTTTCATGTTACCAGTGCCTTGCTGCTTGCAATGTCAAAGCACTGAATCACGAAACATCATCTGCCCACGTGCCAAATTTGTCCTGCGAGGCATCTCCTAATAAAAATATTGTGCAGGGTGCCAAAATAGGTCCCCCAACCTCCAGGGTCCCTGGGAGATATTCTCCTGCCCCAAGCAAAGCTGGCGAGGAAGGCTAAGGTTTTACTCACTAGCCTCGCCAGAGCAACAAAACACTCACCATGGCGAGTGGAATGGTGGATTCCTGAACTTAAAAGACACACAAAATGGGCAATACAAAGGACCCTACATGCTACCGACTGATTAAACTGAACAATCCTGCTGCTGCCAATTTCTCTCTCCATCTCCCCTCCCAACTTCATGTGCATTTAACAATACACACTCGCACTCCCTCTTTCGCTAGGTTAATGAGTTGCTTTTAAACTCTGTGACTTTCCCCCTTCCCGACTCAATTAGCCACGCATTTAGCTGCGTGGCAATTCCCTGCTAATGTAGGCTAATCGCCTCCATTGCTTGAGAGGACTGTTTGTTTCCCATCAGCCTTGTTCGCTTTGTTCCCTCTGGCAATTTTCGCACAGACCCATTACTGCTCCCGGTGACACGGCAGCAGTGGGGCTGCCGCGCAAGAGAGGAAACTCACATTAAAACATGCAGAAATTTGTGGGATGCTTTCAAACATGAAGAGAAGTGCCTGCGTGAGACCAGGTTTGTAAATCGGCAGCTCGCCTATGGCGGGCCACAATGGTCTGCAGGCAACCAGACAGTCAGAGGTCACGTTTCCATTTCTTCCAAGCTGTTGGCATGTTAAATGTTCCTTGCTCCGATTGCGCATGAGTACCAGGCGACCTTTGTGGGTTTCTTTGCAAGGCTGCACTGCAAGCTGTACAAGGTGCAACAGGGAAGGTTGTGGCAGGATATCAGCTTTGAGTGCAGAAGGTCCTAGGTTCAATTCTCAGCAGGTAATAATAATAATAATAATAATAATAATAATAATAATAATAATTTTTATTTATACCCCGCCCTCCCCAGCCAAGGCCGGGCTCAGGGCGGCTAACAAGCAATAATAAAAACAAGTTGAATGAATACAACTTAAAAACAAAATTAAAATACAATTTTAGGAAAGACCCCTTGTCTGAAACTCAGGTGTTGAGGAGTGCAGACATTCCTTATTTCGATGGCCTGGTGGTCTGACTCAATATCAGGTCGGTTTTTGTGTTCTTAATGGCCCACAGAAACCAGCAGGAGACCTGCCTATTAGGCTGACTCTTGATAGTACAGCACACATGTGCAGTTTTAGAGTTAGGAAGGGCACAAAAGGATCCTGTGCACAGACAAGTGTCACGGGTGGAGCTGAAACACATTGAAATGTGCAGATGTGGACAGCAGCCCCTTCTAGTGTCCCTATTTTCCAGGGACAGTCCTGGATTTACAGAAGCCGTCCCAGTTTCTCATTTGACCCCGGAATGTCCCGGTTTTCCTTAGGACATCCCTATTTTCATCAGAGAAGTGTTAGAGGGTATGGTAGGTAAAGGGACCTCTGACTATTAGGTCCAGTCGCGGACGACTCTGGGGTTGCGGCGCTCATCTCGCTTTATTGGCTGAGGGAGCCGGCGTACAGCTTCCGGGTCATGTGGCCAGCATGACTAAGCCGCTTCTGGCGAACCAGAGCAGCGCACGGAAACGCCGTTTACCTTCCCGCCAGAGCAGTACCTATTTATCTACTTGCGCTGCGTGCTTTCGAATTGCTAGATTGGCAGGAGCAGGGACCGAGCAACGGGAGCTCACCCCATCACGGGGATTCAAACCACTAACCTTCTGATCGGCAAGCCCTAGGCTCTGTGGTTTAACCCACAGCGCCATCCGTGTCCCTAGAGGGTATGGTAGGACATTCCTATTTCCAGTGGAGAAATGTTGGAATTTGGAGGGCACAGAGTTATGTCACCCCCAAGCATAACATACCCCAGAACTGAATGGTGCCATCTTCTTACAGCAGGCCCCAACAACTGACCTAGATGCAGTCCCACATCAATTTTGGAGCAGTACTGTGAGCAGGAGGATTCAATCCTGGTGGGTGCCTCTCCACCTGATGCCTCACTCCCTGATAGGCCCAGATCTCTCCAGGCAGCCTGACCCAACCCAAGGCAATTTGGGGTTGTCTCTGCCTGACTCAGTCAAAATTTGGATCCCTCTGAATCTGCCCAATTCTGTTTTGCTTTGGGCAAAATCTGGTGCAAAGGCTTAATGCCTGCAAGGAGAATGTCTTAGAATCTGGGCATCACACGGTCCCCTCTTGTCCAGAACATTTTGTCTTGCTAAAGTCAACTTTGGGCCGGACCACACGCTATCTTTGGGGAAGCTGGCTAGGAAAATAATGCAATCTGCGCCAGTGTGCTTAAACTAGACAACCTGACTCTGGGGTGCAATTTCATCATAATTTATTTCTGGCACTAGATTTGAATGAACGTGTCAAAAGAACAACATCTGCACATTGTTGAAATCCTTGGTTGTTTTCCTGAGAGGCATCAGGTTTTATAAACGCCCATCACAACACTCTCGGAAGGTGGGTATTCTCTTAGGTCTAGTTCTGTTTGTTTAAAGACACGGGAAGCAATTGTGAGGCTGATGTCTCTCGCCTGAAACGCCAAGAGAATGAGGGTGGAATCTAATCATGTCACACAGAGAATCTGTTCTTGCAAACTACTTCAGCTACATGCACTGCCAGATGGAAGCAGAAGAAATACTAGCAATTTGCCAAAAAGAGAGAGAAAGAAAACTGGCCAGTAACTGCTGTGCTCACAAAGTTCGCAGTTATTGCACGTACAAGACAAGTTTAAACATAAAGATTGCTTCCTCTTCACTGAGCATTCATTCTGCAGGGAGGTTAGGCGACACCAACTATTTAAATGAGCATTCATTGTGATTTGATGGTGGGAGGTTAGATAAATGCACTGTGATGGCAAGTCATATTTTTACAAAATTCTCCCCCACATCATGTCAAGTCTCTAGGGGGTCTTAGTAGACTGCAAGCTTAACATGAGTCAACAGTGTGACGCAGCAGCAAAAAAGGCAAATGCGATTCTAGGCTGCTTCAACAGAAGTACAGTGACAAGATAAAAGGAAATAATAGTATCTCTCTGTTCTGCCTTGGTCAGACCTCATCTGGAGTCCTGTGTCCAGTTAAGTAGGATATTGATAAGCTCTCTCTCTCTCTCTTTGTGTGTGTGTGTGAGAGAGAGTGAGAGAGCATAATAAAGCATATATTAATGAAAATAACATATAAACATGCATTAAACTAGGGAAATAATACTAATACTACTAATAATTATTTATTATTTCTACCCTGCCCATCTGGCTGGGTTTCCCCAGCCACTCTGGGCTGCTTCCAACAAAAGCTTAAAAATACATTAAAACATTGCAAAAATGTGTATATTGGGCAAATTTGCCCATAAATTAGGAGCAATTTACACTAAGATGAAAACGAATCTTCACGAGTGTTTTTTTAAAATTTTAAATAAAATTGAAAATTTTAGAAGAACAGATCGGAAAAACAAGAAACTGAGAAAGACCACTGTTAGGAAAGCATGTTGGTCTAGGTGGGCCAATGGCCTGATCCAGCACAGCTCTTCTTATGTTCTAAACTGAAATGGACAGATTTACCCAACCCTACAGAAGGTACTTTGCTGAGGGCCCCTTCAAACCTAAACATTGAAGATATTCCTCAAAATCAAGGCTCATCTTCATTCATGCAGGCCAAGTTGCCACAATTGAAGCAGATGAGCTGCTGTTGCCCAATTATGTTCATTTTTCTGCCTGCTGAGCCACAGGTAAAACCTGAAGCAGCAGAAGAGGTGGGAAATGTTTCCCTGGCTCAAGGAAGAAACAAACTTGGCAGGCAATAAGAAGGATGATTTAAGTGTTTGAAGTGCAGCACATGTTTCCTTTTATTTTAAACATGCTGGAACCCCCCCCCCCCACACAATCAGCGTTCAAAACTCCCATTGTTCTAGATGCGTTTTGCGACAGGGAATATCATTAATGCGAGCAGTTTCTGAGCTTTGGGCTCAGTACTGTGCCGAAGTTTTCAGATTAAAACGGCCACTGCTGGAAGGAAAGGAGGAGCTTTTTCTGCCTCCCCACTTCCAGTCACTCTCTGAAGACTGGAGAAGAGACCCTCTTAAGAATATTGGGGGGTGGGCAGGGGAAGGACTAGGCTATGTGAAAAATGAACATAAGATTTTAGCTGCAGTTAATTCATTTTCAGCTTTGTATTCTTGTTATAAGAAAGCACGTCTCCATTGCGGCACCATTAGGTTTAAGGCACCATTTAGCTCCCAGCTTTCATATCTCAGTTTCTAACACCACACAATTCATACTTTTTGGGGGTACAAAAATCCCTGTGATGGGGAGGGGGCACATTATTGTGGTTCTAATGACAACTCTTGGTGTGTGTGTGTGTTTTAAGACAAGGTGATGTGTAATAGCCAAAAATCCCAATGAGAATGCGTGTTCAAATACATGGATGTTGTTAGCAGGAGTCGCTCAAATAATGTCCAGAGAAAGAAGAAATCCTGATAATACTTTACTGAACAAATTGAGTAAAACAGTATATAACTTGAGGAGAGAGAAACAGAGTGATCTTGTGTTTTAGGCGGAGGGCTTGTTGAGAACAGGGTTAAAGTCAACTGTACCTCCAGGGGAAAAACCACTTAGAGGTAGAGAGTGTGTGCTACCTCACTAGAGGTCATGCCACCTACCAGGTTGCTAAACCTCCCCTTCCACCTTCTAACAGTGATAGAATTAACCCTTACATTGCAAATGGAATGATCCCTGCTGCTGCACTGCCAACAGATGTAAATTTAAAAGTTTCTAAGAATATAAGGCAAGCCTGCTGGATTGGCCTGGCTAGTCATGCATCCTCTTCTCACAGCAGCCAACTTGATGCCCATAGGAATCCTGCAAACAGGACATGAGTGGCCACTCTGCCGGCCTGCGATTCCTAGCAAATGGTATTTAGAATCATGTTGCCTCTGATGCCAAAGAGTAGAACTTAGCTTTATCCTCCTTCATGGATTTGTCTACTCCTTCCAGGGATGGCAACCCCATCTAGAACAAAGCCATCTTCCACCCACCTGGACTTGAGAACTCCGAATGCATAACACCGCTGTCTTTTCAGATTTCAGTTTCAATGTTTGTACCATCTACTGAACAGACCTGGCCCTGCTTCTCCATTATGCATCTGTATTGGTGGCTGACAGATGTTGAGGTTCAACCTTCCCTATTCATAGTCTACCAGCAGCAATTGGTAGCCAGCAGGAACCTTTACATCAGGGGTCAGCAAACTTTTTCAGCAGGGCCCACTGTCCCTCAGACCTTGTGGGGTGTTATGTACTGAAGTTCTCACCCTGGGCCAGCAGGGGGATACTGTAGATAGTTATGCAAATGAAGGATCGAAAGTGACGTTCAGTGATTGGATAGTTTGTGTGCAAATGAAGGATCGAAAGTGATGTTCAGTGATTGGCTAGTTACAGAAAATGGTTACTGTTGCATTCTAGTGGAGCTCTATATAAGCAGGCTGACTGAGCTCCTCAGTTCAGTTCTGTTCCAGCTTACAAACAAAGAGCTGCTTTGGAAGAATTGCTGTGTCGTCTGATATGTTCGCCCACAACTTAATATGGGGAGCCGGACTATATTTTGAAAACACACACGAATGAATTCCTATGCCCCACAAATAACCCAGAGATGCATTTTAAATAAAAGGACACATTCTACTCATGTAAAAACACCAGGCAGGCCCCACAAATAACCCAGAGATGCATTTTAAATAAAAGGGCACCTTCTACTCATGTCAAAACAAGATGCTTCCCGGACCATCCATGGGCCGGATATAGAAGGCGACTGGGCTGGATCCAGCCTCCGGGTCTCAGTTTGCCTATCCATGCTTTACATCCTTTAAAGCCTTTTTTGGCCAAAGGCACAGTGAAGTGCAGGATTATGGGGACCAAAAAACCACACCAACGTGTAACGTAATTCACTATCCCACCTTACTGCTGTTAATTGGGCAAAAACTTTGCAGAAATCAATAATGTCAAATTGCCAAGTGTGGCTTGGTCCCATGGCCTGTTTCAAAAGGCCAGAGGATGAGAGCACCCTTCCCAGACTTTGATCTTAATTGGAAGTCAGCTATGGGAATAAGAAGAGGCTAAGGGATAAGCTGCAAATAATCACGGACTTCTAGATTTTTCTTTTAAACCTACATTCACTGCAAAGCTTAGAGTACATTTAGAGAGTTTCTGGCAAATCATATAACTTAGGTTCATTACTGGAAGTTCAGGCTAATTCACACTTTGTGTATTCAAAACAAAAAAATTTTTTTTCTTTCCAGTAGCACCTTAAAGACCAACTAAGTTAGTTCTTGGTATGAGCTTTCGTGTGCATGCACACTTCGTCAGATACACTGAAACAGAAGTTGCCAGATCCTTCTATATAGTGAGAAGGTGGGGAGGGGTATTACTCAGAAGGGTGGTGGGAATGGGTGGTTGGCAGATAGCTGAGATGAGCCTGTTGACGGCTCTTAACGACTGCAATAGGTCTTACAGGAAAAAGCAAGGGGTGAGAAGGTGAAAAATGGCTTTGTCATGTATAATGAGATAAGAATCCAATGTCTTTGTTCAGACCAGGTCTCTCCATGGTTTTAAGTTTGGTAATGAGTTGCAATTCAGCAGCTTCTCTTTCCAGTCTATTTCTGAAATTCCTTTGTAGTAATACAGCTACTTTGAGATCTTGTATAGAATGTCCTGGGAGATTGAAGTGTTCTCCTACTGGTTTCTCTGTCTTGTGATTCTTGATGTCCGATTTATGTCCGTTTATTCTTTGGCGTAAGGTTTGGCCTGTTTGTCCAATATAGAGAGCTGAGGGACACTGTAAACCAACTGACCGTAAACCAACTGACCGACAAACATATCTACATGCCTCTAGCTACCATCCCAAACATACCAAACAGTCCATTGTATATAGCCAGGCACTACGTTACAGCCGTATCTGTTCCAATTCTACAGACAGAGACTCTCACCTAAGAGATCTACAGCAAACCTTTTTAGAACTAAAATACCCAGCAGATGAAGTTAGACAACAGATCAACAGAGCCAGACAGATACCCAGAGAGAACTTGCTGCAAGACAGACCCAAAAAAGAAAATAACAGAACACCTCTAGTCATCACATACAGCTCCCAAGTCAAAACAGTACAACGCATCATCAGAGATCTACAACCTCTCCTGGACAATGACAGTTCTCTTTCTCAAGCTCTGGGAGGAAGACCTTTCATTGCCTACAGACAGCCACCCAATCTTAAACAACTCCTAACCCACAATAATACTACAACCAGACGTAACACGGACACTGGCACCAGAGCCTGCAATAAACCCAGATGCCAACTTTGCTGCCACATACACCCGGACAACACCATTACTGGCCCCAACAACATCACACATACCATCTCGGGACTATTTAATTGCTCATCGTCTAACATTGTATATGCCATCAAATGCCAACAGTGTCCCTCAGCTCTCTATATTGGACAAACAGGCCAAACCTTACGCCAAAGAATAAACGGACATAAATCGGACATCAAGAATCACAAGACAGAGAAACCAGTAGGAGAACACTTCAATCTCCCAGGACATTCTATACAAGATCTCAAAGTAGCTGTATTACTACAAAGGAATTTCAGAAATAGACTGGAAAGAGAAGCTGCTGAATTGCAACTCATTACCAAACTTAAAACCATGGAGAGACCTGGTCTGAACAAAGACATTGGATTCTTATCTCATTATACATGACAAAGCCATTTTTCACCTTCTCACCCCTTGCTTTTTCCTGTAAGACCTATTGCAGTCGTTAAGAGCCGTCAACAGGCTCATCTCAGCTATCTGCCAACCACCCATTCCCACCACCCTTCTGAGTAATACCCCTCCCCACCTTCTCACTATATAGAAGGATCTGGCAACTTCTGTTTCAGTGTATCTGACGAAGTGTGCATGCACACGAAAGCTCATACCAAGAACTAACTTAGTTGGTCTTTAAGGTGCTACTGGAAAGAAAAAAATTTTTTTTGTTTTGACTATGGCAGACCAACACGGCTACCTATCTGTAACTGTTTGTGTATTCAGGTAGAGATGCCAAAGCAAAAATATACCCAGGTGTTGCAATCTACAGTGGGTGGCACATATTCATTTAATTGCGCTGGTATTTAAAAAAGAGAGAGATTTACCCCATTCCCAATAAAGCAAAGCAAAGCAAAATACAATTATAGCCAATGTAGCACTAAGCTAAAGTACTTAGTGGCATACTTTTTTAACCGGCAGAAGATGGGTTTTTTTTATTTATTTAAAAAAATCATATCCCACTTTTCACCATGAAGGTCTCAAAGCAGCTTACAACTATGAAAAATACGACATTTAAAACATTAAACAACCCACCCACCCCCAAATTTAAAATATCCAGAATTTAAAATCTTTTTTAAAAGTAGGGTATCAGAGAAGTCAGGTCCAAAGGAGGAGCCAGGAGGTGAGATTGAGAAGCCCACCTGAAGTCAGGAGGAAGAGTAAGCCAATAGGGCAAGTCAATAGGCAGGGCTAAAGATAATGGGAGACTCTAAAGCGCAAATGGAACAGCAAGACCTCTTCTATCCTTCCTGCCCAAGAGGATTCAATGGCCAGTCTGAGTGGATGGAGTCAGCCCAGGGCCTGAAGTTTTTTTGTTTTGTTTGCATCTGTCTGTCTCAAGAGACAATGGAGTGCACCTCTGGGGGTGAAGGATTGCACCCTGAAGGGATCACTTTGGTGCTGCTAACACAGCAAAAACAACTTCGGAGGCAGCATTTACGAGTTACTGGTCTCTGGAGCCACAGCAGGTGCTGTGATTTTTCCTGGAGGTTTATTCCTGAAGCCTTTCTCATGAATGAGGACATCCACAAGTTCCTTTCCCTGGTTAATTCATAGTCCCGTTGATTCATAGAATCACAGAGTTGTAAGGGATCCTGAGGATCATCTAGTCCAAACCCCTTCAATGCAAGAATAAGCAATTGTCCCAAACGAGGATTAAATCTGCAAACATAGCATTATCAGTAAAGGTACCCCTGCCCGTATGGGCCAGTCTTGACAGACTCTAGGGTTGTGCACTCATCTCACTCTAGAGGCCGGGAGCCAGCGCTGTCCGCAGACACTTCCGGGTCACGTGACCAGCGTGACGAAGCTGCTCTGGCGAGCCAGCGCAGCACACGGAACGCCGTTTACCTTCCCGCTGGTAAGCGGTCTCTATTTATCTACTTGCACCCGGGGGTGCTTTCGAACTGCTAGGTTGGCAGGCGCTGGGACTGAGCGACGGGAGCGCACCCCGCCGTGGGGATTCGAACCGCCGACCTTTCGATCGGCAAGTCCTAGGTGCTGAGGCTTTTACCCACAGCGCCACCCGCGTCCCTAGCATTATCAGTACCACGCTCTAACAAACTGAGCTATCCAGGGGGGGGGGAAACCCCCCATGGCACTCAGTATTCCCAAGCAGTGTCCCATGCAAGTACTAACCAGGCCTGACCCTGCTTAGCTTCTGCGATGAGGCATGTTAAGTGACGCAGGTGGTGCTGTGGTGTAAACCGCTGAGCCTAGGGCTTGCTGATCAGAAGGTCAGCGGTTTGAATCCCCGTGACAGGGTGAGCTCCTGTTGCTCGGTCACAGCTCCTGCCAACCTAGCAGTTCAAAAGCACGTCAAAAGTGCAAGTAGATAAATAGGTACCACTCCAGCGGGAAGGTAAATGGTGTTTCCGTGCGCTGCTCTGGTTTTGCCAGAAGCGGCTTAGTCTTGCTGGCCACATGACCCGGAAAAACTGTCTGTGGACAAACGTCGGCTCCCTCGGTCAGTAAAGCGAGATGAGCACCACAACCCCAGAGTCGTTCGCGACTGGACTTAGCTGTCAGGGACCCTTTACCTTTAACTTTAAGGGTAGTACAGCCCTATTTGCCCCTCATTTCCCTCCACGACAGCCTTTCTCAACCTGTGGGTCCCGAGATGTTGTTGAACTACAACTCCCATCACCCCTAGCTAGCAAGGCCAGAGCTCAGGGATGATGGGAGTTGTAGTCCAACATCTGGGGACCCACAGGTTGAGAACCGGTGCTCCACGGAATGTGCAGTTACCTCCTTCTTTACCACTGGATCCACTTCTGGTCTTGTCCACTCCATCCGCCAGAGCCTGTCGTCACATGCAGGGGAAGTCCTTAACTCACCAAGGGTTTGAGATCCATCATCTACCCTCACCTGGTTTATCCAGCCAGTTGAAGCCATTTCCCGGGGGGGCGGCCACTGTCTCATGCTCCGAGGAGACACGGGTGAGAGCTGAGTGGACCAAAGGTGGACAAACTGCCCCAGAAGGAGCACGATGTGTATCTCACCAGATGTTCTACCCTAAGAAACTGCAACCTGCAGTTGAGAAGCTTGCCACATGGGGCAGCTCCAGGCACACAATATAAACTACAGAGCCACATGTGCATTGGATAAGGTTCGTAGTATAAGACCCAGATCATGTGACAACAGTTTATTCTGGCTGCTAACACCTTATAAGCAAAATGTGGGATTCAAAGTGGGGAGGAAGCAGCCACCCACAGGCCTTTTTGATGTGTTTTATTAATGGGACACACAGCAGAGAGATAACACAAGTTCACATCCCAACCATCAATCTTGATTAAGCGGAGGGAAGTGGGAGGGAAGTGTCAAGGCGACTTCGTTGCATCTCTTGATGGTCGACTTCAAACGTATCAAGATAAAGGCTTCCCCCCCTCCCAGAAAGTCTACTCCAGTGATCATTCTCCAAGAGACTGGTTAGAAACGGAAGTGTTAGATATGTCTTAATGAACTGTTCCCTTGAGAAATCTCAGGTCGGCAGCAATTGGCTTTATGGATATGTAACAATTTTATACAGGCGCTTTCCAGCCTGATGGAAAGTTTTTTCCACTATGTTTTGAATAGGATTATTCTAGGGAAGTGTAATGGAAAGGGAGTGTTGATGGTAAAGCTGGTCCATTCTTTTACTAATTCCAAACTTTCCTACTAATCTAATGGAAGTCAAAAGGCTAATGAGATTGACTATAAGCTTGCAAGATTCTGGTCTGGTCAGTTGCACAAAGAAGGAGAAAAGTAAGAAGGAAACTCATATGAACGAGGAATGATGAAAGAGCGAATTAATGTCTAAACGAGCACCTCCTTTGGACCGTTACGAATCTATTGCCAGTCATAACTTTATATACCTTGATCATGCCATACTTTTTCCAAACTAAAAAGTCACAAATGCCTTTAGGGTTGGTGCTCCAACCAGCACTCTAGTTATTTTAGTTGCCCTTTTCTGCACATTTCCCAACTCTACAATACAGTGGTACCTCGGGTAACAGACGCTTCAGGTTACAGACTCCGCTAACCCAGAAATAGTACCTCGGGTTAAGAACTTTGCTTCAGGATGAGAACAGAAATTGCATGGTGGTGGCGAAGTGGCAGCGGGAGGCCCCATTAGCTAAAGCAGTAACTCTGGTTAAGAACAGTTTCAGGTTAAGAACGGACCTCCAGAACGAATTAAGTTCTTAACCCGAGGTACCACCTTACTTGGTTTTGTCTGTCCCGAATCTCCCAACATTCATCTTCATTGATGACCTTGGGTTCTACTATTATGAGAGAGATAAGTGAAGAGTTTGAATTATGGTGCTGTTTTGAATTATGGTGCTGGAGGAGACTCCTGAGAGTCCCATAGACTGCAAGAAGATCAAACCTATCCATTCTGAAGAAATCAGCCCTGAGGGCTCACTGGAAGGACAGATCCTCAAGCTGAGGTGCCAATACTTTGGCCACCTCATGAGAAGAGAAGACTCCCTGGAAAAGACCCTGATATTGGGAAAGATGGAGGGCACAAGGAGAAGGAGACAACAGAGGACAAGATGGTTGGATAGTGTTCTCGAAGCTACCAGCATGAGTTTGACCAAACTGCGGGAGGCAGTGGAAGACAGGAGTGCCTGGCGTGCTCTGGTCCATGGGGTCACAAGGAGTCGGACACGACTATACGACTAAACAAAACAAAATGGAAAAAAGAGACTTGCATCTAGATAACTGAAGTTACCCCAGACTGCTTTCCTTTCTCCCTCTCAATGCAGCTTAAAACACTTATAGGTCACCAGCTAATTAGTCCTTTAAAGGGGTCCATGTGAGTAACTGAAGGCCGTTTCATGTGTCTATCCTACTGGGGTCACCCTGGTCCCATTCTAATTTGGGTGCTGTAATGAATCATTGAACACTGGAACAAAGGAGCAGCAGTGTTCCTTCAGTGTTGAAATAAACACTGTGTTAGCATTCAAGTTTATTTCTAATGCACGACATATAGCATCTTGATGTCACAGAAGCATACATCTCCCACCACCCGCTGTTAGTCACAAATATCAACTCATTTAATTCCTTTTATTAGCTCATTACCACGCGAGTCCCTTGTCAATGAAACATTCTTGTCACCAGCTTTCTCTGCCTCTTGTTGCCTTTTATGTTAATGTCACAAGATGAACATTTGGGCAGAATTAGTCAGAGGTGGGCTGTGGGATCTTTGTCGTGTAGTAGGAGATCACACGAACATGGAGGTCTAGGACAGAAGTCGAGAAGGAATGAAATAAACGGAATGGCCTGGGTAGGCGTTAAAATTGAGCGGCTGTGCTGGAGTTGGTGGGCAGACAGACTGACACAGCTATAAAAGCATGGGGGTGGGTATTGTTTTGGTTTGCAGCCAGATACAAAATGTGTAGTTGGAAAGATTTATGTGCAATTGGAAAAATGACCGAGTGCAAGTTGGAAAATGGGTGAATTAGGCATGTTAGATATACAGTGGTACCTTGGTTTACAAATTTAATCCGTTCTGGAAGTCCATTCTTTTTTTTTTTAAAAAAATGTTTTTATTAACAATTTCAACACAGAAAAATATCAAAACATATTATATTCATTATTTCCCCCCCCTTCCCCACCTCTCCATCAAACCCTCCCCTCCCCAAGACCGGAAGTCCATTCTTAAACCAAACCTGTTCTTAACCCGAGGCGTGCTTTCCCTAATGAGGCCTCCCGCCACCGGTGCCCTTCCACCATTCGGATTCTGTTCTTAGGTAAAGATAAAGGTACCCCTGACCGTTAGGTCCAGTCGTGGACGACTCTGGGGTTGCACGCTCATCTCGCTCTATAGACCGAGGGAGCTGGCGTTTGTCTGCAGACAACTTTCGGGTCATGTGGCCAGCAGGACTAAACCGCTTCTGGCGAACCAGAGCAGGTCACGGAAACACCGTTTACCTTCCCGCTGGAGCGGTACCTATTTATCTACTTGCACTTTGACATGCTTTCGAATTGCTAGGTTGGTGGGAGCTGGGACCGAACAATGGGAGCTCACCCCATCACGGGGATTCAAACCGCCAACATTCTGATTGGCAAGCCCTAGGCTCTGTGGTTTAGACCACAGTGCCACCTGTGTCCTTTCCGGTTTTGCGGAGTTTGTAAACCAAATTGTTCTTAAACCGGACTGTTCTTAAACCAAGGTACCACTGTATATATGCTTGATGAGCCCTTGATGGGCAGGCAATGGCAGGGATGTCAAACAGTTTTGTTTCCTGTATACTGTTCCGGTCACTTCACCTCAGAAGGGATATTGCAGAGTTGGAAAAGGTTCTGAAAAGGGCATCAAGGGGATGGAGCAACTCCCCAACGAAGAAAGGTTGCAGCGTTTGGAACTTTTTAGTTTAGAGAGCAGGTCAGTAAGAAGGGATGTGATAGATTTTTTTATAAAATTATGCATGACATGCAAAAAACCCCCCACAACCCACAACAATTTGGGTTTTCCATGCAGTGCTTGCCGGAACTTTAAAGCACGGACTGTGCCTGGAAATTGTGGAGGAAAGGTATGTGTGGACAAGCCCTTCTGCTCCTCCCGTGCCTGGAAAGCACAGGACTGACAAGCTTTCCCATTGACTGGCTCCTTTCCCAGGAAACACCTGCTTTGTAATGCTAAATTGTAGCAAATGCCAATCCGGAGAAAACCCGAATTGCCGTTTGCTCTGATTGGTCACCAGGTAGCTGCTTTCCCCAGGAGAAAGCCATAGGACGAGATAAGCCTTCAGAAGAGGATTAGAGAAATTAATGGAGGAGAGGGCTGTCAAAGGCTATTAGCCATGATGACCATGTTCTGCCTCTAAAGTTGGAGGAGGCAGTGCTTCTGAATACCACCAGATCCAGAGCCAATGGCAGCTAGGCGCGGAAGGCCAGAAGGTGGTGGATCCAGAGACACTGGCAGGAAGAGTCAAGTAACTCTAGTTTTGCTTCCACCGTCCTCCCTGGTGAGTGACACGGAGGCAGAGGAGGAAGAAGCAGACAGCCAAGGCCACCGGCTGGACCTCTTGTAAATAAGGAGGCAGGCAGGTGGGGAATGGCTAAGGCAGAGTGAGGTCGGCGGGGCAGGGTCACCATTGTCCTAATGGACCATCCCCACTGCCTACTGGACATAGTCCCAAAGGATAGAGGAAGCAAGAACAAAGAGGAAGGTGAATGGAGCAATGTCAGCTGGGAAGGGAGGTTACCCTCCAACCCAAGTATCTCCTCAGAGATACAATTCTCAGAAGGGTTCTAAGATAGCCCTTCCCAGGGATTTTTTAGTTTTCTGAGGGGAATAGTGGTCTCCCAGCAACTCCTGGCACCCATAACCATGGGATTCTTTGGGGGTAAGCCTTGGTAGAAGTCAAGTGGAATCCTACTGCTCTAAAGGCAGAATGTAGATGGGGAATCTGTGTTTGAATGGACGACATATCCATCTTGAATTCAAGAGTGAGAGTTATGCCTATTGGCTTTTCTTTGGTCCTAGGCATTGCTCTGCCCATTAAAGCTCAGCTCCGCTAATGGAAATTTAGGGGAAACAGATTTACTGTGATGGGTCCCAGTGTAGTTAATACAGAGTGAATTTATGCTGCTTTCAGAGAGCATTTAAGGGAGCACTTAGAGCCATGTGTGCTTGGCAGGCCAAGCACGGTTATGCTGACCTTACACTGAAGCCAAGTATGCCTCTTCCTCTTCCCTCGTTTTGCCCTTCTAAACTACTCCACCTCTGTGCACACCAAACTCACACCAGCCATTCATTTCTTGATTCCTCTTATAGGAGTTGCAACCACTCTCGACACCCTATGACCAAGGGGGCAGTGTGTGTGGGCAGAGTGGGGCTCAGAGGCTTTGTGGGTCCCCACAGACCTTGAGGTCCTTCCCAAGCACCCAGAAAGTCTCTGAGAACGCCTCCATTGTCTCTTGAGACATAGACAGATGCCCACAACAACCTGATGCCACTGCTATAAAAAGGCTCAGTCTCAGCTGGTTCCGGCTGGAGCAACTTTGGAGCTCTGCATCCTACCAGGTGTCCAATCTGACCCTCAACTTGTCCTACACCCAGTCGAGCCTTGCCACACCACGTAGCTGGGTGATTGCCTAGGTGTGTTTAGAGCAAGCCTGCTCTGCGGTGAGCCATGCTTTCTAAAGTGGGCCAGGCTTGTGTTGATTGAATAAATGTATGGGTAAAGGTAAAGGTAAAGGGACCCCTGACCATTAGGTCCAGTCGTGGCCGACTCTGGGGTTGCGGTGCTCATCTCGCTTTATTGGCCGAGGGAGCTGGCGTACAGCTTCCTGGTCATGTGGCCAGCATGACTAAGCCGCTTCTGGCAAACCAGAGCAGCGCACGGAAACGCCGTTTACCTTCCTGCCAGAGCGGTACCTATTTATCTACTTGCACTTTGACGTGCTTTTGAACTGCTGGGTTGGCAGGAGCAGGGACCGAGCAACGGGAGCTCACCCCATCGCGGGGATTCGAACAGCCGACCTTCTGATCGGTAAGCCCTAGGCTCTGTGGTTTAACCAAATGTATGGGTGGTGGGATCTAATTCAGGAGCCCTGGACAGAGCAGGCCAGCAGGATGAGAACATGTTGTAAGTCACAACATTGTTGGCTTCTGATGGATGTGTTTAAGGGAAGCCAGAGGAACAAAGTGTGTTCATATCGTTCTGGTACCACTTAATCTGGCTAAAAGCAATTAACACCCCCCCCAAAGGGAGACACCAGCTGAAAAGAAGCATGTGGTAACTCCAGCCCACATAGCTCAGTGGGATGAATTTTAATGGACTTCTCAGCCTGCGTCAGAACGTTCCTTTCTGACAGGAGGCGGTTCTTACTGCCTCTAGGTGAGGAACCTTGTCTCAGAAATAGGTCAGGAATAGAGGAGAAATTCAATTAAGTTCACTTTTAAAGGCAAGCCCCCCACTCTCCCCGGTCTGTGCTTTCCAAAACAGTACACAAAGCGGAGCTATCCTACAAATTTCGCACTTGACTGAATTTTGCAATGCAGTTCTCTTTCCCAGTTTTTGTTTTTGTTTTGCAGTCCCAGGCGGGCAGAGAAAAAACAACCAGCCAGGAGGCTTATGAAGCCCCTGGTGGGATGCCACGCATGGCTGGCAGCCTGCAGTTGTCTCACTGGTGGATGGATTGGGTAGACCTGGCACAGAATCAGGCCTGTACCCCTGCCAGCCTCTCCTGCACTGCTGATTCTTTCCAGGCTGATTGGGGTGGAAGGAGGGCCATGGAATGGGGCCGGGAGCTGCACCAGCATGCCATATTGGAGGTTGCAAACTACTTCTGGCCTGCGGTCTGCATTGGAACACAACCAACATCTTGAAGTCCACAATCCAAAGGTGGGGGTGGCCAAAGTGGACGACTCAGGCCTCACACAATGCCTGGCATGGGAAAGGCAAAGCTGTGCCTGCAATGGGAGCTGCTGGGTACACCTGATCCTTGCTGAAAGGAGCGTGACATGGAAAGGCACCAAGTTCAACTGGCAATGGGAGAATCAGCGATGCGCTCTAAAACTCAGAGTGTGCTCCTGGCTGTTGCTTTGCAGCTGTGGGCTTTATTCTGCCTGTGGCTGACATGACAGGTGATGGACATGTGAGCGGCTTGCCTGGGGCAGCTTTGTGGGCCAAACGACAGCCTAATTAGTCTGTGGGCTGAAGGATCACCAGCACTGTGGTATACATGCTCTGAATTTTCCAGCACAGTCCCCCAAGACAAAGCTAAGGGGCAGTGCCTGGCAGGAGGGGGCAGAGTCTGGTAGGTTAAAGGAGCTGCCTGCAAGGGGCAGAAATCAGGACCTACCAAGTGAAGGGAAGAGACTGGCTGTGCCTGATGCAAATGGATGGAAGGAGAAGAATGAAGAAAAGCTATCACGCTAAGCAGAAACTGCCCTGCTCCTCTCCTCCCTGATCCTGATCCTTCACCCTCGGGGTGCTGATATGGAATTTCAACCCTCTGGAATTTCATGTCAAACCATAAGCCACAACTGAATAAGCATTTGCACCTCTTAGAAAACCAGAAGCACCTCAGCAGCAGTGGCAAATGTACAGTTGAATTAATTGAACTGCGCTAAAGTACACTGAGCGGGATGCGGGTGGCACTGTGGGTTAAACCACAGAGCCTAGGACTTGCCAATCAGGCCGGTGGTTCGAATCCCCACAATGGGGTGAGCTCCCATTTTTCAGTCCCTGCTCCTGCCCACCTAGCAGTTCGAAAGCACGTCAAAGGGCAAGTAGATAAATAGGTACCGCTCCGGCGGGAAGGTAAACAGTGGTTCCGTGTGCTGCTCTGGTTCACCAGAAGCGGCCTAGTCATGCTGGCCACATGATCCGGAAGCTGTATGCCAGCTCCCTCGGCCAATAAAGCAAGATGAGCACCACAACCCCAGAGTCGGCCACGACTGGACCTAATGGTCAGGGGTCCCTTTACCTTTACCTAAAGTACACTGAAGTGCATAGCATGGTTGTTTTTCTGTCTGTCAGCAAGTGGCAGCAGCGCCTTCTTTGCTTCTATCACAAAGAACTTCTCACATTCAAGGAAGAAAATGTACATTTCCCCAGAGTGGTAAATTATTGTTAAATCTAGGACCAGCAGTAACATTTTCACTGCTACCGAGAATTCAAATTGGCCACACCAAAATCCATTGTTTGCTAACCAGCTGAAAACCAGTGCTAAATTTCGCCATTTCATTTGCAGCCGACAGAAACCCTGATGGATGACTCCCGGACATCAAATACTGTTGAGAACGAAACAGAGAACACAGTCTGAAAATAGCTACGCCTTGCTCCTGAGCATGAAAGGCAGCGGGGCATGTCATCTGGTATAAAAGTGGCAAATCTGATCAGGAAACAAATCTGAGCCATACGGACCAATTTCACACCAGCCTGCTCCCAAAAAGATGTCCGTCTCCACCGGAGCTTGCCTAAGCACTCGGAAAACCTGCTCAGCCCTGAAAAGGAAGCAAAGGGATGCTTGGCGAGGAATCAGAGCTGCAGGCAGCGTGTCAGTATGCATGCAAACTCTGAACCATTCAGTACAAAGCTAACTTGTGGTCCAGGGGCTGACAAGGGGGCACACAAACGACAGGATCTGGCCGCTGGGAGAACAGAGTGCTGGATGAGATGGGCCTATTGTTTGAGCCACCAGGGCTCTTATGTTTGATTCAGACCCCAGTCAGGTACTTTGGAAAACCACTCGTCTCAACCTAAGGCACTTTGTAGCTTCAATGCTGCTTAGGGTCCATCTGTGGCGGAGTGGTAGAGTATCTGCTTTGCATGCAGGAGGTTCTGGGTTCATTCCCTGGTATCTCCAGGTAGGGTTGGGCTCTTCCACTGTCTGAAAACCATGAGAGCCATGTCAATATGGACAACACTGAGCTAGATGGTCTGACCTGACCAGTATTGGGTTTAGGGAGGTTCCCTCGCGCATGGCGCTGAGCTGAGGGGGCACAAAACTGAGAAGTTCCAAAATTGAGAGGATCCATTTGGGGGCACCAAATTTTGGCTTTGCTCAGGGTGCCATATTACCAAAGATTACTAAAGTCTGCCCCGACCTGACTCAGTATAAGGCAGCTTCTTATGTTTCTATGAGTCTACTTCAGCTTCCTCCCTACATTACCAGTCAGTCTCAGAAATGCCTGCTCCCTCCACACATTTCCTACATAGAGCTACATCCCAGCAACTATGGCTTAAGCAACTTTTCAGCATGCCTTAACTCGCTCTGGAGGAGATGTCGTTTTCGTCCATGCTGTAAAGACCTAATCTGGGTATTCCTGGATTCAGTTGTGAATCAGACTGCTGCAAATAAATTTAATTTTCCACTGTGTACAAAAACATGCATTTCTTACAAAGCTGCGTATTTTAGGGTGGAAATGTGTGCAAAATTTGTATTTTAGGCGAACGTGTGCACACAACCACACATTCAACTAGGTTTGAATAAACCCACTGAAGTGAATGAACATGACTAAGCTAATTTCAATTGGTCTACTATGAGTCAAACTTAGTTGAATGCCATCCATACAATTTGAATGCAAATTCCCCGTTTGTTTTGCTTAATCCTCAGTTAACCACTTGGAATGGCCCCTGCTGCTTATTTGATTCCATTTGTGGATCGCTTCCCATAACATAAAAGGTAAAGGTAAAGGTACCCCTGCCCGTACGGGCCAGTCTTGACAGACTCTAGGGTTGTGCGCTCATCTCACTCTAGAGGCCGGGAGCCAGCGCTGTCCGAAGACACTTCTGGGTCACGTGGCCAGCGTGACGAAGCTGCTCTGGCGAGCCAGCACCAGTGCAGCACATGGAACGCCGTTTACCTTCCCGCTGGTAAGCGGTCCCTATTTATCTACTTGCATCCGGAGGTGCTTTTGAACTGCTAGGTTGGCAGGCGCTGGGACCAAACGACGGGAGCTCACCCCGCCGTGGGGATTCGAACCACCGACCATGTGATCGGCAAGTCCTAGGCGCTGAGGTTTTACCCACAGCGCCACCCGCGTCCCTTTCCCATAACATATCTCATAGCAATTGTTGAACACATGCAGGACTGCCACAAAATGGAAATAAGCAGATCTTACCACCCCAGTTCTGAAGGACTGAGGTTGATCAAGATTTCCTTTGAAAAGGCTGGTTCCACATTTGAACTGTCCCTCACTAAACACCGGCCTGACCATGAGGCAAAGTAAGGTGACTGCTTCCAGTGCCTCATCTGCCCAATTGCCTCCACCATCAGTGGAGAAACAGTGTCTTCATTGGCACTAGTTTCTGGTGAGATTTTGCAGGAAGCCAGCACTCTGGCTGGTGTTTCTTGGGAGCCACAGTGCAATGTGGTTAAGGCAGGCTTCAGCAGTGAAACAGGATGCACTGACCCTGCCCTGGTGGACCCTCCTCCTTCCTCAGTGGACTTCCTGTCACTGCAGGCTTTCCTGGCAGGAGTAACACACCAACGGAGCTGTATTTAAATTCCCCACAGTGCCTGGGAGCAATGCCATGTCAAGGGTACAGAAAGAAATTAAATTAATGAGTGTGGATGGGTCCCGCCAGGTCAGCAGGGCCCCAGCAGCTGCCTGAGGATGCTGTCTGCCAATGCTAGACTTGATCTTTAACCTAGGACCTGAAACCCACTTGAAAGCATCAGATAAGCCAGAGGCATCATAGGAAATGTAAATTCTGATGAATGATATGGAGTGGGTGTGGGTGGGCTCCCTCAAGATGTCCTTTCTGTTTTGCTGTGATGACTTGTGCTCACGATAGTATCATGATTCTGCTTTCAGGTTTTGTGGTAGACCTACGTACTGTTTCATTTCCAGCTGGTGAATACAAAGTTATGTTCTTTGAAGGTAAAGAGAAAGAACTGTACAGTGGTACCTCTGGTTACAAACTTAATGCGTTCTGGAGGTCTGTTCTTAACCTGAAACCGTTCTTAACCTGAAGCACCACTTTAGCTAATGCGGCCTCCTGCTGCCGCTGCACCACCAGCACACAGTTTCTGTTCTCATCCTGAGGTAAAGTTCTTAACCCGAGGTACTACTTCCGGGTTAGCGGAGTCTGTAACCTGAAGTGTTTGTAACCCGAGGTACCACTGTATACAATCACATGACATTTCTTTCTTTCTTTCTTTCTTTCTTTCTAGAACAGTGTAACAGTTTATTTTAACAAGCAAAAATGAAAAAGATATACTATAAGCGTTAACAATTAAAATTCCATATATACTTATTTAATTATTATTATTATTATCATCCAAATATATGTTTATTTTTAACCTACTATATTTTGCATAAATGCATTCCAAATATCATTATAGTTGTCCATCCAAAGTCTACGTCTAAAGTGGAACCTCGGCTCTTGAACGCCTTGGGAGCCGAATGTTCTGGTTCCCAAACGAACAAAAACTGGAAGTAATTGTTCCAGTTTCCAACATTCTTTGGAAGCCGAATGCCCGGTGTGGCTTCCGTGGCTTCTGATTGGCTGCAGGAAGCTGCTGCAGCCAATCAGAAGCTGTGCCTTGGTTCTTGAACTGTTTTGGGAATCGAACAGACTCCACTGTATAACCAATCCATTCCTAAGCTGCAGTTCTGAACTTGACCATCTTAGAAAGTAAACAAATGGGAAACTTTCATATTACATGAAAGTAGCATGAACAGCATAGGTGGCAGCGGCACCTCCAGTTTCCTGAGCAATGCTTACAAAAGTATTTCATGCTGTTTGTGCACTTGGAAACAGCCCAAGAAAGCTATCACCTCCCCTCCCCGCAGTCCCAATCTCCTGCCTAAACTTACTATTTAAACAAGTGTGTGCAAGGAGTGGTTATCAGTGGCAGATTGCTCTTAATGGGGTCCATTATACCCAGAGAAGAGTGCCAAATAACCAGCATCGTCACTGCCTCATCTGCCTCTGTCCCCCACAATCACAGTACTTTGTAGCATTGTCCTGAGAGCTGGTAATTGGTGGCTGATAGACGGTGCATGTCATGCTTCCTGCAAAAATGGACTGTGATGACTCTCATAAATAAGCCCCAACCCTGTATGTGCCCCCCAAATGAGCCAGTGTGGTATAGTGGTTAAGAGCGATAGACTCGTAATCTGGGGAACCGGGTTCCCGTCTCCACTCCTGCACATGCAGCTGCTGGGTGACCTTGGGCCAGTCACACTTCTTTGAAGTCTCTCAGCCCCACTCACCTCAGAGTGTTTGTTGTGGGGGAGGAAGGGAAAGGAGAATGTTAGCCGCTTTGAGACTCCTTCGGGTAGTGATAAAGCGGGATTCTATACAATAAAATAAAAGAAGAAAAAGGAAAACATAACAAAAAGGCAAAGTGTTATTAGCCTGAAAAATATAGTGCCTCAACACAGCCTTATATATCAGTTTTACTATTCATTCCCTGCCATGTGTGTTAATGATCATAAGTTTAGTTCATTGCCCTTTCCAATTGTCTTTCTCATCTTCCAGACCTCACCCCTTCCTCTGTTCTCTCCTATGGACTCACCCTTTGCTTCTCCTAAAATATTTATAGCAATTCTATTACTCACAAGGAGGAAAGAAAGGAACCCCCCCTCACTTCCTGCACTTTTATAATACAGCCAGCCATGCAATGCCAAGGATTTACGTTTCAAAAATAATAATAATCAGGCTTAGACATCTGTGCAGCGCAGAAGACATCCTCTTCATTTTAAGATGTCAAGCGGGATTAACCCTCCAAGGTTTCTTTCTAAGAAATGATGTCCAAACATCCCAGCTTTTGGCTTCTAAAATATTCACGAAACACCTGTGCCATCTGCCTTCATTTTCACTCCAGGCATCTGAGTCTCCTTCCCCACCCTTCAGTCAGCTAGGGTTCAGTTTGGTGCAAGGCATGCTTTGCAACCTTAATGGAAAACCGCTCCAAAATACTCCAAGCACAGAGTATGCAAGAAGCTCAGCAAAAAAATTTTTATAAAAAAAATCCTAGCAGATTATCCTTTATTATTTATATTGAAAGCTTCTGGACAGACACTTTATAAATAATAATTTCACAGAGTTATTTGTTTTGAATATTCACCTGCTACTTTCCAGTCGGACAGCAGAATGCTAAGAGGATGCCAGGGGTGCAGTAGGGGAATTAAAACACAATCAACATAAGGAAATGTGGTCCTAATAAAGAGTCGCCTGAAATAGAATCAGGAAAATTCCTCCTGCGGCAGGACTGGACTTGGGAACCTCTGGCCCTCCCAGATGTTGCTGAACAAAAACCCCCAATTGTGGTCAGTGGCCAGGGATGAAGGATGTTGTAGTGCAGCAACATCTGGGGTGCTAATGGTTCCTCACACCTGCTCCTCAGAGGGTGCTCCCTTTTAACTATTTTGCCTTAAAAATAAACGGAAGTGGGGTGAAAATGAGATTCATGGGCTGGTGGGTGGATGAGTCACTGGCCACCCTATCGACCTTATTTTTCACCACCCCCATCCAAGGTAAAGCATTCCAGATTTTGCCTCTGTTTCAACAGCCCTGGTCCAATCCCAGTTGTGAGTCTAGCTGAGGACAGAGGGAACCTCAGGCTCTGGGGTCAAATCTGGCCTTCAGAACTCTTTCCAGGCCCCACCCCTCACCAATCCTGCTCCACAGTGTGTGGTGGAGTCTCCTTCTTTGGAGGTCTTTAAGCAGAGGCTTGACAACCATATGTCAGGAGTGCTCTGATGGTGTTTCCTGCTTGGCAGGGGGTTGTACTCGATGGCCCTTGTGGTATCTTTCAACTCTATGATTCTATGATTCACATTCTTGTTAATCCTGAGGGGCAGTTCAGTCAGTAGAGCATGAGACTCTTAATCTCAGGGTTGCGTGTTTGAGCCCCACACTGGGTGAAAGATGCCTGCATTGTAGGGGGTTTGGACTAGAAAGGGGTCAGCAAACTTTTTCAGCAGGGGGCCAGTCCACTGTCCCTCAGACCTTGTGGGGGGCCGGACTATATTTTGAATAAAAGGAAAAAAAAGAACGAATTCCTATGCCCCACAAATAACCCAGAGATGCCTTTTAAATAAAAGCACACATTCTACTCATGTAAAAACACCAGGCAGGCCCCACAAATAACACAAAGATGCATTTTAAATACAGTGGAACCTCGGGTTGTGAACGTGATCCGTGTGGGAGGCACATACGCAACCCGCACCATTCGCAACCCGCAGCGCAGCATCTGCGCACTTGCGGGTTGCAATTTGGCGCTTCTGCGCATGCGCAAAGTGCGACTTAGTGTTTCTGCATATGTACAAGCGACGAAAACTCAGAAGTAACCCGTTCCGGTACTTCCGGGTTCGGTGTGGTGCGCAACCTAAAATCGCGTAACTTGAAGCATCTGTAACCCGAGGTACCACTGTAAAATGACACATTCTATTCATGTAAAAACACGCTGATTCCCGGACCGTCCATGGGCCAGATTTAGAAGGCGATTGGGCTGGATCCGGCCCCTGGGCCTTAGTTTGCCTACCCATGGACTAGATGATCCTTGTGGTCCCTTCCAACTCTAGAATTCAAACTTAACTGTTTTTGCCTGGCTGGAAAGTTTCATTGAACTTGGGCAATGTTTTCCTGGATGGAGGACAGAGAGGGGTGTGTGGATGTGGATAGAAGCTAGTATACTGTACAATGGGAAGCATCAAAAATATTGTTCCATCCCTTTTTATCTCTGGTTCCATCCACCACTAGGATATGGCCCCTAGAAGGTTGCCCAGATCAGAATGTGGCCCTCTGTTGGAAGTGCCAAGAGGTGGAAGGCACTTTCTTCCACATGTGGTGGACATGCGAAAAAGCAAAAACATATTGGGAAATGATCCATGGGGAAATGAAAAAGATGCAGAAGATGATGTTTCGCCAAAAAAGGCCAGAGGCCTTCCTTCTAGGAATAACAAATTTGGATATCACCCCCAAATGTACTTGATCTTTTTTTTTATACGCAACAATTGCAGCAAGAACAATGTATGCACAAAGGTGGAAAGATCAAGAGATATCAGCTAAAGGGGAGTGGCAAAATGAATTGATAGAATCTGTGGAGTTGGCGGGTTATGACAACAAAAATCAGGGACCAAGAGGAGTCATTGTTAAGGGGTGAGTGGAAACCCTTTGTAGATTAGTTGAAGAAGTATAATAGTCAGATAAACTTACAAGTAGGACAAGGACTCAGAGCAGCTGTGGAAAACAGATAGTAAATCAATAATAATAATAATAATAATAATAATAATAATAATAATAATAATATTTTTTATTTATATCCCGCTCTCCCTGGCCATACCAGGCTCAGGGCGGCTAACATCGAAGTATATAATACATTAAAACATAAAACCCAGCAATTGACTGAAATACAGCTTAAAATCAGATTAAAATCAGAATAAATCAGATGGCAACCCACAATTTATAACTATAACTATAAGGGTTTGGAACATTAAGTGCTCACCAGGCTCAGCTATTTGTACGAGCCAGTGAGAAGAGTTAGAGAGGTCGCTTATATGCAAGGTCTTGTAAAAAGAGGGTGGGTGGATAGAAATATAAATCTAGGAAGAAGAGGGTGGTTAAGAATGATATGCAGCAAGACGAGGAGGCCAGGGAAGGCTGGTGGGGAAGTATATACATAAGAGAAGGAAATCAAAACTGGATGGTTTGAATCTTGAATATAGTATTTTTTTTGGGGGGGGATGGAAGGTGGCCCTCATGCCTGCCCTCGCTCTTCCACTGCTAAACCAAAGGAGGTGGGTGGGGGGAAGAGAGAAGGGAGGGACACACGCAACCCCTCCACTACCGCTGAGTTAAAATGCTGGCCTGCCGTGTCCCCGCACATACCCCTCTGCGACAGTCCATACATCCATGTAGCTTGATTAAAGGAGCCAGCCTCCATTTGCGGAACAGCATTTAAACAGAAAATTAGCTTTCCAAGCACTCCTGCAGAGAATAAATAGTCTGTCACAATGCATTTGCCAATGGATTGAACTTGATTGAATGCGACAGCTGAGCTGGTTGGCTCGAGCCAGGAACCCAGAGCCAGATCCTGAGAATGAGTCCCCCTCCCCCCCATCACTTCTCAGTGAGGAAAAGCCACACAGCCAAGTCATTGATAAATAACGAAAACACTATTCGTCCTGGCAAATCTGCGTATCCGGCAGAGAAAGCGATGGTGGAGAAAGGAGGACAATGGTGGAGAGGGGCTGGTAGCGGTTTACTCAACCTGAGTGAGAACTGCCGGCCGGGGAGGACAGGGTCTATGTGCAGCTCCTCCGAGCAGCGAGCTGCTGAACTGCAGGAAGCAGTTCAAAGAAGTACGATACGATAATCTTTATTGTCATTGTCCCATACAGAACAACGAAATTGAAAAAATCTACACCATTCAAAAACCAACAAACTTGCTATCCCAGCCTGGTTAGCCCCCTAAAAACTCTGATACCCCAGAATTAAATACAATATACTCCCATAGAGACTACCTTAAAAAGGTAAACGTAAAGGGTAAAAGGACCCCAACCATTAGGTCCAGTCGTGGCCGACTCTGGGGTTGCGGCGCTCATCTCGCTTTATTGGCCAAGGGAGCCGATGTACAGCCAGCATGACTAAGCCGCTTCTGGCGAACCAGAGCAGCGCACGGAAATGCCGTTTACCTTCCTGCCGGAGCAGTACCTATTTATCTACTTGCACTTTGACGTGCTTTCGAACTGCTAGGTTGGCAGGAAGAGACTACCTTACACTGCGTTTAAAACCAAAATCGCATTTGGATAGAAACTGTTTCTCAGGCGGCTAGTTCTAGTCTTTAGAACCCTGTACTTTGTTCCTGCGACGGGGTGAGCGCCAGTTGCTCGGTCCCTGCTCCTGCCAATTTAGCAGTTCGAAAGCACGTCAAAGTGCAAGTAGATAAATAGGTACCGCTACGGCAGGAAGGTAAACGGTGTTTCCGTGTGCTGCTCTGGTTCGCCAGAAGCGGCTTAGTCATGCTGGCCACATGACCCGGAAGCTGTAGGCCGGTTCCCTCGGCCAGTAAAGTGAGATGAGCGCCACAACCCCAGAGTCGGCCACGACTGGATCTAATGGTCAGGGGTCCCTACCTTTTATCTTTACCTTCTTCTAGAAGGCAGAAGCTGAAAGAGATCATTTCCAGGGTGTGCACTATCCTGCACTATCTCTGCAGCTTTCTTATGGCAGCTGGAAGCATAGATTTGATCCAAGGTGGGAAGAGTGCACCCAATTATTCTCTCCGCAGTCTTCAGGCCCTGGACTGATGCTGCCTAACCGGGCTGGCAATTGAGTCATAGAACTTCAGAGTTTGAAGGCACCCTGAGGGTCATCTAAACCAAGCCTGTCTCAACTAAAGAATCCTTGGCAGATGGCTATTCAATCTCTGCTTAAAAACCTCCAACGAAGGAGAGTCTTCTACCTTCCGAGGGAATCCAAAAAGTGCATTGGGAAGTCAAGCATTGGGAAGAGACATGCAAATTCCAGTTGAGCCTTGCTTGAGCAAGTTGGTCTTCCTAAGCCCCATCTAGTCCAGTGTCCTGCTCTTACAGTAGCCAATCAGATGCCTGTGGGAAGCCCAGAAACTGAATATCTGAGTCATACTGGATGGTAGAATGTAACCATGATAGCCAGCAGTCATTAGGGATGTGATGGGGTGGGGAGGAATTCAATTCAGTTTGCATTGAAAGCTGAATCTAACAATTCTATACTTTCTGAAACAATATGAGAGCTGAAACCCAGCTATCCTTCAAAATCCACACTTTTTGGAATTTTGCAATGCAGCTCTCCAACCAAGCAATATTGACAAACATGCATGTGTCAGGGGAGAAAAAGTGCACGACAAAAATGAATATATTAGTGAAAATAACATAGAGAAATGCATTTCATTAATGAGTTGCAGAAAGGTGCATGTTAGTCAAAAGCTGCATTCAAAAAAGTGTTCACTAGAATAAATTTGCACTAACATGCTGGGGGATTTTCAGGAGGAGCTAAAAATAAATACACTGCAAGCTGCTGCAGAAATGCGGAGAGCTGGATTTAAGACTGGGAAAATGAGAAGCTGAGAGAATGGAAATCGACAGGATCTACCCAGCCCTAGCAGCCACTGATAGCTGTATATCCTCCATGAATTGGTTGAATCCCAGGGAAGGACTTTGGTAATATGGTGCCTCAACGAGGACAAAATTTGGGCTCTCAACCCCAAATATTTTATTATTATTATTTTCACAATAATTCCTTTTGGATCAGAATTTGTTAAAGCCCCCCCCCCCCGCCTCCCATTCTGTGCATGCTTTTAAGTGTACAGTGGTACCTCTGGTTATGAACTTAATTCGTTTCGGAGGTCCGTTCTTAACCTGAAACCGTTCTTAACCTGAGGTACCACTTTAGCGTAGGGACGTGGGTGGCGCTGTGGTCTAAACCACTGAGCCTAGGGCTTGCCGATCGGAAGGTCAGAGGTTTGAATCTCCACGATGGGGAGAGCTCCCGTCGCTCTGTCCCAGCTCCTGCCAACCTAGCAGTTCAAAAGCACACCAGTGCAAGTAGATAAATAGGTACCGCTCTGGAGGGAAGGTAAATGGCGTTTCCGTGGGCTGCTCTGGTTTTGCCAGAAGTGGCTTAGTCATGCTGGCCACATGACGTGGAAAAACTGTCTGAGGACAAATGCCAGCTCCCTCGGCCAGTAAAGAGAGATGAGCGCCACAACCCCAGAGTCGTCCGTGACTGGACTTAACTGTCAGGGGTCCTTTACCTTTTTACCTTTACCGCTTTAGCTAATGGGGCCTGCTGCTTCCGCCGCGCCGCCGCTGCACGGTTTCTGTTCTCATCCTGAGGTAAAGTTATTAATCCGAGGTACTACTTCCAGGTTAGCGGAGTCTGTAACCTGAGGTGTTTGTAACCCGAAGTGTTTGTAACTTGAGGCACCACTGTATTATTTTGGGTCCCCTTGGCTTGGCGCCCTCTGCTGGGGAAAAATCCACACCTGACTAAATCTGGCATTCTTTTCATCATTTAAAGCTGTCCAAACTGGAGGCCATTGCTGCTTCTTGAGGAAGAGCACATGCCATAGTTGAACTACGAGTTGAGCAAAGAAGCCATTTCTTTTTTCTGGCCTGACTCTTCCTGCATTCGGTGTTGTTGGATTCTGACCCAATAACTTGGTCGCACTCTGCATCTTAAGAGTGCTGTACACCATGCGTCACTCTGAAATGTGCAGAAATCTGGATCTGGATCTGGGCATGCCTCCAGATTCTGAAGAGAAAATTAAACATCCAGGTCCCTATTAGCAAGTCTTGGATAGACTTCTCCAGAGCAATATGGCCTGAGTCATTCCTAGCAGCCATGAACCACGGTGTTGGCGACACCTTAACCCACACAGAGAGCACATCTTTTGTCTGCTCTTCCCTCCTCCGCAGGTCAGACAGGCAGGTGGGTGCCTTCCATTGTGATGGAGATGGGAACCTGTACCACTTTTGCATTTTTTATGAAGTGAAGGTCAATTAAAAATTGAATCGGGCTTCCTCCAGGGAGGAAAACTCATCCAGTCATCTGGTTGCGTTGCTAGGCTCAAAGCAAGCTGTCATTAAGGGGAAAAGAGAGAGGAGGAACTGGGTTATTTTCCACCTGTCCATTTCCACCTGGCAGCCAAGACAGATGCAAAATAGAAGACAGGACTTCAGCTGACAGCCTGATTGACTTTGATCTGGCTCAGAAATAGCTGCCAATTGGAGTACTTATAGAAGGAGACATTAAGCTGTGGTGGAAGAGGGAACGGGTGGAAAGGCACTTAGATGGTTTGAAGATCTGTTCTTTTCAAAACTTCTGTGTTCTTAAGCCTTTCTGTGGAACTTGACAGCCTATCCCAGCCACCCAGCAAGGCAGATTCTTTCAAGAGAGAGATGGCAGAAGACGGAATTGGGGAAAACAGACAAAGCCTTTCATTGTCCTGAAGCAATAAAGGAGGCCAAAAGGCCTCTCAATGCCTGCATCTATTTCTTTATTTGTGCCACAATCCCCAAGGCACACTCAGCTAGGGAAATAAGGCCCATTGAATAAAGGATCACACTGAAAGAGGATTTATGCTGCTTCAGATGATAGCTGCTCAGAAGGATTAGCGATGTTTTAAAACACCGCTGCTCCCATCAAAACCATCTTTTACAAGTGCCACATAATGTTCGTTCTGCAATTCTGAAGAAACCAGTCTTTTAGCATGGTGGGCTCTATTATTTGGAACTCCCTTGGAACTCCCCACCTATTGATATTAGGCAGACACATGAACTGCACAGTTTTCAACACCTGTTCTCATCATGTTTTCTTTTTTGCTCCAGCAAGCCTACCCAGACACTTCTTATTATGCACATTTGTTTTTAAAATCTATATTTTGATGATTTTATTAATCTTCTGCTTTTATTACTATTCTTAATGAATATTTTATATCTTATGCAAAATATGCTGAGAGGAGTTTTTTTTTTTAAAATTAAGTAGAATATAAATCTTGCTAAATGAATAAAGCAAATAATTAAAAGATTAGGCAAATTCGTGGAAGATAAGGCTGTCACGGCTGTTGGTCACAATACCTATGTACTTGCTCCAGTACTGGAGGAAGTATCCCTCCAAATACCGTTTTGGTGCCCGCGTCAGAGCCAGCTTGGTGTAGTAGTTGGAGAATCGGACTAGGACCTGAGAGACCAGGGTTCTAATCTGCACTTGGCCCATTGGGTGACCTTGGGCCAGTCACTTGCTCACAGACTAACCTAACTCACAGGGTTGCTGTGGGGGTTAAACGAGCTGGGGCTGAGCCACATACGCCACCTTGAGCGGTATAGAAATGTGATTAATTAATTAATTAACCCAGTTGCTTGCACATCTGGCTACTGATCAAGTCATTTTCGTTGGGGGGGGGGACTTAAGGAAAGCTGACAAGCCAAGCAAGGGGCAGCTTTTCTTTGTAATTCAAATTACAAATGGATTCTAAATGTCCTGCTCAGGTGAAAAATCTCAATATTCATAGAATCATGGAGTTGGAAGGGACTGTAAGGGACATCTAGTCTAACCCCCCTGCAAGGCGGGAACCCAGTATAGGGTTCAAACCGACAACCCTGAGATTATGAGTCGCTTCTGAGATTATGGTTCCCTTCCCCGCTCCTCCACATGCAGCTGCTGGGTGACCTTGGGCTAGTCACACTTCTCTGAAGTCTCTCAGCCCCGCTCACCTCACAGAGTGTTTGCTGTGGGGGAGGAAGGGAAAGGAGAATGTTTGCCGCTTTGAGACTCCTTCGGGTAGTGATAAAGCGGGATATCAAATCCAAACTCTTCTTCATGCTTTACCGACTGAGCTATCCAGGTGTCCAAGGTACTATCAGGTTTATCACCTCTCCCACACAAGACACGACACACTGGCAGTTCGACTGGTTGAGGTTTACTATCAACAACAGGCTTTCAGCAATCCGAGCTTCCCACAACTCATATCCCACTGTCAGAATCAGTTGACTCGACTGGCTTCCAGCCCCTTCCAAGGCCAGATATATGCCAAGCCTGCCCCCGCTTTCTGCTGGTCTTCCTTTGTTCTAATCGCTTGGTCCACCTCCTGCTTCTTGGACACTCAGGTGCAGCCAATTCCTCCTCCTCTGTAGTTGAATCCAACCCTCTACTACCACCTGCATCCTGCTCCTTCATCTCTGTGCTGCTGCAAAAACTTACAGTCAGCAATCCAGAGCGAGAAGAGCATATCTCACTTTCGTGGTGTGAATGAACCAAGTTCCTGTTTTCCTCTGCTTCCTCCTCCCCCTCTGCAGAGTCCTCTCAGCCAGCCATGTCTCTGACAGGTACATAAGAAGCAGCTTTATACCAAGTCAGACCATCATTCCATCTAGCTCAGCAATGGCTAGTGGCTCCCCCAGCCCTGCCTGGAGATGCTTGGGATTGAACTTGGGACTGGCTGAATGCAGAGGAACAGTGGGAGGAACCAGCTGGGAAACAACCAAGGGGAAAAGGCTCAGAGCCTGGGGATTGGTGGTGGGACAACGCTGAGTGGTCACAGGGAGAAGATTGGGAAGAGGAGATGTCGGAAGCTGAAAAGGTAACAGGGTGTCTGTGGCAAAGAGAAGTCCAGACTCAAAGACAGAAGCTGAAGCAAGAGAGGAGGGAGGCCAAGAGGCAGAGATAAGTCCGCCTGCTGGAGAGGCATGGCTATCTCCTGCTCCTGCTGCAACAAGCTCACCTTCTCCCTTGGTCTCTCAGAACCAGAAGAGGCATGAAAAGGGCAGAGGAGAGGTTGGCTTCACTCAGGCGCAGTCTCTGGTTGCTTGAGAAAAACCCTGGAAAGGAAGGGACTTAGAAGGCTGTGGGGAGGCAAGGACTTTCAGTCTTGGCAACTGATCCATGCCGTAAGACCTACTGGGAATGAGCTGCTATGCTCTTTAGACCCAACACTCAAGCCAAATCTGTGCAGATGTTGTTCTTGCTAATACAGTGGTACCTCGGGTTAAGTACTTAATTCGTTCCAGAGGTCTGTTCTTAACCTGAAACTGTTCTTAACCTGAAGCACCACTTTAGTTAAGGGGGCCTCCTGCTGCCGTCGCGCCACCGGAGCACGATTTCTGTTCTCATCCTGAAGCAACGTTCTTAACCTGAAGCACTATTTCTGGGTTAGCGGAGTCTGTAACCTGAAGCGTATGTAACCCGAGGTACCACTGTAGTTAACTCCAACTTGAGAAGTGTGATTTACTGCCAGCTCATTCCTGAGACAAAGCAGATTCTCTACCATTAAGCTATTGTCCTTCTCCTCAACATGGGTGCACAAAGAAAACTGCCTGATGCTGAGTCAAGACCCACTGCTCCATCTCGCTCAGTATTGCCTACACTGACTGGCAGAGACTCCCTTGAATTTGAGGAAGGGGTCTTTCCCAGTCCTGCTTGGAGATGCCTGGGATTGCACCTGGGGGCTCTCTGTGTGAGGCTGCTACCCTGCCCTGAGTCACGGCCCTTTCCCAACTGCATGATGGCAAAAAGCAAGGCTTTGGGGGGGGGGGGGGAAACACAGTTCCTTAGAAGCAGCAAGCTTTCTCCAGCCAGGTGCACAAAGGAGGGAGGCTTAATGGGAAGGGACAGCAGTGATGAGATGTAGAAAACAGGTCTGGGCAGCAGCACCCTTGTTATTTCTAAGGGGGACAGGGAAGCGGTTAGGAGTTAATTGGTTTACATACTGCAGGTGCACCAAGAAGGAATCCTAGAATATAAACCATTGGTTACCAATCAATCTTCATCCCTAGGATGCCTAGCAAGGGAGAGGTGCAATTTGAAGCAATCCACTGGCTAAAAAGTTACCTGCCTCTTTTGGATTGATATGCCTTGTAATCCCCAAAGGCCAACCAGGGAGCTGATGCAGTGGAAAGAGTGGAAGAATAGAGACATCAAGGGAACAGGGAAAGAGAGATGGGAAAATGAAAGGATCTTGATTTCCTGGGCAGCTGCCTTATGTCAAGTCACACTAAAAACTCCTTAAGCTCCATATTGTTGGCACTGTCTGTCTCTTAGGGTCTCTGGCAGGGGGTCTTTCCAAAGACACCTAACCTTTCCAAAGACCTCTAACCCAAGAAACCTCAGGGCCAGGGGGTTCCTGGCACCCTCCATGCCTCTTGGCCTGTCTCTTGAGACTCTTCCCAGGCTGACCCACTCACTGGCCCTGCTGTAGGCTCACTTCTAGTGACTCTGCTTGGCTGGACTGTCTGGTTATGAGTTTTGGGTGTTAAGATGGGTGCCAGACCCCTTTAATCTCTGGATCCAGTAAGTGTGAAAATCTAATCTAATCAAGAGAATCTAATCAAACCAAGCTAGTTTCCTGGCTAGGGGAAAGCTCAGAGGTCCTGAGCTTAGAGTTGAGGGTGAGCAGTGATGTGAGCTGGAAGCAAAGCAGCAAGCAGAGAGAGAAAGAGAGAGAGAGAGAGAGAGGGAGGGAGAGAGAGAACCATGCCAGATCTGTGTTCGAATGCAAGGCTGTGGCTATGGGAAAACCAGGACTCTTTTTGAGGGTGTTAGCCCTGTGACCCCCTCCATCACAGGCTCAGGTTCTATATATGTGTGTAAATAAACCATTTATCCTAAAGACACCACAGTCTCTACTGTGCCTCATTTCCAAAAGGAAACACAAACCCTGGGTAGTGCCTGGAACCCCTGGAATCTCTCACTTTTCTGAGATTGTGGTGAGATGCAAGAGTATCTTCAAACTATAAGACATCTTGTTTATCTGGATGGGCGATGGAAGCAGTGTGTGTGTGTGTGTGTGTGTGTGTGTGTGTGTGTGAACCTCTGGCATTCACATAACTGGAATGTAACTTACCATGCAAAGTAACTGTTGCTCCACCCACTTTTGTCTCTGGCCCCGCCCACCACTAGCATGTGGTTCTCCAAAGGTTTTCCATGAAGCAATGTGGCCCTTGGGCTGAAAAATGGCCCCCTGCTCCTTTTCTACTTGATCTACAACAAAATAAGCACCAGAATATTTCCGGTATTTATGAGACGGGATTTCAGCAGGAAGATACGGGATATGAACTGATAGGCAACAAAGCAGTATGCCCATCCCAAAAACCTTTGCAGGTGGAAGAAGTGTTAAAAATGGATGGTGTATGAGTGCCCCGACACAATCATGAGCACAAATAATCATGAATGGATAATAAAATTATGGTGCCTGAAGGTCTTTCATTCAGATTTAGGAATCAAGCCATTCACGTTGCTCCTGCAAGATGAAGGCAAGGCTGCCAACTAAAACAAACTGATGGGTTATTTGAAAATGGACAAACCTGAACAAACATACCACAAAAGCACAGAGGAGCATCATTCAACCTGCAAACCCTCCATTTCATAGCCATTCTAAGAAATTAATTTCCGTGGGCAAAGGTGGGGAGAAGAACCTGGAGAAGAGAAGACTGAGAGGTGATGTGGTAGCCATCTTCAAATATGTGAAGGGCTGCAACACATGGAAGAAGGAGCTTGTTTTCCACTGCTCCAGAGGATCGGACTCAAACTAATGGATCAAAATGACAATAGAAGATCCCAACTCACAATAGGAAGAGCTTTCTGATGACAAGAGCTTGTTCAACAGGGCAATGGACTTCCTTAGAAGGTGGTGGACTCTCTTTCTTTGGAGGTTTTGCTTCTTGGCTCTGCTGAGAAGCCAACTCCATCAGGTTCCTCCTTTCACCAACTGCCATCCGGGAGCAGCCCTCCCATCAGGCTGCTGCTGAGGGAGAGAAGGGGCACTCCATCCACTCTGCCGAAGGAGTAGCACAGGCATAGGCAAACTCCGGCCCTCCAGATGTTTGGGACTACAATTCCCATCATCCCTAGCTAATAGGACCAGTGGTCAGGGATGATGGGAATTGTAGTCCCAAACATCTGGAGGGCCAGAGTTTGCCTATGCCTGGAGTAGCAGCTCTCGGTGTGTGTCCCTTCCTTAGACTGTTTCCCTTCTGGCTGGCCTTATGGAGAACTTGGAGTCATAGAAATGTAGAGTTAGAAGGGACTGCAAGGGCCATCTACTCCAACCCTTTGCAATGTGGGAATCCAGCCACAGCTGTCCCTAAAGGTAAAGGTAAAGGGACCCCTGACCATTAGGTCCAGTCGTGGACGATTCTGGGGTTGCGGCGCTCATCTCGCTTTATTGGACGAGGGAGCCGACGTACAGCTTCTGGGTCATGTGGCCAGCATGACTAAGCCGCATCTGGCGAGCCAGAGCGGTGCATGGAAACGCTGTTTACCTTCCCGCCGGAGCGGTACCTATTTATCTACTTGCACTTTGATGTGCTTTCGAACTGCTAGGTTGGCAGGAGCTGGGACCGAGCAATGGGTGCTCACTCCGTTGCAGGGATTCAAACCGCCGACCTTCTGATCAGCAAGCCCTAGGCTCTGTGGTTTAACCCACAGCGCCACCCGCGTCTCACAGCTGTCCCTAGCTGGGCTCAAACCACCAACCTTCTGGTTAACAGCCAAATGCACTGATCCACTGTGCCATCTGACTCTGAACACAAACTTTGTAACTCAGTAACTACATTTCCTCATCCCACCCTTCTGGTTCCTTGTGGGTTGGATCTTTTTAAATGGTAAACTTGAGGGCAGGGACTGTTGTTGTTGTTGAAGCGGCTCTGGATGCAAATTTTTTTATGGGGGCTGGGGGCTGGAATTTTTGTTTAAAAAGAACTTCAAATAAATTGATAATAAATTGTCATCCCAGGTGTAAAGTTCTAGTCCTATGCACACCTAACTATGAGAGTGGGAGCAGACTGGGAGTAGCTTACTGGTACAGTGGTACCTCAGGTTAAGTACTTAATTCGTTCCGGAGGTCCGTTCTTAACCTGAAACTGTTCTTAACCTGAAGCAACACTTTAGCTAATAGGGCCTCCTGCTGCTGCCGCGCCGCCAGAGCACGATTTCTGTTCTCATCCTGAAACAAAGTTCTTAACCTGAAGCACTATTTCTGGGTTAGCGGAGGCTGTAACCTGAAGCGTATGTAACCTGAGTTACCACTGTATTTATTTCATGTACCTCTTGCTTTTAAGTAAATGAGATACTCCTAAAAATGCTAGTGGAAGTCAAATGCATTTGTCTGATCACAGTCTAAAAGATACATGGCTTCCGGCAAGGAAAGTAGAATATGTACCAGGTTGAAGATATACTGTTGACAAGTTCAGTGTTATTATAAACTTATTCAAACATCCAAATTTATTGGTAGCCCTTAATTGCATTATAGGAATATTTATTTTCTGAGCTTTCTGCCTAAAAATATGAGTTCCATCTGTTTTGGCATCATCGCGTTGAGGTCCGCATACGCTTTCTGAGCCCACATAATAAAACCTTGCTTTGTTTACTTCAGTGTTGACAGTTTCCATTTCAACTTGATTTTTTTCACCCCTATTTTCCCAACCGGCAAAAACAAAGATGTATTAGAGGTTCCATAAGCCGAGGCAGCTTGCGGCTCTCTCTCTATGACACGGGATGCATTTTTAATTGGTGATTGAAGAACATTAAGGGATTTATACTTGTCAAATTCTAATGGTACAATTGCTCAAGTAACTGAGACATATACAAGGCATTTCATATTTGTAGGATGCAAATATGGCCCCTGGGAGGGTGTGGTGCGGCGTCAAGCAAAATGGCTGCCATGGAGGCATGGCATAACTCAAAATGGCTGCCACAACCAAAGAACAGAAAAAGAGACAGCACCACAAAATGGTGTGGGGATGCCGCTACACCAGCCACAATCACTCAGAGAGAGAAACTTTTTACACCTCTGTTCATTACAAAAGGACGGGCAGTTGTCCAAACTTGGCATCCCATGAAAAGCAGAAATGTTTAAGCAATATGTGCATGTTCAACATAGATGAAGGCTGAGTCTGTGCATTGCATTGTGGATTCTCGAAAATATATTTCACTGAGACCATTAGTGGGTGTCCCAGAAAGTGCTTTGGGGCACACTAGCACCTGAAGTGGCCGCCGAGACCATATAACACTGGTCCCGAAAGACCTACATTGGATCCCACTACATTTTCGGGCACAATTCAAAGTGTTGGTGCTGACCTTTAAAGCCCTAAACAGCCTCAGCCCAGTGTACCTGAAGGAGCATCTCCACCTCCATCACTCAGCCCAGACACTGAGGCCCTTCTCCAAGGGCCGTCTGGTATTCCCTCACTGCAAGAAGCGAAGTTACAGGGAACCAGGCAGAGGGCCTTCTCGGTAGTGGCGCCCTCCCTGTGGATTGCCCTCCCACCAGATGTCAAAGAAATAAACAACTATCTGACTTTTAGAACACATCTGAAGGCAGCCCTGTTTAGGGAAGCTTTTAATATTTGATGAATTATTGTACAGTGGTACCTCGGGTTAAGAGCTTAATTCGTTTTGGAGGTCCGTTCTTAACCTGAAACTGTTCTTAACCTGAGGTACCACTTTAGCTAATGGGGCCTCCCGCTGCCACCCTGCCGCGCGATTTCTGTTCTCATCCTGAAGGAAAGTTCTTAACCTGAGGTACTATTCCTCGGTTAGCGGAGTCTGTAACCTGAAGCGTCTGTAACCCGAGGTACCACTGTATTTTAATATTTTGCTGGAAGCTGCCCAGAGTGGCTTGGGAAACCCAGCCAGATGGGCAGGGTATAAATAATAAATGGTGATGATGATGATGATGATGATGATGATGATGATGCAGGCAGCACATTGGCAACTAAGCCAACAGTAGTTGGGATTGCCAATGCACAGCCAAGGAACGCTGTGGCGTCAAAACCAATTACCCATTTGCCAGGAAGCAGTTGCAGCCAAGACCTGTATCGGTACCAGTTATGTTTCATTTATGTATGCTGCTTGCGCAAGGATGTGAGGCTGACGTCACAGCGCACAGGTCTGCCCCCTACGACAAGGGATGAGGCGGCTGTCACGCAAACTGACCTTGCACTTTTGTGCAACTGAGAATCACAGGCGTTGCTTATTCAGTCCCATTCTCTGTTGAGCTGCCTGCAGCCTGTAATTTGTACGTTCCTTCCTCTCCTCATCCTACATATGGCCGGCATTACTTATGTTCATGGAGACAGCTATTTTGTAAATTATTCAACCCAGGAGCGGTTCGACTGTAAACAAGAGAAAGCGGTAGTGGAAATGGGAACATACAATTTATTGCAGGAATTAAAAAAACGGGGTGGGGGTGGGGGAGATAGAGAGAGATACCTAAGCAAAAGGAGTTTAAATAATAATTATAATGTGCTTGGTGAAAGGAACTGTATTGACTGCATTGAATACTGACAGCTGTTTACTACCCACTGGAAATAGTAATTTGTGGCTAACGCTTCTGGATGTTTTATTTATTGGATTTTAATTCCCCCTTCCTTCAAGAGAAGCATGAGGAAAACCCAACTGGATCAAACCAAAGGCACATCAAGTCCGGGATCCCATCTACTGGAAGCCCACCAGCCACAGCCATGCACCCCAATTGCAATTCCCAGTGTGTTGCCCCCTACAAGCAGAATATAGCCATACATCATAGGAAAAAGCTTATTTCAAATGCCTCCTGCAAAAATAAAGGAAAGTCTTCACCGAGCCCTGAAAGTTGAACAGGGGGGGGGGGGCTGTCTGAACTCATCCAGAAAAGAGTTCTGCAGAATTGAGACCACAGTACTGAACCAGACTGTCCAAGTGCCCCATGATATTCTTGTAAAGAAGCTGGTAAAATGCGGTCTTGACTATGCTACCACTCAGTGGATTTGTAACTGGCTGACTGACCGAACCCAAAGGGTGCTCATCAATGGTTCCTCTTCATCCTGGAGAAGAGTGACTAGTGGGGTGCCACAGGGTTCTGTCTTGGGCCCGGTCTTATTCAACATCTTTATCAACGACTTGGATGATGGACTCAAGGGCATCCTGATCAAATTTGCAGATGACACCAAACTGGGAGGGGTGGCTAACACCCCAGAGGACAGCATCACACTTCAAAACGACCTTGACAGATTAGAGAACTGGGCCAAAACAAACAAGATGAATTTTAACAGGGAGAAATGTAAAGTATTGCACTTGGGCAAAAAAAATGAGAGGCACAAATACAAGATGGGTGACACCTGGCTTGAGAGCAGTACATGTGAAAAGGATCTAGGAGTCTTGGTTGACCACAAACTTGACATGAGCCAACAGTGTGACGCGGCAGCTAAAAAAGCCAATGCAATTCTGGGTTGCATCAATAGGAATATAGCATCTAGATCAACGGAAGTAATAGTGCCACTGTATTCTGCTCTGGTCAGACCTCACCTGGAGTACTGTGTCCAGTTCTGGGCACCACAGTTCAGGAAGGACACTGACAAACTGGAACGTGTCCAGAGGAGGGCAACCAAAATGGTCAAAGGCCTGGAAACGATGCCTTATGAGGAACGGCTAAGGGAGCTGGGCATGTTTAGCCTGGAGAAGAGGAGGTTAAGGGGTGATATGATAGCCATGTTCAAATATATAAAAGGATGTCACCTAGAGGAGGGAGAAAGGTTGTTTTCTGCTGCTCCAGAGAAGCGGACACGGAGCAATGGTTCGAAACTACAAGAAAGAAGATTCCACCTAAACATTAGGAAGAACTTCCTGACAGTAAGAGCTGTTCGACGGTGGAATTTGCTGCCAAGGAGTGTGGTGGAGTCTCCTTCTTTGGAGGTCTTTAAGCAGAGGCTTGACAACCATATGTCAGGAGTGCTCTGATGGTGTTTCCTGCTTGGCAGGGGGTTGGACTCGATGGCCCTTGTGGTCTCTTCCAACTCTATGATTCTATGATTCTATTTTCCAGGGACAGTCCCTGATTTAGAGAAGCCATCCTGGTTTCTGATTTGATCCCAGAATGTCCCGCTTTTCCTTAGGACATCCCTATTTTCATCAGAGAAATGTTGGAGGGCATGTTAGGACATCCTTATTTTCATTGGAGGGTATGCAGTTATGCAACCCCCGAGCCAAGGAGATAAGTAACTTTAAAACCTTTAGAAGATATCTGAAGGCAGCCCTGTACAGGGAAGGTTTTTAAAAAAATGTTTAATGTTTTATTATATTTTTATATATGTTGGATGCCTCCCATAGTGGCTGGGGCAACCCTGTCATATGGATGGGGTATAAACAATAAATATTATTATTATTGAATAGGACGTCCCTATTTTCATCAGAGAAATGTTGGAGGGTATGCTGAACTCACAATCCTGGTGGAAATGAGCTGTGTGTCTGACCCACTGGGGTCCACTAGCAGTGATTCCTCCCAAAACCTCGGTGGTTGGGTAGGGATATAAGTTATCAAGCAGGCCTGAAGGTATCTCAGGTCCAAGTTGCAAATGGCCTTGTATATTAACACAAGGACCCTGAACGTGGCCTTGCAGCATGTGGGCAGCCAACACAAGATTTCCATGCTCTGAGCAGAACTGGGAAAGGACACCTGTTAAAGTAACATCCCAGGCTACCAGTCTGTTTCTCGACACAATTCCAAGTGATGGTTACGACCTATAGCAGGGGTTAGCTAACTTTTTCAGCAGGGGGCCGGCCCACTGTCCCTCAGACCTTGTGGGGGGCCGGACTATATATATATATTTTTGGGTGGGGGGAATGAACAAATTCCTATGCCCCACAAATAACCCAAAGATGCATTTAAAATAAAAGGACACATTATACTCATGTAAAAACACGCTGATTCCCGGACCATCCGCAGGCTGGATTTAGAAGGTGATTGGGCCGGATCCGGCCCCCGGGCCTTAGTTTGCCTACCAATGACCTATAGTCATATGGCTTGGGCCCAAGTTACCTGAAAGATTGTATACCCCTTTATGAACCTGCCCTGGTGCTAAGCCCCTCAACATCAGAGGCACAGTTAGTGGTGACACAAGAGAAAGCCTTTTCTGTGGCTGCTCCCAGATTCTGGAATTCCCAAGAGAGGTTAGACTGGATCCCTCCTTGTCATCTTTCCAGCAACAGGCTAAGACCTCCCCATTCAGACATGTCTTTGGAAACTAAGGTGCAGGGGATCCTGCTCCCTGGGCAAACCATACTATAATGCTGTTTTTTAAATGTGTTTTATTGTATGTGAACTACAGTGGTACCTCGGGTTAATTCATTCCGGAGGTCCGTACTTAACCTGAAACTGTTCTTAACCTGAAGCACCACTTTAGCTAACGGGGCCTCCTGCTGCTGCTGCGCCGCCGGAGCATGATTTCTGTTCTCATCCTGAAGCAAAGTTCTTAACCTGAAGCACTATTTCTGGGTTAGCGGAGTCTGTAACCTGAAGCGTATGTAACCTGAGGTACCACTGTATTGCTTTTAACTCATTTGTTTTCATTCCTTTGCATTTTATAATGATTTGTTTTTTTAATGCTGGAAACCACCATGAATCCCAACTTAACAAAGGCAGGATTATAAATATTAAACAGAATCACAGAATTGTACAGTTGGAGGGGACCACAAGGGTCAATTACTCCAACTGCCTGCAATTCAGGAATCTTTTGCCTCACGTGGGGCTCAACACACTACCCTGAGATTAAGCGCCTCATGCTCTACTGACTGAGCTATCCATAAACGAAGAACCTTGAAAAAAAAGAAAAGAAAAGGAAACCCCTTTTGAGTTAAATAAATGCTCTATAGAACATTTTCGGATAGGAGGCAAAGATTCCCTCTGCTCCGTCATTTGTCTGAAAAGCAGTGAAAGAAAAGATTCCCGTGGCAGAAGGCGAGGATTTTAAACTTTCAGCTACTGGCATGTTGGGAAGAGAGTATTATCTCCTTCAAACCTCTTTGACACACAGCACTCTGTCTCTTCTGCGGCCTGCCATGGGATTTTTCTTCAATTAGCTCTCTCTCAGCCTTGGCTCCCTTCTAGGGAAAGCCTCCATTTGGAGGGAACGAACCATCACCTCGCTGGAGGGAGTTGCTCCCGAGAAGCAGCAGAGGCAGAGAAATGAGTCCTCGGGTGCCTCTGCTCCAATTGAGAGAAGGAGTTTCATCAGCGCCAACGGATGGTCAGTGGAATCCCAGCGGCGGCCGCTTCCCCTGCCAATTAGGCCAAGCAGAGCCTCTCAAGTGAAAGAAAAATGAAAATAATTTGTTCTCTCTCTCGCGCGCTTGTGCTCGTGTACAGAGACACCAACCAACCCACCCGCCTGCTCAAATGAAAGCCAACCAGCTGTGTCCCCTGTGTCTGTCCTGCTTTTGGCTCATTTGCTCAGCGGCACACGGCAGCTCCCTTTCCCACACACTGCTGTCTGTCCACAAATCCTTTTCCGCACAGCCATCTCCCCTCAATTCCCAGGACACCACAGGGCCAGACAAATAACATCTTCTTTTCTTAAAAAGTGCAATTGCGGTACAAGAGAATCGTTTCATGGTGTTTCATTCGGGAGTTTGTCTCGCCTTCTGCCCATATAACACCACCACCATGGGCTGCGTGGAGTTTCTTTCAAATGTGGTGCAGTGGTTAGAGTTTCGGACCTGGGAGACCAGAGTTCGAATCCACATTCACCCACGAAACCTAAGCTGCGTTGCTGTGGGGACTAAATGAGGGAGGAAAATAACCACATCTAGCTTAGTATAGTCAATCCATGGTCTGCTTTAGGTAAAGGTAAAGGGACCCCTGACCATCAGGTCCAGTTGTGGCCGACTCTGGGGTTGCGGCGCTCATCTCGCTTTATTGGCCAAAGCAGCCGGAATACAGCTTCCAGGTCATGTGGCCAGCATGACTAAGTTGCTTCTGGCGAACCAGAGCAGTGCACGGAAACGTTGTTTACCTTCCCGCTGGAGCGCTACCTCTTTATCTACTTGCACTTTGACATGCTTTCGAACTGCTAGGTTGGCAGGAGCAGGGACCGAGCAACAGGAGCTCACCCCATCACGGGGATTCGAACCGCCAACCTTCTGATCGGCAAGCCCTAGGCTCTGTGGTTTGACCCACAGTGCCACCCGCGTCCCATGGTCTGTTTTAGTATATGGCAATTTCCTATGTTTTCTTTTCTTTTGCTGGGGAGGCAACAACTCACAGGTAGGGCACTTGCTTTGTAGAAAACGAGCTTAAGCTGAGTCAGCAGTGTGATGCAGCAGCAACAAAAGCTAATGCAATTTTAGTCTGCATCAGTGGAAGTATAGGGTCCAGATCAAGGGACATAATAGTAATATTTTGCCTTGGTCAGACCGCATCTGGAGTACTGTGTCCAGTTCTGAGCACCACCGTTTAAGAAGGATGTTGACAAGCTGGAAAGTGGGCAGAGGAGGGCATCCAAGATGATCAAGGGTATGGAAAGCAAGCCTTATGAGGAACAGTTGAGGGATCTGGGTATGTTTAGCCTGGAAAAGAGGAGACTGAGAGGAGCTATGATAGCCACCTTCAAAGATCTAGAGGGCTAAATTGCATGGGAAATGGAACAAGCTTGTTTTTTCCTGCTCCGGAGGGCAGGATTCGAACCAATGGCTTCAAGTTATGAGAAAGGAGATTCCAACTAAATATCTGGAAGAATTTCCTGATGGTAAGAGCTGTTTGACAGTGGAACGTACCTCAGGAAGTGGTGGGCTCTCCTTCACTGGAGGTATTTAAACATAACCATCTGTCAGGAATTATTTAGCTGTGATTCCTGCACTGCAGAGGGTTGGACTAGATAACCCTTGGTGTCCCTCTCTACTCTAGAGTTCTGTGCTCTATGCAAAAGGTCCCAGGTTCAATCCCTGTCACCCTGAGATGGATCTAGGATTGTCCTTTGTATGACACCTTGGAGAGCCTCTGCCAGTCAGTGTAGAGAATACTGAGCTAGATAGACCAATTGTCGGACTCAGTATAAGGCAACATCCTATTCTCTTGCATTCCTTGTTTATTCAATGGCTGCTTTGGAATTCAATATTTCAGCTATGCGGCTGGGTTTAATTTGGGGGCTGTTACCTGGTTATCTGTTTTGTAGCATTCTGTTAACTGATTTGGATGCCATTTCTTTACAAAATTAGGCAGGATAGATTTATTTTTAAATAAAAGCATGAAACAAAATTAAGAGGAGCCCTGCCATTCAAAAGTCACAGACCCTAAGAGGAGAAGAGGAAGCCAGCAGCTGGTTAAAGCCTTGGAAGAGGGAAAATGAGATGCATGAAGAAAGCCCATTGGCATGTGCCAAAAGTGGAAATTCTGCCAAAGCCCCTAGATAATGGTGGTAATCCAGAATAATTAGTTCATGTCCCAGGCATTGTTGCCAGTGCTGCGGGTTAAGTGCATGTCTAAAAGCATTTTGAACAGCAGCAGTTGATCTGCCAAAGGGGGACACAAAGACATAACATCAGAATTGCCCATATGAATAATCCTGCATTGCAGGAGCCCGGGTGCCAGGTATGCTGGCGTGTTCCTTAAAGCTCTTGCAAACACATATGCCGGTCATCAGCCTCCTGTGTATTCTCTAAACAGACAGAGATCCAAGAGGATGCCTCAGCGAAGGATGCTTTCTGAGCCCAGGAAATGCAAGGTTCTGCTTTTCTTAGCATGAGAATCTCTTCTGCCGTGGCTCCAGGGGACAGCAGGAAGGGAAACATAACCGAGAGTGTCACAAGAAAGCAGAGAGTTATCTGTCTCGACTTCACAGATTAGCCGTTTTAAAAATGCAACAGGAAGCAGTGGCTCGAGGGAGATGGAAAGCAGCTCTCGCTCTCTCTGGCCAGTTTTCTAAGAAGCTTGACACAAACTGCAGAATTCCTTGCATGGCGGAATGGCTACAGCAAGCTTCTCTCACCTGGTGCCTTTCAGATGTTTGGACTAGATTAGGAATAAGGAATCCGTCGCCCTCCAAATGTTGCAAAGCTACATCTCCCATTGTTTTTGATCACTGGCTATGTTTGCAGGGGCTGGTGCAAGCTGGAATCCCATCACATTTGACTGAATGATCAGGGGGGACTGAGCAACTCCCCTATGAAGAACGGTTGCAACATTTGGGACTTTTTAGTTTAGAGAAAAGGTGAATAAGAAGTGACACAATAGAGGTTTATAAAATTATGTGTGGTCTTAAGAGAGTAGGTAGAGAAAAGTACTTCTCCCTCTCTTGGACATCTAACGAAGCTGAAGATTTAGGACAGGTAAAAGGATTTCTTCATGCAATGCATAGTCAACTATGGAACTCGCTCCCCTATGAGGAAGTGATGGTCCCCAATTTGGGTGGTCTTGGGAGGACTGGGACGCGGGTGGCGCTGTGGGTTAAACCGCAGAACCTTGGGGTTGCCAATCAGAAGGTTGGCAGTTTGAATCCCCGCGACGGGGTGAGCTCCCGTTGCTCTGTCCCTGCTCCTGCCAACCTAGCAGTTCGAAAACATGTCAAAGTGCTAGTAGATAAATAGGTACCACTCTGACAGGAAGGTAAACGGTGTTTCTGTGCACTGCTCTGGTTCGCCAGAAGCGGCTTAGTCATGCTGGCCACATGACCGGAAGCTGTACGCCGGTTCCCTCGGCCAATAAAGCGGGATGAGCGCCCAGAGTCGGCCACAACTGGATCTAATAGTCAGGGGTCCATTTACCTTTTTAAAAGAGGACTACAGACATTCCTGGAAGAGAGGGCTATCACAGTTGGAGGTAGCAATTCTTCTGAATACCAGTTCCTGGGAACCACAAGAGGGGAGAGTTGCTCTTGTGCTTGGATCCTGTTTGATGGTTTCCCAGAGGCATCTAGTCAGCCACTGTGAGAACAGGATGCTGGACTAGATGGGTCATTGGCCTGATCCAGCAGGCTCTTCTTATGCAGATTGTGGTTGGGCAACCTGTGGTCCTCCAGATGTTGCAGGGCTACAACTCCCATCACCCTTGAGCACTGATCATGTTGGCAGGAGCTGATGGCAGTTGGACAACATCCACAACATCTGGAAGGCCACTGTTCCCCCTTCTCTGGAATAGATGCACCCCTTTGTCCCCATTCAGCAGGGACCGCCTTATATTTTTTTATTCAGAAGTGGTGCAGTCTGGGACGTTGGTGTTAATTTATAACATCCTTCTATGGATAAAATGCCTCTTAATAGAAGTTATCTAGGTGTTTACAGATTTATTTTTTTAAAAGCATAACAATAAAACAATGCTGTAATAAAAACCCAACGCAGATTCCAAAATATCCAGCCAGCAAAAGCCAAATATAAGTGACCGGCACAATAGAATGCAATGAAAAGCGGTGAAGCTAAAACCATTATCAAATGCAGGAGTCAAGAAACACCAACCTCACTGCCAGCACTAAAGGCACAATCTTAAAAGGCTTGTGTGTAGGTGGGAGGGAGAGACTTGGGATGCTGCCCACAGGACAACAATGTACATAGGAAGCTTCTGTCAGGACATCAGGGACTGGGAAATGCTCCAAAGAGCGTGTGGCAGAAGCAGCATGGCCAGAGGCTAATCCAGGGGGAGGGGGTAGCGATTTATGGGCTTTTGTGTCTCCCACGAGGCAGGAGCCAGGGCTGGATGAAGGGCAGGACATGCCAGGAGTAGAGGAAGAGCTGGTGTCTGAGAGGAGGGGGCTGGCAGAATCCCCTCTGTCCCCCAGATTGGGGGGGGGCTTCTCTTCTGCATAAGAGAAGTTGCCTGTTACTTGTGTGTGTGTGTGTGCTGTCATGGACTGGCTGGGCGCAGAGCAATGGTGGAAGGCATCAGCTGGGGAAGAAGGTTCAGAGCCCAGGGATTGGTGGAGAGATGACAATGAGCAGTCACGGGGAGAAGACTGGGAGGAGGAGGTGTCGGAAGCCGGAGAGGTAACAGGGTTTAGTGAGCTGGGAGAGTCTGTGGCAGAAAGCAGTCCAGAATCAGAGGCAGAAGCTGCAGCAGGACATTGGGACGAGGGAGGCCAAAAGAGACACCAATGAGTTAGGCTGGTGAAGAAGCACAGGTGTCTCCTGCTCCAACAAGCTCCGCTCCCCCTGGTCTCCCCCTCCCCCCCAAACCCCCACACTATTTATTTTTTAGGAGAGTTCACCCTTAATTACTTACATCTGACAAAGTGCACTGTAGCCCAAGCTTCTGCAATAATAAAAACCCTATGTCTTATTATTTTAGGAGTCTCAGAATGGACAAGGCTAGCCACATAAAAGCACCACCAGAATTTTGTTCCAGCCATCTATCCCCATGCGGAGCATGACATATTTCCACTGGCATCTACTTCCCTTCTTATTTTAAGAAAAGGGCTTGAAAGCATATTCTCATTCCCGCAGATGGTCCCTCTCCTCCAGATTACGATGGTAGCTGTCCAATTTCTGCAACATATTGCAGTTCCCTCTCCCCGCCCCCGCCCTCTGAACAACTTCCGATATACGAGCCAGTGCCAGAGAGCACCTGAGCCAGAGCGTCACCTGGAGATGATGAATTGGCCTCTCCCTTCTCTTTTACACAGATTCTCACTAGTCTGGAGGGTACCATTTGCCCTTCGATCCAGTTCTGCATTGCAAAATTTCCTTTCCCTTTTAGGAATCAACTGTCAGTAGGGACAGGGGAAAGAGAGAGCCTTCTTCTTAAAACTAAAACAGAATCCCTAGGAGAAGCTTACTCCTGAAAGGTATTCATTATCAGTTGCTCCCATCTTAGGACGTGGTCAAGGGCAGACCTTCCCAATATGTGCCAGAAAACCTATATCTCAGGGGTGGGGAAGTGGATCTGGACCTGGCAGGATGGAACATCATCTCTCTCCGCCCCCCACTCCCTGTGGGGGAGATCAGGTGACCCATTTTTGCTTGTGCAGTTTGAAATCACTGGGCTTTGCGCTGGGCTTTCCAAATGCCACCAATCAGCTAATCCGAGAATTGTGGGCTGCTTCGAGGTCATGAACAAACAGCCCCCGACTCCCTGCCTTTGCTAACGAATGACATCACAACTAAACGAGTGGGAGCTGCCGCAAAAATGTTGCCGTGTGAAGTTCTGCCGCTCAGGATTACAGCCACTCCCATCCCAATCTTCCCACCCCCTGGGCATCAGCCTACATGCCAGAGTTACTGAATATGCCCAGTCTTTATGGCGCTGTTTTTGGAATCCTCCCTTTGCAAGTTTTTTCCCCTCCCTAAAGATTCACTTGCCTCCACTTCTGCACACCTCAGGTTTCCCTCAAATGTGCAAATTTCCTCCCTCTCATGTGGGGGTGGCGCCATTTTGGCAATTAAGCAAATGGGAACTCACCGCTTGCAGATGAGAAATAGATGGATATCTATAACTGTATCTCTCTACACACACAAATATATGTGGGCAAGTTTCCACGTACACTGTGACATTCTTGGACGAGCAGATAATTTTTGAGCATGATCAAATGACTGAAGGTTAGCTATTTGACCGATCAATTCATTTATTTAGCAAAATTTATATAGTGCTTGATTTGGGGGGGGGGCGAACAAACCCACACCTCTAAGTCCTTTATAAAAATAGAAAGCAAAACATTACAATTCATAGCTGTCAAGCGTCCCTTATTTGGCGGGACAGTCCCTTATCCCAGCTCCATGTCCTGCTGCTGTCCCTTATTGATGATGTCCCTTAAATTTCCCGGGTTTCAGAGGAAGCAGCTCCTCTCCCTCCCTCCCTGCCGGCCAGGGAGGAGGGAGGCTCCAACTGTGTTGCTTGGCTGCGTTGCTCACCCAATAAGGAGTCTAAGAACAACTGGGGGGTGGAGCTTGCATGCCTTGTGCCGATCAAATCGGCTGCGTTGCCTGGGGACTCGCCTTTGCTCAGCGCTTCCCAGCGGAGAGGTGATGGTGTTTTTCCTTGCTGCATCCCCTTTGCCGGGTTGCTGCACTATGGGAACCACCACTTGAGGCTTCATTTGGCTGCTGGTTGTCTAAAATCCCTTATTTTGGCTGCTGATCCCTTATTTTCGAGGCTGCTCGTCCCTTATTTTCAAATCTGTAAGTTGACAGCTATGATACAATTCTAGGTTTTTTAAAAAACAAACCGTTTGAAACAGGTTTATAAAAGCATTCAAAAGATGAAAACGAACAGTAGCTAAAAAGAGATAAAAGTTCTACGTGTCTTGATCAGCTTGCTTGAGCAAAAAAATATATGTGTTAAGCAGGTGTCGAAAAGAACGCAGCAAGGGAGCCTGCCTGGTGTCACTAGGAGTTGCAAAGTGCAGGTCCTGTCACACTAAAAGAATAACTTCTTACAACAGCCAAACAGGTATTACGTGGCAGCTCTAAGAGTGCCAGCTTTGCAGTCCATCCAAAACGTCGCAGCACAAAGTCCTGCTGCTCAGGAATTTCAACCACTCCAATCAATTGAAACAGGCATGTATGGGATAGGGCAATCCCGCAACTAAGCTGGACTGAGGAATCGCTCATCGTATCAACCGGAGTCCAGCATCCTATTTCAAAAGAGGCTTACCCCAGACTCCCCCAACACGGGCTGGATCTAGACTCACCAAAGAAGCGTTTCAGTTAAACGCGTTGCAAACTTTGTGTGAGAAATCGGGTTGGCAAAAACAGGAACTCCACAGTGCCATCTGGTGTCACAGTGTTATAATGTATATACAACGTATATAAAGCGCTTTTTCTTTGCCAATGTAGCTGAGGCCAGGGTGTTCTCTAAATATTTTGGACTACAAATCCCACCATCCAGTGTTTGCTAGAGCCAACGAGAGCCACAGTCCAACAACAGCAGGAGGGGGATACCACTTAGCCAAATGGAAACCCACAAACAGTGTAACAGACCTGCTGTGTTAGTCCTCCCAGCAACTGGTAGTCCTGACTCTGTACAGCAGGGATGGGGAGCTTGCTAGACTCAATCTCCCAACAGCCCTGATCATTGGGCCATGCTGGCTGGGGCTGATGGGAGCTGGAGTCCGGTAACATCTGGAAGCCTTCATGTTCCCCATCCTTGCTATGGAACATTTGGTGTTACAGGGCAAAGGGCAATTGACCGGCACACGCCGACTCTTCATGAGGTGTTGGTATCTGTCTGTCTCGGAAGTCAGTGGAGGAGTGTGCCCTTAGTGGTGAGGTCAAACTGTTAGAAGGCTGCATCACCTGCTGTGTCTGTAGAGACTGATGAGGGAGAGAGATGTTTTGTTGCAGCCGGGGCAGATGAAGGCATCTGGTTGTGCTGCTGCAGATGCACCATGGCATTTCTTCTCTCTGCATTCCTTCCAGCGGTCATTTCTTCTCTGGTCCCTGCTGTGGATACACGACCTGACTGTGTCTCTAGGAGCAGCAGTAATCTGCAAGGGATTCCCACACGGAGGGGGTGATGTCAGGGGTGCCATCTGGGTGGAGGGAGGGACCAAGCCCCCAAATTTTCAAGGAGAGGGGCCCGGCCATCTCAATATTCTCAAGGACCACATCTTTCCATAGGGACCTACCTGGACAATGAGATCATCTTCTGAGGCCCTCCTTTGTGTGCCTCCTCCTCAAGAGGTCCGGAGGGTGGCAACACGAGAATGGGGCCTTTTCTGCAGTGGCTCCCTGCCTGTGAATGCTCTCCCCAGGCAAGTTCACCTGGCACCTTCCTTATACACCTTTAGGCACCAGGCAAAAACGTTCCTTTTTAACCAGGCCTCTGGTTGATCTGATTGACATCCTATGCCCTTTTTAAAAATGTGTTTTTTGGGGGGCGGCTATTGGGTTGTTGTTTGTATTTTTATTATGTATTTTGTGGTTTTATATCTTGATTTTATTCTGTGAACCGCCCTGAGACCCCTGGGTATAGGGCGGTATATTAATTCAATAAAGTTAAAGGTAAAGGGACCCCTGACTGTTAGGTCCAGTTGTGGACGACTCTGGGGTTGCAGTGCTCATCTCGCTTTATTGGCCAAGGGAGCTGGCGTACAGCTTCTGAGTCATGTGGCCAGCATGACTAAGCCGCTTCTGGCGAACCAGAGCAGTGTACGGAAATGCCATTTAACTTCCCGCCGGAGCGGTACCTATTTATCTACTTGCACTTTGATGTGCTTTCGAACTGCTAGGTTGGCAGGAGCAGGGACCGAGCAACGGGAGCTCACCCCGTCGCAGGGATTCGAACTGCCGACCTTCTGATTGGCAAGTCCTAGGCTCAGTGGTTTAACCCACAGCGCCACCCGCGTCCCATAAATTCAATAAAAAAAAAAAATAATAATAAAAATGTTCAGCAGCAACATGCACACGTCGTGTGCTCATACTGTGTGACATGCTCGCATCACACACGCAAGTCACACGGCATGCTCATGACCCGTCAGCATCTCATGTGGCATGTGTGCATGACATGAGCACGGGGGAAGCTGGCGTGCGATGTTGATGTTGCCAGCTTCCACGTCACATCTGCAGACATCTTCAAAAGTGCTCCAAACAGAGGTGATTAGCAGCCCCTTCCGTTGCAGCGAAGCCAGAAAACTCCCTCGCCACCGGAAAGTTTGCAACAGTCCTGGCTTTCCATCACAGCCCTTGAAGCTTGATGCTCCCTGCCTTGGCAGCTCACACAGGAAAGCACGACCGAAAGGGCAGCGGCTGGTAAACTGGGCAAACATAAGGAGGCACGGTTGGGTATTTAAGTGGGTAGAAAGGATGAATAAACGCACAGCTCATCACCAGGGGCTGTGCTCTCTGTGTGGAGGATGTGTTGCGTTAAATGGTATTTGCAAAAACAGAAGGGAAAGCTGACTGCGACATAACCCCTTCCGGCAGGCACAGATTTCGTGCGGCACAGAAAAAATGCCAGTATAAACAATCGTGCACGGAATCTGCAGGGCGGCTACCATGATAATCCCCCCAGTGTTTATACTAAAAGAAAATGCTTCACCATTTTTGTCGGCCTCAGGAGGATATTAAGGTTGCAAACCTGCCGCCATAGCCTCCTTGCAGGCCCAGTGGTAAGGAGTTTAGCGTCTCACGAAAAAGGAAAGGGGAATGGCGACAGGCAGCTGCCTTATACTGAGACAGGCCATTCATCCTCTTAGCTCAATATTGCCTACACTCACTGACAGCAGCCTTCCCAGGTTTCAGAGAGGATTTCTCTCTGCAGATGCCAGGGACTGAACCTGGGATCTTCTGCATGCAAAGCAGATGTTCTGCTGCTGAACTATGATCCTTCCCCAAGTGACTTTGCTGCCAGAATCACCAGGAGGTTGTCTCCAGCTGGTTACTAGCCTAACCTACCTCACAGGCTTGTTGTGAGGGTAAAATGGGGATGTGGTTGGAAGAACCCCGTCTTGGAGAAAGGGCAGAGTTTAAATGTCATCTATAAATTATGGTTACATTTATTTATGCCCTACCTTTCCCCACTGATAGGACTCAAGGCGGGTTAAAGGTAAAGGGACCCTTGACCATTAGGTCCAGTCATGACCGACTCTGGGGTTGCAGCACTCATCTCGCTTTATTGGCCAAGAGAGCTGGCATACAGCTTCAGAGTCATGTGGCCAGCATGAGTAAGTTGCTTCTAGCGAACCAGAGCAGCGCACGGAAACACCGTTTACCTTCCCGCTGGAGCGGTACCTATTTATCTACTTGCACTTTGATGTGCTTTCGAACTGCTAGGTTGGCAGGAGCAGGGACCAAGCAATGGGAGCTCACCCCGTCGCAGGGATTCAAACCGCCGACCTTCTGATCGGCAAGTCCTGGGCTCTGTGGGAGCCCACAGCGCCACCCGCGTCCCTTAAAATAACAATTGAAATCAAACAGGCAAGGTTGCCCTTGCAGAAAGGGAGAGAGAACTTGGTGCCTTCCTGAACACCAACTCCATGCTGCCTCCATCTTAGCCTTCCTACTGCTCTGATCCATCACTAACTGACGGTCCCCATCCTACTAGGAGAGTGCTCTTTACATTGGGGTTGGGAATATGAGGCCCTCCAGGCATCACTGTGTGGCCCTCAGGATTACCCCCAGGCCCCTCCTTAGCTACACACCCTCTCCCCAGGTCACCCCCTCCCTGGCTCAACTTTCCTCCTTCTTAAGTATTGTCTACAGCAGATGTTGTTGGACTATAACTCCCATCATCCCTGAGCTCTGGCCTTGCTATCTAAGGGTGATGGGAGTTGTAGTTCAACAACATCTGGGGACCCACAGGTTGAGAAAGGCTGGTCTACAGCCACTGATTCTCAAACTTGGCTTCCCACCAGTTGTGGGACTACAACCCCCACCATCCCCTGGTCCTGCTAGCTAGGGATGATGGGAATTGTAGTCCTACAACTGTCAGGGACCCAGGCTTGAGAAACACTGGCCTACATTATCAACAGCTGTTGAGGGTTTCAGGCAGAAGTGTCTTCCAACCTTACCTGGAGATGCTGGGAATTGAACCCGGGACTTCCTGCTTGCAAGGCAGATGCTCTACCACTGAGCTATGGCCCTTGAATCTGGTGGTGCCTCTTCCTTGCTTGGATGTCAGGTAAAGTGGTGCGTGTAGAAACCAGGTTGCTGTACAAAAGTAGGATGCTTATTCATTGCTCTGCTCACTTTTGCCTTTGGCAGGTGGCCCTCCGGAGGTTGCCCAGAAAGGAATGTGGCCCCTGGGCCTGAAAAGTTTCCCTGCCCCTGCTTTTCATGCTCAGCCACCTGCAGTCCAGCACCAGCAGCTCCTTTGCTCAGAAGCATCGAGATATTAGCAGACGCTGCAGCTGCGAAGAAGAGCCAGGAGGCACCCTTCTTGCAGAGAAGTGAGACCCACAAGGGGGCACCACAATACAGTGGAAAGGCACCTTCCTCTTGCTTCCTCAGAGAGCCTTGTTTATTTCCCTCTTTTCTCCTGTGCCTCCCCCCGCCCCGCCTCAAATCCCAGCTTTCGACACACATGCAAAAGCCCTTCAAGATTTATGGGAGTTGTAATCCAAACCTCTTTGGCTCAAAAGCCTTGAGGAGCTAAATCACAATATGGCTTTGACAAGCATGTGTGGGTGTTAAGCACACCAGAGTTCAATGCAGACCTGACAGTGCTTTGGGGACCATCTTAAAGGGCACCCAGGAAACCCTCCCCGTGGGGTTCCTTAAGATGGGGTGGGGTGCAGAGTCCAACGGATCCCTAAAGGGTTTTATTAAAAGAATAAAAACAACAACACAACAAGGGGCTTGGGGACTGACCTTCAATCCTGGCTCCTAGTTTGTTCTTTGGGCTTGAGGTAAAGGACCCCTGGACAGTTAAGTCCAGTCAAAGGTGACTATGGGGTTGCGGCACTCACCTCGCTTTCAGGCCGAGGGAGCCGGTGTTTGTCCACGGACAGCTTTCCAGGTCATGTGGCCAGCAGGACTAAACCGCTTCTGGCGCAATGGAACACTGTGATGGAAACCAGAGCACACAGAAACACTGTTTACCTTCCCCCCACAGTGGTACCTATTTATCTACTTGCACTGGCGTGCTTTCAAACTGCTAGGTAGGCAGGAGCTGGGACAGAGCAACAGGAGCTCACCCTGTTGTGCAGATTTGAATCGCCAACCTTCTGATTGGCAAGCCCAAGAGGCTCAGTCGTTTAGACCACAGCGTCACCCGCATCCCTTCTTTGGGCTTGGCCACTGGCTGGTCCCATGGCTCCTGGCTCACCCCACCCCAGATGACTACTACTGCAGCCCAGCCCGGAGAGGATTGTTAGCTGCAGTGGACACCTCCATAGTCAGACACAAGATGCTTCTAAGTTCCAGATGCTGGAAACAGCAGGAGGGGCATGTGCAGTTGCCTTCAAATTATGCTTGTGAGCTTCCTACAGGATCCCGGTTGGCCACCATGAGAGTAGGATGATGGACTCGAGAGGCCAACTGCCCTGATCCAGAAGGGCTGTTCTTACATTCTTACTTCCCTGAGTAAAAGCATGCAGACTGAACTGATTTCCTCCTCAAGGCTCGCTTCCAAATCTCTGTTGCATGACCCTCAGGAATCAGCATTACACAGAGACACAGGGAAGGGATCCCCTTTTATCTCATGCCCACCTAGAAACTGCCAAAGTTTGCAAATCATCTCCCCTGAATACCTTAACGCCCAGATCAGGCACAGAACAATGAGGTTACAGAACGGAGATCGGTGAATACGTGCAGCCCAACCACACGGAGTCATCGCTAAAGCGCTTTGCAATGTGCAAAATCACTGACAAGTTGGATTTATTCTCCAGAGCAGTGCTGCAAGATAAAGTCCCTGTTACTGCCAGAAGGAGAACTGAAGGTGAGTGCCTTGGCTTGCCTAACAGCACATCAAAGAGCACTGTCTAAGGTAGGAGTGGCGGACCTGTAGTTTCCCAGAGGTTGGTGGGCACCAGCTCCCATCAGCCATGCAGTAATCAAACCTAGAGGTTACCAGAGCATAGACAGCAGTCCCTGTGCAGGTAGGGGCACAGCTGAGCCAGCAGCCAAAGATGATGGAAGGCACTCCAGGACACTGAGGCCACCTGAGCCTCAAGCAACAGGATCCAAAAACACGCCCAAGCTCCATGCCCACTCCTTCAGAGGGAGTGTAACCCCATCAAGAGCAGGCAACCTCTTGGGAACCACACCCACTAACTGTGGTGGTCCCGGGGGGGGGGGTTACCGTGAGGCGTGGTCAAAGTCTGGTCCTGGGCCGAGGGTCTGGAGACTGTCCACCAAGGGGGAAGCAGGGTCCAAAGCAAGAAGCCAGGCGTGGTCGGGAACTCTGGAAAAACAGGTCTGGGTACTGGCAGAAACAGGTTTCCAACGTCGTTGCTCCCGCAACCTGGGACTGGGCTGACTGGCCTTTATCTCCTCTGAGGCACAGGGCGGTCCCGGCCCACAGGTGACCCGCCTCTCCTGGCCTTAAGGCGAGTACTCCTCATGAGAGAACCCAATTCCCTCTGCCTCTCTGCCCTGAGCCTCTGCAGCTCAGGAGAGGCTGGAGGGTTACTGGACCCAGAGGCAGCCTCACCTTCTCCTGACAGAGCTGGGAGAGGAGCACCTGCAGGCAATGGGTCCTCAATCACCTCCGGAGCCAGAGTGGATTCACCTGGTGTCTGCTCCTGAGGATCCGGGTGGCACTGTGGGTTAAACCACAGAGCCTAGGACTTGCTGAACAGAAGGTCGGCGGGTCAAATCCCCATGATGGGGTGAGCTTCCGTTGCTCGTTCCCAGCTCCTGCCAACCTAGCAGTTCGAAAGCACACTAGTGCAAGTAGATAAATAGGTATCACTCCAGTGGGAAGGTAAACGGTGTTTCCATGCACTGCTCTGGTTCTCCAGAAGCAGCTTAGTCATGCTGGCCACATGACCCGGAAGCTGTACGCCGGATCCCTCAGCCAATAAAGCAAGATGAGCGCCGCAACCCCAGAGTCGGCCACGACTGGACCTAATGGTCAGGGGTCCCTTTACCTTTAAAAAGCCCCTGATGTTGTAACCTGCAGAGGCGCTCCAGCCCCCTGATAAGTCTTTTTCTGTACTCTTTCCAGCTCTGTAAAATGTGCTATTTTACATGAGGGCTATGCAAAAAGCTGAAACTCTTTTTCTGTTCTGGAGCCAACTGGGAGCCACGATCTGTCCGAGGCTGTTTGGACGAACTCAGTCTGGTTACTAGGGCCCTTTACCTTTTTTTTGGGGGGGGGGGTTCTTTTTGCCTGCCCTCCAACAGCTACGCAGTTGGCCTCTCAGCCTGCCTTGTTGCTGAATGGCTGCTCTGGGAAGATTTGGTTTCAAATGCCCCTTTCTCCTATTCATTCCTCCTCCTGCCATGTGGAAAGAAATTAACCCAAGAACAGTTTCCTGGCAACAAGAACAATGCCCGTGGTGAGGTCACTGCTGGGCTGGCTCTCAACGTAGCCGCAGACCAATGGGCAAATTACAAAAAAGGAAAAAGGGCACAAGACACCAAAACAGGGCATTGCATCGACCTCCCAGGAATGCTCTCACACATGGTTGGTGGTGGGAACAGAGGTTCATGCCACAAATGGAGCAAAGCTTCTTTTTTTATAACAGGGAGAAACAATCACAGCAGCAATAAAATTTACGTGGGGAGCCTGTGGCCACCCAGATGATCCTCAATGGGCTGTAGCTCTGTGGGAGACCATCACCTTTGCCTGCAGATGGACCCAGGTTCAATCACCACCCTCTCCATGTAGGGCTGGGAACATGCCCGTCTGAAACCCTAGAGAGAGGCTGCCAGTCAGTGTAGACCATGGGTAGGCAAACTAAGGCCCGGGGGCCGGATCCGGCCCAATCGCCTTCTAAATCTGGCCCGCATATGGTCTGGGAATCAGCGTGTTTTTACATGAGTAGAATGTGTCCTTTTACAGTGGTACCTTGTGTTACAGACGCTTCAGGTTACACGATTTTGGGCTGCGCACCATGCCGAACCTGGAAGTACCGGAACGGGTTACTTCTGGGTTTTGGCGCTCGTACATGCGCAGAAGCGCTAAATCGTGTGTGCAGATGTGGCGCTGTGGGTTGCGAATGTGCCTCCCACACGGATCACATTCGCAACCCGTGGTTCCACTGTACAGTGGTACCTCGAGTTAAGTACTTAATTCGTTCCGGAGGTCCGTTCTTAACCTGAAACTGTTCTTAACCTGAAGCACCACTTTAGCTAATGGGGCTTCCCGCTACCTCTGTGCCACCGGAGCACGATTTCTGTTCTCATCCTGAAGCAAAGTTCTTAACCTGAGGTAATATTTCTGGGTTAGCGGAATCTGTAACCTGAAGCGTATGTAACCTGAAGCGTATGTAAGCCGAGGTACCACTGTATTTAAAATGCATCTCTGGGTTATTTGTGGGGCATAGGAATTTGTTCTTTTTTTCCCTTTTCTTCAAAATAGTCCGGGCCCCCACAAGGTCTGAGGGACAGTGGACCAGCCCCCTGCTGAAAAATTTTGCTGACCCCTGGTGTAGATAATACTAGATGGAAGACCAACAGTCTGACTTGGTATAAGGTAGCTCCCTTTGATTCTGTGTAACGGGATGGTTCACAGAAGTGGTGGAGAGGGGCGATACTAAAAAAGGGCATTTCTTTTAAGTGCTCAAAAATAAGGAAGGCTCAGCCTGATGCTTATTTCGCCAGTGATTTGGGCTTATGAATCGTGCTTTCTTAGAAGAGGTTATCACAGCAAGCTATTGTATCTCTTCAGGCAAACAAGAAAGATCATGGTTGAGGCGTGTGAAGTGGACATGTTAATAAAACGCTGTCAACAAACGGATGAGAAGTCTCCGGAGCCACAGCTTTCAGAGGCTCCTTCTCTCCCTCAATCCCTTCCCCACAAACTTATACATATGTGTCTTCAGCACTTGTTTGCTTTAAATACACCGGTAGCATGAAATAATGAAATGGGTCAGGCGGCTACGCAGCAACCTACAGGGATTTTACGTGACGGAGGAGCGCTGGATACGAGACAGGTGGAAGAAAAGCCAATTTTAACAGAGAGAATTTATCAAAGCAAGCGAAATTTCTCTTGAGAGGCCTCAGCTACCACCGTTCTGTATCCTAACCCGCTAAATGGGGACCAAAGAGGCGACTCAGATAATAAGCTCCCAATGCAGTCGCAAGACGATCACTCAGCAACAGAAGGTAGGGCATCCGTTCCCCAAACCATTTTGCGAAAGGCTCATCTCTAGGCAAAGCCCATTACCATCCTTGGGATAAAGAGGTCTTTTGAATTACTCATTCACAACCCCCCCCACCATAATAACATTGTTGGGAGTAAAGCAGAAAGGCTCAGGGGGGAGTTTGCAGTGCAATTCTCCTCAGACAAGCTGGTGCTTGCATTTCAAATAAAGAATTACACTGCAAACACACAAACAGCAAGGAGCTACTGGATCTTCCCTATGTAATGGACACATCCTTCTACCACAAATTAAGTGGTCCCTCCCATAGTGAATTTGAAGATGCCACAATGCCATCTTAGTAACCCATCGCATGAGGTGGCATGGTAATGCCACTTAGGGCAAGTGAGAGCTATGCAAATGTTTTCAGGAGTGTGGAAAAACACAGCGAGATGATTGTATGGAGCCCTTATTGCCTTGGAAAGACCTATCTTAAAACTTGGCCAGTTCTAAGAATTGAAGCACATTCATGGAAGATAATGGCCACTAACCATAATGGCTGTGTTGGAGGCAATATGCCTATTTCTTTTTTGAAATCATTTTTATTGGTTTTACAAATACAAAATGCAAATAAACAGAGAATTAAAAAGTATATCCATATAAAGAGATTCTCCGAATCTTAAGACTGCCCTCCATCCCCTCCATAGGGTCTCATTTTAAACATCTACTACTGCATGTTCATCAATAATCAATTTCTTATATCAAACCATATTATCCATTGTAATTTTTATTTTATTTTTTTAAATGATATTTATTAAGAGTTTCAAAAGTACAAAAAATAGAAAAAGAAAAAGAGAAAAAAAGAAAAAAGAAGAAAAAATACATAAAATACATAAAATACATAAAAACCAATACAACAACACAACAACAAAAAAGAAAAATACAACTCCCATATTACATATCTTCATCTTTCATTTGCTTATTTCCTTGACCTCCTCACACCTCCCTTTTTGTATTCTAGCTTAATTAGTTGTTTCAGCAAATTCTTTCCATCTTTCTCACTTTTTATTAAATAATTTATCTCAACAGTCTAACCTATTAATTAACTCAGTAAATCCTTTCCATCTTTCACCATATTCTGTTATTCAATTTGCCTTAATTTGTTTAACCTTATCTTACCATAAAATACCTTAAAACTTAAAACTTAATACTTATTTATAAATAACTCCTTATATCATTTCTACTAAAGCCAGATAGTTTCATTCCAACATTTTCCCTAATATTCATTAATTTTACACTAATTCCCAAAATAGAAATGTTCTTTTATAGACTCTTCCGATTTTCATCCAACGTCCCTTCTTCCTGGTCTCGGGTTATGTCAGTCCTTACTATCCATTCCATCTAGTCCATCAACCTGGTAATCTGATATCCGAGGCTCTTAAATCACTTCCATGCCCCTTCTGCAGATCTTTTTCTTCTTGTTTATATTTACACTTTTCCTTGTCTTTTGTTGGTCTCTTTCTTAGTTTCTTTCCTTTCTCCTTGAGGAGTAGGTCTCCGGGGGATTTCCACCCATACTCATCTCCATCTCCATAATTTTTACACTACAAGCGAAATCAAAATCCGCCCTTTGCTTCCATCTGCTTACAGTGGTCTCCTAAATAGCTTATAAAGGTAAAGGTAAAGGGACCCCTGACCATTAGGTCCAGTTGTGACCGACTCTGGGGTTGCAGTGCTCATCTCACTTTATTGGCTGAGGGAGCCGGCGTACAGCTTCCGGGTCATGTGGCCAGCATGACTACGCCACTTCTGGCGAACCAGAGCAGCGCACGGAAACACCATTTACATTCCCACCAGAGTGGTAGCTATTTATCTACTTGCACTTTGACGTGCTTTCGAACTGCTAGGTTGGCAGGAGCTGGGACCGAGCAATGGGAGCTCACCCTGTCCCGGGGATTCGAACCGCTGACCTTCTGATCGGCAAGTCCTAGGCTCTGTGGTTTAACCCACAGCGCCACCTGCATCCCTAAATAGCTTATAGTCCCCCCCCCATTCTTTTCTAAAGTTTTTGCCCTCTTGGTTTCTGAGTTTACCCGTCAGTTTTGCCACCTCAGCATAGTCCATCAGTTTGGTTTGCCGGAGGCAATATTCCTCTCAATCTCAGTTGCTGGGAATCACAAACAGAGTGAGTGCTGTTTCTCTCAGGTCCTGCGCATGGACTTGTCATAAACATTTGTTTGGCCACTGTGAGAACAGGATGCTGGACCAGATGGGCTTTTGGCCTGATCCACCAGAGCTCTGCTTTTGTTCTTACACACGTCTCAAAGTGATGTACAGTGGTACCTCGGGTTAAGAACTTAATTCATTCTGGAGGTCCGTTCTTAACTTGAAACTGTTCTTAACCTGAGGTGCCACTTTAGCTAATGGGGCCTCCCACTGCTGCTGTGCCACCACTGCACGATTTCTGTTCTCATCCTGAAGTAAAGTTCCTGAAGCATCTGTAACCTGAAGTGTCTGTAACCCGAGGTACAGTAGAACCCGAGGTATAGTAGAAGCAGTGGACATTTGTTTTAAAAAAAACAACAACCAAAAATCCAATTGCCTTCAGAAAAAGCAACCACTGCCATCAGAATGCCCCCCGCCAAACAGACACAATGTGAGAACCACGCAGAAAGTCGGGAAGAGAGTCGTTGCTCAGGCAAAGTGCCAGCCAAGAACAAGGAGTCATTGATCCCACTTCCTGTTCAAGAGGGACCAATGGTCAGCCAGGGTGGGCAGAGGTCAGTCCAGAGCCTGCAAACAGAACAGCAGTCTTTGTACCACATGGGGCAGCTGACCACAGATCCAACCGCCACCTGGCCCCGGCTCCTGACAACATCCTGCCCCCAAATGTTTCTGCTCCCAACAAAATCCGAGTTCCCTCTGGCTGCTTTAGAGTTAACAAGTTTCATTGCAGCATCTGGTTCCCAAGGAGGCTGTTGCATTGCTTCGTGTGTTACATTTCCCCTGCTCCCCTTAGGGAAGAAAATATCTGCGGGTGTGAAGGGGCACAGGATGGAGCCTTGCACAGAATCAGGCCACTGGTCCATGCCATACTGCACAAGTATCCAGTTTTGTGTGGGACATCCCAGATTAACAGAAGCCACCCTGTGGTGGTGACAGTGGCTGCGGCTGCAGAGGTAGCAGAAGAAGAGGAGGAGTTTGGACTTGATATCCCGCTTTATCACTACCCGAAGGAGTCTCAAAGCGGCTAACAATCTCCTTTCCCTTCCTGGCCAAAACAAACACTGTGAGGTGAGTGAGGCTGAGAGACTTCAGAGAAGTGTGACTAGCCTAAGGTCACTCAGCAGCTGCATGTGGAGGAGCGGAGATGCGAACCCGGTTCACCAGATTACGAGTCTACCGCTCTTAACCACTACACCACACTGGCTCTCAGCAGAGACTGTGGCAACAGGGAAAGAGAGAGAGGCCCGCTGTTGGCGCTGAGACACCCACCCAGGATGTCCACATGCGGCTGTCGTAGCATAAGTGCTCTAAGAAAGCCTCAGGTGGCAATGGCATGAGCTGGAAAAGGTAAAGTGGCAGTAGTATGTGAGTGAGTGGGACAGCAGCTTGGAGCGGGTGTGTGTGTGTGTGCAGGGCCATCTTAAGCATAGCCGGTGCCGTGGTGCAAAGATCCCTCCGGCGCCCCTCCGGCAACTCCAAAACAAGGGAGGGGGCTGTGGAAAATGTCCTCTGCCTCCCCTACTGCCCCGATCCCTGGCGTGGTGGCATCGATCAAGCAGGAAAATGTGCTGGCGGACATGTTGTCCGGCGTTGGGATGCCTGAGAAGGCAGCCCAGGAAGGCTACACGCCGCCTTTCGCCAGGAAGCAGGAAGAGCACAACGACCGGGATCAGGGCCATCTTTAGCAGATGCAGAGGCTTGGGAGGGAAGCTGCGTGCCGGTCAGCCATATAGTTGGTGGGGTGCAGCTGGCGGGTGTGCAGGAAAGGGGAGGCTGCTGGCAAAGCTCCCCCACTCGCTAGGGCGCCCCTGGGAGGCCGGCGCCCTGGCGCAACTAACCACTAAACCAATGGGAAAGATGGCTCTCTCTCTCTGTGTGTGTCCCAATTTGCCCTCCCCAAAAGTTGGAGAGCATGTTACCCATCTCTACAGCATAACCTTCCCATGGTGTGCCTAATAATAATAATAATAATAATAATAATAATAATAATAATATCCCACCCATCTAGCTGGGTTTCCCCAGCCACTCTGGGCGGCTTCCAACAAAGTATTAAAATACAGTGGTCTGTTAAACATTAAAAGCTTCCCTAAACAGGGCTGCCTTCAGATGTCTTCTAAAAGGCCGATAGTTGTTTATTTCTTTGACATCTGATGGGAGGGCGTTCCACAGGGAGAGAAGGCCCTCTGCCTCATTCCCTTCTTGTAGTGAGGGAACCGCCAGAAGGCCCTCGACCTGACCATTCAGCAGTGAGGCAGCACGTCTGTGGCTCTCCAGATGTTGCTGGACTCTCAACTCCTGCCAGCTCCAGCCAGCAGGGCCAGTGGTCAGCGATTATGGGAGCTGTAGTCTGGCAACTCCTGGAGGGCCACTGGTTCCCCAACTTTGCATTAGGTCACATTCAGGAAGAAAGAATCCCTGTGAAAACCAGTGAAATAAAGATCCTTTAAAATGTGTAAATACTATCTGAGCATTTTCTTGCCATCCATAGCAAATAGCTTCCCTCTATACTTGCTTATCATGCAAAGCTTTTTTAAAAAAAACAAAAACAACAATGAAAACACTCCATTAACTAAGCATCCTCATTGTGCAAATTGCAAACCACTGCATGACAAACAAAATTATAGGTTTGAGACACACTCAATGAATGTGTGGAAGAGCACTTCTGAAAGGGTTGTGTGCGGTTTGTACTAAGGTCTTCGGGAGCCTTTCGTGATGCAATTGAATTCTTCCCCCTTGGTAGAACTCCCATTGTTCCAGATTTGCAGCCTCAAACGCCCCACGTAACTAGCTTGTGAGCAAGTGCCCAACTGCTACAGAGCCAAAAGGCAACTATGGGGAGCCTTTGGCCTTCCAGATGTTACTGAACTGCAACTCCCATCATCCTCAGCAAGCATGGTCAATAGCTAGGGGTGATGGGAGCTGTGGTTCAGCAAGAGGTCCACAGTCTCACACTTGGATTCTGGGCTCTGCCAGTAGACAGGCCACCAAGGGCCACAGGGCAGCTTCCTCTCAAGAACGTCATCGCAAGGGCAAGACCCACCTGGCTGCATCCACCAGCCAGTGAAGCTGCATCTCTGGAGCAACCGCAAGAAAATAATCCGGGATGCTGGGCTGGCATCTTTAGTATGGAAAGGCTGCATAAATCATTATTGCCAGCGTGAGACGTGCTGCAGTAAAGTGACAAATGTGGGCTTGCATCAGCTTGTCACTTTTCAAACCCACAACGTTGCTCCATTTTGTGGGGCCTCTTGCAGGACAGAAGCAATTGCTGGTCTGCGATGCTCGTAATCCATCGCTTTCCCGTCTACTTGGCTTCATTTTATTTTATTTTTACAAGTCCACCTTGAGTGGTGATGCTAAAAGAAAGCAGTTAAAGACAACCTGAAAAGCAAACTGTGAGTCTGAGGGGTGGAATAGAACCGTTTGGCAGACGAAATAAAGCGGGATGCAGTTAACTTTTTTGCCTTCTGGAAAGAATGACCGCCAGAAAAGAACAATTATTGCCTATCTGGTTTTTTGTGGGTTTTTTTAAAGGCAAGCGCCTACTTTAAGAATGATTTGTAGGTTGTGGGTTTTCAGAAGGTGCAATCAGCTGAGGTTGCATTTTGCTTCTGGTCTTCTTTCTTTTCCTTTTCCTTTTCCTTTTCCTTTTCCTTTTCCTTTTCCTTTTCCTTTTCCTTTTCCTTTTCCTTTTCCTTTTCCTTTTCTGCTGTACTTTCAGATGATGTTGGAGCTTCTTTGTTTGGTTTGTAGAGACCATGGAAGTGGTGTAGAGAAGCTGCCAAGGCTCATGGCAAATGTGTGCATTTATTCTCTCTCTCTCTCTCCCTCTCTCTCTCTCTCTCACACACACACACACACCACTTCCATTGAGCAAACCAGATTTGCACATCTTTGTAGGACTGCAAGCTACCCCATGGGAAAACTTACTGACACATACATACAATTTATAGGCTGCCCTATAACTAAAGTTCACTGAGCAGCTTGCAGGGATTAAATCACATAAATTACAATAAATGACAAAATGCAAGCAATGCAATACCATCCCAAACCCATTCTACAATCTTTCCAAGACTGGAGGGGCAAATAAGATTGCTAGCCCCAGGGTGGGCTAGCAATTCCTCCCCACCACCCTAAGGCTGTACTGGGGAAACAGAAGGGGATCTTGCCATGATTCACCCCCTGGCAGGCAGAACACCACCTCATACTGAGACAGATCCTTGGTCCATCTATCTCAGTATTTTTGACGCTCGCTGGCAGCAGCTCACTGGGGTTTCAGGACAGGATTCTTTCCCAGCCGTATCTGAAGATGCCAGGGATTCAGCAGACGCTCTCTCCTTGATCTACAGACTCTCCCCACCAGCTGTAAGGCTTTCAGCAGCTGCATCAAGGAAGCCTCCATGGCGGCTCCTGTTCCTTCCAGGCACCAAGGGATTTCCCACCCCCTTATTCCTCCCTCCCCCCTAAAAAAAGTTGAGATTCCAAGAATGTTTGCACCCAATAGGAAGTAGCTGCCACAGAATCCTCAGACACGCGCAGAGGGGGAGCCACACCAACAGCACTTGGCCTGCACACTTGTTTTTTCATGGCATCCATTTAATTAATTTATTTGCTTAACAGGACGTATATACTTGCTTTATCATCAAAACCTCTAAGTGGCTTCCAGAATAACATACATTGAAATCACTAAATACAATCAGATTTTGAAAATGAGTTAAGGTCTTTAAGGTAAAGGGACCCCTGACAATTAAGTTCAGTCACAAACGACTTTGGGATTGTGGCGCTCATCTCGCTTTAAAGGCTGAGGGAGCCGGCGTTTGTCTGCTTCCGCAGACAGTTTTTCCGGGTCATGTGGCCAGCATGACTAAGCCGTTTCTGGCAAAACCAGAGCAGTGCACGGAAACGCCATTTACCTTCCCGCCAGAGCGGTACCTATTTATTTACTTGCACTTTGACATCCTTTCGAACTGCTAGGTTGGCAGGAGCTGGGACCGAACAACAGGAGCTCACCCCGTTGTGGGGATTCGAACCGCCGACCTTTCAATTGGCAAGCCCAAGGCTCAGTGGTTTAACCCACAGCACCACCCATGTCCCTTTACCCAAGTATAAATAAATAAAACCAACTTAATATAAAAACACACACATATATTATCAAATAAAATAGCGCATCAAAATTATGCCTGGGGGCAGGCTTGCTTAATTTTTATAATTATTTTTAAGGCAGCAAAAGCAGGACAGTGAAAGCACCTGCCGAATGTCAACAGGCAGGGCCAACTTGTCGATCCCTGGCAAGGGTATGTGGAAAGTGTCACTTGGGAATGTGCGTGTTTTGGCCGACCAAAGCGGTCAGGTAGGCATATGTTGGATAGAATGAGAAGCAATTAGAAGCAAGTGCTTCAAACAGGCAATTGTGCCATACCCTACCCAATCATTAAGCCTGACTTAAGGCGTCAGCCTCTTCCTTGAAGGCCTCCCTTCCTGGTGAACTTCATTGTCTCCTCTTTGCCGTGTCACCTGGATCCCTTCTGCAAAATTAAAGCACCAGGCAGATGCAAGGACATTACAATCCAAATCTCAGCGGCTTCTCCATCTTTTTTCGCCCCCGCACTGTTGCACTAAACCTTTTGTTTCTATTGGACTGAGGAGTTGGTTGAGGGGAGGGTTCAGTTTGCTTTCCCTCTTTTCTTTTTAATATAAACATCAAATCTCTTAATTCTCTGACCCAGAAACCACAAGCAATCCTCATAATAAAAAAAAAAAAATCTGGGACAAACGCTCTCTCCCTCTAAACACATATTCCCAGATGTACAGACTTGAAGATCCTCTGAAACTCCCAAATCTCCCTATTTAAAGTGATTTTGATTGATTTTTTTTTAATGTTTGTATGCAAACTCATTCTACCCTGATTATGGAGTTGTTTTCTGGTACCACCAGCTCCCTGCTATTAAACAATATGCACTTCTCCTCCTTGCAAGCAAGGTAGTTTATTCTTTGCTGCCTTTCCCAGTGGCTGGGAAGCAGGGGTGCTTGTGGAATTTGAGCTTTGCAAATATCGATACTGCACCCTCCAACATGTCCAGGCCAAAAACTGGGACACATGAGAGCATGGGCAGCAAAAAAATGTGTATTTTGGGGAGCCACAATCTCATGCAACTGGAGCCCCAAAACAGGACAGGTGTGTTGATACAGTGGTTCTGTGGACCCATCTCCATCCAGCCATAGAAACTCTCTCCAGACTATGCCCCAGCTCCCTAAGCCATGTCCCTTGCCAGCAGTGCTCCATTGCCTTTGCCTAACTGGAATGTGTCCTTGAACACTCGTGTAAATGTCCCTTGCTTGCCTGGATGGAGCAATGGGCGGGTGCAGAATCTACTTGCAATTGTAGAAGTGGGGGAGGAAGAGACTCACAACACCGCTTCGGTGCCCCCCCTCCACTATGTGAACAGCCACTCACCTCGGGTGAGTATAAGGTCCCTCCAGGCAGTGAAACATTATAAAAGTTGCATCACCAACACACACTCTCTCTCTCTCTCATTTAGGGCATCTGTGAGTAATGTGGGCACAGGTGAGCAATTTGGACAGCGAGAGGGTTTTTGTTGGCTAGTTCACTTCCACGGAGTGATTTGCAATGTTGAGTTTTTCCATCTCGCTCTACAGAAAAGATTTGCAGAGTTATGACACAGCAGGCAGCAAATCCATAACAGCAGAAGTGTTGGGAGCATCGTCGCATAATTAATAAATCCTGACTAGAAGCCTGCGACTCAGGTTTGGCTAGTTGGTGCAAATCACCGTGAAATCCAGCTCTCTCCCACTATCCATTCTACAGCCTGGAGGTCTTAGGGTTTTCACCTTGTAACATCAGCCTGACACTTGTGAAGCTCCAGTGGAGATTTGCAGTAAGGAAAGTGTCAGCTGCTTAAACCAGCCTTTCCCTGGTCCCCTTGCTTTGGTTTGCGATTTCCAGCTTATCACACACACTGCCCTCTTCCTTCTTGCCCTGCCTAGGGACTCCTTGCATCTCAGCTTCCTTACAGAGTGATATCCCTGCCAAACTGACAACTTGTCCTTCCATCACAGAAGCCAAACTGCATATATTCCGCTGCCTTTTTTTCTTTAATTCCCTGAGCGTCTGGAATATTGGCGACATCACAGCAGATCAGCCAATAAGAGGATTTGTTGCCAGGAACCTGCTACACAATCTTGGAGACATTTTTTATGACGGTGACGCACATGGAATACAGATGGTCCCAGTACTTTCTGATGAGCTTGCACAGGTGCACAGTTTAGAAGGTGCGGGGGACGCAGCAAATACACTTATGCTGACGCTACCAAAGGAATTATTGGATTCTCTCAGGGCTTTGCTGCCTCTTTCGGACTAAGCAGAACATACTCTTAACCCAGACATTGAAGTCAGCAAATCGGATTGCTGAGAGCATACATCTTGAGAAAGTGGCATGTTTTGAAACTAGGTTGGAAAAGCAGAAGCCTCTGCCAGGGGAGATTTGGCAGTTGGTTCACTTATAGGTTGAAATATTAACTTACATTTCTGCAGCACACTGTAAGCCATGGTGCTTAAGCCATGGGAAACCAAACAGCCAGCAGAATCACAAGGGCTGCCCATATCATGTACCACCCATTAGGTACTGACCCAAACATCTACTGTATAAGTTAGCAGACACAAAATATAGTAAACCATGCTTGCTTGCACTTGAACCATACACATTCTCAAATGTGAAGGATGAGCTGTTCCATCTCTCCCCACCATATAGCCTGGATCTCCAGAAAGATGAATGTATGAACCAGTGTCCCTCAACCCTTGTATACCCCTCCCCATTTGTGACATGCTAGTGATGTAGTGATGATGTCTCAGTGATGCTGCTCGAAGTGTATTCTGGGGGAAAGAGGGAAGTTTTAAAAGAGGATGTCACTGCATGCTCGGGGTTCTTACTCCTCTGGGGATCTGTTGCACAACAATAAAGATAGTGGTCTACTGACTGCTGTTTTGCTCCAAATTACTTGGCGGGAACTTCCTTCTTTTACTGACTGCATAGACCCACAGGGGACTATGAGCTGGGCTGTTGAATAGTCTCTTGCCCTGGAATTTTCTCCATAACAGTGCCAAACTGGGTCTTTGACCAGGGTAAAATGAAGCCTAGTTTTGCCCTTGGCCAAACAAATATCAACGACGGATCAAGATGGCTTCTCACGTGACAGACAAAGAGGGGAACATCACTCAGGGATTCTATAGAAAGTAGGCAGCCCAAATTATGTCATTTCAGGATCAAAGCACAAGCTACACATCAGACACTGCCAGAGTTTGGTCTGGTGTGAAAATCTGGCCTTTTCTAGAGAAAGAGAGAGATGCTTTTTTTTAAAAAAAGGAACACTGGCAACTTTCCATTTCCAGAGCTTCGCCGGCTGGCTCTCAGGAATGCTCATGGAAAGCAAAGTCTCATTATCATGAGTAATTTAGCGTAACTACCCACAGAAATTCAGTAAGGCCAAGCTGGCGACAGCAACGCAGGAGAGGAGCGAATTGCATCGGCGCATCCTGAGATCAGCCATTCCCAGAGCTCAAAACGAAGTTGCCATCTTAATGAGACGGAGCCTTGTTCCCCCCTCCCCCAAAAAATTAAAACACAGGATTTAAATGCATCCGCAGATCCCAGGCCTGCTTGAGAAAGAACCCAGCCAACATTTTGTCAAACTGATTTACCCAGACCCGCACCTTGGCCCCAAAGCTCGCTCTTAAATTGTAAACTGCATTTTGACAAGCGACACTTAAAACATACTTGGGGGAAGTGCTTGGGGAAGAAACAGCCAGCACCACTTCTTAGAGAAGCAGTAAAAGTTCCAGTGGCACCACAGGCCGAGGGCTGGAGGTGGAGTACAGGGGGGCTCATTACTGCTCATTTTAAAGACTGGCTACATTATTCATGGGATGCAGGTGGTGCAGTGGGTTAAACCACAGATCCTAGGACTTGCTGATCAGAAGGTCGGCGGTTCAAATCCTCACAACGGGGTGAGCTCCCGTTGCTCTGTCCCTGCTCCTGCCAACCTAGCAGTTTGAAAGCATGTCAAAGTGCAAGTAGATAACTAGGTACCGCTCCGGCGGGAAGGTAAACGGTGTTTCTGTGTGCTGCTCTGGTTCACCAGAAGCGGCTTAGTCATGCTGGCCACATGACCCGGAAGCTGTCTGCGGACAAACGCTGGCTCCCTCGGCCTACAGAGTGAAATGAGCGCTGCAACCCCAGAGTCGGTCACGACTGGACCTAATGGTCAGGGGTCCCTTTACCTTTACCTTTACCTTACATTATTCATGTTTCTACATTTGAAAAACATAGTGGTGGTTTGCAATTCTGGGGGGTTACTTGGATTCTGGGTGCAAAGGGTGCATCCTTTGAGCACCAATTATAGTGACTAGTTCCATATAGAGTTCATGGTGATGATGATTATTAAGCAGCTATTTCATTAGTGAGAAAGGTAATAAAATACTGCACTTGCCCTCTGCATTTGAGTTAGCAACATAGGAAGCTGCCATCTTCTGAGTCAAGCCATTAATCCATCTAGCTTAGTACTGTCTACACTGACAGTCAGCAGCTCTCCAGGGTTTCAGGCAGAAGTCTCTTTCAGCTCTGCCTGGGATTGAACCTGGGACCTTCTGCATGCAAGGCAGACTCTCTGACCACTGAGCTGCAGCCCAGTGGTAGAGCATCAGTTAGGCAGGGGGCAGCTTTTGCAAAGTCTGAATTCTAGAGTCAAGATTCAACAAGCAACACATGGTGTCAGAAGTTGGTCAGCAGCCTCAACCAGAAACCGGTGCAAAGAGAAATAAATGCCACATTCAGATTGTTGAACTGGAAATATTACAGAGAACTGGGCTTAGAAAGAAGGAGCTGATCCACACAGGAGAAGAGTCTAGAGGTTTACAAGTCCACAGTGCTACTTATTTCTAATATAGATGGGTCTGAAGGGCAGGGTTATCTGTAGACAAGTCACCAGAGGAGTCACCAGAGGAGAGACTGCAGAATTATACTGGAAAGACCTGACATTTTTGCTGCCTCTCTAATAAAGCTTGGGGTGAGCTAATGAAATGGATAAGGATCAGATTCAGACCAGGCCAGAGAAAGGACTTCTCCAAGCTTGACATCATTAACTTGTGGACTCTGCTCCCATGAGATGTGATGGTGGTTCACATGGCTTTGGAAGAGGACTTGGCAAAAACATGAAGGGTAGGCTTACCAAAGGCCGATTATTCCCAGCAGACAAGCAGAACCTCCATCATCAAACGCAAATCTGCCTTGAGTGCCAGTCACTGGGAACCAACAGAAAGAGAAGCCTCCTGCAAGTTGCTCATCTCGATATGGGGTGGGTAACCTATGGCCCTCTGAGCCCCTCTATCTGGCCCCAGGGACTCACCCCAAACCACACACCCTCTTTCCTCCACCACCCCTGCTTTGTGTGGCTGGAATGTGTCCTCGGACTCTGATAATGTCTTTTGCTGGCCTGGGTATAAGATAGAGAGGGGTGCATGGATGTGTGCAGAAACTAGCCCCCTGTACAACGGAAAAATCTACATTTATTCCTCCGCTTGCTTTTTCCTCTGGCCCTGCCCATCAGGAGCATGTGGCCCCTGGAAAGCTGCCCAGGAGAGAATATGGCCCTCGAGTTGAGAAAGGTTCCCAACCCGTAGTCTTGATGGACCTTTGGCCAGACGCCACCGCCCTCTCTCTGTGTTTCCTCTGTTCTCCAGCTTCCCTGGAGCAATTGTCTGTGTAAAAGCAAACACACACAAACCTCTTTCCTCCCCCTTGAAGTTCCAGTAAAAGGTAAAGGGACCCCTGACCATTAGGTCCACTCGTGACCGACTCTGGGGTTGCGGCGCTCATCTCGCTTTATTGGCCAAGGGAGCTGGCATACAGCTTCTGGGTCATGTGGCCAGCATGACTAAGCCGCTTCTAGCGAACCAGAGCAGTGCACTGAAATGCCGTTTACCTTCCCGCTGGAGTGGTACCTATTTATCTACTTGCACTTTGACGTGCTTTCGAACTGCTAGGTTGGCAGGAGCAGGGACCGAGCAACGGGAGCTCACCCCGTCGCGGGAATTCGAACCGCTGACCTTCTGATCGGCAAGTCCTAGGCTCTGTGGTTTAACCCACAGTGCCACCCGCATCCAAAGTTCCAGTACAGATGGACAAATGTCAATCCAATGCACAGTTCAGCCCCCAAACCTGAAGGAACGCCTGCACAAATACCAAGTAACTCCGTTCCCACAGATTGGAGCTCTCTCTACCCAATTGTCTTTGATCGCGTCCACGGACGAACATCTGAACTTTGCTGTTGTGCCAAGCAGCACTGGGGATCGGTGGGGGTGAGAGACTCGGCGAGACACCTGCTTCTCCTTCCATCTTTGTCGCCCAGCTAAAATGAACAGACAAAAGGCAGCTAGCAAGTGCAACTCCTTTGGGACAAAGCCATCGGAGAAAAGGAGTCTGGCAGAGGAAGATTCTTTCCCGTGGTCTCCAGTTATGAATACAAATGTTTGTATTCCCTCTTAGAACTCAAATTCGCCCAAAGGGCAGCCGGCGATGGCATGGAGAGAAGCAAAATGAAAGGAGGTATTGGAGCAAAGAGGATATTCAGAGCAGAACAGGGACTGAGGTTTTCCCCCCAATGCGAGGCGGGGGGGAAGAAACTTTGAAGAGAAACTTTGCTCTAGCCTCTCTGTAGCAGGGGTGGAACTAGATGTGACAGCAACAGACACCTCTGTTTAATGGGAAGCAAATGTTGAGACTAAAACAGGGCATTGTATTTTTACATTTTAGAAAGTTCTATAAATCGCTGTGTCAAAAAGCTTTCAGAGTGGTGTGCATGACAAAATTACAGATAACACAGCTAAAACCCGCGAAACTATTAAGAGAAAGGAATATGTACACATCATGGTCACCATTAAAGCACAAATAAAAATCAGTAGAACTTTCAAAACATGGGTAGGCAAACTAAGGCCCGGGGGCCAGATCCGGCCCAATCGCCTTCTAAATCCGGCCAGCAGATGGTCTGGGAACCAGCGTGTTTTTACATGAGTAGAATGTGTCCTTTTATTTAAAATGTATCTCTGGGTTATTTGTGGGGCCTGCCTGGTGTTTTTACATGAGTAGAATGTGTGCTTTTATTTAAAATGCATCTCTGGGTTATTTGTGGGGCATAGGAATTCGTTCATTCCCCCCTCCAAAATACAGTCCGGCCCCCCACAAGGTCTGAGGGACAGTGGACCCCTGTTGAAAAAGTTTGCTGACCCCTGTTTTAAAACAAGCATAAGTAACTGCATGATAGGTCTGGGTGGGCTTGCTGAAATCAGTCCAGAAAGAGTTCCTATCTCCTTGAATCCATTTCCAGCAAATAATTTGGCCTTCCTTGGGGCCAGTGCCTTTTGAAGCAGGATGTGCTAGCTTCCATTTCATTGAGCTGGCAAAGTTAATGCAAAAAGGCAAAAACATTGTGATTGCTTAACTGGCTCTATACTACTTCCAAAGTCGGTGCAGGACAAAAGCCCGCATAGTAAATTCACACCAACAGCAAGGGTTGCCAACCTTTCTGCTGACCCCTGTAAACTGCACACTCCATTATGGTGTATCTCCATCATTTCTTAAAAATCAGCCTGTTCCCTAATGGCTGATGCCTTCTGTGTGTCTTGATGATGTTTCATTGCACTAACATGTTTTACCACGATTGCATTAATTCGTTGTTGTAAACCGCTTTGGAATATATTGTTTAAAAAAACAAAAACAAAAAAAGTGTTTCCTTATGAATAAATAAAAAAACAGAAAATAAGAAAAAGATTTGTAGCTAGAATGATGAAGAAAATAAAAGCAAATAAACATTTAAAGGATGAAACACACAGACACTATAAGAGAATGTAAAAAGTTTCACAACACTGGGAAGAAAACATATGCTAGTTCTTCATTGTGTTAATTATTGTTTTGACAAATAATAAACAAAGACAGAATCGCTCCAGTTTTTGAAAATATGTTCTTGTCCTCCCCCCTTATTAAACAAATTGGCTCACAGTTTCACACTCCCCTCTCACTTTGCTAACTTCTGATTAAAATCTGTTAGGGTTGTGAGTGTTGGTAGTCTAACAGCAGAGATCACTCAGTATGCAGCTTTAACATGGATTCTGCTAATGATAAAGTCAAGTAGACAAGAAGGGGACCTATGGGAGGGTTGCCTAGCAACCAGGAAGGATGGGATGATCTTTGCTGAGCTGGCATGTGCTCCAATGGTTTGGGGCAGTTCTGAGGCAGTTTTCCCCTGTAAGTTTGCATGCATGTCTCCCAGCTATGTACAAGAAAGACAAAGCCCTTTCTCTTCAAATTATACACTATTTTTGTTCAGTTTGCTTAGTAAATTGGAATCAGAATTTTTCTCTCTGGACTCCATATAGATTAGTTTAAGTGACTTTGCTAAGAATGAGCATCCAGATAAAATTGCCCTGGAGACTTAGGAACATAAGAGCCCTGTTTAGATCAGACTAAAGGCCCATCTAGTCCAATAACCTCTTTCCCCCTGGAACCAGTCGGATGCTTTCAGAAAGCCCACAAAACAGACACATTGATGCGTCAGTTTTCATCTCCTGTAAGCCCCTTCTGTCCTGCAGCTTCTAGGAATAGGAATAGTGGCTTCATACTAGATGGAGGTTATTTCCTAACCATCAGAGTCAAGTTACAGGTAGGTAGCCATGTTGGTCTGCCGTAGTCGAAACAAAATAAAAAAATTCCTTCCAGTAGCACCTTAAAAAGGTAAAGGGTAAAGGGTAAAGGGTAAAGGGACCCCTGACTATTAGGTCCAGTCGTGGCCAACTCTGGGGCTGCAGCGTTCATCTCACTTTATTGGCCGAGGAAGCCGGCATACATCTTCCGGGTCATGTGGCCAGCATGACTAAGCCGCTTCTGGCGAACCAGAGCAGCGCACGGAAACGCCGTTTACCTTCCCGCCGGAGCGGTACCTATTTATCTACTAAGTTTGTTATTGATATGAGCTTTTGAATCTTTTTATTTTGTTTCATCAGAGTCAAGGAAAACATAAAAGGTGCACAGATGGATTAGAGAAAGGGGTTGCCTGTCATTATTTTGTGGGAAAGATCCAGGCGCATACCTGGAAATTTGGTTTGCATAACTGAAATGGATTAAAGCACTCTGGACCACCAGCAAATCAGAATGGGTGTCCATGGTCATATATGAGCTCCCTGTGAACAAATGCTCGTCAAAGACTGGACATGGTCTAACCTCCGTCATGGAAGCAAATCAGGATGGATGCTCGATAAACAATCCACCTGGAGGAGCCTATGGTCCACATAATCGAGCATCATGCAGACGTTTTCTGGAACACCCACAAGCAAAGTGTGATGGCTAAAAACCCCAACCTTTTCCAAATGGTTGCCCTCCAGAATGCCACCTCTGAACCTCAAATAGCTAAAAGCAATAAAGGCTGATTTGCTAGGTTGATCAGCTGGCTCTGTCTGCCTTTGCCTCTGGCTCCCTCTACAGTTGGTCTCCCTGGCTCCCACCCAACCAGCCTCAATAGGCACCAATCACCATGAGCTAAAAGCCATTCATCTGGCCCTCGTTGAGCTGAACCACCTGAATTCAGAAGAAGAGAAGAGGAGAGGGAGGGATGGGTGCTGAGCAGCAGCACGATCTCTTCACATTCGAGGCAGGCTCCAACTAACCATTTTGGTTTTGCTCCCTCGGCTAGACCGCCTACTGAGGAATATAGCAGACTGCAAAGCAACCTGGATTCAGAAGGGAAAGCGGGAAAATGACAATGCGAGCCATCCATCAGCTTTCACGTTGCTTTGGGCAGCTTATTAGGAAGTTGTGCCATCAAATTAAAATTCAGTTAGGGGGAAGGGAAAGGAGGCGATCCCAAAGTTTTAATCTAGCTAACATCATTGGAATGCTTCACCCCAGTCTGTCACGGCACAGGAAGAGTCTATAACTCTCCTGCAAGCTTCGATTCTCTTGCTCTTTTTCTTCTAATCATGCAGAATGGCATCTTAGCTGCAATTTTCAGTGGAGAGGAGGGGGTGTGAGAGCCATCATTCTAAAGTGCAAGAGCTCTATTCACATTGTATTTACTGCAGAAAGTACTTGGAGACATAATATTCCTCCAAAGGTTAGCACAATTCTCTATCGCTGTCGTTTCATGCTTCCTGACTTTCAAATATGGTGGGGGGTAACGCTTCAGCAGCCTTGGGGTTTATTTGCGTGCGGGAATGGATTCCAAAACAGGATGTCTTCGAGAGAGAGCGCTGCCTCTCTAGGCAGGGATTCGCGAACACACTTGCTGCAAACAAGCCACTTCAGTAACTGTCTTGTATTTTCCACTCATCACTGCCGAGACCTCTGCCAAAACAAAGACCTCTTTGTTCTCCCGCTCATCGGCAGCCTCGTTCCCACCCAGTCGAGATGACCCAATGGATTTATAGCTTCAGCTGAAAGTCACTGTGGTGCAGTGGACGGAAACATAGGAAGCTGCCTTATGCAGAGTCCGGTCGTTGGTCCATCTGTGCTCAGCATTGTCTGCACTGACTGGCAGCAGCTGTCCAGGATTCCAGGCAGCATTCTTTCCTGGCCCTACCTGGAGAGGCCAGGGATTGAACTTGGGATCTTCTGCATGCAAAGCGGATGCTCTACTGCTGAGCTAGAGGCCTTCTGTGGACTACAGACACACAAGAGAAGGTTCACATCCTTATTTAGTCATTTGGCTTCCCAAGTGGCCTTGGGTAAGCGCTCTTTCTCAGCCAAATCTACCGTATTTTTCGCTCTATAGGACGCACTTTTTCCCCTCCAAAAATTAAGGGGAAATGTGTGTGTGTCCTATGGAGTGAATGCAGGCTCCTTGGCTTCAGCGATAGCAACGAGAAGCCTTCGAAGCGCAGAGGGAGCGCTCCCTCCACGCTCCGGAGGCTTTGCGTTGCTTTTGCTGAAGCCTGGAGAGCGAGGAAGCGCTCTCCAGGCTTCAGGGATAGCCGCCTGAAGCCTTCGGAGTGCAGCGCGAGTTCCCGCTGCGCTCCACAGGCTTCAGGTTCCTTTCGCTGAAGCCAGGAGAGCAAGACTCTCCTGGCTTCAGCAGAGAGGGAGAGCTGTGCAGTGCCACTTCAGCGAAGCGGGAGGAGAAATGGAAGGGGCTCCGCTTCTCCTGCCGCTTCTCTGAAGGGGCGCTGAGCAGAGAGGGGGAGAATTTTTTTTTCTTGTTCTCCCCTTCTAAAACAAGGTGCGTCCTATGGTCCGGTGCGTCCTATAGAGCAAAAAATACAGTGTTGCTGAGGAACGCCTCAGTGTTGCTGAGGAAAACAGTGGGAGTGAAGGGAAAGAGGAACCTGGTGGGCTGCCCTGAACTCTTTGGAGGAAAAGGGGAGATAAAAAAATGTTGTTTTTCAAAAATTGCTGCAGTGACCATCTGGTCCAATATCCTTGTAGCATTTGCCCTCCAATGTGTGTGACATTGTACTGGGTTCATAGGGAAAGGGTTAACTAATTGTAAAATGACTAACCAGTGGGAACCCAGGGGGCAGAGTTAACTGTGTATAAGGTTTAAGCACAGAGGGGTTTTTTTGAGAGAGAGTTAGAGTTGTGGAGAAGACAGCCTGGAGTTAGAAGAGACAGATAAGAAAAGTCTGTGGGTTGGGCTAGTCTGGTGTGAGAGAGTGAGAGAATTTGTTAAGAGGGGTCAGTCACACAGTTGAGATAATCAGTCAGAAGGTATTAGGAAGGTATAGGCCGGTAAAGAAACTAAAGTTAAGATGCTGACAGGAATATTATCTGAGAAACCGTAAACTTGTTAACGTTTGTAAAATAAACTTGCTTTTTTGGGTTCACTTTTAACAACTGACTGGACTCAGTGTTTTACCAGAGAGTAACTGGTTGGTGGCAGTGGGGAAGCAAGCACAGTGGTAGCACAGGGATCAATAGACCGTTAAACGTCCGGGGACCCTGTGTGATCGCCACAATCCTGTTCTCACCCTGGGCAACCAGAATCTGAAAGCAGCATCACTCTCTCCACCTGTCACAGTGTCCTCAGGCACAGAATGCCCAGAGCAAGGAATTACCGTATTTTTTGCTCTATAAGACTCACTTTTTCCCTCCTAAAAAGTAAGGGGAAATGTGTGTGTGTGTCTTATGGAGCGAATGCAGGCTGCACAGCTATCCCAGAAGCCAGAACAGCAAGAGGGATTGCTGCTTTCGCTGCGCAGCGATCCCTCTTGTTGTTCCGGCTTCTGAGATTCAGAATATTTTTTTTCTTGCTTTCCTCCTCCAAAAACTAGGTGTGTTTTATGGTCTGGTGCATCTTATAGAGCAAAAAATACGGTAAGTCCTCATTGTCAAAAGCACACCGCCTACAAGTTAGGGAGAGGCATGTTCAGCAGTCTTACATCTCTCAGCAACTCCTAGGTGGGCAGCTAAGGAGGCTGTTGCTGCAACAGAGAGGCCCTGTCCCCAGTCTGTGCATCGCCCCCAGCTGAGCTGAGCTGCAGGCAAAGCAGGGACAGACTCTGCCTCCATGTAACCTTCTGCTCCTCCTGGGAGACGGTGGAGTGAGAGAGGAGTGGGCAGCAGGAGGAGGAAGAAGAGGCATGGAAGTCCTTGACTTTACACTAGCCTTCATCTCTCTCCCACTTCCTGCACCTGTTCTTCACTCTCCAATCCTGAAGCTTCTCCTGCCTGATCTCCCAGCTGTTCCAAGCTCCCCAAATCACTGATTCCTTCTTCCCCGCCCCCCCCCCTCTCCAGGTGCCCACTCTTCAGCAGCCGGTCAGCACTCTGCAGTGTCCAGCCAGTCCCTGAAACCACCTGTGATTCCCAGCAACTGCTCTTCAGAGACATACTGCCTTCAATGGAGTGGAGGTGTGACCATAACCATCATGGCCACTAGCCATCAAAAATCTTATTTCCCATGAATTTGCCTAATCTTTGTTTACAGCCCTCCATGTTTGTGGCCATCACTACCTCTTGTGGGGAGCAAATTCTACAATTTAACTAGGCACTCTGTGAAAAGTCCTTTTTTGGTCTGTCTTGAATCTTCCAGCATTCACTGGATGCCCGCAAGTTCTAATATCACGAAAGAGGGGGAAGAAAAGACTCTCTACTCGATGCAAAATTGCATATACCTTTATACATCCTGGGGTTTTTTTGTGGCATGTGACATCCCATTCAACCAAACACCCTCCCAAGGGAAGACAGTTAAACCCACCCTGTTGGGGGAGAAAGTCAGAAAACTATCCCTCCATATGAAACTATTTAATAATAATAAATCATACTTGGATTAGATTAGGCTAGAGAGTTTGCAGCCCACTGAAAGACATTATATTTATCCAGTTCCCCTTTTACTTGATTTGCAACCATATTTCATAGTGGCCTTTTAATCTCATTTCACAGCATAAACCACTTTGGGAATCCCCACAGAACCAAAGAAGCAAGGTGTACATTTGAAAAAATAATAAAATAAAAATAAAAAACGAGGTCAAAGGTGCAGTTGAAGCTCTGGATTTCTCCTGCAATCAGCACAGCCGTTCCCAGGGGCTCACAAACTGAACACTGTATTCCCTACTGAGTTTTAAGAGGAAGAAGCGGCTGGTTGACTTTCTGCATGGTTTTGAGAGTGTCTCTCTGAACGCCAAGGCAGCCACTGTGATGATAGAGATGTTAGCTTAATGATCTAATTAGACAGGAAACAGCATTTCCAGAGGGCTTACCTATTACATCTATTGATTCCCACCCATTTTAAAGATATCTCCCTCTCTCTCAGGAACACAGGAAACTGCCTTAGACAGAGTCAGACCACTGGCTCATCGAGCTTATTATTGCCTGTACTGACTGACAGTGTCTTTCCAGGATTTCAAACAGAGGTCTCTCCCAACCCTACCCAGAGAATGTGGGACCTTCTGCGTGCAAGGTTAATATTAACCATTGCTTAGCATTATGTGCAAATCCAGACCAACTTCTTAACTACGGCTAAGGCATGTTCTGTGAGGTGATAAACCAAGGTTTAAAGGATTGTCTGTCAGATATGCCTCTGCTTTAACCATGGTCTATTAACCATGGTGAGCATTAACCAGGATTCAGCACTACGTGCAAATCAGGCTAGTGTGAGTTTCATGGCTGAGCAAGGATTCAAAGTCAGGTTGCCTTATTCCTAGTCCAACGCTCGCAACTGCAGGGCCAACTGGCTGAGCTCTACTCCCTTTGCAGATATGATAAAACAACACAGCAAGCTATGGTAACAGTTCCTGCCCCAAGAAGTGCTTCAATTTCATTAGGTCTTTTGGGGCTCCTACAAAGATGCAAAATCGATTTGAGCATCTTCTCAGGTGACTGTACCACCTCAAAATGTGAAAGGTGGAGTTTGATGGCACTTCCTTCTATTACGGAAAGCTTACATGTCAAGGAAATGGCTGCAGGAAAAGAGTCAGGCAGGCAGGCCTTCCCATGGGGGAAGACGCCAAACAAGAATCCCCCTCTACATGGATTTGAAGGTGGTACAGTCCTCCCAGAACAGTGAACTGCCTGAGTGGTTGGATCACTGAATGAATTCTTAACGCAAATGACAATTCTGGAGTGATTCTTCAGTGAGTCCCAGACCCATCTACTCCCAGCGATTTCCCAATATAAAAAGACACACATCATTGATTCATTCTTTCTTTCTTTAAAAAGAAGAAAAGGGCTACTTTAAAAACTAAAAGTAAAAGGTAAAGGGACCCCTGACCATTTGGTCCAGTCATGGCCGACTCTGGGGTTGCGGCGCTCATCTCACTTTATTGGCCGAGGGAGCCAGTGTACAGCTTCTGGGTTTTGTGGCCAGCATGAGTAAACAGCTTCTGGCGAACTAGAGCAGCACACAGAAACGCCGTTTACTTTCCCACCAGAGTGGTACCTATTTATCTACTTTCACTTTGACGTGCTTTCGAACTGCTAGGTTGGCAGGAGCAGGGACCGAGCAACGGGAGCTCACCCCGTCGCAGGGATTCGAACCACCGACCTTCTGATTGGCAACTCCTAGGCTCTGTGGTTTAACCCACAGCGCCACCCGTGTCCCTTTACTTTAAAAACTACCCATGAACAAACCCAACACCTCTAGTGGAGTTGTTCGTGTCATCCCATTTGCAGAATAACCCACACAAACAGTATAAGCAGGTGAGGTGCTCTACACCAGAAATGTAGGCGAAGATAGACAGTAGCTTCCAGATTCAGGTGTTGGTCTGACGCAGTAGAAATATAAAAATAAAATAATAAAATTGTCCAGTAGCACCTTCGAGATCAACTAAGTTTGTTCTTGGTAGAAGTGTGCATGCACACGAAAGCTCATACCAGGATCAAACTTAGTTGGTCTCTAAGGTGCTACTGGACAATTTTTTTGTTGCTTCCAGACAGTCAGTATATTGCAGGAGGGAATTGGGTGAACACTGGGAATAATAGATTTGCACAATTGAAGTGGATTAAAGCGCTCTGTCAACCCAGCACAACAAATTCACCACTGTTTTTGTGGATAGGAAAGTAATGGGGGGAACATGCTGAAAAGCATGGGATGATCGATTAACAGTAAGACCAATAAACCCCACACAAGCAAACCAGGATGAATGAGCACTGTTATATAACCTCCCTGCCAACAAATCAGAACGGAAGCTCAATAAAGACTGGGCATAGTTTAACCTCCGCATAGGTTCTCTGCAAGCAAATCATGATGACCACTCAGCAATTTGGAAGAGCCACTGGTGTACTCAGCACATTCCATTAGGAATTCTTGACCATGCAAATGGTCAAGAAGCCCAAACCGGATATTTTTCATGCAGAGAAAAAGACCAGTGTCAAGCAAACCAGAGGGCATATCTGGAGGGGCATGGGTGGGCTGGCTCCTTCTTGCTTGCATGCCAAAACAGCAGCCTCCACAGATCTCTCACCACAAAAGATGAGAGCAAAGCTTGGATGAAGACAGAGCTATGAGACAGAGACAGGCGCAGGCAGAAGAAAAAGGCTGGGATGGATCTGCAGCTTCTGCCCGCAGAGCAGGGAGTCCCCCTTCCTTCCATACTGCTGCTGCTGCTGGAACCAGTCACCCCACCGCCAGACAAAAGCTGCAGATCCATTCCAAATTAAAACCAGTCTTGTTCATTCTGCCTGCATTTCTGCCTGCTTCCCTTGATTTAAAAAAGGGGAGTGCCTGGCACACCCAGCACACACCCCATGCACGCCCATAGGAGGGGCCCTTTAAATCTGAAAGCAAGTCTAAGTCATTCTTCTCCACAACACACCATTTAAACCCTGTCTCTGATAGAAGATGAAATTCAATCTATTTCGTTTCAAAAAAAAATCATGTGCCTGCCGTCTTTCAGTTTACAAAATAAAATAAAATCCCAGGACAACCACCAGCAAAGTAAAACAATATTGAAGACACAATCAAGCGATACATAAAAAAAAAAGCTTAGCACTGGAGGAACAGAGCAATAAATGGCGGGGCAAACCAGACTTGACACTAAATGCATCTTTGCAACTATGGCGCAGAGACTGGTTGTTTTTACATGCAAATTGCATCTCCTGGGGGGCAGCTAATAATTAAGATGAGAGGAGGCATGGAGAGGGAGTTTAACCCTTTCTTTCCCTGTTGCGATCCTGAGGAAAATACCTCTTCTGAAGTTTGCATTTGTTTTTTTGGGGGGGGGGGGAGGGAAGAGACCATACACTGGAGGTAGTTGCCTTATAATGAGTCAGATCATTGGCCCCTTGAGCTCAATATTGTCTGCACTGACTGGCAGAGGCTTCGCAAAGTTTCAGGCAGGGGTTTTCCCCAGCCCTACCTGGAGGCACTTAAGATTGAACCTGGAACGGACCCTCTGTAAAACCCTCTACAGGTTTAGTTGCTAAATCACATTTAAGGTCAAGCATAGCTTGCCCGGCAGTGCAAACCACCAGCTAAATGTTAACTAGGTAACATGCTAGTTACATAAGAAGGTTGTCGAAAAGTACATCAGATATCATGTCAGGTGAAGTATCTTGGCACCAGCACATCTAGGAGGGAGGGGGATAGAATAATCCGGAGGAATTCCAACAGAGGTTCAAAGCATGCACACTTAGAGCCAGCGAGTCAATGTGATGTTGCAAGTAGAGTATCAGATTAGGACTTGGGAGATCAGGTTTATTAGCTAATCCCTCTTCCGTGGAAATTGTAGCTCAGTGAGGATGATAGGGGTCTCCTAACAACTCTTAGGGTTCTTCCCAAAGAAGAGTTCCTGGGATGCTTTGGCAGCAAGAGGGCGGGGAGCAATGACTGCTCAAACTAGTATGATACTGCTTAAATGTATACTGGAGATGGGGTCTCAGTTACAGGTGATCCCTAGCAAATCCACATCATGTCCCATAACTTTTCATATCTTAATTACTGTGATTTCTAGGTTGCCTTCCTAGGAGCATATGGGCAGAAATAAGAAACACTTCTACCCGTTCGGAACATAGGGAGAGTTGCCTGGTAACCAGGCCCTGAAACACTCTAGCTGGTGGCTTTTGTATTACTATTATTATTATTATTAAAATCAGATATGGAGCACAGCTATACCACCTGAGTGATCAAGAGGTTTTACACCCATTGTCTCAGAATTTGTTAACCCCACTTAAGTGAGAGTTTCTCCCAGTCCCACAAATTTATCTTGGTTAAAGCCACCAGGTGCATCCATCAGAGGCAATTATCAAACCAGAAGCATCTTGGTTTATGACTCACTTCCTGAGTTTATTTATTTCATAGATCTATAGCAGTGATGGGGGACCATTTTCCACCTGAGGGACACTTTTCTAGGTGAACTTCTAAGAGCACCAGGTCAGTGTTGGGCAAGGCCAGAAGCAAAAGTGGTCAGAGCAATGGGTGCAAATTCAATCTTTGTACACCAGGCTTAGTTCCTGCACACACTCATGAAGGTTTCAGTTCAACTCAGTGTTTGACTTGCATGGCTTGCATTTCTCCCTTTAGGATATATAGAGCTCAATATTCAACTCAAGTCTTCTCTCCACCAGATCAGAGTTGGCCAAACCAAGACCATTATTATCCAGTTCCTCTGAGTTGGCCAGACATTTCCATAAAGACGGAATGAAAGTTTTTGCTCAGTTCTGAAACATCAATCAAACTGGCTTCAGAAAGTTTCATGCTCACTATCTCATACTTCAGTATTGCCTCTCACTTTGGGATTTTCCGCCTCAACTGCCCTGAAATTCAATAGCTACTTGGATAAACAGCTCTCACAGACAACAACAGCTAGACGACTGAGTTTATTACAGAGCACGGTCATCATCCATGGGGGCGGGCAGGGCCTGTGGCAAACTGCAGTTCTGTTCCCTAAAATGGCCATGAGTGCAAGAGAGCAACTCCTATAAACACAGAAATTGGTCATTTTCTAAGGTACAGGGCAGCCCTGCTTTGCATCTCTGGAGGATGCTGCTAGCAGTAAGGTGGCAACTATCTAGGCCAGGTAACTCCAACTTTCTCAGACCTAGGGCCCACTTTGAACCCAGACACGCATTTGGAGACCCATTGTATGCTGGATCAGGCTGCGACCCACCAGTTGTTGGCCAGTGAGCTAGGCCAGCAAGGGAGATAACCACCCATCACCAACAGGCTCAATAGCTTCTGCTGCACATATACGGACCTGGGTTAGGGAAGAGATTACAACAAATGCCCAAATAAGGATGGGTTGATTCCAGGGCATCAGTTGGTTGAGGGGGAGCCTTCTTGATGTCTTTGACTGAGAAACCGAGAAGGAGAATCATCTTTGCCTAACGCCTACCGTGCAGTGAAGGAGGAAAGAACCACACACAGACAAATAACAACAATAGTGGCATTAATTTTTTAACCATTAGTATTAACCACAGACAGAGATATTTCCTCTTTGCCTTTTCACAGCGGACCAACAGGTTACTAAATCAGCAAAAGACTAGAAGTGGCAGCAAGACCACTGCTTTCCTAAACACGCGCCACCTGCACCCCACAAGGCAAGGGATTTAAAAGCCTGGGGAAACTGGTGGGCACCACTAGCAACTGCAGTGTTTTCCCACTTTCTGGACGCCGCCGCCACCACCAAGCGGCTGACTCAGACCGCAACCGTACACCCACATTTATTAGCGGTGAGCCCCCATCCTTCCTCTAAAAACAGCGTGACTTACTTCCGACAAGGGACTGCGCTGCAAAAGCGGCAGATCCCTGCGCCCTTTCCCGGGAGTAAAGTCCCCGTTGAAGGAACACTGAGACTTACTTCCGAGGAATCAGCCCAGAGGATGGCTGCAATCCAAAACAAACACGCGCGAGTACACACGCACACACAAAAGGAGAACGCTCCTTGGAGAGCTGCGTCGTCTCCTCTCGAGTAACCCGCGCCGCGCTGGCAAGCGACAACCTGTCCCCCTGCTCACGCCACCTCTCCCCCTCTTTTTACAGCTGGTGACCAGCTCCATCCCGCGGCACCTTAAACACACACACACAAAACCACAAAAACCCGCGCACGCCCCCCAGGAAATAGGAGGAGCCCTTGTTTGATTGTGCGCCCACAGATACCCCAGAGCGCCCAGCAAGCTCCGCACACGCCCAACACAAGCGGCGCTGGGAATGGGGTTCGCGGGTGAGGCGGGGGGATCTTTGGCTTCCCGTGATGATCAGAATGGCGTGGGAGATTAAATAAAGAGAATACACCCCCCCCCCAAAAAACAGCCGCCAACTTCATCCTTGTAGCCATTGACAGCCCTTTTCAGCTGCTTGGCGTACGACTCTCTCGCGCTATTTTCTTCCGATGGCCCCCCTTCCTCTCCCTCCCCGGGCAGAAAACCCCACGAAGAGCCCGGCAAGTGCCAACTCACAACTCCCAGCGTGATGTCCTCAGCGGTCGGAGTGGGCGCTGCCAGGGTCCGCCGCGAAGCCAGGCAGAAGGCGAGCATCAGAAACATCTCCTGCGGGAAAGCACTCTGCCGGGGGGGCCCGCTCCACAGCATCCCTCCTGCGCTTAGGCCACCGCCGCCTCCTGCAGCTGCCGAGGCTCCTCAAAGGAAGGGGGCAGAGGGCGTCCACCACAGCCGAGCCGAAGCGGGAGAGAGGCGGGCGGCGACATCCGAGCTCCGCGGCCTCCGGGTAGCGCCGCCGCCGCCGCCGCTGCTGCTGCGGGAGCTGCTGTTGGCCACGCCGCCGCCGGCCCGCCACCTCGGGCGTCAAGAGGCAAGCAGTGGGGAGGACATCGTACGTCCTTGCTCTCTGGCTCGCGTTCCTGGCGGGAGAGTGCAGGGAGTCGAAGGCGAGAGGGGAAGGATTTGAAAATGAAAATAAAGGACAGATCCGAAGGTGTAAAAGAAAAAGGCAGCCAAACGCTCCAACTTTTTTACGCGCGCCGGGCTCCCTTCGCAGCGCAGCCGCGCGCCTTCGGGGAAGCGAGCGGGAGATGCACGCCAAAGCGACGGAGCCCTCGCTTCTCGGACCGCAAGAAAACAGAGAAAACCTGTTGGCAGTGGGTCCCTTTCACCGCGCCCGCCCCTTCCCTCTTCTCTTCTAAAAAGGGTAATAGAATAAAATCCAGCTCCGGATTGCGCTACGCGCCAGCCACTCCAAGCAGCGCGAACACCGGCGAGCAAACCACGTCGAGGAACCGCCGCCGCTCCGCTCTCGCTCGTCTCTGAAGGCGGCACAGCTCCAGCCGGGGAAGTCCTTCGGCTGAGGAGGCGGCGAGAGGCGAAGGAGGGCGGCGCTAAGGGGAAAGAGGAGGGGCCGGCTCAGTCTCGGGAAAACGCTCCCTCGGTGGGCAGCGAGAAACCGAGGCGGTGGTGTGCTGCTGCCGCCGCCGCCACCAGCGCCTCCTCTTCCAGAAGCAGCCATTGGCTACGACCCGAATTCACGTTTCCTTGGGCATAAGGCACCCACCCCCACGCCCGTTCTCACGGAGGTTCGCTCTCCGCCTCCAGGGGCTCGCGGGGCTGCGATCCGACGCGCACTTTTTTGGAGAGCTCCATGGAATTAAGGGGGACGGTCGACCTCCGAAGAAAGGGGCGCGCGGGATCAGGCGGCGCGCGCGTCTCTTCTGGGAGAGCATTGGGGCCGCTGCTGCAGTTTCCGCCAGCGAGGCTTCGGGCACCTTGGACTGCTTCCCAACGCGGCTGGTTTAGGCCGTCGAGGTGCCAGGATCAGTCCTTGGGCCAATCCCTGGCTGTGCCATGAGTCCCCCTCCCTTCCTCCGCTGCCCTCCATTTTTCTTATCAAACATCTCCAAGCGCCTGGGGGTTAGCATTTAACCCAAAGGTGCGATACTCACAGCGCCATCGCACCTATATTTGCTTAAAAGGAAGCCACGCTGTGAGAAGAATTTGCCCGTCCTCAGCGTATTTCATGTCCATTTGTGTGTGTGTGTGCGCGCGCGCGCGCGGATTTGGTTCAGGTTCCTGTATTCTTCACACTTTCCGTGTTGAAAACAGGGACGTGTTAGTGTAAATCCCTTACTCTCACTCCCAGAATGATTTGTTGAGCCTTATTTTAAGGCTTGTACTGCACCTTCTCAAACTGTGTGATATAGAAGCCTACTGTCCCCCTATTTGAGTGCTAAGAACATCTTTGTTCCTTGGGTGAGATTGCAAACATATATAGAGCCAGTGTGGTAAAATGGTCAGAGTGTTAGACTAGGACTTAAGATACCAGCCTTGAAGCTCCCTGGGTAACCTTGGGAAAGTACTCATCATCTCTCAGCCTAACCTACCTCACTACCTGTTGTGAGGATAAGATGCCACCCTCATTAAACTTACTACAGGGCCAACTGCATAGGACTGGGTTCATATTCCTAGGTGAGAATGAGGTTTTCAGCGAAGGGAGATATGCAGTTCTATGCTTAGGTATTCTAAGTACCATTTAACTTTGCAAGGGTTGCCAGTATGGGTTTAAAAAATATCCAGAGAGGAAATTTTGATTGGCCAAGGGGTCTATGTCTATGTTTGCATGTCCTGGAGTGGAACCTGGTAGATTAAGGGTTCAGTCAATTTAGTATTTCATTTGTTATTGGTTGTGTGGATCCTCTATGCTCAGAAGCAAGAAGGCTGCCATCATAACACCACTTACTTAAGAGTAAGCTCCATTGAGTTGACACACACTATAAGCCACTAACTAACATTTGTCAGATGGCAACACATTGCAGGGGGGAGGGGAGTTATTACCTGCATGCCCTACTTGTGGGCATCTGATTGGCCACTGTGAAAATCAAGATGCTGGATCACATTTGGTCTAATCCAGCAGGGATCTCATTAGTTTTGTATTTCAAGTGTTTCAGTTTGGCTCACAGACCCCTAAAATAAAGAATACACATTTGATAGACTGGGAAACGAGCAGAGTGAAATAAACAACACACACAAAAATGTTAAGCATGGTATATATAAGATTAGTAACATTGCAGAACATTCCTAAGTAATGATATACAGTCATACTTCGAGTTAAATGTGCTTCGGGTCGAGCGCGCTCGAGTTGCGCTCCGCGGCAACCCGGAAGTAACTGAGCGTGTTACTTCCGGGATTCGCCGCTCGCACATGCACAGATGCTCAAAATGACGTCATGTGCATGCACGGAAGCGTCAAAACGTGACCCGCGCACGCACAGACATGCCGTCGTGTCTTGCGTTCCGTTTGGGATGCGAACGGGGCTCTGGAACGGATCCCGTTTGCATCCCGATGTACCACTGCAATAACTTTAGACTCAAAGCAACTCCATTCATTCTTTAAATTTCTTTACCGCCCTTCATCCAAGGATCATGGGGCAGTTTACAAAAATACATAACAGAATAATGAACAGAATACATCCCTGCAGAGATAGACGTACCCTTGTTGTCTATGAAAATCCTTCAATAAAAACAGTTGTGTTTTTTTAAAAAAACAACAATTTACCCCCACCCCCCACCCCAGTTTAATTAGCCAAAGGCCTGTTTGAAAAGAAATGTTTTCACTTGGTGCCTAAAGATGAAGGTGCCAGGCAAGCCTCTCTGGAGAGAGCATTCCACAAACAGGGGGCCACTACAGAAAAGGCCTGTTCTCGTGTTGACGCTCTTCATGCTTCTCATGGAGAAGGCACATGAAAAAGGGTTTCAGACGGCTATTGCAGGGTTCGGGTGAGACAGTCCTTGAAGTTTTGCAGTCTGGAGCCTTTTAAGGCTTTATAGGGCAATGCTAGCACTTTGAATTGGGCCCAGAAACTAATTGGCAGTTCCTGCAGTTTGGCCAAAAGTTCCTTGCCCTGGCCACTGAATTCTGCACCAGTTGAAGCTTCCAAACTGTCTTCAGAGGCAGCCCCACATATAACACATTGCAGTACAGTGGTACCTCGGGTTAAGAACTTTTTTCATTTCAAAGTATAGATTCACCCCCCCCCCAATTGATCTAAAGCAGTGATGGTCAAACTTGACCCTCCAGCTGTTTTGGAACTACAGTTCCCACCATCCCTGACTACTGGTCCTCCTGTTAGCTAGGGATGGTGGGAGTTGTAGTCCCAACAGCTGGGGGGCTAATTTTGGGCATCAATGATCTAAAGGCACATGAGACTATCACCCGGCTCAGAGCTAAGCAGGTTTCAGTCTGTTCAGTACTTGGGGACCACATGTATGCAATTTTGGGTTGTGACCTGATGGCTGCAGTCACATAGGCTGGGTTGAACTAGAACACCGTGTTTAAGTTGAAAACAATCAAAACACCTGCAAGGGAAACAACTACAGTGGTACCTTGGGTTAAGAACTTAATTCGTTCTGGAGGTCCGTTCTTAACCTGAAACTGTTCTTAACCTGAGGTGCCACTTTAGCTAATGGGGCCTCCTGCTGCCGCTGCACTGCTGCTGCGCGATTTTTGTTCTCATCCTGAAGCAAAATTCTTAACCCAAGGTACTATTTCTGGGTTAGCAGAATCTGTAACCTGAAGCATCTGTAACTCGAGGTACCACTGTAATCCAAGGCCGGATTAAGACATTTAGAGGCCCTAAGCACTTAAAAGATTTTGGTGCTCCCATATAAAACTATAGTTCAAAATATAAACAATAGTAAACCGTAAAATATTGACCTCTACCATTATTTTATAAAGTTCAGCTTAACTGAATATTGTTTCTACACCCCCCGAACTTGTGCCATACATATCGTGGGAGCCTTTTTTGTGGAACTTGCTTCAGCTGCACCATATGATCGATGGTAAATCTGGCAATGGAAAATTTCTGTAGTGCCCCTCTTCCCTTGATGCATGTGCTTATTTTGCTTAATGGTTAATCCTGCTGTTAATCTAATCTTCCCCTTAATATCAGTGGTCTTGTTTTAATGGATGCAGCAAGTACGTATGGGTTAACAAGGCTTAGCATTTTTATCTCAGGGAGTAAAATAGCCTTAACAGTTTTAAATCCTCACCATGCACACACACAAACATAAGACCCATTGAGTTCAAGGGTTCTTACTCCCAGGTAGCTGACTAAGGGTGCCGTTTTAGAATGCATCTCCTACCCACTGACTGGGTATGAGCCCCATTGAATGCAGGTGGATTTACTTCTGTGTACCCGGGCTGAGGAACCATTTTCAGCCCTTCCAGAGGCCGCTTACCCATGAGGGACATGCAAGAGTGGGAGGAGCAATATATGTGGATTTTACCTTTGTACAATAGCTAGTTTCTACACATACTCTCAGGGATGTGGGTGGCGCTGTGGGTTAAACCACAGAGCCTAGGACTTGCCGATCAGAAGGTCGGCGGTTCAAATCCCTGTGACGGGGTGAGGTCCCGTTGCTCGGTCCCAGCTCCTGCCAACCTAGCAGTTCAAAAGCACATCAAAGTGCAAGTAGATAAATAGGTACCACTCCGGCGGGAAGGTAAACGGTGTTTCCGTGTGTTTCCGGTTTGCCAGAAGCGGCTTAGTCATGCTGGCCACTTGACCGGGAAGCTGTACACCGGCTCCCTCGGGCAATAAAACGAGATGAGCACCGCAACCCCAGAGTCAGCCACAACTGGACCTAATGGTCAGGGGTCCCTTTACCTTACACATACTCTCACCCTTTGTATCCTCTACCCAGACAAGCAAGAGACCCATCAGAGTCCACGGGCACGTTCTAGTCAGGCAAAAGCACTCAAGGAGGGTGCAAAACAGGGGCAGTAAGGGGTGTGGCCTGGGGGGGGAGATCCAAGGGTCTGGCAGAGAGGTCTGAAGGTTCCCTACCGCTATGATCAAGGACTGTACAATGGTACCTTGGTACTCAAACAACTTGGAACCCAAACACTGCAAACCCGGAAGCAAGTGTTCCAATTTGCGAACTTCTATTGGAAGCCAAACATGCTCCGTTTTGAGTGTTACGCTTCTGATTTGAGTGTCACGCTTCCGTTTTGAGTGTTATGCTGAGGTCAGTCTGTTTTTGCTATTTATTTTGCGTTTTTGTTTTTGCGGCTCTTTTGGTTTTGTTTTTGTGACTGTGTGGAACCCAGTTCAGCTACTGACTGATTGATTGTGTGACTGCACTGCATTGTTTATTGCTTTCATTTTATGGATCAATGGTCTCGTTAGAGGGTAAAATTCATGTTCATTTGCTGCTTTAGGGGTTGTTTTTAAAAGTCTGGAATGGATTGATCCATTTTGCATTACTTTCTATGAGAAAGCACGCCTTGGTTTTGGAACGCTTTGGTTTTGGAACGGACTTCCAGAACAGATTAAGTTTGAGAACCAGGGTACCACTGTACCGTAAAAGAATGTGGCTCCATCCCAGTGCAACATGGCTGGGTTGTGAGGAAGACAGCAAGTCGGAGGGGTGGGGGAAGAATGAATTGTTGCTCTTGATTGGCAATTCACTTTCTTGCAGCAGATGAAAGCAAGCCGCATTTGTTTCAGCTGTGCCAAGGCAGATTTATTTTAATAATTCAAAATACTTCCAGGGCAGGAGATGCTTGCCACAGGCTAAATGTGCAACTGCTTGCACTCATTCAAAGTGCTCCTCTCTGCCTTCTTGCTCCCCAGTGTCACAGCCCTTCACTCTGGCAGAGAAATACAAGCTCCCCCTGATCCCAAAGAGCCACTTGCCAGCCCGCAATGCAACCCTTCCTTCTCGGATAAGTCTTTGGTCTGGCACTGTTTGGAGTTACAAGGCACGACCTGCCAGCCAGCGTTTCTAACGAGCTTTGGGTATCAGCACACAAGGAAAGCATCGGCAGGCCTCATTACATCGTGTTTATATATGCTGGAAGGAGGACAGCAGCTCCAAGAGCTCAACAGGCACATCGGTGCCTTTGAGACTGGCTGAGTCTGGGCTCAGCAGTCACAGAGACTTGATGCAGCTGGTGAAGGAGGTAGATGTGAGCAACCCCCCCCCCACACCAATGCCCAGGCTACAATATACCACTTAACCCCCATCAGTGCCATCAAACTGTCTCTCACTGTGCCATTAAGATTATGAAAGTGCCATCAGTATAGCAGCAGCAGCAGCAGCAGCAGCAGCAGCAGCAGCAGCAGCAGAAGAAGAAGAAGAAGAAGAAGAAGAAGAAGAAGAAGAAGAAGAAGAAGTTATTTATACCCCGCCCATCTGGCTGGGTGGGGACGCGGGTGACACTGTGGGTTAAACCACAGAGCCTTGGACTTGCCGATCAGAAGGTTGGCAGTTCGAATCCCCACAATGGGGTGAGCTCCTGTTGCTCGGTCCCTGCTCCTGCCAACCTAGCAGTTCGAAAGCATGTCAAAGTGCAAGTAGATAAATAGGTACCGCTCCAACGGGAAGGTAAATGGTGTGGTACCTATTTATCTACTTGCACTTCGTGTTTTTGAACTGCTAGGTTGGCAGGAGCAGGGACCAAACAACGGGATCTCACCCCATCGCAGGGATCCAAACCACCAACCTTCTGATCGGCAAGTCCTAGGCTCTGTGGCTTAACCCACAGCGCCACCCACGTCCCTTATTAATGTCTGTACTTACTGACAAACACCATCTCTCCAAGGTTTCTGGCAAGGGTCTCTCCCTGTCTTAACTGAAGATGCCAGGGATTGAACCAGAGACCTTCTGCATTCAAAGCAAATGTTGAGCAGCAACCTTTCTCCACAACGCCTTGTGGATTTTCTGGAGTTACCGGAAAGCTGATTCTCAATCTTCCCAGGAAAGCGGCCTTACCCAGAAATGATTAAACATTCATCTTTCATATCCTCTCTTATTGTGAAATTGCGCTAGGATTCTCAGCAGGTTTTTCCGCTTGCCTGTACCTTTTAATTTCTCCATTCTCTTCTGCTATCAATCTTTCATTATAACCGTGTTATTTAACCAGCTAACATTAGTTAGCATACGAGAGGTGCGGGATGGGAGTCGAATCATGTTGAATGTGAATAACATACATTTTTATATGAAGTTACATTAGGCTGTGCTTGTCAGGAACAATTATGCTTAGGGGAAAGTGCCAAGAAGGCCCTTCTCAGGGGGGCTGTTGGACTTCTGCTGTGATGCAAAGAAATCCTGGTAAAATGGAGCAGACAAGACCTTCAGAATTTCCAATTAAAAGAAACTATAATTTTGGATCCAGGACGGGGGACCCTTATTTTTCTTTTCTTTTTTTTTAATAAATGTTTATTAAAATTTTCCATCTTAATAAAAAAGTCAAAAAAAAGAAAGAAAGAAAAAAATTGAAAAACACATAAAGTTTACAATCCGTATTTTCAATGACATATTTCCCTGACTTCCCCACACCTCCCCTTCTTATATTCCAATTCAAATTGTTAGTTCAACAAGTTCTCATCCCCAATTTTTAACCTTTTTATATTTAGTTCATTTTAAAGAAAAAACCAATTTTAACTTATAAACATCCATATTTATACATCAGTACTCATTCTTAAAACCTTTTTCTAAAGTCGACCCAAATTCCCTTCCACAAATTCCCCAATTTTCTTACTAATAACAAAACAAAATGAAAAAAAACACCAGATTATAAATATACACCCTTTGGATTCCCAAACCCCACCACCCCCTTTCCCGGTTTCGATCCCCAACAAATGTCCATCAGTCTTAATCTACTATCAGCCTGGAGACCTCACATCCGAGGCTCTTAATTCTCTCTCAATTCCTCTCTGCCGGTTTTTTTGATAGTCTTTAGTATTAAACACCAGATCTCGGAGAAGCTCTGTCCCCATAAAGTCCATGTTTCTTCCAGCCAGACCTCCATACTTAAAAGTGGAGCCCAAATCTTGTTTCTTACTCCTTTTAAGTCCAATTGTCCCGAAAGCTCCAACTTCCACCTTGATCAAATTTGTAATCCATAGGTCTTCAGATCTCCACATAAGGAGATCTCTCCATTCTTCAATCTCCAATTCAAACCAGATTTTCATCATCCAGTACTTGTTTTCCTTTGTAATCATCATGTCAGGCCTCTGGCTCGATTTCTTATTTTCCTTTGTAACCATCATGTCAGGTCTCTGGCACTCCTTTGTCATCTGCAAAATTACAGCTCCTCCTTCCTTTTCTTCAGAAACAACATATGTCTCCTTCTCCACACTCTCAAAACTCTCAAGTTTCTCTTTTTGTCCAGCTGCATGGGCTTCCTGAGTCAAATCCTTATCAAATTCAATGATATTATTTACTGTTAAGTTCAGAGTTGCAACATTTGTAGCCAAAACATCCATTTGGCCTTGTAACTTTCCCAAGAGAGCAAAAGCTCTGTCCAATCCAGCTTGAATTTTCCCTCCTCCAGCCATTCTTGTAATGTCCCAAATCCCCCTCTAGAGCGATTTTGGTAACTTAGTATTCTTTCCAGTTCAAATCCAAAAGTCAAGTTAGTTTGTATCAGTTCTGCCTTGTTTTCAACAAAATATAACCAAATTGCAACAAATATTTCCAGCAGAGACAGCAGAAACAAAGTTCTCTTTTTCCTTCTTGACAGCTAATTTTGACAGCTGTCAAACTCTTCTATATCTCCTCAACAGGCTCTCTCACAGATCACTCCCGGGTCCGGGGGGGGTGGCACTTCAGCTCTCAAAATTAGCTCTTATCCTCCGATAAGGTTATTTATGCTTATACTGCCAAATCGTGAAATTAATATCTTTTACCCAATAAAAAAAAAGAAATTCTCTCGACCTTAGTTAACTAGTCCTTGCTTTAAATTATTTACAAGACGGGGAGGCGGACTTCCTGTTTGCACCTTCCCCGATCGTGCCAAATTCAACAAAAAAATTTCCTTTACAAGTCCAATTTCCGTACTACTCACGGGTTGTTACTTTTAAAGTCCAATTGTTCACAAGAAGAAGTCAGCGCTCTCTGACCATGGCATGCGGCTTCACTCCGCAGGAGGAGCAGTCGACTCTCAGCACCGCGCCGCTCACCCCGTCCCCCGTTCCGAAGCCTTTAAAAAGGCTCCTTCGCAGGTTGGGGGGCGCAAATGGTGCCCGCTGAGTCACCAGGTTCACAGGCTTCAGCGCCTGTGATTTCTGAGGGTCCCCGCGTCGCCGCAGTGGCCAGACCCAGCTCCTGCGCAGCCGATTCCCTCCGGAGCTCGGAGGGAATCCGCCATTAGCCGATCGCGCTAACCCGGAAGTCCTGGGGGACCCTTATTTTTCAGACTGGCACAACAGATTGTAATGAAAGGGCACAAGGAATCTTCTAATCCGGTGGTTCTCGACCTGTGGGTCCCCAGATGTTGTTGGACTACAACTCCCATCATCCCTGAGCTCTGGCCTTGCTAGCTGGGGTGATGGGAGTTGTAGTCCAACAACATCTGGGGACCCACAGGTTGAGAAAGTCTGTATCTATTGAAGAATGTTAATTGCTCAGATAAGCCTTGGCGTCCAGCCCGCCTCGGCTGCGCAGTTCTGCTGGGCCTCCGGACTTCAAAGGCCACATTCCAAAGGCTCTGAGCAAACGCAGAGTTTAACGAGCGGCAAGAGAAAGCTGCAAGCTCCAATGCGTTCTTCAGTGTGCTTAAATAAAATCCACTCAGGATATTAGCAGCTAGAAGCAGTTTTTATTTACAGCAGACTATCCATTGTCTATCACAGCGAACAGCATCGTGAAAACACGTCCTCTCTCCTCAAAAGCGAAAGTAGAGAGAAAGAACAAAGGCTGGAGACTCTCGGATATGACGTGTCTCCCCCCTCCTCCCAATTTGTAGGCAGGGCGTACACTCTGAGCTGTTTAACCCTGTAAGCTCAGGTTCTCCTCACATCTATTCCCTTTCCTTCGTCCTGCCAGCGTCCTGCCTGGGTAGACCACTCATGCTAGAGGCTATCAAGTAAGCTGCTAACCACCACCTCCATGTTTCCAGGGATCAAAGGGAAATATTTACAAGGTGACACAAGGTTAGCATCCGCCTCTTTCCATATGAACCTATCCGGATCTTGAGATCATCTTCTGAGGTCCTCCTTCGTGTGCTTCCTCCTTGAGAGGTGCGGAGGCTGGCAACACAAGAACGGACCTTCTCTGCAGTGGCTCCCCATCTGGCTGTTTCATATGCCACCTGTACACCCAAACCACACCATGCACCAAATTAATGTAACACAAAGATCTGGCTGGTTCAAGGAGGATATAGAGGGGTGTGTGTAGAAACTAGCCTACAATTGCAAAGGTGAAGTGTGCATTCCTTGCTGTGCCTCTGGTCCTGCTGACCACAACAGGTATGTGATCCCCGGAAGACATGGTATGTTACTGCAAAAGGTTCCTCACCTCTGCATTTGGCTGCCAGGTCACCATCCACCCACATCTCAGCCATGCTAGTGAAAGCAGCCCGGAGGGGCTGTAGCTTAGTGGTGTGGCCTCTGCTTTGTATGGAGAAGGTCCCAGGTACAATCCACAGCATCTCCAAACAGGACTGGGGAAAATTTGCTGAATGTGTGGAGGAAAACGTAAACACATTGCAGAGTTCGCCAAAAATAGAACAGAGGCAATTGTACTTCATCCAGCAGAGCTTTACTGCTACTGAAGGCAAATGAGCATAATGGTCACAAATCCAATGCATTCAGGATTGGCACAGTCCATAAGAAATCCAGTTGCAGCAGACTTCTCTAAACTTAACAATAACTTATAAGACTAAACCTTAACACTATACAATGGTACCTTGGGTTACAAACTCTGCTAACCTGGAAATAGTACCTTGGGTTAAGAAATTTGCCCCAGGATGAGAACAGAAATCGCGTGGTGGTGGCATGGCGGCAGTGGGAGGCCCCATTAGCTAAAGTGGTACCTCAGGTTAAGAATGGTTTCAGGTTAAGAACAGACCTCTGGAACGAATTAAGCATCTCGGAAGCTGAACATTTCGGTTTTCGAATGCCGAAAACCCATAAGTACTGGTAATTGCTTCCGTTTTCAAAAGCGCCCCATAAGTCAAACGGCTTCCATTGCATCCCTCCCCCCATTTTTCTCAATTGAAATTGCAGACGGCCCTTTGCACCTTGGTTTTCAAATGTTTCAGAAGCTGAATAGTCTTCTGGAACAGATTACCGATATGTTCTAAAACCAAGGTTCCCTATGTATACAGAACAGAACCCCACACCAGAACAAAGAGATAGAAAGAGAAAGTGAGGGAAGCACAGGCTCCTTCTGGCCTGACTATTATAGTCAGCATGACCTTGACAGGAAGGATAACAGAAGCAGTTTAAACCATCTGCACTCAGCTTCACGGAAGGAATAACCCAAACATCAGAAACCTGCTGCCTGCTTCTTTCACATAGAAAGAAACCTTCCAGAGCGCTCTTGAACTAAGTAGAACGGTGTTATGTACTGAGTTGAATAGGATCCAAACTGCAGCAGTCTGATTGGTCCTAGAACAATAGGATCCAAAAGGCAGCAGTCTGATTGGTCCTAGAACAATAGGATTCAGAATGCAGCAGTCTGATTGGTCCTAGAACAATGCAGCAGTATGATTGGTTGGCAGGAACCACCCAATCATGCTCCAGATAGAAGTGAATCCACAACCTGATTGGCTTACAGTAGAATTCCGGAATTAGCCAATCATGTGCAGCCCATTGTGTAAATAATGTATATAAAGCAGATACTTTGAGGGGACTTTGATTCATTCCTCCTCACCACTATGAGCTGAATAAAGAGCATGAAATCACTTTGCGACTCTGAGTATATTTCAAACAGGAAAGATCTCTACACATCAGATCAATACTTTCTGTACTAAGAAATGCAAACTGACAAAATTATCTGCCTGAAACTGCAGAGAGTTGCTGCTAGTCCAGTGTAGGCAATGCCGGACTAACTGGACCAATGGTCTGACTCAGCCCAAGTCAGCTTCTGAGGTTACAGAGTAATAGAATTGTAGAGTTGGAAGGGGGCACAGGGGTCATTTAATCCAAACCCCTGCAATGCAGGATTCTTTTTGGTGAACACGGGGTTCAAGCAAACAACCCTGGGATTAAGAGTCTTGTGCTCTACTGACTGAACTATCTCTCTGTCCTCTGCTTCTTGCTTAGGACCTGATTCGCCTTGCCATTTTATTTCAGGAAGGAGGCACATTTCCCTGTTTCCCTTCACAATGGCTGGCTGGCTGGCTGGCTGGCTGAGCACAACTGCTGATGGGCTGGGGGTTGAGGAAGGGGCGGAAGCTATCATTGCTCAGCGGATTAGCTGATTAGAACCATCCAGAATTTAACAGCGAGAGAAGGCATGATCACAGAGTAGTCAGTGGAAAAGCTGAGGCACATCTATAACGCAGCAAATATGTCTGGCGCGCGTCACTGTAATTGGAAAATTAAATTGTCCAGTTGTGGTGGTGTATGTTAAAGCCCGCCAACAACATTCGGCATTTTCCATACAGTGCATATGGCTGCTAAGCAATTAAGCCACTTTTTGTTCACGTTTAATAAAGGAGCTTAAGGTGACATATTGTATATGTTTCTCCCGCCTCCTCATTTAATCCCCACAACAACCCTATGAGGTAGGTTAGAAGAGAAGAAGAGTTTGGATTTGATATCCCGCTTTATCACTACCTGAAGGAGTCTCAAAGCGGCTAACAATCTCCTTTCCCTTCCTCCCCCACAACAAACACTCTGTGAGGTGAGTGGGGCTGAGAGACTTCAGAGAAGTGTGACTAGCCCAAGGTCACCCAGCAGCTGCACCTGGTTCACCAGATTACGAGTCCACAGCTCTTAACCACTACACCACACTGGTTAGGCTGAGAGGCAGTGCCTGACCCAATGTCACACCCACTGAGCTTCATGGTCAAGTGGGGATTCAATCACTGGTCTCACAGGTCCAACTCCCTACCCAGGCTGGCTCCAGGTTTTCATTCTCACCAGGTCACCAACTAGAACTAGTTTTTAAGTGTCATCAAATTACATTGGCCTAGGACCCACGTACCTACGGGACCGCCTCTCCTGGTATGCTCCATGGAGGACCTTAAGGTCCACAAATGACAACATTTTGGAGGTCCCAGACTGCAAGGTGGTTAGATTGGTCCCAACTAGGGCCAGGGCCTTTTCAGTACTGGCCCCGACTTGGTGGAACACTCTGTCACAAGAGACCAGGGTCCTGCGGGACTTGACATCTTTCCGCAGGGCCTGCAAGACAGAGCTGTTCCGCCTGGCCTTTGGTTCGGACTCAGTCTGACCCTTATGTTTTCCCTCCCCTTATGGTTTTGATCTATGGGCTACTTTTAAAATGAGGCTGCATTTTAAATTGTATTTTAACCTGTATTTTAAATTGATCCCCTCCCCCATTATGTTTTTATTGTAATTTTATTGGTGTTAGCTGCCCTGAGCCCAGCTCTGGCCGGGGAGGGCGGGGTATAAATAAAATTTACTATTATTATTATTATTATTATTATTATTATTATTATTATTATTATCACCACACTTAAAATGGGCAGATCTGCAGCACTGGAAGTTAGAATTTCTTCTCCTCTGCGACGAAAGCAAACATGTCTGTGCAGAAACTTTCAGTCAGGGTTGTCAAGAGTTCAACAAAAGGTTGCTTTAGGGTTTGTTTGTTTGTTTGTTTGCAGGGGGTGGTGTGTTGTTTTTGTTTTGAGGGAATGTGTTTTGTGGGGGATTTTCTTGGGGAGAAATTAGCACCAAAATGCTGGTGAATTTTCATGAGGATTTTTCAAATTGGTGGAGAAATGTGGAGAACTAAATGTACACATCCTTCCGTCCCTGTTTGTGGACACAAAGTGCTTGAGCAATAACTTTGCACCCATGCCTGACTTGGGCCTCGGAGACCAGGGTTCGAATCCCCACTCATGAAACTCTCTGGGTGTGACCTTGGGCCGGTCGCTGCCTCTCAGCTTACCTTACCTTCACAAGTGTGCTGGGCCCAGGGGTAACCCGTAAAATGTGGTCCAGGACCGGACCAGAATCCGAAGAATCCGCTAGGAGGCAGTCCAAAAGGGCCAAAGCAGGACACGAGGCAGCAAACCAGACAAGGACAGGTGCAGGATCTAGCACACAGCAATGTTGCTCCCACAACTTGGGGCGGGGTCCGACAGCCTTTTATCTTTGTCAGGGTAGTGGCTGGTCCTGATCCCCTGGCGACTCACCTCCCTGTTTTGCCCAAAGGCGAGCACTCCTCCTGCGAGTACTCAGGTCTCTCCTTCTCTCAGACCTTAGTCTCTGCAGATCAGGAGACATTGGTAGGTTACTAGACCCAGGGGCCACCTCAGCCTCCCCTGACCAAACCGGTAGTGGAGCAGCTGTAAGTGATTGCCCAGCTGAAGGCAACGAGGTCATCCCCGCATCTGGAGCCAGGGCAGGCTCAGGCCCCTGACTCAGCCCAGCTGGTGTTTGTTGCAGGGGAACCTGTGCAGACTGGGACTCTTCAGGATTAGGCCCCAGACTTGGTTCAGATGATGTTTGAGGCAAAGGATCCGGTGAAGACTGAGACTCCTCTGGTTCTGAGCCCGAGCCCAAGTCTCAGGTCATCACAACAGGGTTGTTGTGAGGATAAAGTGGGGGAGAGGAAAGCTGTGTACACCACCTCGAGCTCCTTGGAGGAAAGGTGGATTATAAATGCGATAAATAAATAAAACACTGGTCCTCTATTTTGACTGGACTGCTGTAAGACTGTGATTCTGGGATTGCCCCTGCTGCGTCACAGCAGTAGGAGGGTCGAAGGGGGCTCCATGGTGAAACTCCAGGTGCTAAAGGAATATGTGACCCCCTTCCCCTGCAAACCTGAGCTGGAGTTGCCAAACATGGCGACTTCTCTGCAAGTGACCATCCCTTACCATTATTACTAAACACATTTGCCTCCAGCGTATGTATACTCACTTTGCATCCCTCTGCAGGGAAATGTTGATCTGCCTGGAGTCATGTCAACTGCCAAGTGATGCAACTCCTATTAAGAAAGAGATTCTGAAGCTACTTACTTGAAACTTCACCCTGCGTGGTGTTGCTAAGCAATGTCACGCCGCCACAAAAATGCTCCAAGATAAATGCCTTCTTACAACTAGAATGCAGTTGGTTTGTGTGTGTGTGTGTTAAGGCTGAATGGCTTTGACAGAGCAATTGACTGAGAAAAGTCAGAGTCTTGGCTGCTAAGAGGAGCTAATAATTGAAATAAGTTCATGAGAGGCAATGGTGGGGCAGAAAGCGGGGAGTTCAAGTGTAGGTGGAAGGGCCGTCTTTAGCGTATGCACTCCCGGGGTGCAAAGATCCACCCAGTGCCCCGTTGCTTTTCACTGCCGCCGATCGAGAGGGACTGGTATGCAGTAGGTAATAATTTGGCGCCCCACAGAATTTGGCGCCCGGGTGCACCACACCCCTTTCACCCTGGGTAAAGATGGCCCTGGTAGGCGGACTCCAAGCCAATGACAGGCACAATCAACTAATTGCAGTTTTCCCCACCTATGTTCTGGATTATGATATTGGCAGGGTTATGTCCCCCCCCCCCCAATTCCATCCCCAACAATCCCTAGCATGGAATTTACCTTTCAATGGCCATTGCACACTGGGTTGATGCCTTCATTAAGCTATCTACTATGATCCCAGGGTCTTGTTCCTCGTCCATCAGTGACAGTTCAGAACACCCAGGCATGAGACCTCATGAACGTATATGTGAAACTAAGATTTTATGCCCCCACATGCCCCACTTTACACTTGTTTGCCTTGAATTGCATTTGCTATTTTACTACCTATTTGCTCAGTTTGAAGAGATCCTTCTGGAGCGCTTGACAATCTCTTTTTGTTTTAGTAACCCTGGACAATTTAGTATTGTCAGCAAACCTGGCCACTTCACTGCTTACCCCTAACTCTAGATCATTTATGAACAAGAGAAAAAGAACAGGCCCTTATATTTTCTACATCTCTCCTGCTATTTAACCAATTCCTGATCCACAAGAGGACCTCTCCTCTTATTCCACGACTGCCAAGCTTACTCTGGAATCTTTGGTGAGGTACCTTGTCAAAAGCTTTTTGAAAGCCCAAGTACACTATATCAACTGTCTATATGGTTGCTGACACTCTCAAATAACTCCAACAGGTTTGTGAGACGGGACTTGCGCTTGCAGAAGCCATACTAACTCTGCTTCAGCAGGGCTTTTCCCTCTATATGCTTGGTTATTTCATCCTTAATAATACTTGCCACTAATTCTCCCAGGACAGACACCAAGGTAACCAGCCTGTGGTTTCCAAGATTCCCCCTAGATTTCTTTTTTAAAATTGGCACTACATTGGCTACCGTTCAGTCCTTAGGCATGGAGGCTGAACTGAGGGACAAGTTAGAAGATCAGGAATTTCACATTTGCCTTCTTCACATTTGCCATACAGACCTGGTGATTTGTCCTTTCTTATTTTGCCTATTAGGCCTAGAACTTCATCTTTCATCGCCACTACCTGCCCCAGTTCCTCAGACTCCCCTCCTGCAAAAGTTCCTTCAAAAATTGGTTCAGCTTTCTCGGCAAAATGCCAGGTTGCTTGCTGGGTCTAAGGAACAGAACATCTTGCCATGCTAAGTTGTGGCAGGGCGTGTGTCATTGCTGGATCAATGTCTGTTCTTGCATAGCTCTTGCTGTGCCTTTGGACTGCATCTTGCCTATGCACCACACCAATCTGGGCATTCAAGATTTTGGTAAGAACCACAACCTGAGTTTGAGTCCTTCATATAAGGCAATTATAATGGTCTCCCTTTTTCATTTGTAAAAAAGCTGGATGGTACTTGATGCATGAATTATTGCCATAAGGAACCCAGGAGGTCAATAAACCAGAGGCGGAACTTCATCTTTCCCCCCTCTTAATCCATCCTTGGAAATAAATTAAGTGCAAACATTATTTCAGTGTGTGTGTGTGTGTTACTATTTGTACGTCTTTGCTTGCATATGAGATTTTACATGAGGCTACTGATGAACTGTTGCCCTCTCATTATGGACCTTTAATGGGCATTTTGCATTTTCTATCGATGGGAGAAAGATAGAAAATTGCACACTGTGCAGAGACGGACAGGAACCAATTTAATTGTCAGATGTTCCATGTCACCTTGTGGAAATGGCAGTCTTGTTAATGTGGCTTGTCCATTGGCAGAGCGTGTCACACCAGTATGCTTAAGGGGACATTTTTATCTTCATAGCATCCATTTAAGTGTTCCTTCGGCAGGGGTAACTGAGTAGCTGATGTGTAGCATTATGGGAAGACTTCTCTCTCTCTCTCTGCCAAATGCCTTTTGATTTCTTTTCTCCGGGTGGATTCCAGCAACCTCCATCCTGTCAGGCTTCAGGCAATGATAGCTTCAAGCTGTTGGGTTCCAAGGCCAGGGAAGCTAACTATTAAAGCCTGGGCCATGGGTACCAGTCTGAGGTGAGCCAAAATCTGGGAACCAGAAGCTGTGGGACAAGTCAGGCTGAAGGATAAACTAGGTGGCAGGCTCAAAGAGCAAGCCAGATGTCAGGCTCACACCATCGTCATGGATGCAGGAGCACAGCAGCGCTCAAGAGGACCACATTTCTCAAATGAAACTCAACTGGGACAGGAAGTCTTCTTACACACCTTTCTGCCCAGAAGGATCCAATGGCCAGCCTGGATGACCTCCTGCAGAGACAACCCATTGGGCTGGCAGTATCAAAAGCCACAGAGAGATCATGAAGAATCAACAGGATCACAGTGCAATACCAAAATCATGGGGATGGGGAACCTCAAGCCCAGAGGCCAAATGCAGCCCTGCTTGCCTTTCCATCTGGCCTTCAGGGCTCTCTGCAGGCCACAGCCCTTCCTCAGCCACACTTTTCACCATTCTTGACCTGCAACCTCCTTGAGTGCTTTTGCCTGCTTGGAATGTGTCCTTGAACTCCGGTAATGCCTTTTGTTTATCTGGATGGAGGACAGAGAGGGGTGTGTTCCTGTGTGCAGAAATGAGGCTACAGTCCAAAAGTAAAACTTGTGTGTGTTACTCCGCCCACTTTGGCCCCTCCCACCACTAGCATGTGGCCCTCAGGAGACTGTCCAGAAGGGACTGTGGCCCATGGGTGGAAAAAGTTCTGCTCTGACTGCTCATAAAAAAAGAGAAGGCTAGATTCTGAATGTCAGAGCATTAAAAATACATTAATGTATTCATCCTTGCAAATGAATTAAGTTGATCTCACTTTTTGTAGTTACGGTGCATCTCAAAAAATACATAGAGGAACCATTCAGAGAAGTCAGGAGTGGCCCTTATTGGTGCCTCAGTTTACCTGATTTTTTTTTTGGGGGGGGCAGACTGGCTGTAGTTTCCCTGCAGAGCATCTAATCCAGTGGGAGATACAGTAGGTTGTCCTATATAGATATAATGCTTTTGGAAGCATTTGTGTTCCTTATTTGAGTTTTTCTTTTACTCCCCAAACACAATCCTCTTCACTGTTCATTTCTTGGCTTATTTGATTTACCAGAGGCTTTGGCTTGTTTGTTCTTCTTTTGCTTCAGTACATCACTTTAGCAGAATAATTCTTCCTGAAAAAAAGGGGGGGAAAGGGTGGCAAGTCTATTTTCCTTCTGTGAAGTATGCAGTTTTATGGAGAGAATTGCCTCCACTGAATCAGCAGGAACTTTTTATTTTTTATTTTATTTTTGCACTAACGGGTCTTATCCCACCTTCTCGATTTGCTTGTTTTATCTTCCTTCTACTGTATTTATTTTACATTTATCTATAAAAGTATTTCTATACCACCATATCACGCGACATCAAGGTAGCATGGAAGAATAAATCTGGAAACATAAACCACAATGGAAAGCAGCACAAATAGTCATTAAAATGACTGGACAAACTACTTGAACAGCTGCAAAGCCCTATCAGCATAAGAAGGTGGGGAGCTTGTGCTAGGCAGGGGCTCCAGGGCCAGTAGCGGCAGTAGCCAGCAGATACCAGTAGCAGCCAGTGGATACCAGTAGCAGCAGATCCAGATCCAGGAAGCAGAGTCAAGATCCAGCAAGACGAGCTCAGACAAAGCAGGGGTCAAAGTCCTAAAGCAGTGGTGTCCAAACTTTTTTCAAAGAGGGCCAGATTTGATGAAGTGAAGGGCCGTGAGAGCCGACCAGAGGGCCGACCAAAGTTGTTGACCTTTTCTTTAGGATTGAAGTTGTTGAGCTTTTTTAGGGTTGAAGTTGTTGAGGTTTCTTTAGGATTTTACCCCAGGAAATAAACTGCCACAGGGGCCGGATTAGGCCCCCAAAACGGACTTTGGACATGCCTGTCCTAAAGGCAAGGAAGCAAGGTGATCAGCACCCTGGACAGCTCCAAGTGGTAATTTAGTCTGCAAATCAAAGAAGGGAAGCTCCAACATTGCTCCAACACCCAGAAAACTCGGGCTAGGTCTTAAGTAGGAAAGCATGCATGGAGCCAGGAGTAGGAAACAAAACAAAACATGGAGCCAGGAGTAGGAAACAAAACAAAGCCAGTGTGGTGTAGTGGTTAAGAGTGGTAGATTCGTAATCTGGGGAACCAGGTTTGCGTCTCCGATCCTCCACGTGCAGCTGCTGGGTGACCTTGGGCTAGTCACACTTCTCTGAAGTCTCTCAGCCCCACTCACCTCACAGAGTGTTTGTTGTGGGGGAGGAAGGGAAAGGAGAATGTTAGCCGCTTTGAGACTCCTTCGGGTTAGTGATAAAGTGGGATATCAAATCCAAACTCTTCTTCTTGTTCTCCTCTCTCTCTTGCCTCACTCTGTGTTTCTATATGAAATAATTGGAACACAGTGGTGCCCCGCAAGACGAATGCCTCGCAAAACGAAAAACGCGCAAGACGAAAGGGTTTTTCGGTTTTTGCGTCGCTTTGCAAGACGATTTTCCCTATGGGCTTGCTTCGCAAGACGAAAACGTCTTGCGAGTTTGTTCGCTTTTTTCCTAAAGCCGCTTGAAGAGGCGCAGTTGTGACGGACCGTGCTTCGCAAGACGAAAAACATCGCAAGACGAAAAGACTCGCGGAACGAATTAATTTCGTCTTGCGAGGCACCACTGCATTTAATTGCTTGAGGGTATGTGAAATTTTTTTAATGGTCGCCCCAGAAAGCCCCAGATGCCAACTAGTTGGTTGTGTGACATTACGTTCATATCTGCTTGCTCTGGTGCATGCTCTGGTTATCTCTTGCTTGGACTACTGCAATGCGCTCTATGTGGGGCTACCTTTGAAGGTGACCCAGAAACCACAACTAATCCAGAATACAGCAGCTAGACTGGTGACTGGGAGCAGCCGCCGAGCCATATAACACCTATATTGAAAGACCTACATTGGCTCCCAGTACGTTTCCAAGCACAGTGCAAAGTGTTGGTGCTGACCTTTAAAGCCCTAAATGGCCTCGGTCCAGTATATCTGAAGGAGCGTCTCCACCCCCATCTACAGATAGGTAGCCGTGTTGGTCTGCCATAGTCAAAACAAAAAAAATTTTTTTTTCCCTTCCAGTAGCACCTTAAAGACCAACTAAGTGTATCTGAAGAAGTGTGCATGCACACGAAAGCTCATACCAAGAACTAACTTAGTTGGTCTTTAAGGTGCTACTGGAAGGAAAATTTTTTTTTTTTGTTTCCACCCCCATCGTTCTACCTGGACACTGAGGTCCAGCGCCGAGGGCTTTCTGGCGGTTCCCTCCCTGCAAGAAGCCAAGTTACAGGGAACCAGGCAGAGGGCCTTCTCGGTAGTGGCACCCGCCCTATCAAACGCCCTCCCAGCAGATGTCAAAGAAAAAAACAACTACCAGACATTTAGAAGACATCTGAAGGCAGCCCTGTTTAGGGAAGCTTTTAATGTTTGATGCATTACTGTATTTTAATATTTTGTTGGAAGCCTCCCAGAGTGGCTGGGGAAGCCCAGCCAGATGGGCAGGGTATAAATAATAAATTATTATTATTATTATTTACTTCCATGGAAGGGCCACAGATCAGAGGTACAGCACCTGCTTTGCATGGAGACAGTTCCAGATCCAATCCTCGGCATCTCCAGGTAGGGCTGGGAAAGCCACTGTCTTCTCATCTCAATATCAAGCAACTCCCTGTGTTCCTATGACATATGCAGAATGAAAACTAAAACACAACAGAACAAAAATGAACGTGTGTTAACTCTTATTTCTTTTACCAAGAGCAAACGATTTGGTTGTTTTTTATTTTTGTTTGAGAAAATGCATTTGCCGCTGGTCTGTAAGAAAAGCGCATGCCAATTTACAACAATATGATGTTACAGAAACACTGACTGATGCTGCAGAACCATCGAACCAAATTGCCTATGACCCTCCTCGCTCGAAGCCTCTTGTAAATCTTTTTGTTTATCACAATATCCAGAGAACGAGAAGATATTACACGCCATTAAAGACTCGCTGGAAATTCCTCCACTGTAACTCAATCACAATCCTTCCCCCCCCCGTGTCTGTTGCCACCCCTATGTTTTTTCTCTCTCCTTTCTTTTCCCCAGCTTTGGTTATTCAAAACATATTTTAGCTCCATTTCTGGGCTTGTGGGTAGAGGCAGGAGAGCAGTTGTCCATTAGTAACTCTTCCAGTAACACATATATATTTCAATCCATTATATAACCCAGCATTTCATGATAGTTATCTAACAGAAAGCTGTCCACAGGGAGATTCTATATTTTATGACACTTAGCAAAATCATCTTTGTACAACTCAATGGATTTCTTTCCATTTTATTTTATCTTTAAAAAATAAGTTTCCTACTTAATATAATCTCTGTATGGCAGGGGTGGGGAGGAACTGACCTGGTGGCCTGACCTGGCTCACCCAGCTTTCCCCAGTGGCCTGCCAGTCCCAGCCCAGTATTCTGTCATGCATGACTATAGCAGCAGTGCAGAGTCAGGCACGACAACACTCCATTTAGACTTCCATTTAAACCACCTAGCCCTATAAAGACCCAATCTCAGAGCTTCTTGGTGTGAGCACCATGTCCATGTTCTTGGTCTGTTTCCTCGACTGCTTATTTGGAACATGAGCCCTGCCAGGTTTTGCACCTGGCTCGAGAACTCAATCCCTGTCTGTTTTGGACCATGTATCTGCTGCTGGGAGATGTATGGGGTGTTTTGGGAGGGGCAGTACCTCTGGTGGGGGACACGTTATGCTCCTTCTGAGGTAGTTTGTCCACCTTTGGTCCCCACCCTGCACTCAGCTCTCACCTGTGGCTCCTAGAAGCTGTCAGCATGCAACAGCGGCCACACCCCGGGAATGGCTTTGACTGGCTGGCTAAACCAGGTGAGGGTAGCTGATGGGTCTCAAACCCTCAGTGAGTTAGGGATTTCTGCTGCATAACAACAACAACAACAATAATAATTTATTATTTATACCCCGCCCATCTGGCTGAGTTTCCCCAGCCATTCTGGGCGGCTCCCAATCGAGTCTTAAAAACAATACAGCATTAAATATTAAAAACTTCCCTAAACAGGGCTGCCTTCAGATGTCTTTTTTTTTTTTAAATAAATTTTTATTAAGGTTTTACAGAAAGGAAAAATAGAAATTCTCAAAATAAAAAACCATACATTACAGAAAAAACGAAACACACAGAGATACAAAAAAAGAATCACAATTAATTAAAAAAAAGAATTAAATTAAACAAAAAACAGAAAAATAAAAACAAATCCATTATTCCCAATAACCTCAAATTCATATACTTATGTTCTTGACCTCCTCGCGCCTCCCCACTTTTGTATTCCCGTATAGATATTTAATTCAGCAAATTCTTACCCTTTTTCAAGTATTTTAACTTTATACCATAACATATTATACATCAATATTTTTAACCATTTATCAATACCTTTTTTACATAATCTTATTGACTTTTGTCACTAATTACCACTTATTACCAATCCAAGCATAATTTTAACATTCATTAATTTTGTAGTATTTCTGAAGATAGTCTTTAAATTTCTTCCAGTCCTCTTCCACCAACTCTTCTCCCAGGTCTCGGATTCTGCCAGTCATTTCCGCTAATTCCATATAGTCCATCAGCTTCATCTGCCACTCTTCCAGAGTGGGTAACTCTTGTGTCTTCCAATACTTTGCGATAAGAATTCTTGCTGCTGTAGTTGCATACATAAAGAAAGTTCTGTCCTTCTTTGGCACCAATTGGCCGACCATGCCCAAGAGAAAGGCCTCTGGCTTCTTAAGAAATGTATATTTAAATATTTTTTTCATTTCGTTATAAATCATCTCCCAGAAAGCCTTAATCTTTGGGCATGTCCACCAAAGGTGAAAGAATGTTCCTTCATTTTCTTTACACTTCCAACATTTATTGTCGGGCAAATGATAGATTTTTGCAAGCTTGACTGGTGTCATGTACCACCTGTATATCATTTTCATAATATTCTCTCTTAGGGCATTACATGCCGTAAATTTAGACGCAGCAATCGACCCGTAGCACCGCGCCGCTCCCGCTGCACACCGGAACCCCTTACGGGGCTCCCTTGCTAAAGCGGGGGGCGCAGAAGGTGCCTGCTGGGTCCCACGCTCGCAGGCTCTTTCTGCCTGCGATTTCTGATCGGGTCCCCGCTTCGCCGTAGCGGAACAGACCCACTTTCTACAGAGCTTCTCCTCCTACTCAGAAGGAGACCGCCATTGCCGTTGGCGCCGCCTCCGGAAGTCGCCTTCAGATGTCTTTTAAAGATAGGATAGCTGCTTATTTCCTTCACATCTGAAGGGAGGGCGTTCCACAGGGCGGGCGCCACTACCGAGAAGACCCTCTGTCTGGTTCCTTGTAACCTCACTTCTCATAGTGAGGGAACCGCCAGAAGGCCCTCAGCGCTGGATCTCAGTGTCTGGGCTGAACAATGGGGGTGGAGACGCTCCTTCAGGTATACTGGGCCGAGGCCGTGAAGACAGGCATGTGAAAACAGGCTCTATCAGATGGAGTGGACAAAACCTATAGTGAGTCCAATGGTCAAGAAGGTGGTTTCTGCACATGCTGTAGAGGGGTCTCGTAGTTTGGGCAGCCTGGGACCTCCATGCACACTGCCCAGGCTTGTGCCCTGGGGAGGTCACTTCGGTGGTGCTAAGGCAGCAGTTTGACTTCATCACCAGAGGTACACTCCTTTGTCTCTCTAGATCAGGCATAGGCAAACTCTGTCCACCAGATGTTTTGGGACTACAATTCCCATCATTCCTGACCACAGGTCCTGTTAGCTAGGGATCATGGGAGTTGTAGGCCAAAAACATCTGGAAGGCCGAGTTTGCCAATGCCTGCTCTAGATGGATGGATGCCAACAGTCATTTGCTCCTGGCTCACTTGGGCTGAAAGCTACCCCCTTTGAATCCAACTGCCTGGAGCCCAAGGTTATCATCACAAAATTTGGGTACCGGACCAGGAATTTCAGCCGTTTGTTCTGTCACTTCCTCAAAAGTGAAGGTGCAGAATCTCTGGCCCACAGGACTAATTAATTCCAGGAAGGTGCAAAGGATATAGGTGTAATGCGCACAACATGTTATGTGGAAGTTTGCATTTGCAGGGAATTGTAGCAAGTGCAGGAAGGTGCAAAAAGAGAGTGGTGTGTTTGTTTCAGTTTTATGTTATTGATTACTCATTCCTGGTTCTCTTTCAGAAGCTGCCGGCATGTTGAAGAAACAATTGTTTATCTGAATCTCTCAGCATGTTGAAGAAACAATTGTTTTTCAGAGGTGCGGCTTGTGGGGCTTTTGAAACTCCAGGGATCTGGTGGGCACTGGCAGAACTGGAAGATGCCTGGGGACTCACATGGAGGATTCTAGACAGCTGTACTTCCTGCTTTACTGGGGCAGTTTTCAAGGGAAAGGAGGTATTAACCTCATGTTTGCTGTGTTGAAGCACCCTCCATGTAACAGCCAAGAAAAGCATCTTTGTATAACAACAAATAAGGGACGCGGGTGGCGCTGTGGTCTAAACCACAGAGCCTAGGACTTACCGATCAGAAGGTCAGCGGTTCGAATCCTCGCGATGGGGTGAGCTCCCATTGCTCGGTCACTGCTCCTGCCAACCTAGCAGTTCGAAAGCACGTCAAAGTGCAAGTAGATAAATAGGTACCACTCTGGCAGGAAGGTAAACGGTGTTTCCGTGCACTGCTCTGGTTCGCCAGAAGCGGCTTAGTCATGCTGGCCACATGACCCGGAAGCTGTACGCTGGCTCCCTCAGCCAATAAAGCGAGATGAGCACCGCAACCCCAGAGTCGGTCACGACTGGACCTAATGGTCAGGGTTACCTTTACCTTTACTTATAACAACAAATATAATGTTTTTTGATATCTGTCGAAAACAAAGAAAGAAACACAACAACTTGGAACTGTGTGTGAAAAAAATGTAGAAATAATAATACAATGAGTCTAATTGGAAGTCAAATGTGTTTCTTTTCTTTTCTTTTTCCTTTTTCCTTTCCCCCCTTCCCCTCCCTCCCTCCCCTTTCTTCTTCCTCTTTTTATTTCTTTTTTGTGTGTGTCTCCTTTCTTGGTCTTTTTCTTTTTGAAATGTTAAGAAAGAGATAAAGAGATAAAAGTGTAATATGAAAACTTCAGTCAGTTAAAAATGAGGTTGTGTAATTATTTGTATTACTATTTATATATTGTTAAAATTGGTTAATTGTAATGCATTAATGTAGCAACTACTATGGGGATTTTTTTTTGTTAGTGTTGAATTCTAAATAAAGTATTTTTTTTAAAAAAGAGCACCTGGCTGGCCCTATATAACTGCTACTTCAGGTTTTATTCATCAGTCTAGAGCAGGAGTGGGGAACCTCAGACCTGGGCCCAGCAGCGGAGCATATGTCCACGCTGCCCAGGGCAGGAGCTCTCTCAAGGGGCGCAGAGTGTGGAGGGTGCCCTCACAGGCCCAGGATAGCCGCTTGGGTGCATGGAGTGGCACATGCGCCCTGTAGCCAGGGACGGAATGAGCCACCCACGGAAGCGGAGCGAGCCGCCAATGGCGGACATTCAGCGTGCCACCTGCCCGCGACTCCCAAGCCTCCCCCAGCTATCAAAACGAAGGGGAAAGGGAATGCCACCGGCAAAGTGGCGCAGCTCACCCCTTACCCTGATGGCTTGGGGTAGGTTTGGGAATCGTGCACGGGCGGTGCGCCGAATGTCACCCCCCTCAGCGAAAACATCCGGGGCAGACCGCCCCCACCGCACCCCCTTCCTCCACCCCTGCCTGGGCCACCAAATGTGGCACCAAGCTTCTCTGTCTGGTCCTGTCCAGGAGGCTCCAGTGGCCAGCCTGGGTAGGCAGAGTCAGTCCAGGGTTGATTTGATTGACATCCTATGCCCTTTTAAAATGTTGGGGCTTTTTTGGATGTGTGTGGGTTATTGGGTTGTTGCTTTTATTTTGATTATGTATTTTTGTGGTTTTATATTTTTATTTTATTCTGTGAACCGACCTGAGACCTCCGGGTATAGGGCAGTATAAATTCTAATAATAATAATAATAATAGGCCTGAAGGTACTTCACTGAGAAGCTGCCAACTGCAGTTCCACAGCTCACCAAGGAGGGGAGCTGCACGCAAACCCAGCCTGGGTTTCTGCTTGAGGACAAGGAAGAGCTGACACCTTTTTTCTCTTTGTTTACAACTTACACCTGCACACACAAAAATGGAAGGGAGTTTGAAAGCCCACCTTCTTCCTTGGTCATCACTTGCTCTACGGCACATGGCAGGAGAGACATTGCAAAGTGGAACATCATGAGAAAGGCGTTTTCAGCTACGCCACCCCTTGCCCTTGGACGCTCTGTAAGAAGCTACTGCAAGAGCAGGACTGTGAGCAACATCATGAGAGGGTGGGAACACAAAGCTGTGAAGCACCCTTGTTATTTTTGCTATTAGGTGTTGCAAGTTGTTCCTGTAATCTTGCTATATTTATAGGATTGAAATGTGGGTGTCCCCCCTATAATTTTTATTAAATTTTCTCTTTTACATTTTAGAATATTCATTTAAACAACCTTAAAATATCATTGACTTCCCTTCTTCTCTTTCCGTGGTTCATTTTGCATAACATAAATCCCTTCATATCTGATATAAACTAAACCATTCAGTATTCCATTATTACATCCCATTTACACTGTTGAATTTATCTTAATGCTGCTCACGTTTTCAGATGTACACAATTTTCCCCCATATATTCAATAAACATTTTCCAATCTTCTCTAAACGTACATTCTTCTGGTTCTCTTATTCTATATGTTAGGTCTGCAAGCTGCGCATATTCCATGACCCCTGAAATGTGGGGTTTTATATGTTATTACATTTGCTACTGTTTTGCTCCGGGTATAGGGCGGTATGTAAATTCAAATAATAATAATAATAAATAATAATGTGATAATGAAATTGTTTTTGTTGAAATGCATTCCTGTTTTCTTTATTGTAAGCTGATTTGAGCATGGTGTGTGTGTGTGTGTGTGTGTGTGTGTGTGTGTAAAAGCGGCATACAAATAAAATGAATGAATGAATGCACAATAGTACCTCGGGTTACGAATTTAATTCATTCTGGAGGTCCGTTCTTAACCCGAAATCATTCTTAACCTGAGGCTCACTTCCGCTAATGGGGCCTCCTGCTGCCGCAGTGCAATTTCCATTCTCATCCTGGGGCAAAGTTTGCAACCCGAGGTACTACTTCCAGGTTAGGGGAGTCTGTAACCCAAAGTGTTTGTAACCCGAAGCATTTGTAACCCGAGGTACCACTATATTGGTTGCATGATTCCCCACCCTTCACTCCTTGCACAGGACAAAATTCTTGCCATTTTAGTGGTTCTCAGTGTGGCTGTTAATAAATGAAAGTGCAGATATGTTTTTCTATTCTGCGCTAGTCTCTTAAATAGCAGTAATGATGCCCCAAAGCCATTGGGGGTGTGTGTGTGTCAATGATAGCTCAGAGCTGATACTGTCTATGATGAGAGAAGTCATGGATGCTTTAGCTGAGATTCCTGCATTGCAGGGGGTCGGACTAGACAACCCTTGATTCTATGATTCCAAGTGCCAGGCAGCTAAATGCAAGCTACAGCAAATACTGACTGGAGTGAGTGTGTATTTGCCATAGAGGAAACAGCTTATGGATAAACAAGAAAACTGTAGATGGCATTAAGATGGCTGAATGCTCTATAAACTAAGTGACTAGCTGCAGCCAATTTGAGAGTGAGAACATTTCACATTTCAATTACAGACGGAAAAATATTATGCGGGAGTATTCTTAGAAGTGTGATTATGTTCGAGAGGCACATTTAAAATGCAGCAATCTCGACGCTTGATAGGGAAATGATACCGTGGTAGCCATAATCAAAAATTAGAGGAAGTGGGTGTTAGGGAGGCTACCAATTGTGAAGCTAAATGCTACTTTGAAACAGAGGGATACTGGCTGCAAAGCTCAGATTTTAACGAGCAATATTATCGGAAAGGAAGTGGGGGAACTTCAGAAAGCCACAGGACTGAAAAACCAATGGAAAAGGGTGTTAGAAAGCACAGCAAGTTATCTGTCCAGCAGTAAGTCCCATGGACAGGGCAGCCCTACTAATGTCTAGAGGTAAAGGGACCCCTGACTGTTAAGTACAGTTGCGAATGACTCTGGGGTTGCTGTGCTCATCTCTCTTTACTGGCTGAGGGAGCTGGCATTTGTCCGCAGACAGCTTCTGGGTCATGTAGCCAGCATGACTAAGCCGCTTCTGGTGAAACCAAAGCAGTGCACCGAAACGCCGTTTACCTTCCTGCTGGAGCGGTACCTATTTATCTACTTGCACTTTGATGTGCTTTTGAACTGCTAGGTTGGCAGGAGCTGGGACCGAGCAATGGGAGCTCACCCCGTCGCAGGGATTCGAACCACCGACCTTCTGATCAGCAAGCCCAAGGCTCTGTGGTTTAGACCACAGTGCCACCCGCGTCCCCTAATGTTTACTTAGAAGTACAGTGATACTTCTAGATACGAACGGGATCTGTTCTGGAGCCCCGTTCGCATCTAGAAGCAAACGTAACTTGCGACAGCACGTCTGCGCACGCGCACGTCGCTTTTCGCTGCTTCTGCGCATGCGCGTGACATCATTTTGAGCGTCTGTGCATGCGCAAGCAGCGAAACCCAGAAGTAACATGCTCTGTTACTTCTGGGTTGCCGCGGAGCGCAACTTGAACACACTCAACCCGAAGCACATTCAACCCGAGGTATGACTGTAAATCATATTGAAGCCAATGAGACTTACACCCAGGAAAGTGTGTATATAGCCCCAATTCTTCAGTTGGATTGCTTACCATGCTAGCATGGGACACATGTTTCTATATACAGCTGGAAGATAACTTTTCCGTGTGAGGTATAAGCTGTCCTGGAACATGACAGGGGAGGAGGAAATAACTCAAGTACTTCAAATACTTATGTATTTATGTATTTATGCAGCAGGACTGAACTAGATGACCTTACAAGGTGCCCTCCCAATTCTATATGCCACTTCCTGGTATTCTCAGATACCTTGCCCAGAAGCTCCCAGATGGTGCTGAATGGAGAGGCCAGACTTCTGATGGGGCATCTGGTCAACAACATGTGACACCATGCTTAAGATATCTGCAACTGGCTCCCCAACTGCTACCAAGGGAGGTTCAAGGTCCTTGCATTGACATGCAAAGCCTTGAACAGCATAGGTCCAGGGCACTTTTGGAACTGCCCCTGGGTCCTTATGCCCAACTTCAGGGGCAGCCTTTTGGGACCTGGTGTGAAACACCCCCTGCCACCTCTGTGATGGAGGGAGCATGAGGCTCTGCAATGGCTTCTCCAGTTGTTGAAAACCACAGGAGGGGAGAGTGCTGTTGCACTCAGGTCCTGCTTGTAGGGTTCTCATGGACATCTGGTTGCTACTGTGAGAATGTTGGACTTGATGGGCTTTTGGTCTGATCCAGCAGGTTTTTCTTAACTTCTTGTTCATGAAGAATCTTTGTATACAGGCACATAGCAGGTGCAAGAGGACAGGGAACTAGGTGAGCAAGGCCTAAACTAGACTTTTACCCAGGCATACATCAAGGTGAGAAAATCAATTGACAGTTGCTAAGACCTTGGAGACATCCAGGACAGCTAAGAATCTTTCTTTCTTTCTTTCTTTCTTTCTTTCTTTCTTTCTTTCTTTCTTTCTTTCTTTCTTTCTTTCTCAGGAGGAGCCAGCCATTGAACTGCATCACACTCAGCCTCCTCAACACCACGGGGGCCTGGCCCCCTGCCAGAAAATATTGAGGGGAACCGAAGACCCCACCACTCCTAGGAGTTGGTGCGCCTGAGTGTGACCCAGGGCTAGCAGCAGTCCTAAGGACCAGAGTGAAATCCATGGCATACAGCTGCTCTGAACCCTTATTTCCACCCGTGACCTTGACAATGTTTGCACCATGTCTGGAAAACATGCATGTTGCCTCCTGCACTTCATTCTTTGTTGTTTTTAATCATGCTGCGTCATTGGAGGAAGCAGCACTGTGATCTTGGTTTACATTCCCAGCAGTCTAATAAATGGAAGCTTCCTCCATAGGCACTGGTATACTCTGTTCCCTGCTTGTGGCAAGGCTTCTGAAGGAGCAGGAGGGCCACTAAGTCCTGCCTTGACCTGCTGCCAGGCCACCCTTTGGACGTCTTCCGATATCATGGCTTCGCATGACATAGACGTACATGCCTTCTGCCTCATGCTGCTGCGATACCACAAGGAAAGGAAGGAGGAGGCAGCAGCTCGTTTTGTTTTACAACCTTAGCGACTGAACCCTCCCCTCGCCTCGTTGGGCTTTACGAGCCATAGGACCTTTTGCCTTGTGAGCATCTCTGAAATTAACGCTGTTAAAAAGTGCGCAGAAGGTCTGTGCAGGTGGGTGGCCTGCCTGATTAAATAAGACTAAATAAAAGGGTCATCAACATCTGCCACAGAGGGGCAGAAGAAGAAAGGCAGCAGTTGGGGCAGAGGGGCAGTGTGTGTGTGTGTGTGTGTGTGTGCATGCTCGCGCAAAGCAAAGACCTGACTGGGAAGCACTGAAAGTCCATCAGCTCCCGCCAACTAGCTGGCTCCCCAGGGAGAAATATTTCTAGTTTAATGATCACCATAAAACGAACAGAGCTTCTTCAAAATGCAAGCCTCTCCACCGATTTGGTTTTCTGGATGAGAGGGGATGTGGGGACCATTAAATGGGATTCTGAGTCATAGCATAACTAGCTAAGAAAGGAGCTTACAGGATCAGTGCTTTGAATAGGGCAGCATTGCTCAGTTTTAGGCTCCCATCTGGGGAACCAAAATTGGGGAAGCCCAACTTTCACCTAGAATCATAGAAATGCTAGGTTCTCTGGCTGCAATGGACTATCTGTTGTAGAGGAAGACTCAGAGACACAGAAGGCATCAGCACCTCACCCCCAGACATTCCGGGCTAGAGACTTTGGCTCTATGTGACTCCCCCAACTCAGAGGGCATGCCCGTGCAGCCCTAACTACTTCTGTGATATAGGAGCCAGCAGCTGAAGAATTGTGCAATGCCCCTTTAGGAAACAGAGAGGAGCTCCTCAGAGAGGGTGGAGCTAATACCTGGCCCAGACTAGGGTGCCATTGAAGCATTAACCACAAGGAAGCTGTCCAGGGTACTGAATTATGATTCTGCATAGTTCAGTGATGGCCAAACTTGGCCCTCCAGCTGTTTTGGGACTACAACTCCTATCATCCCTAGCTAACAGGACCAGTGGTCGGGGATGATGGGAATTGTAGTCCCAAGAGAGCTGGAGGGCCAAGTTTGGCCATCACTGGCATAGTTTGTGTCAACTCTGTAAGCAACATTGCTTTAAATCAGGAGTGGCAAACTCTCAGTTCAAAGGCTTGATCTGCTTCCCCTCATCAAATTTTCCATGGCAGCTAGCACTCCACTGATTTTAGTGACAAGACCTCTTGATCTGCATGGATAAGCTGAGGAGGGGGAGCGGTATGTGTATGTGCGTGCGTGTGTGTCCAGGTGTGCCTGGCTTTGTGTGTATGCAAGAGTGTGGGGTAGTCACATCCTGAAATAGCATGCAGCTCCTGGAAAGCTGGCTAAAGGTGAATGTGGTTCATAAGCCAAAGCCAATTAGTCACCCCTCCTTTAAGCTAGGCTTCCCTAAGAGCTTTGAACTGAACTAGGACAGGTCCCAAATTTCCGAAATTAAAACGGTAGCGTATTGTGCAGCGCCGTCAATTTCAATTAATTATTATTATGTCATTTATGTATCACTTAATGTTAATATGGGCTTCTAAGGGGTTTCCAAGCATAAAAATCAATGATGCAAACAGTAAAATAGAAATGTCTATAGAACAATTCAATAGAACAGTCCCATCAAAGCAACATGCAAATTAAAACAGGAGACAGATGTCCAGATATCAAGGGGATTCCGGTGTAAACAGTGCATCTTCAAAAGCCGGTGGAATGCCAGTGCAGATGGGAGGGACTGCTTGCATTTTAGCAGGGGGTGCATTCCATAATAGGGGTGCCACCAGTGAAAAAACCCACACCTGGAAATTAAAACAGAGACAGAGCTCCAGACAATTAGTCCTTGACAATATTAACCAAGTTCCATTTGTTCAACATAATGCCCTTTCTGGGCAATGGAAAGAAAGTTGATCTTCAATGGAAAATGCATGGAAGTTGTGTTTCTATAACAGACTTGGCAATTGTGCTCATCAATGGTCAGAAAGGCATATCTCCAGGTGGGCAAGATTTGCTAAACTGGATGAGATTTTATTGCCCATTTGTTGCTGGCAGTGGCTGGGACCCATTCATGGTGAGCAGATGATGAATAGACTTGGGATGATCAACAGTATAAATATGATGGGTGACTCTCTCCAATCCCTCCCCAATCCTATTCCCTGTCATGGGCGATCAAAGTCCCGGCTGAGGACGTCGGGACTGGGGGCAAGATGCCGGGGTGGGAGGGACTTCCGGGGCCGGCGCCATCGGCAATGGCGGATTCCCTCTAACTTTGAGGGAGTTAGCTCCACGGAAATCGGGTCTTGCCGCTACAGCGAAGCGGGGACCCTTCAAAAAACCACAGGCGGGTGAAGCCTGTGACTGTGGGACTCGGCGGGCACCTTCAGCGCCCCCCCAAATTGCAAAGGAACCCGGCTCCGGGCTCCGGAGCGAAATGGGGTGAGCGGCGCGGTGCTGAGAGTCAATTGCTTCTTCCATGGAGTGAAGCCGCACAGCTGTTGCTGGAGAGCGCTGACTTTTTTCCTGTGACAATTCGGCTATCAAAACAACTACCCGTGAGTAGGTTAAACTTAAAGATTTGAAAACAAGGGAAGAAAAAGCACTAATTTGGCACCGAAACGGGAAGGCTTAAACAGGAAGTCCGCCTTCCGTTTCTTGTAAACAGATCAAAGCAAAGATCATCTAAGCTAAGACCTGGAAAATCGCTTTAAAAGGACTTAAATCCTAACATCAATACAAGAGATCTCCCTCCCTGAGCTGCAGAAGAGGGGAGGGAAGAGGGAGAAGTATTTTTGCCTGCAAAAAGAGCGGAAAAGAAACAAAGACCACTGCTTAATGCCTGGGAACGGGCTGTCAAGGGACAATAAGATTGCCGTACTGTGAATCGCGCTGTTTATGGATATTGTAACCTTTTGACAGTTAACTCTGCAAGAGAGATACTTTGATTCTGACTGGTTTCTCCGGACTTTAAGGAACTGTAAATTAACTGAAATTGAAACTGTTGCTTATTTTGTTAAATAGGGGACTTGGAAAAGTTATTTTAATGCAACAAGTATTGACTGTTACTGTGTCCCCCTAGAGGAACTTTGAAATTGTTACAACTGGCCAGGGAATTTTCCACTTTAAACTGGCCAGGGGAATTTTCCATAGCAAAACAAACTCCGGCCGCGGGATTGACCTTGAGCTTCAGATAAAGTGTTATGGCAGACTCGCTTCAGGAAAAAACAACAAGATCTGGTAAAATTCGGCAGCAGCGAAGAGCATCAGCATCTGGCCCTTCTGCACCACCAGGGGCAGCATCTGTTCAAGTTGGGTCAAAAGGAATGGCATCTGAAGATGTTTTAGCTTTGGCATTAGGTAAAATTAATGAATCTTTGGAAAAATTAAGTAAACAAGTAGCTGAAGCAACAACTATAATTGACCAAAACACTACAAGCATCAATAATTTGGGACAGAAGGTGAACTCTAACACAGAATCTATTGAGAAATTGCTGCAGGAATCTACTTTGACCTGAAAGACAGCTGAAGAAGCAAAGGAAAAAGCACTGGCCATAGAGGAAAAGATACCACCGATATGTAGGCAACTTGAGGACCACAGGTCGATGTTGTCCATGATTGAACTGAAGGAAAGACAGACAAATTTAAGGATCAGGGCTGTACCTGAACTTGAGAAAGATAACCTAAGTGACTTTCTTATGCAGGAATTTGCAGACTTTTGGAACCTAGATTCAGATAAGCAAGATATCAAGATAGTAAGTGCTTTCAGGCTTGGAAGAGGGGGGAGAAAGAACAGGGTGAGAGACTGTTTGATTACCCTCCAAACAAAAGAGGAGAGAGACAAAATATTGAGTCTGCATTTTCAGAAGACCTTGGAAATACATCAATCAAGAGTGGAGATATTTAAAGACATTCCGAAATATCTTTTGGATCTTAGGTCTAACTACGGAGATCTGGTGACCATGTTGAGAAGTAATAGAATTGTTTTCAGGTGGGAATTCCCCCAAGGCCTATCTTTTACCTTCAAAGGAAGAAAGTTAAAAATAAGATCAGTGGATGATAAAGAAAGATTTTTGAAAGATTAAGGAGAAGATCTGCAGAAAGAATCTGAAGAAGAGCCAAGAGCATTAAAACCAGGAATACTAGACATAGCATCACTATCCTTTGGATTGGACAACTCAGAGAAAGTGATACCACCGACAGAACAAGAACAATTAATGGGTGCAGTTGGAGGAAAAGTAAAGTAACCACGCCATGGCTCTGCAACTATTAAGTTGGAATATTAATGGTTTTAACTCCCCGGAGAAGAGGAAAAAAGTCTTTCATTTATTGAAAAAGGAACAATTGGACTTGATTTGTCTACAGGAAACACATGTGATAAGGGTAGATAGGAAAGTATTGATCAATAAAAGATTGGGTCTAGAGTTTATTTCATCGGATAAGGTTAAAAAAAGAGGAGCAGTGATTTATGCAAAAGAGAGCCTATCACCGAAATTTATTTTTAAAGATGACCAAGGAAGATTCGTGGCAATTGAAATTCAAACACAAGGAGAGAAATTTTTGATAGTAGGAGTTTATGCACCAAATGAGGGGAAATCTGAATTTTTTAAAAAGTTGCATCAGACATTGCTGGACTACATGGATTACAACATTATCATGATGGGAGATATGAATGGAGTGGTATCTACAAATATGGACAAGGCACAGAGACAGGTAGTCACTAAGGATGGCAGACTACCAAAAACCTTTTTTGAGATGACTGACAATATGGACTTAATTGACATTTGGAGAACAAAGAATCCCTTGGGTAGAGAGGGAACTTTCTTCTCTGAAGCAAAAATGACATGGACAAGAATTGACCAAATCTGGATAACTAGAGGACTGGCTCCTAAGATTCGAAAAGTGGAAATTTGCCCTAAAACTTGCTCCGACCATAATGCTGTGAAAATGGAGATGAAACTAACACCAACTGGTTCCTTCAGATGGAGGATGAATGACACCTTGTTTAGAGACGAAGAGGTTACCAAGAAGGCCCAAAAAACCTTGAGAGACTATTTTGAGATAAATATGAACACTACCATTGAAAAAAGAGTAATCTGGGACGCAAGCAAAGTGGTTATGAGGGGGTTTCTAATTCAACAGAATGCATTAAAGAAGAGAACTCAAAATGAGAAAAAAGACAAAATTTTGGAGAAAATAAAAGAGGGCGAGAAGAAACTGAGAGCGAAACCAGTCACAAGAGATTCTGAGAGAAATAAAGTTATACCAAGTCCAATATATGAAAATGATGAATCAGGAAATAGAATGGAAAATTAAACAGATGAGACAAAGGACATTTGAATCGGCTAATAAATGTGGGAAACTGTTAGCTTGGCAAATGAAAAAAAGACAAAAACTCAACACCATTACTAATTTGGAAGTGGAAGGAAAGAATATACAGAATCCAGTGGAAATTAGAAAATGTTTCCAGAGGTACTTTAAACAGTTATATACACAAGGGCCACAGAAAGAGATTGATATAGACCAATTCTTAAAAACAAATGGATTACAAAAAATCTCTCAAGAAAACAAGTTAATGTTGAACTATAAAATAACAGAACAGGAGGTAGAAGGTGTCATCCAGAATATGCAGTTGGGCAAATCTCCAGGGCCGGATGGTTTAACCTCAAAATACTATAGATCTTTGAAAGATTGGATAATTCATCCACTAAAGGAGGTTTGTAATGAAATTTTGGAGGGGAAAAAAGCGCCAGAGTCATGGAAGGAAGCCTATATTACACTTATACCGAAAACTGAGTCTGAAAAGACACAACTTAAGAACTACCGCCCCATATCCCTGCTTAACGTGGATTACAAAATTTTTGCAGACATTTTGGCTAAAAGATTAAAAAAAGTATTAGTGGAGGAGATACATAAAGACCAAGCTGGCTTTCTCCCGGGCAGACACTTGTCTGACAACACGAGAAATATAATTAACATTTTGGAAAAACTGCAAGTGAATATTAATACTAAAGCAGTCTTAATATTTGTAGATGTGGAGAAAGCTCTTGATAATATCTCTTGGAGTTTTATGAAGAAAAATCTTCAGGGGATGGGGGTTGGTCAAGGTTTTGAAAATGGTATAGGTGCAATTTACTCAGAACAAAAGGCCAAACTAATTGTTAACAATGTGGTGACAGAGGAATTTAAGATAGAGAAAGGGACACGACAAGGCTGCCCAATTTCCCCATTGCTCTTTAATTCGGTCCTGGAGGTTTTGCTAAATATGATCAGAAGGGACCATCTGATTAAAGGTATACAGGTCGGAGCCAAACAGTACAAATTGAAAGCTTTTGCAGATGACTTAGTACTGACACTACAGGAGCCAGAATCTAGTACTAAAAGAGTATTGGAACTGATTCAAGAATCTGGTCAAGTGGCAGGATTTAAGTTGAACAAGTTAAAAACTAAGGTTCTCGAGAAAAATTTAACACCGATTGAGAAAGAGAGGTTTCAGAAGGAGACAGGTTTAACACTGGTTAAGAAAGTAAAATACCTGGGGGTTAATATGACCGCTAAGAACTTAAATTTATTTAAAGATAATTATGAGAAATGTTGGTCAGAAGTGAAAAAGGATCTAGAAATATGGTCAAATCTGAAGCTTTCCTTGCTAGGTCGAATTGCTGTTATAAAGATGAATGTATTGCCAAGAATGTTATTTTTGTTTCAATCATTGCAAATTTTGGACAAAATGGACTGTTTCAAGAAGTGGCAGAGAGACATTTCTAGATTTGTCTGGCAGGGCAAGAAGCCCAGAATAAAATTTAAAATACTAACCGATGTAAAGGAAAGAGGTGGATTTGCCCTGCCAGACCTTAAACTCTATTATGAATCAGCAGCATTTTGCTGGCTGAAAGAATGGCTGCTTCTTGAGAACACAGACATTTTGGATTTAGAAGGCTTTAATAATGTTTTTGGGTGGCATGCATATCTGTGGTATGACAAGGTTAAAGCACACAAAGCATTTAAAAACCATATTGTCAGGAAAGCATTGTTTAATGTCTGGATAAGATATAAAGATTTACTTGAAAACAAAACCCCAAGGTGGTTATCACCGATGGAAGCGAAGGCTCAGAAAAAGCTCAATATGGAGGCCAAATGGCTGAAATATTGGGAGATTTTGGAACAAGAAGGAGACAAATTGAAATTGCAGAGTTTTGAGAAACTAAAAGATAAAGTGCGAGACTGGCTTCATTACTATCAAATAAGGGAGGCTTACAATCTGGACAAAAAAATTGGCTTCCAGGTGGAAAAATCAAAATTGGAAACAGAACTGTTAGACCCCAAAACTAAGATACTATCAAGAATGTATAACTTGCTGTTGAAATGGAATACTCAGGATGAAACGGTTAAATCTGCTATGATTAAATGGGCACAAGATGTTGGACATAACATTATGTTTGCTGACTGGGAACAGTTGTGGACCACAGGTATGAAATTCACAGCATGTAATGCCTTAAGAGAGAATATTATGAAAATGATATACAGGTGGTACATGACACCAGTCAAGCTTGCAAAAATCTACCATTTGCCCGATAATAAATGTTGGAAATGTAAAGATAATGAAGGCACATTCTTTCACCTTTGGTGGACGTGCCCAAGGATTAAGGCTTTCTGGGAGATGATATATAATGAAATGAAAAAGGTATTTAAATATACCTTCTTGAAGAAACCAGAGGCCTTTCTCCTGGGCATGGTCGGCCAATTGGTGTTAAAGAAGGATAGAACTTTTTTTATGTACGCTACAACAGCAGCAAGAATACTCATTGCAAAGTATTGGAAGACACAAGATCTACCCACCCTGGAAGAATGGCAGATGAAAGTGATAGACTATATGGAATTGGCGGAAATGACTGGCAGAATCCGAGACCAGGGAGAAGAGTCGGTGGAAGAAGATTGGAAGAAATTTAAAGATTATCTACAGAAACATTGTAAAATTAATGAATGCTAAAATGATGTCGGAATGAAATGAAGCGGTTTTAGCAACAATGTTAAAAAGAAATATGTAAAAAAGGATTGTTAATAGATGAAAATATAAAGTTATAATATGTTAAGATAAAGAATTAAGATAAAAACAAAGAGGGAAAGGATTTGCTGAATTAACCATTCGAAATGGAATACAAAAAAGGGAGGTGTGAGGAGGTCAGGGAAACAAGTAAATGAAAGGCAAGACATGGAAAGATGGGTTTATTTTTAATTGTTTATTTTTCCTCTGTATTTTGTATTTTTTGTTTTCTTTTTTCTATTTTCCTATTACTTTTGTAATTTCTTCTGAAATTTTAATAAATATCATTAAAAAAAAAAGATGCCGGGGTGGGAGCAGGAATGAGAGTCCAGAAGCCAGGGGTCAAAGGGTCAGGAAGTTGGGAGTCACGAAGTCAAGGTTCCGAGGGTCGAGAAGCAAGGAGTCAAGGAGTTGAGGTCTGGGGATCAGGAAGCAAGGAGCCAAATGCAGCAAGGCAGGAAACATGTTGCTGTGGCAAAGAGCCGAAGGGAAATGCCTTCCCGGCTCTTGCCACCAGGTGCAGTGAGTTACCAAGTGGCCTCACCTGTGCGGCCGCGCCTTGCCTCTCCAGAACACTCTTAGGAAGGCACCTGTCCTGCGAAGCCCTACTGGTCACAGGGCCTGGCTCCTGCACACACTCCTGACATTCCCGTCATCCAATTTCACTTCAGGCTCATATATGCACTGAAACAGCTTTCTGAATGCACATCTCTAGCGTGATGGAGGAAATGGCACGTGTGCATGGGTGCTGCAATTCCACTGGGGATGCATGCATATATCCCAGGTTCCGGCAAAATTTTTCAGCAGGGGGCTGGTCCACTGTCCCTTAGACAGTGATGAGCAGTGTGTGAAAGGGCTCCAGAGAGGGGCTGCTTTAAATGGCGGCCGCTTGAGCGATCACGCTGCTGCTGCTGGCACCAACCAAAGCCCAGCCCCCTTCCTCCACAAGGTGGGGAGAAGCCAGGAGGAGGGAGGGAGGAGGCGCCACCTGGTGTGTGTGAGGGAGAGGGGGGAAATGGCACACAGTGGCGTAGCGTGGGTTGTCAGCACCCGGGGCAAGGCAAGTAATTAGCGCCCCCTAACCCGTGGATTTGCGCCCCCTAACCCGTGGATTTGCGCCCCCTAACCCATGGATTTGCCCTAACCCCAGATGTTGCGCCCGGTGCGGCCCGCCCCCCCTGCACCCCCCACGCTACGCCACTGATGGCACAGCCTGATCAGAATCAGATCCACACCGATCCACGTGGTGATTCCTATACTGTCTGCGGGCCGGATCCAGAAGGCAATTGAGCCAGATGCGGCCCCCGTGCCTTAGTCATCTGACCCATGATATATATCGCCTGTTAAAGGAAGTTGGGCATTGTCTTGGCTCATATCCCAAAACATGCAAGTAAAATACAAGCTCAGCAGTAGACACAGGGATCAGGAGTCATGGTATAGGAGTTCAGGAGCAGGGCCATTGGGATGGGTAGATCTGCTCCTATCTGTGAAGATGATGCCTGGTTCTAGGCTACTGTTCAGTTTAGTTGCCGCCACCTTCTGTTTTGCATCCTCACTCGGCTGCTCAAAGCCCTTGCCAGCCTCCAGTGAGTCTCTCTACTCAATATAGAACAGGCACCCCCAAACTCAGCCTTCCAGCTGTCTGGGGACTACAAGCCCCTGTTGGAATAACTCCAGGGGGTCCATGCAGCCCCCGGGGTGAGACAAACCTCTCTGGTGTCTTCCTGATAAAGTGCAGCTCAGGACGTCCATAAATCTCCAGTTCCGGCACACTTCCAGCAACACATAACAGAAGTCTATGTGCTCGCCAATCACTCAACTCAGCAGAGTATAGCAGAAACAAGGTGGAGCTTGGAGTGTGCATTCTAAGTATTCATTAAGCAATATATACAGGGCAAAGGAATCATGGCATCCTCTGCCTTCTTCTCTGAGAGAGAGAGAGAGAGAGAGAATAATCCCTAGCTAACATCATCCCTAGCTAACAGGACCAGTGGTCAGGGATGATGGGAATTGTAGTCCCAAAACAGCTGGAGGGCCAAGTTTGGGGGTGCCTGGTATAGAAGGTTGAAGTGAGAGACAGCTCCTCTGTTTTCCCTTCCAAAGTGGCTGAAGTCAGGGAAGAAAGAGGAGATCCCCTCCTCTAACCCAGGTTTCCATAATCACTCCCCCTCACCTGTTTCTTCCTTCTACTGTGTTAAAGGTAAAGGTAAAGGTACCCCTGCCTGTACGGGCCAGTCTTGACAGACTCTAGGGTTGTGCACTCATCTCACTCTAAAGGCCGGGAGCCAGCGCTGTCCGCAGACACTTCCGGGTCACGTGGCCAGCGTGACAAGCTGCATCTGGCGAGCCAGCGCAGCACACGGAAATGGCGTTTACCTTCCCGCTGGTAAGCGGTCCCTATTTATCTACTTGCACCCGGGGGTGCTTTCGAACTGCTAGGTTGGCAGGCGCTGGGACCGAACGACGGGAGCGCACCCCGCTGCGGGGATTCGAACCGCTGACCATGCGATCGGAAAGTCCTAGGCGCTGAGGTTTTACCCACAGCGCCACCCGCTGTGTTAGAGCCTGCCAATCCATACTCAACCCCAACAATACTTTGTAGGGCTTATAACAGGCCTCTGAAGACCCGAGATGAGAAGCAGGGGTCTGAAGGCAGGCTCCCCTCCACACCAAGCAGCTGATTTGCATGATTTTAGATTCATTTAAGGGGCTACGCTCCAGAAGGACATTGAAATATCACATGTACACACTAGAATAAAAATTGAATGATACCAGCCTAATGGAATTAAGTTGGTTGCTGAGAAATCTACGTTCCTTCTCAAGCAAACTTAACATTCTTCTCCCCCGATGCAGCCATCCATGCCAATGCAATTTAGAGGCAAGGAGAGATGTTACAGTCGTAATGCGATTATGGCATTGAACCTCATTTGAATCTTGCTCTTAATGCAATCAGCTACATCCAGCCGATACGGGAAGGATGTAACTTACAAGGAGAGCAGAGAGGGTAGGCCATTATGATGGGACTGCTGGTTTGCATTGCATTTACAAACATGTCCTGCTTCATTTTAGGGGTCAGGAGCCAAACTTGCTACCAATGATCTCTGTTTCTAAAACTGGGTGCCTGATCCATTGAGGAGACACGATTTTGAATCTCATGTTAGGCATGAAATTGTCGTTGAAAAATGCTAAAGAGGATGACAATAGCTTAAAGCCACATAAGTAGCAGGTTTTAAATGAATGAATGAAGTGGTAGATTTAGACCAGGGATAGAGAAGCTGAGGTCCTCCAGATGTTGCTGGACTTCTACAACTCCTGGCAACATCACTGAACATTGAGGGGCTAATGTGAGTTGAAATTCAATGATATACATTTAAACAAAAATAGATGAGGGAACATTTAGAATAGATAGGATAGAGGGATAGGAGTAGCAATTACACTTCTTGAGGCTTCATTGACATAGCTAGCCACAGAAACCCCAGTTTTCCTTCACATATCCTTAATTTAAAATTCCATATACTAGGAATACACACCAGCTGTGGGTGAGAGCTGAATACTGCAAAAAAACAGGGATGATATTGCGGATTTGCAGCCCCTTGAGTCAAAGCACAATGTCAATAAACCCTGAATCTAGTCTAGTGCCACTCTGTTCTTTTTTTAAAAAAAAATAATTTTTATTAACTGGCCAATCACATCAAATTAAATCACATCACATAAATTCCAAATTACAAAGCCAAATTTTTAAATTTTGTTGGGAGAACCCATACTTCAAGATCCAAAGGGGGATTCAAATCATCTTCTTATTACTGCGTTAATGTCCAAATCAGTCCCAATCAGTCCAGACAAAGTTCATAATTCTATCCAGTCTTCTCTTGGTGTTTCCACATCATATCTTGTTCATATAATTTCTCTTTTTCTTTTACGATCTCTTCTGTTAGTCTCCTTAAGCCGATAAGCAAATATAATAATCCTGTGTGAATTTCCCGTTCTTCCAATCTAAGTCCAGATGGTTTCCATATATCTCCTTCGTAGATAACATCGCTCTTTCCATCATAAATTAGGCATTTGTCACTCCTAAGTCCCACTGAGGAGTTAATCCATGATATGTAAACAGCTCTATTTCTCTCTTTCTCCTCCCAGACTCAAGAGTTCCAACAATGCCTCCCAAAATGGCGACGGCATTTTTAACTGTGTCATTCCAAAACTCTTAACTTTCCAGCTTCGTCTTGAAACATTGCTTTGGTTCGAAAGTTTATCTCCACACAGCCTTAAATGCACAGCTTAAGTCCTTAAAACGACATTTCTGACTCATTAGGGGAGGGGATTCTTGTTTAATCACCTAAAAAAAAGGAAAGGAAGGTTTTTTCCCCCTCCCCCCTCAGTCATTTGCCGTACCGTATCTTGACGTATCTTCTCATATTTTATTCTTGTCTTGTTATCAGAGATCTCTTCTGTCAGCAGTCTTTACTCCCCCTTTTTCCTTGAAGTATGTGCAATTTATCTCATCCAAATTGTTTCTTTTGAACTAGTGGCGCGGATCAGAGACAGCATCGAGGAGTGCCGGAATACCACAGGAGGGCTTTGTGCCTAGTGCCCCCACCCCCACAAATTCGGGGGTGGTATAGGGCACAGCAGGCAGGGCCGTCCCCCCCACAATCCTGGGGGGGTTAAGGAGGCTAATTACCCCCATCATAGCCTCCAAATTACCTCGTGTGGGTCGGAGAGATGTTATTGTCAGCCATCTTCCGATGTGCCACCTAGTGGCCCCCCTCTGTTCTTGTGCTTTTCTGTGTTATATAAAAAGGTACCCCTGCCCGTTTGGGCCAGTCTTGCCAGACTCTAGGGTTGTGCGCTCATCTCACTCTAGAGGCCGGGAGCCAGCGCTGTCCGCAGACACTTCCTGGTCACGTGGCCAGCGTGACAAGCTGCATCTGGCGAGCCAGCACAGCACACGAAACGCCGTTTACCTTCCCGCTGGTAAGCGGTCCCTATTTATCTATTTGCACCCGGAGGTGCTTTTGAACTGCTAGGTTGGCAGGTGCTGGGACCAAACGACGGGAGCTCACCCCGCCGCGGGGGTTCGAACCGCTGACCATGCGATCGGCAAGTCCCTAGGCGCTGAGGTTTAACCCACAGCGCCACCCGCGTCCCCCTGTGTTATATACACAGCTTTATATGCTCTTCTCTATTTCTCTAGCTCCATGGGCATTGCAGTAAATGAGGCTATCCAAAATGTCACCTGCAGAGCATTGCAGAACTCTGGATTTTACCATAAAGTGGTGGAGGATATTTTTTTTAAGGTTAAAAGATTCATTGAAGCATTTTATAAAAACTTAGGTTGCTTTGCTTTAAGAACAACAGCCCACAGGTCCACAGAATTCCACAGGCAGCGTTCTAGACACCATCACATTTTAAGGACCGTTGGAGGACACGGTCAACTGAAAGAAAGGGCCACATGAAGCTGCAAAGTTTTTAAAAATGTATAAGCATGCCTGCTCTTCCCTCTCCAAAAGAAATATGAAGGAAAGTGTTCCCAGATCCTATTTGTTTGCAGTTTGGCCAAATAAATTCACTCTAGAGGGCCTCCATTGCCTGCAAATTTTATTCACTTTGGCCAGTGGGGGGGGGGGAGAGTTTTAGCTGTTTTTAGATTCCCAGTGATAGTGAAGCTCACAGAGCTTCATTTTATACAGAGAAGCTTAGAACACAAAATGCAGGTCAAAGCAGAGAGAGCACAGGTTGACTCAGAAACAGTAGAATTTTACAAAATGCACAAGTACGAGGCAAATCTTGGGAACCGTGAGCATCCTGGCCATATATCTTTGCTTTGCTGTGGAACGCCCTTCCAGCAGATGTCAAAGCGATAAACAACTACCTGACATTCAGAAGACATCTTAAGGCAGCCCTGTTCAGGGAAATTTTTAACGTGTGATATTTTACTGTATTTTTGGTTTTTATGGAAGCTGCCCAGAGTGGCTGGGGAGGCCCAGCCAGATGGGCGGGGTATAAATAATAAATTATTATTATTATAATATATCTGCAGCAGAAAGTGTGTGCAGACCGAGACTCACTGCATCCCTCTATGCCAGGAATTATACACATGGGGAAGCATTCAACTGAGACGATCTCCTGAATCTTGTTTATTAGTTTTTCACAAAGGAAAAAAAAACACCTTTACAAATGTTAACATAACCCCTAAGTTACTTTATCAATTGACTTCCTGTCCTCCTCTTCCATGGTTTCCATATGTACCCCTGAATGCTACATATTTCCTCTATACTAGCCAATAAATTCGATTTAACCTATTTGTCTTTATAATTCGTGCTGTTACTCATCTTTCAAGTCCTGCTTGCGTTTTCATCTCGCTATAGTAGTTTTTTTAAAATACTCCATTAAAAGTTTCCAGTCCTTAATGAATTTTCCGTCATTTTGGTCTCTAATCTTTGCTGTCAGTATTGCCAGCCCTCCTGAATCTAATTATTCCATGATGCGTAAGGCTGGTCATGTTATGAGGTTACGTTTTCAGACGGATCTTTAAATTACTATAGGTCAACACCTTCAAAAAGAAAAAAAGGGAAAGGGAAAAAAACAGAGTGTGCAGCAGCCAGAAGGGGTTCAGCCAAATACTTTCCCAAATGGATGTTCTTTGAGGATCAGTTGATGCAGACAGACACATGCACTTCCATCAGGCCCAGTTAGGCCCATGAGCTAGATCAGGGCCATGGCTTTTATAAAGTGTAATGTACAGGCAAGCACTTTTGTCTTTCTGTGTCTTGATGGCATAGGCAGTCACTTGCTTTATTTTTAAATGCCCTTTGCCGTTGTCCCTGTCAGAATTTTCCCCCATTGAGCAAATGCTCAAGCACTTCTGTTTTCCTTCCTTCTCAGTGATCATGGTCACTGCTAATTCAAGCATGCCAAATCTTAAAAGGGAAGAGGTCTGGAGCGGAATAGATACTAACGTGACAGGAGCAAAGCGGGGAGCAAGTGAGAGATAAAGGTTTGTGTGTGTAGGAAACGGGTGTCAGAAGCCTCCCCCTCCATCTTTTCTGTATTTCACGTCTGGGCCGACCTGAAAGGAGGTGGGTGTCTTCTTGATCATCTCACGCTCTAAGAAAGTGGAAAAGTGGATAAGGAAAACTTTTGTCCCCCTCTCTCATAAGACTAGATCCTGGAGGGTTAATCGATAAAGCTGAATGCTGGAAGATTCTGGACAGGCAAAAAGAAAAGGCTTCTTCACACAGTGTGGAACAGTTGAAGGAGTTGGGTATGCTCAGCCTGGATAAGAGAAGACTGAGAGGTGTTATGATTTTGTTGTTGTTGTTTAGTCGTTTAGTCATGTCCGACTCTTCGTGACCCCATGGACCAGAGCATGCCAGGCACTCCTGTCTTCCGCAGTTTGGTCAAACTCATGTTAGTAGCTTTGAGAACACTGTCCAACCATCTTGTCCTCTGTCGTCCCCTTCTCCTTGTGCCCTCCATCTTTCCCAACATCAGGGTCTTTTCCAGGGAGTCTTCTCTTCTCATGAGGTGGCCAAAGTATTGGAGCCTCAGCTTCAGGATCTGTCCTTCCAGTGAGCACTCAGGGCTGATTTCCTTAAGAGTGGATAGATTTGATCTTCTTGCAGTCCATGGGACTCTCTAGAGTCGATGGCCATCCCCAAATATCTACATGGGGGATGGAGCAAGCTTGTTTTCTCCTGCTCTGGAGGGTAGGAATCAAACCAACGGATTCAAATTACCAGAAAAGAAATTCTGAATAAGCAGTAGGAAGAACTTTCTGGCACTGAGAGCTGTTCAACAGTGGAGCGGACTAGGTGGTGGACACGCCTTCATTGGAAGTTTTTAAAGAGCGGTTGGATGGCCATATGTCAGGAATGCTTATCTGTGAGTCCTGAATCGCAGGGGGGTGGCCTAGAAGACCTTTGGATCACCTACAATTCTATGAACGGGAAACCTGTTGCTCTCTGGATGCTGTTGGAATCCAGTTCCCATCAACCTCAACCAGCATGACCAATGGTCAGGGATGATGGGGGCTCGATTCCTGCAACATCTGGAGTGCCATAGTTTCCTTCCTTGGAGAAATGATCAGCGTGCCAATATAGGAACCTAGCATTAGAAACATGAGTGTGATGAAGAAGATGAGCCCTTATTGCCACTGAAATAAATGAAAATCGATGTTTTGGCTCGAATGTCAGAGAAGTGTTCTCTCTCGCTCTCTTAGACTTCCCTAATCACATCAATGAAGATTATAGCTGCAATGGACAAGCCCCATTCACTCAGGCTATAACTTTAATTAAGAGGATTAAGAGAGATTTAGTGGTTGGAATTAACATTGCGAAGACAGGTGATTCCCCCCCCCCCCCGAAAATCATATAATAGTAACAAGTCCAAAATCTTACATCTGGGAATCACACTTTCTGCCCATTAGAACAAAGGCTTAGAGAATACCTCTTTGATACAGTGTGTGTATATGCACTGAAATTGGCTTTTAAAAGGAGGCTCCTGCCACTGCAATTATTATATGTGATTGGGGACTACCGGTACCTGCAGCAGTTAAAAGGAAAGATCGTATTGCAGTGGTACAGCCGCCTGCTTTGTATGCAGGAGGTTCATGGTTCAATTCCTGGCTCAGAAGCTCCAGCGGGTGCAAAACTCTGTGGCTAGACTGTTGATGGGGACAGACTATTGCCAGAACATAACTCCAATGCTCAAAAACTCTGCATGGGCTGCCCATATGTTAGGTTCAAGGTTCTTGTGTTCATCTACAAGATCAGCAAGTCCTAGGCTCTGTGGTTTAACCTACAGCGCCACCCACGTCCCACCACATGCACAGCCCTACCATTGGCCTAATCCAGCAGGCTCTCCTTAACATTCCAGTTCGGGATTTGTAGATTTACATTCAAATCCCCACGCAACCATAAAGCTTGTTGGGTTGACTTTGGGTCACTCACACTCTCTGGGCCTAACCTACCTCACAGGGTTGTTGTGAGGATTCAAAGAGGGGGGAAACAATGCATGCTGCCTTACGCGTCCTGGAAGAAAGGTGAGATATAAATGCAAAGATCAGTAATGTTGGCCTGTGCAGGCAGCATTTGATAGCAGTCTGTATTCTGCAATAAAGGATAGTCCTGATACCACTGTGTTGTTTCTCTGTGGTCCTAATTTGGCTGCAATCCTGTTGGCACTCACCAGCTGAATTCATTATTAGGGGAGCAGCAGTAGCAGCAATGATGATTATAAATGAGGCTTAGTGATTATTAGCAAACTGGAAAGGCAGACTCTCATATGCTAGTAGCAAATTCCTTCTCCACTTATGGATGACTAGGAAGGCATAAATGACATACTGTACAAGAGGGGCGTATCAGGGATGGGTGAATCTGTCAATTTCAGTGTCTCTTAGGTCTTCTTTTCCCCCCAGTGTTGAGGTCAGTTCTCCACATTTCCACAACAGTTTGCATTTTTTAAAAGTCCTCATGAAAATTAATCAGCATTTAAGTTCAAATTTATCCCCCAAAAAGCTTCTAATTTTATTTTGCAATTTAGCCTAATGTACATATTTTTGCAAAGCCGTTTCACCTGATGCAAATGCATTTTTGTATGCTGCTTTCACTAATATATGCACTTAAAAGCAAAATGTCACCTGATAAATGCATTGCATTGGCCAGAGAACTGCATTGCAAAATTCAAAAAAGCGTGAACTTCGAAGGATGGCACCATTTAGGTTCAGGCATTGCTTTGTAAAGTGCAAATTTGGCGGGTTTGCCTTTACATGCAAACTAATCCACATTTTATCCTGTCCCTAGGCTTGGGGAATCCCAAGGTTACAGAAGTACCAAAGACCATTAGCAGAAAAACCTAAATGGGAATTCCACCCTCCCAAAGGAAAAAAATAGCCCAATGAGCATCTTCAATGGATCCTGAATGCTGACTGACTGTTGGGTGAAACAATTGAAAGCCAGGTGGGATGGAGCATGAAGGGAATGGAGTGTCCTGGAAGAGAACTTGGCTGGCTGTCTAGAACCCTGAACAGGAGCGTTCCACATTGCAACATTTTGTTGCCAAGTCACACTTGTGGGTTCTTGTGCACTGCTGATGCTTTAATCCATAGCGACCAAAAATAATAGAGTGGGTTTCACCTCTGTGGCTTAATCTTTCTAGCATCTCCTCTGTGCCCCTTAACAGATGATTATCCCTGCCATGCCACTGTAATTTCCATGCAGCGAAGTACATAGAAATCTGTTGCCTCCTGTTTGTTCTTCGTATGGATCATTGCCTTTCCACCCCCTTTGCAGTAAAAGCCAGCCATAAAATTTAAAAAAGAGAGAGAGGGATGAGGCCATCCCATAGGATGTACTCGGTACATTCAAGAAGCGTCTGGCAACAGATGCTTACGATCAGATGCCAAAGCAGGAAAAACCCCAGATGAATCCAGGAAACACAATGGAACTTTTGGTTTCCTTTTCAGAAGAGAACCACACTCGCCGGGGGACAGAAGGGCAAACCAGGAGCCAGAAACAGGGCTCTATCTATCCAACATTCTCTGCCCACTAACGCATGAGCCCAGTGCAACAATTGTGCCGAGTGAGGCTTGTTACACAATAGCTGATCTTTGTTGTGCAACCCACTGCACAACAATCTTTTTTAATCTACTTGTGTTTTCCTTTGTGAAGCAATGCTCTGCCAGCATGAGCATAAAATACCGTATTTTTTGCTCTATAAGACTCACTTTTCCCCTCCTAAAATGTAAGGGGAAATGTGTGTGCGTCTTATGGAGCGAATGCAGGCTGTGCAGCTATCACAGAAGCCAGAACAGCAAGAGGGATTGCTGCTTTCGCTGTGCAGCAATCTCTCTTGCTGTTCTGGCTTCTGAGATTCAGAGTATTTTTTTTCTTGTTTTCCTCCTCCAAAAACCAGGTGCGTCTTGTGGTCTGGTGCATCTTATAGAGCAAAAAATATGGTATCTTTAATGTAGCAACCTACAGTGTAGTGCTGGCCATAGCTCAGTGGCAGAGAACCTGCTTTGGATGCAGAAGGTCTCAGGTTGAGTGCCCAGCATCTATCCTCCATTAATGAATGAATTGATCTTTATTTGCGTCAGCCATCGGCCATAGCAATAAAAGAACAATGCGATATACAAAGAACAGAAACAAAAGTCAGTTATATAAAACACACATTAGGGTCCAGAATCAACAATCAAATAGTGGACCTTATTCTGATTGCCCCAGCTAAAAACCTTGCAACCTTTGCTGTCACCTGCTCATCTTGATCTGCCAAGAGAAAGGACACTGTGGCAGTGGCTGGGTGACCCAGAATGGACAATAAAAGAGGGGTGATAATCTCATTCCTCAAGTCTTTATAAAGAGTGCAAGCCAGAAAGGCGTGCACCACTGATTCGGTACTGCCATCCCCACAGGGACATAAGCGTTTTTCATGTAGAATCTGTTGGAATCGTCCCTCACGTACTGCCGAGGGCAGTATATTCAATCTTGCAAGCGTAAAAGCGCGTCTATATTTTGGAATTGCTAGGTTATGCAGATAGGGTGCCAGAGAGTCAAAATGGGAAGGTGGAAAACAGTCACTGTGGTGTAGTGGTTAAGAGCAGTGGACTCGTAATCTGGTGAACTGGGTTCGATTCCCCGCTCCTCGACATGCAGCTGCTGGGTGACCTTGGGCTAGTCACACTTCTCTTAGCCTCACTCACCTCACAGAGTGTTTGTTGTGGGAGAGGAAGGGAAAGGAGATTGTTAGCCACTTTGAGACTGCTTAGGGTAGTGATAAAGCGGGATATCAAATCCAAACTCTTCTTCTTCATACCATGGGCAAAATTTCCTTACTGTGGCCAAGTTGTTCTGACGCAGGGAAAGTCCCCTGCCTGAAACCTTGGAGAGATTATTCTCATCAGTATGTATCTCAGCTCTCCTCCAACCAAGTGGCCCCCAGCTGTGATGGACCACAACTCCCATCATTCCTGACCATTAGGAGGCTGGGGCTGGTGGCTGTGGTCATTCAAAACATATTGCGAAAGCCTTGGGTAAACAGTACAGCGCTAGAAGGCAGAGTTGTGCAGCGACCATCACAAGATGCATCTTGACAATTTCCCTCGTACCTCTAGCATTTGGAAGCCATTCATGATTCAGGCCTGAATCTGATCAGTTAAATGTGCAGCTCTGTTTTGTCTCCAGTGCCTGTAATGGGCAACCTAAAAACAGCTACAGCTCCTCCCCTTCTTACATAAGTGGATGAGAATCAAAGGCAAAGGAGCCGCTCCAGAGTGGATTAAGCCTGTCAGAGTTCAGTCCACTCCACCCAGGGGTTTTCATGCAGGGAACCTTTTCACTCTCAGATGTTTTTATTTGGATGCAAATTGCAGGCATGGTGATCCTTTCCGACGGTATGAAGACTGCCAAATTTCAGAGAGATAGCTGCAGCAATTCTCCCTGCAAGGACAAACTTTGCCTTTTTGTGGGATGAGGTGAGGTGAGGCAGGGTAGAAATAATGGGTTTTATCCAATGCTAGACATAGTAGACTCATTGGAATTAATGGACATGACTAACTTAGGTTCATTAATTTCAATAGGTCTACTCTGAGTAAGACTAGCAATGGATACAACTCAATGTTCCCTCTACTGTTTTTTTTTGGGGGGGGGGGGACAATCCATCTGGAAACTGGCCGTGTGTGGGAGGTGGTCCTGAGTACAAAACCTGCCAAAGTTCAAACCAATAGGTCCAGTGATTATTGTGATAAGGTGATTTTAGCTTAGTTTATAAAAACAGCAGAAGTCAGGGGGTTTCCCCCTTCACCACTTCCTAAAAAGTGAAGGGGGGGAGGGAGTGATTATTTTTAATGGTTTACTGTGGGGGTGGGGGTGAGAGAATGATTGGGAAGGAAGCAGGCCACCCCAGTAGTCTACTGCTTAGGCCCTGGTCTCACAGCCAAACTTCGTAGTATGGTGATTCTTGAGGGGGAAAACAACTCTGTTTATTTTCTTCAACATCCCTCCTGCAAATTGCTGTGATTGGAGTGGCCTCAGAAAACAATTCACTGTGATTAAAAGCTATGTCTGTCCACTTCTCCGCCCCAACTCTCCACCTCCGCCTCGAGCCTGGAGAATTTCCCTAGTCACACTAGCTTTGTTTCTTTGGGGAGGGGGCGGGAGCTGGGGGCAGAGATTGTCTATGCATTTATCTTCATGGAGAAACTGAGGTAACAGAGCTACTCGGAAGATGGATCCTCCTCCCCAACACGCCTTGTTAATGGTGGAATCCGACTTACAAATGAGTGTATTCCCTAAACCCAGTGGTGGAGAAAGGGGTGTGCGGTAGGGGCATTTTGCCCGGGGTGTCATCCCTGAGGGGGGGTGACAAAATCCCCCCTGGGTGGATCGCCGTTGCACCAATTGGGACGGCCATAGGGGCGGGGCGGGACGGGACGCGTGGTGCCTATAGGGACGGGGTGCGCCGCAGGGCCTCAGCCGCCCTACAGCTGGGGGGGGGCAGCAGACGGACAGCGGATGGGACAGGCCTATGGGAAGCCATGCATGCCGTGTCCCTATGGGCGGTCCGTCCCGTCCCTATGTGTGGTTTGCCCCGCCCCTGGGTGCACCTACCCAAGTGCCTAAGAGGCTTCCTCCGATGCTGCCTAAATCACACCAATTCACTTCATTGTTGGGGTATGAAAAGTGGAATGGCATAGCTGTCAACTTACAGATTTGAAAATAAGGGACCAGCAGCCTCGGAAATAAGGGATCAGCAGCCAAAATAAAGGATTTTGGCTTAGCTTATACAGAAATCTGCCACTCATGGAGCCATGCTGCTTTTGCTGCAACTGACTGTGTTTTGCAGGGGGTTGGACTAGATGATCATAAGGGTCTACAACTCCGACCAAAGAAGAGTGGCAGACAAAACTGATGAACAATGTCCAGATGGCAAAGCTTACAGGCAGAATTAGAAACAAGGAAGAGGACCTCTTTAATAAAGAATGGGGAAAGTTTATAATTTATTTGAAAAGCTATTGTAAAGAGTTACATACATTGGTAGGATTGACAGAAAACTTGTAATAAAAATTTGAACTATGGATGGACAAATGATTTATAAAAATAGATTTATGAAAGGGATGCAGATGGGGAAATCACTACATTAAGATGCTGCACTGGTTGGAGGGGATGCTAAGCAGCACATCAGGGCTGCTGTCGTCCTGGCGTGAGGAGTTCCATCGGCCCTTCCCCACCCGAGAGAGAGAGAGGGAGGGAGAGAGACTCTCGCCCACGCTGCCCGCAAGCCCGGCATGAGGTGGTTGCAGCCGCACAGAGGCCGCTGAAGCACCGCCCTTCTGTGTCCCTCCCCATCCCCTCCTCTTCCTCCTCCCTCAGGCCGCCTCCTCAGCCGCTGCCGCTGCCGCCTCCGGTTTCCCCTGGCAGCCAGGCAGAAGTCTTGCAAGAGAGGGGATGCCTGCCCACCCGCCGCCACCTATCTCCTCACGATGTGCCCCCGAGGGGGAAAAGGGAGAGACAGAGACGCGGCAGCTCGTGCGCTCTCTCTCTCTCTCGCGACGGAGGACCCCGAGCCGCTGCTTTCCTCCCAAGCCAGGCGAGCATGAAACCCAGGAAATTTAAGGGACATCATCAATAAGGGACAGCAGCGGGACACGGTGCTGGGATAATGGAGCTTCCCACCAAATAAGTGACGGTTGACAGCTATGTGGAATGGTCCCCCTCAGATGATTGTGGACACTCCTTCCTTGGAGGTTTTCAAGCAGAGGTTGGGTGGCCATCTGTCATGGGTGCTTTAGCTGAGTTTCCTGCATTGCAGGGGGTTGGACTAGATAACCCTTGGGTCCCTTCCAACTCTACAAATCTATAATCGAATCAAAAAATTAAAAAAGGAGTGGGGATGTTATGATGAATATATGGTAAAATATTGCTCAATTTTTTTTTTGCTAATATGCCTAGATTAAAATGTAAAGTATCTGAAGGAAGGTAAATTAGTAAGGAATGATAATAAGAATATAGGGAAGATTTGAGAAGATTGTAAAATGCAAAGATAAATGTAATCCCAGAATGTAGAGGAAATCGAGTGGGGGCGGAGGGAAGCGGGGGGAGGGACAAAAGAATATTAGGTTTGATTGATGGATATATGGGGGGATGGGGAGGATGCGGTGATGGCTTTGGTTTATTTATATTGTGATGTAATATGGAAAAAAACCAATAAAATACTGTATTGAAATTCAAAGAAAAGCAACAACTCTACAAGTCTACGATTTTAACAGCTGGTGCCCATCCCTCCTAGAAGGGCCAGTGGTCTGGCTGGGGGTGGAGTAGCTTCCATACTCTCATACAGTGTTGTTTATGCATTTGTTCAACTTTTGAATACTTTCTCTCTCTCCTTTGTGGCCCAATTGACAACATTAATGCGCGGTGTGTTTGCACACCTTTTCCCTTTTCACCAGAGATGATGGATTTTCAAGCGCCGCAATCCCTCACACCATTTGTGGCGTGGACACTGGTGCTGTTTTTTCCCCTGTCGATAACAAAGATAATAAGGAAACAAATGAACATTAAACACAACACTGGTCATGTGGGTTATGAGTGATGGCTCAGTGGTAGAACATCTGCTTTGCATGCAGAAGGTTCATTCCCCTGCATCTCTGGGTTGGGATGGGAGATGCCCCTGGCTGAAACCCTGGAGACCCCCCTGCTAGTCAGTGTCAGGGGCTGGACTAAGGAGGAATGGGGGGGCACCCCCCTTCTCCTGAAACCTTCCCGAGAACAGGAGGACAGTATAGATTTAGAACAGTGGTTTGCAGAAGGTCATAGTTCAGAGGGGAAAAGCTGGGAAATATTGGAAGAGGAACAGCAGGAAGAAAAAGCACCGGGGGAGAGACAGCTCGCAGACTCAGTGTCTTTGAAGAGCATTCCCAAGCCCCCCCCCCCGAACTAGGTGGGTATTGAGAGCGTACAAGAAGGAAGACGGAGGTGGCTGGGCTTTACTTGGAGCAACGCCATTATAGTCATACCTTGGGTTACAGATGCTTCAGGTTGTGCATTTTCGGGTTGCGCACCGCGCCAAACCCGGAAGTACCGGAACAGGTTACTTCTGGGTTTCAGTGCTCGCGCATGCACAGAAGCACCAAATCGTGACCAGCGCATGCGCAGACGCGGTGCTGCAGATTATGAACACCTGTGGGTTGCGAACGTGCCTCAACGTGCCTCCCGCACGGATCACGTTCGCAACCCAAGCATCCACTGTATTCAATAGAGACTGCGTTCCCTTCTCTCTCTCTCTGTGAATACTGAATAAATTACCGTATTTTTCGCACGATTGGACGCACCGGACCATAGGAAGCACCTAGTTTTCAGGGGGGGAAATCAAGGAAAAAATATGATCCCCCCCCCGCAGCTCTGGGAGCAGTGGACAGGCTGCACGCAGCCTGTGTGCTACTCCAAGACCTTCTCCCTGCTTTTGCGGGAGGTGGCAGAATTCCCCCACCTCCCGCAAAAGCCCACAGGAGCCCCGAGTGACTCCTGCGGGCTTTTCGACCAGGAGGGAGAAGGGACTGAAACGGCCAGTCAGTCCCTTCTCCCTCCTTGGGGAAAAGCCCCCAAGAGCCGCTCGCTCTTTAAAGGCTGTGCAGCTCCTGCGGGCTTTTCTGCGAGGTGGGGGAATTCCCCCACCTCCTAGAAAAGCCAGCAAAGCCGCACAGCCTTTAAAGAGCGCACGGCTTTTGCCTGCTTTTGCGGGAGGTGGGGGAATTCCCCCATCTCCCGCAAAAGCCCGCAGGAGGGAGAAGGGACTGACTCGGCCAGTCAGTCCCTTCTCCCTCCTTGGGGAAAAGCCCCCAAGAGCTGCGCGCTCTTTAAAGGCTGCGCGGCTCTTGCAGGCTTTTCAGGAGGTGGGGGAATTCCCCCACCTCGCAGAAAAGCCTGCAAGAGCCGCGCAGCCTTTAAAGAGTGCACGGCTTTTGCCTGCTTTTGCGGGAGGTGGGGGAATTCCCCCATCTCCCGCAAAAGCCCACAGGAGGGTTGGAGAGTAGCGGGAAGGCGTTGCGCGCCTTCCTGCTGCCCCCCATCCTCTGGGGCTGGCGATGGGGGAAGCGCTGCTTTCCCCACCGCCAGCCTCGAAGCCGGGTTGGAGAGTAGCGGGAAGGCGTTGCGCGCCTTCCTGCTGCCCCCCATCCTCTGGGGCTGGCCATGGGGGAAGCGCTGCTTTCCCCACCGCCAGCCTTGAAGCCGAGTTGGAGAGTAGCGGGAAGGCGTCGCGCGCCTTCCCGCTGCCCCCCAATCTCTGGGGCTGGCGATGGGGGAAGCGCTGCTTTCCCCACCGCCAGCCTTGAAGCCGGGTTGGAGAGTAGCGGGAAGGCGTTGCGCGCCTTCCTGCTGCCCCCCATCCTCTGGGGCGGGCGATGGGGGAAGCGCTGCTTTCCCCACCGCCAGCCTCAAAGAGCAGACTCTCCTGGCTTCAGCGGAAGCAACGCGAAGCCTCCGGAGCGCAGGCTTCGGAGGCTTTGCCATGCTATCGCTGAAGCCAGGGAGCCTGCATTCGCTCCATAGGACGCACACACATTTCCCCTTCATTTTTGGAGGGGGAAAAGTGCGTCCTATAGAGCGAAAAATACGGTACATGGTTATCTGCATTTGACTGCCACTGGAGGAGGGATTGGATTCCCTAAAGCATTGACAGTCAGTGCAGACAATACTAAACTATAGGTAGGCAAACTAAGGCCTGGGGGCCGGATCTGACCTGCACATGGTCTGGGAATCAGCATGTTTTCACATGAGTAGAATGTGTGCTTTTATTTAAAATGCATCTCTGGGTTATTTCTGGGGCATAGGAATTCGTTCATCCCCCCCCCCCCAAATATATATATATAGTCCTGCCCCTCACAAGGTCTGAGGGACAGTGGACTGGCCCCCTGCTGAAAAAGTTTGCTGACCCCTGCTCTAAACAAATAGGAATATAAGAAGTCGGTTGGTTTGATTCAGTGCCCTTGTTCATGTACAGAGTGCTGCTGCCACCAGTATGTCCCTTCCCTGTCCTCCCTACAGAATTTGCATTCAGAGAGTCCACTAGTTCTCTCTATTTTTTTATGCTAACAACAACAACATGTAGCCCATCTGACTGGGTTGCCCCAGCCACTTTGGGCAGCTTCCAGTATGCAGTAAAACATCAAACATTAAATATTTCCCTATACTGTATCAGTGTGGTTCTTCCATTTCACCAACTTGGCTCAGAAGCTATCAGGTCAGATGGACTGACACCCACATTGCGAACCTGGATTTTCAGGAGTCAGGTAATTAGAGTCTCACTGTATCGTTTTGGAACGATCGAAACAGCAAATCCGAGAGAGACAGAGCTCTGAAAAGTAACCGTGCAGACTTCTTTTGTAGGAAAAATGAAACGAAAAGACACCAGAGGCACTCCCTTGCTATTTCCCGCAGGGGGGGGGGAATCACTGTGATTTTAAAATGACTGCCAAGTAATGCTAGGAATTTTCAACAAACTGCAAATATCAACGTCCTCAAATGGTTCCGTTTTTATTTTAGTCTGTTCCACTAACAGGTGCATTAGCTATCCTAGCCCACTTAGGGAAAGTAGAAACCCGGCCCATTTTCGGAGGCGAAAGAAGTACTCTGACTGTTTCAAGTTAACCTGCCTGACAATCCGCAGTGATGCATTTGCTGCCATCCCCAGGCACTCTGGTACTGCGGACAGTTCTCATCTGACAGGAATTCTCATCTTGAGTCTTTTCAAGGCCAAATGTCACTCAGGAAGCACAAAAATTGCCTCCGAAACGTCCGACTCCGAGGCAATTTGAAATTATCCAGCCTAATTCACTGGCTTCGTTTTGAAGCACTTACTCCACTCTTGGGCTGGGAATAAATGTGGATCCTGGAGGGCAAACATGCTCTTTCTAAGTGACGACCCACTGCACATTTTGAAAAAGTGCTCATCTCCCCTTTGCCCAAGCCACTCGCCTCAGCAGTTCTCCACTTCTGGCACTCAGCTCAGAGTCCTTCCGGACGTTCCAGTTTCCCTGTTCAGAACTGTACTCCTTCGAGATGATGAAAAACCCCCATTTAGGCCCAGTGGACACATATACAAATCAAAGGATAAAAGAGGCTCCAGCAGAGTTGTCCCTCATTGAGGTGGACTTACAAAACAACAAATAAACAAACAAAACAGATCTGGAAAACTATGTTGTATATATTGTTGTATATATTGTATGCAGCTGCTCTATACCTGTAAAGCTCATAAAGGTAAAGTTAAAGGGATCCCTGACCATTAGGTCCAGTCGTGGCCGACTCTGGGGTTGAGGCGCTCATCTCGCTTTATTGGCCGAGGGAGCCGGCGTACAGCTTTCAGGTCATGTGGCCAGCATGACTAAGCCGCTTCTGGCGAATCAGAGCAGCACACGGAAACACTGTTTACCTTCCCGCTGGAGCGGTACCTATTTATCTACTTGCACTTTGACGTGCTTTCGAACTGCTAGGTTGGCAGTAAAACTCATGGCTTCCCCCAAATATTTTTGGGGGCTCTAGTTTGTTAAGGGCCCTGGGAAATGTAGCTCTGTGATGGGTAAACTACACCTCCCAAGAAGTTGCAGAAAGTCATGTGCTTTAAACATGTTTTGCATTGTTACACATGCTCCAATTTTCCTCCCACATGCATCGAGTTTCCTTTGAAATGAAAGGCTTGCACATTGAAATAAATGGGGCAGCTTAACGTAACGACAATGTAATTAAGTTATTAAATGCATGAATTATGCAAGTTAAATAATTTCGCCACAGCGGACAGCGAGATGAATAACATTGTTTTTGGTGGAAGATGAACTGCAGCAGAACTCAAACAGTACAGCCTGCAATGAATATGGAAAACTAAGGTTGGAAAGGAAACGAGGGCTCCTTGCATCTCTTTGAGGAGAGTAAATAGAGAAAGAGGCTCAAGGACTAAACAATAAGAGTCAGGAGAACGACAAGACCTTTGGCAACAGAGACACTTTTGGGTGAAAAACTCTGTACTGCCCTAAGGAGTATTCCACCATTGTCCTGCTCCACCCATCACTTCATGCTGCTAGAACGGCCATCTTGTTATACCAAGCAACCATCTTTGGTAACTATTTCCCTGCAGACCATCTAAGAATGCATAGTATGACAGAGAGTTCTTGACATATTTACAAATTGTTTTTGAAAATTGGTTCTTGGACTCTGTGCTTTCCTCGTCTGATTCTGCATTCCAGTCATGACAACAGGTCCTAGAACACCCCTTCAGTTTGGCTTAGTAGACAAATACTGAGCTAGGTTTAGTCTGACCAAGTGAAGTGGTACCTTGGTTCTCAAATGCCTTGGTACTCAAACAACTTGGAATTCAAACACTGCAAACCTGGAAGTAAGTATTAAAGTTTGCAAACATTTTTTGGAAGCTGAACATGCTCCATTTTGAGTGTTACGCTTCCGATTTGAGTGTTATGCTGAGGTCAGTCTGTTTTTGCTATTTATTTTGCATTTTTGTTTTTGCGGCTCTTTTTGTTTTGTTTTTGTGACTGTGTGGAACCCAGTTTGATTGTGTGACTGCACTACATTGTTTATTGCTTTCATTTTATGGATCAATGGTCTCGTTAGATAGTAAAATTCATGTTCATTTGCTGTTTCGGGGGTTGTTTTTAAAAGTCTGGAATGGATTCATCCATTTTGCATTACTTTCTATGGGAAAGCGTGCCTCGGTTTTGGAATGCTTTGGTTTTGGAATGAACTTCCAGAACAGATTACGTTTGAGAACCAAGGTACCACTGTATGAGGCAGACTCCAGTGTAACATTTGCTCCACTCCCCACAAATGCTTGGATGAAAGCTATGTTTCAGGCAGGAGTCTCTTCCAATCCTACTGGGAGATGCTCTACCACCAAGGTGTGACCTTTCCCCTAATGATAGGTAAAGGTAAAGGGACCCCTGACCATTAGGTCCAGTCGTGGCCAACTCTGGGGTTGCGGCACTCATCTCGCTTTATTGGCCGAGAGAGCCGGCGTAAAGCTTCCGGGTCATGTGGCCAGCATGACTAAGCCGCTTCTGGCGATCCAGAGCAGCGCACGGAAATGCCGTTTACCTTCCTGCCAGAGTGGTACCTATTTATCTACTTGCACTTTTGACGTGCTTTCGAACTGCTAGGTTGGCAGGAGCAGGGACCAAGCAACGGGAGCTCACCCCGTCGCGGGGATTCGAACTGCTGACCTTCTGATCGGCAATTCCTAGGCTCTGTGGTTTAACCCATAGCGCCACCCGCGTCCCATCCCCTAATGATAGGGCCGGTCCAAATTGGGAAACCAGCTGCCAGCCGTTCTGCAGCATCCTCTCATGGAACTGGCCATCTCCGCAAAGTAAAGTTTCAGAAGTAGCTGCACTTGACCGGATTCCAGGGTCTTGCCTTTCAGTGCAGGGAGGGTGAACTGCTCAAGATGTTCCTCTGCCTTTGCAAATGAGCTTTCTTGAGTAGCCTTCAGATTTGCCTCCAAGCAGTGCAAGAGTGGGTGGCTCTTAGAGGGAAGTCTGCCCTCTCTCAAAGTCTTAATGGAAATATGTGTGGGCAGCAGCTTCAATTATGACAGGGCACATTTAGACAAATTTAAGGGTCAACTAAGTGGTTATTAATATTGCATGTGGATGGGAATTAGAGGCTGAAGCTCCTCATCCCTTGTCTCAGCAGTGCCATGAATGCGCCCATTGTGTTATTGAACATCTCTCTCTCTCTCTAACGGATCAATTGTCAAAGGCCCATTAAGAGAGTGAGAGAGAGAGAAAGAGAGAGAGCGCTTTTGCCACTCACTTGTTTCAGACCCTCCCATTCAAGCTGAACAGCAATATTCCTCTTGATCTTCTCCAAAGAACGAACGAGAGAGGGCAAAAGCCAAAGACCCCCCCCCCAAAGTGGTGGAAAGGGCAAAGGGGCTTTTAGGGGAATAAGGTTTGTTTGCTTGCTTTGTTCCTTCCAAATTAAAGTCGCTTTTTGGATGGTAAGCAATCTCCCCTGCCTCCCCCCCCCCCAGTTTCTGGATAAGGCAGTAGAAACTGCATAAGGTGGCAGAGAGAAAGAGAGAGAAAGGAGGTGGCAGAGAGGGAGAAAAATGGGGTGGCCAAAAGTGGCGTAGCGTGGGTTGTCAGCACCCGGGGCAAGGCAAGTAATTTGCGCCCCCTAACCCGTGGAGCCAGGTAGGGGCAGAGAGCTGCGAGTGCGAGCGCCCCCCCAGATGTTGCACCCAGTGCGGCCGGCCCCCCCCTGCACCCCCCACGCTACGCCACTGGTGGCCAATGCAGGGAGGAGCCTGGCCAGTCAATGTGTCCTGTGGTGCGCAAACCCCCCCACCACCTGCAAAGAGGAGGGCTGGGCTGGGCTGGGCTGCACAGCATGAGCCTGGGCTGCTCCCACTGCTGTCCGGGAAGCATGCTATGCTGAGAGAGGAGTGAGTGAGCACTGACTAGTCTAGGGGTCTAGGGGGGGACAGTTCCTTACAGGTGGCGTTTAGGCAGAGTGAGATTAGGATGCATAACACCCCCCTTGAGCCTCCCTGGTCCTCTGCCTGCAACTGCTGTCACTGCATATGTATAGTATCCTTCCAGTGATGGGTTTTCAGCCGCCCACGTCTCTTGGAGAGCGATGATGTTAAAGTTTTGATGGTAGAAGAGAATATCTGTAGAGTGGGAGAGGCATCTGACCAGCTGGCAGCATTCCAGGAGATGATGTTTAGGGCAGCAGTTGATTCTTGGGTTTTTAGATTCCAGGAGTGAGCACTGACTGGGCAGCCATTCAGCCCAACCTGGAGACCGAAGGGCAGCCTGGCCTAGGGAATTGCACCCTTGGCAGTGAGAGGTGGCTGAATGAAGCCCTCTGCCTGGCCTGCATGGAGCCTCTACGGCTGCCGGCCTCTGCCAAGGATATCAGGGTGACACCAGGCTGGGCTCTGGGACCCAGAGACCCCCAGTGGCAGACAGGCAGGCAGGGACAGGAAGTTGGGGGCCCACCAGGACACACATGGGCGGTGGCAGCAGCCCCCCAGCAGGCTGCTCTACCGCCTTCACCAGGGTGGGGCTCTCCGTTAAACCTGGTGCCTTTGTGGGGGCGCCTGGCAGTGTCTCCTCATAACTTTGCACCTGGGGCCAGAGGCCCCCTGCCTCTCTTCCCTCCTCCCCCCTGGATTCTACGCCACTGAGGAGGTGGCTTGCTCTGGGATGTGATCCAACTGGGAGATGACACTGGAATTATGGTACTTGGCCATTGTTTTCTATAGGGCAGATAATGTTTGTGGAAAGATAAATAGCATTTAAATCCATCGAGCCCCCCACTATCTCTTGGGAAACCCATCTGCATGTGTAATTCACAGAAAGGAATTTTGAAATCAATTCCATTCAAAACCAAACTTTCCCCCCACTCCCTTTCACTGTTTAAAACATAAGATGTGTGCCAAGGACTGGTTTGGGGGCCTCAGCGGGCGGGTGGGTGGGAATTGTTAGGAAATAGCTGGTTGAAATGACCATGACAGCGGCACTAATGGCTTTTCCCTCGCGCAGACAAAGAGTTGGTTTTTGTTTGCTGGAATGTTTATGCTGACAACGTGAGTAATGTTGAGAACGTTCTTTACAAAATTAAATTGCCACAAATTGAGGATAATCAGCCTGTGCCCTGAGGAAGATGGCAGCATTAGTATTAGCAAAAAGGAAAACACACACACAATAAGGACAACTTGGAGCGCGTGAAGAATCCTTTGGATAATGTGAATGTTTCACTTATTTTCCACTTTCTCCTCTTCTGTCCGCTCTGTAAACATTTGGAGCCCAAGGCTGAAGATGCACCATTGTCAGAATCTATATTAGATTGACGTCTATATCTGACAAAGGCTTCAACGTCCGATATTGGTGTCACAGGAAGCCGGCAATTCTCAGCTGGGAGTAAACTCAATTGAAAACAGTGCGACTTGCCAATATAATAAATAAAGTGGTACCTCGGGTTACAGACGCTTCAGGTTACACACTTCGCTAACCCAGAAATAATGCTTCAGGTTAAGAACTTCGCTTCAGGATAAGAACAGAAATTGTGCTCCAGTGGCGCAGCGGCGGTGGGAGGCCCCATTAGCTAAAGTGGTACCTCAGGTTAAGAACAGTTTCAGGTTAAGAGCAGACCTCCAGAATGAATTAAGTTCTTAACCCGAGGTACCACTGTATATTTATATCTCTTACTTCTTTCTTCCTTTCTGGAGTTTCTGCTTTTATTCTTTTCTTTTTTGCTCTCACTGCATAAGTTTTTGTATTTTCTTTTTTTGTTTAAGTTTGTGCGTTTTGCTTTATGTATATGTACCATACAATCAATCAATCAATAAAAGAAAAAAAAGGGGGGGAGAAGAATTTTTGGGGGGGAAATTGTTCCATTTGGCTATGTAGTTTTTAAGGTGCTTTATTTATTTTTATGACCACTTTGCTGTGTTTGTAATTACGTAAAATGATGATGATGATGGGATCAGATTTTCTCAGGCTGTTTCATTTCCTGCTGCAGGTGTGAAAGGGAAACCTTCTATCTGTGACATCCCAAAATGCTCAGCCTTGAGGGGAGAGACCTTGCAGGCACTGGCCAGCTTCATTTAGCTTATGACGTAACATTTACAGTCTCCAGAGTCCATGGTGAAATTTTCAAGCACTTCAAAGATATAGCTTTCTTCTTTGGTTTTTTAAAAAAACTTTGGGCGGCTTGGTGTTTTTTGAGCCCCTTTGTACACAACGTCCTTTGTGACATAAAAGACAGATCCAGATTTTTGCAAGCTCCTTTCATGTGGAAATTTACAACTGTCTGTAAGGAAGCAATTTCTTCCAAACCTCATTTACCCTCAGAAAAGGTGTCTGCCATGGTTGCATTCTCTGACATTGTAAAGAAGCTGAGTGATGTTTTTTCCCATCTTTCCAGTCAATCTGCCTACTTTCATCTGTGTTTCGCTGTTGCTGTTATATGCCATTAATGGCAGTTACAGCAAACAACCAAACAATATTTTAAGTAAGCAGAGAGGTGAAGCAGTGCTTATGTTACAGATATCTAAATTATACAGTTATCTAAATTATTTCCCTCCCATTTGATTCAGCACAGAGTTTTGACACGTTGAAACAGCTTGTGTGTGTGTGTGTGTGTGTGTACACAAAAAATACTGTGATGAACCGAGTATTGTTTGTGTAGCAAATCGTTTCAGCTTCATCCATCAGATGTTCTGAAGGAGGAAACTGAAATCTTATACCACACACACATATATATAATGTACTGTTCTGTTAATCACAGAAACAACATATATATTATTTTAGCGATTTACTGAATCCTCAAAGGGAACCAGAGCAAACTTGTGAGAAGCACTGTCTGATGTTTTCATAACTGTCTGGGAAGTGAGATTGGATAACACCTATTGACAACATTTGGGCAGAGAGTCTGTTCAAAGGCGCCTTCCTTGCTGTTTCAGGCAATCAGCAGTGAATAGAACAAAACGAAACAGTTCATTTGATGCATTATTCATTGCTCAGCTTTGCAATCTGCCGCTTCTTTCAAGAAAGATAACTTTTACGGCGTGCCATTCTGGAGAATTCAGAAGGAAGCAGATGGTTTTATTGCATTCAGAGAATTTATAAACCGCTTTCCAGCACAATGAAGTACCAAAGGGGTCTGCAAAGCAAACAAAAACAACTTAAGAGTAAATGAAGTTTAGGGGGGAGGGTAAATGGGTGTGCATTTCAGAGGCATCAGCTTGCAAGGGCGATGGGGGGGTGTCAACGTTGTGCGTGTGATGTCACGACATCAGGAGGAACTGGGTGTGGAGCCGAACATAGCGGCATCATGGCTTCAATGGCCGGCAGCTCCTCCTCTCCCTCCTCTTGGCGTTGCCATTGGCCGGAGGCTGTCTTGACCCTCCTTCCTATCCACAGCAGCAGAAAGAGAAGAAGCCGGATGCTGGAGTCATGCTTTGCGTGCTGAGGTCCCCCAAAACACCCCTACCCCAATAACTCACACATCACTCATAAATTTTTGTTTAAGGTTTTTGGCATAGTTTTGGCCACAACTTTATTAAACATACAAATTGTGAGTGGTTGCTTAGGCATTGGTTATGACTATCTGTCCCCCCGCCTGGGGACAGAACTGACTTCCGGGCACCACCGAAAGACAGTGTGGAGGAACAAGATCAGGGATAACTGGAGCTGCGACACAGACCCTCAGCTTCTCCTCGCATGCTCCCAGGAGCTTACGCGGCCCGCACCCTGCACCAAGGGTTTGGACGAGAGGATGGTAAGCCCCTGAATTCCTTTAACAGAATTCCCATGCAGCAGCAGCATTGGAGGGGCAGGCACAGCCAATCCATACCCCTCCACCAACCAATTTAAACCAATGCCTAACCGCCAACCTTACAAGTTGTGACGATTTGCTACGCAGTAGGCAAAAACCAAATGGCACACACTAATCAGCCAAATGGAAAAATTCCTACCAGGCCCCCGCACCAAGACGGACGACCCCATGATAGGCATAGCAAGGTCAAAGCACAAGCCCAAAAGGGAGGGCGGGCGGGCGATCCGGTTCCCACATTGAAAGAGAAAGCAGCTTGCTGTGAACCTTGTTTAAATAGCCTGTTCCCACCCCCAAATTGGCAACATCAATTTTATCCCAGCAACTCAAACAGCCAATCCTTGCCAGGCCCCTCTATCTTATACTGCCTGGCAACTATGGGGTGTCTTGCTAGGCCCCATCCGCAACACGTGCTCTCCTTTAGTGAGAACACGCTTTGCGGAGCACCATGCTTTGCCTCTGCGCTTTTGGAACATTGGGTGGGGGCCCCGGCCCCAACCCCCCAAATACTGAGGGGGCCTAAAAGGGCTCAGCCCTTGGGAGCTGGTTCCTCTGGTGCAGTAGATGTGTAGCTCCATCTGGTACCCTATTGTCTCGCCAGAGTGGTGCATGCTCTGGTTATCTTCCGCTTGGACTACTGCAATGCGCTCCATGTGGGGCTACAACTAATCCAGAATGCGGCAGCTAGACTGGTGACTGGGAGCGGCCGCCGAGACCATATAACACCAGTCCTGAAAGATCTTCATTGGCTCCCAGTACAGTGGTACCTCGGGTTACATACGCTACAGGTTACATACACTTCAGGCTGCAGAGTCCGCTAACCCAGAAATAGTACCTCGGGTTAAGAACTTTGCTTCAGGATGAGAACAGAAACTGTGCTCTGGCGGCGCGGCAGCAGCAGCAGGAGGCCCCGTTAGCTAAAATGGTGCTTCAGATTAAGAACAGTTTCAGGTTAAGAACGGACCTCCGGAATGAATTAAGTACTTAACCCGAGGTACCACTGTATGTTTCCGGGCACAATTCAAAGTGTTGGTGCCGACCTTTAAAGCCCTAAACGGCCTCGGCCCAGTTTACCTGAAGGAGCATCTCCACCCCCATCATTCAGCCCAGACACTGAGGCCCAGCTCCGAGGGCCTTCTGGCAGTTCCCTCACTGCAAGAAGTGAGGTTACAGGGAACCAGGCAGAGGGCCTTCTCGGTAGTGGTGCCCACCCTGTGGAACACCTTCCCATCAGATGTCAAGGAAATAAGCAACCATCGGACTGTTAGAAGTCATCTGAAGGGAGCCCTGTTTAGGGAAGTTTTTAAATGTTTGATGTTTTATCGGTTATTATTACTAATAATATTCTGTGGAGAGCCACCCAGAGTGGCTGGGGAAACACAGGCAGATGGGCGGGGTATAAATAATAAATTATTATTATTATTATATAGCAATTTAGATATTTTACTGGCCAAAGCCAGCATGCTCTGTTGAGCCTAAAAATAAAGTCCTTTGTCTGTGGCAGCATGTAGTTGTCAGTCTAATCTCCAATGATCATTTCGTGTCCGGTGAGACTTCACAGGCATGAGAAATGCACTGGGGTCCTATCATACATTAAAGCAATCTCACATTGGTCCGTGTCTCCGGTTGCCAAAACAGCCACAGACAGAAAGTGCTTACCTCTGTAACTAACTTAAGGGTGGGTGGATTGGCTCTCAGACGTGAACACTGCCAACAGAGGGAACAATGGCATTTTTATTGCAACGTTTGTTTCTATTGGCAGTTGATATTTGGCAGTCTTTTGCAGCTGTCCTGCAATAGTATTTAGGACATTACTGTATCTGAAAGTTGGCATGCAATGTTGTTTAGTATTTGACAGCTGACAGTTTATGAGCTCTTTTGGTTGACGCCTGCCAAAACAATCAAGCGATGCCAACAATTCTTTTTTTATACAAAGAAAAGAAAGAAAAGCACTCTTATTTCCAAAAACTACTGATGGCTGAGCACTGCCTGGCTTGACTCAGAAAGGAACTAGCAATTATGAGTTACCCTAGATAATGTGTTTGTTTTTTTAAAGCCACCTGCCCCACAAAAGTTCTAAATTAACTTATAATTACCCCTGTAACTCTCCCAATCTTAGGGGCCCGGGTGGCGCTGTGGGTTAAACCACAGAGCCTAGGACTCGCCGATCAGAAGGTTGGCGGTTCGAATCCCCGTGACGGGGTGAGCTCCTGTTGCTTGGTCCCTGCTCCTGCCAACCTAGCAGTTCAAAAGCACGTCAAAGTGCAAGTAGATAAATAGGTACCGCTCCGGCTGGAAGGTAAACGGTGTGTCCATGCGCTCCTCTGGTTCACCAGAAGCGGCTTAGTCATGCTGGCCACATGACCCGGAAGCTGTATGCCGGCTCCCTCGGCCAATAAAGCGAGATGAGCGCCACAACCCCAAAGTCGGTCACGACTGGACCTAATGGTCAGGGGTCCCTTTACCTATACCTTTAAATCTCCCAAGTTGCTTTACCTGCAGGAGGTGTTGCACTCCCCCCCCCCATCTGCAGTATCTGGAATCATCCCAGCCCCTGGGGACCCTGGGATATGTAGTTTTCCCCGAGCCACTGATTTCTTATGGATTTATGGTAGCCTGGGAAATTACCTTCCTTCCACCCTACTGTTACAGTAGCAGTAGCAGCAGCAACAACCAGTAAGAGAGTTTAATATTCATCTCGGTTTGCAATAGCTTTGGGGAGAATGGAACTGGTTTGGAATACGGGCTTACATCACTACAGCATTAAATTCATATTCTGCTCCGGGTATTTGCTTAATTTGATGGCACTTCTATTCAAATGATGCCCCTCCTTGAAGCGGAAACCCCCCCTCTCTCCCCCCTTAAAATAGATTTGTTAGTTCTTTGATACTAGAAGTGCAACAGGCATGAAAATCCCTTTGAGAAAATGGAATAATGCACTTATTCCCAGCCCAACTCCACATAAATGTATGAAACTGCCTTATACGGCAACAAAACGATGGACCCGCTAGCCCAGTGCAGATGTTGGACTGCAACCCCTATCCTCCTTGACTCAGTGCCCATTGGAAAGGGCAGGGTGGAGGCCAGTGGAGGATGCAAACAGAAGGTGGAGCAGGAGCAAATGACAGGCAGAGCCAACTAATACCATTCTCCCATCTTCTACTTCCCTGTTGGGTTCTACACGGGACAAGGCTGAGATGAAGGAAGAAGCCGACAGCTAATGTCACCCATGAGACTGGTTGCACGTAAGGAGGTAGGCAGGTGTGGGCTGGCTGAGTACAGACCGAGCGTGATGGGGATCTGATTTCTTTCCACAGGGCCTGTAAGACAGAGTTGTTCCACCTGGCCTTTGGCTTGGAATCAACTTGATCCCCTTCCCCTCTTTCCTTTTTCCTTTCTCCTTCTGTGACGGAACTCCTATTTGGGGACTTCCCTGGCTTTTTTTCTGGCCCACGTAGGACCAGTCTGGATAGTTGGCCTTGGTGAAGATTTGACGTTTTCATCCCCAAAAAGTTTTTGATTTGAGTTTCTACTGAAATGAGGCTGCATTTTAATGTTGTGTTTGTTGGGTCTCTGGACCATAATAAAGATTGATTGATAATGAGTATTTTAATCTTTTTAAGTTGTATTTTAATCAATTGTTTTTATACCTGGTGTTAGCCGCCCTGAGCCCAGTCTTGGTTGGGGAGGGCAGGGTATAAATAAAATTTATTATTATTATTATTATTATTATTATTATTATTATTATTATTATTATTTGCCCTTGTGGACCAGAGTTCACTGCCATTGATTATGCTGGCTTGGCCTTGTGGGAGTCAGAGTCCAAACATCTGGAAGGCCACAGGTTCTCCATACCTGTTTTAAATGATGGTGGTGTTCTGCCTCCTCAGTTAGGGGCAGTAATGCTTCTGAATGCCAGTTGCAGGAAACTGCAACTGGAGAGGTGAGGTGCTCTTGTGCTCTGGTCCTGCTTGCAGGTCCTCCAAAGTTAGAATCATAGAACTGTAGAGTTGAAAGGGATTCTGAGGGCCATCTAGTTCAACCCCCTGCTAAGCAGGAATCTCAACTCAAGATTCTGTGAGGATGAGAAGCTGGGCTAAGATGGGCCATTGGCCTGATCCAGCAATCCCTTTTTCATATCTTAATGGAAGGTGTTAGGTTTTGAACCAAGGGCCTCCTGTACAAAATGGCATATATCCTGCCACCAAGCCAAGGCTCCTTCCAGTTTGATTACTCCCTTGTAGGGAACGGCCATGGCTCAGGGGAACCTCCCATTCTTTACGTGCAAAAGGCTCAATCTCTGGCAACTCCAGTTAGAAAAGGGGAAAAGGTCAGGCAGCAGGTGATTTCTGCCAGAGATCTACACAACCTGATGCTAGTCAGACAATCCTGGGTTGGGTAGATGAATGGCAGCTTTATGTGCTAGAAAGGGACTGGAACTAAGCAGTACAGCTGGAGTTCAATTCCTGGCATGGCCGAAAAAGAAAAGATTAGGAAGCAGTTGACCTCGCCTAAGACCCTGGAGCCTTTGACTGTGTCGACCACAGCAAACTATGGCAAGTTCTTAAAGAAATGGGAGTGCCTGATCACCTCATCTGTCTCTTGAGAAATCTCTATGTGGGACAAGAAGCTACAGTTAGAACTGGATACGGAACAACTGATTGGTTCAAAATTGGGAAAGGAGTATGACAAGGCTGCATATTGTCTCCCTGCTTATTTAACTTATATGCAGAATTCATCAAGCGAAAGGCTGGGCTGGATGAATCCCAAACCAGAATTAAGATTGCCGGAAGAAATATCAACAACCTCAGATATGCAGATGACACAACCTTGATGGCAGAAAGTGAGGAGGAATTAAAGAACCTTTTAATGAGGGTGAAAGAGGAGAGCGCAAAATATGGTCTGAAGCACAACATCAAAAAAACTAAGATCATGGCCACTGGGCCCATCACCTCCTGGCAAATAGAAGGGGAAGAAATGGAGGCAGTGAGAGATTTTACTTTCTTGGGCTCCATGATCACTGCAGATGGTGACTGCAGTCATGAAATTAAAAGATGCCCGTTTCTTGGGAGAAAAGCAGTGACAAACGTAGACAGCATCTTAAAAAGCAGAGACATCACCTTGCTGACAAAGGTCCGTATAGTTAAAGCTATGGTTTTCCCAGTGGTGATGTATGGAAGTGAGAGCTGGACCATAAAGAACGCTGATGGCCGAAGAATTGATGCTTTTGAATTATGGTGCTGGAGGAGACTCTTGAGAGTCCCATGGACTGCAAGAAGATCAAACCTTATCCATTCTTAAGGAAATCAGCCCTGAGTGCTCATTGGAAGGACAGATCGTGAAGCTGAGGCTCCAATAGTTTGGCCACCTCATGAGAAGAGAAGACTCCTTGGGAAAGTCCCTGATGTTGGGAAAGATGGAGGGCACAAGGAGAAGGGGACGACAGAGGATGAGATGGTTGGACAGTGTTCTCAAAGCTACCAGCATGAGTTTGACCAAACTGCGGGAGGCACTGGAAGACAGGAGTGCCTGGTGTGCTCTGGTCCATGGGGTCATGAAGAGTCGGACATGACTAAATGACTAAACAACAACAACGAAGACCCTGGAGATCTGCTGCTAGTCAGAGTAGACAATACTGGGGTAGCTGGACAAGTGACAACTTCTGCTGCTGTTGCATATTACAGAGATAACACATTTTCAATACTCTCTGTTCATCACAACTCTGGCTGCAGTTTCATATGCTTGTGTAGGTTTGCGTATAGAGTCACTATAGCTTGCAGGAAGGAAGCACACAACATAATCTATTCTGACTATACCTTCTATCTGATTTCCACAGACAGCTGAATTTATTTTTTTGCAATGATGATAGGCGACACTGAACCAAGGCTATGATGAGGACAACAGCTAGCTCAGAAGTTTTGTGTGTTTTTTTAATTGAGTCTGTACTTTCTGCAAATACAGACTCAATTTTCTCCTTTGATGAAAAAACCCACCATCCAGTGTGTCAATCTCTTCAGGCCCCCCGAGGCAATAGAAGTTAACGTTTTCAAATGGAAAAGAAGAAGCAAGAGGGAAACATCTGCTTGAAGAACATTTTTAGAGCTTGTCCCTCTTGCAGCCTTCAGTCATGATGATTAAAGTCAGTGACAACTTTGGGCAGAATTGTGGATGTGGAGTTAGGGAAGCAAGGAGGGGCCATTAATTTCAGTAGGTCTGCTCTGGGTATAACTTCCAACCCCCTGTCATTGGTAAGTCAAATACTACCTATAGTGTGATTAAAAACAACCCAGACACATCCAGATTTAGTAAACTGCTTTGAGGGGTTCCTACCCCCTGTCAAGCTGTGTATAAATTTTATGAAATAAATAAATATGTGATAGTACTGAACTTCCTGGTGAATTTTAATTCACAAATTCCCTGTTGCAGTCTCCCTTGAAGTTTCCTTGTGCTCTGATGTCCACCTAAAGATTAGGTACCAAGTGTCCTGGGAGATTGAATTGTTCCTCCACTGGTTTTTGGATACTGCCATTACTGATGTCAGATTTGTGGTTGTTTTTACACATTTTTATATCCAGCATCCAGGCAAACAAGAAGCATTAGCATTCTTCAAGGACACTGTCATGGTCCAGTTTACGGACGGTCGAAGTCCCGGCTGAGGACGTCAGGACCAGGGGCAAGAAGGCGGGGTGGGAGCAGGAATGGGAGTCTAGAAGCCAGGAGTGAGGAAGCCAAGGGTCCGAGGGTCAGGAAACCAGGAGGCAAGGGTCTGAGGATCAGAAAGCAAGGAGTCAAGAAGCCAAATGCAGCAAGGCAGGAAGCGTGTTGCTGTGGCAAAGAGCCAAAGGGAAATGCTGACCTTATATCCCTTCCTGGCTCTTGCCACCAGGTGCTGTGAGTTACCAATTGGCCTCACCTGTGTGGCCGCACCTTGCCTCTTCAGAACAAACTTAGGAAGGCCCCAGTCCTGCAAAGCCCTACCAGTCACAGGGCCTGGTTCTTCCAGCCAAGAAGAAGAAGAGGAAGAAAATTCAAGGGTTTAAAGTAGGGATACACCCAGTACCTTTTACCATATGTGGTGGATGTGTAAGGTAACAAAAGAATTCTGGGAAATGATATATAATGAACTGAAAAAAATGTTCAAAATAACCTTTATCAAAAAAACCAGAAGCGCTTTTTAATTAGGAATTGTAGGTACCAAGATTCCAAAGGAGCAAAAAAGAAGCTTTATGTACGCAATGACAGCCGCACGGATGCTACTAGCCCAGAGATGGAAAGAAGACAAAGTCCCTACCAGAGAGGAATGGCAAAGCAAGCTGATGGATTATGCCAAAATGGCAAAGCTGACCGGAAAACTCAGGAACCAAGAAGACCAAAACTTCAATAAAGAATGGGGAAAATTCATAACTTACTTGAGAGACCACTGTAAGCAGATGAAAACATTAGCAGGATTGTATTAACACTTGTAATGTAGAAGACATTATGGACAAAATGGAGAGTCATAACATTTGGATGATGAAATAATATTCAGTTGAAAAGGTTTATAATAGAGGGAAAGGTGGGAAGTCTAGAGATTTGGAGAAATCTCTAAATATCGATATGTATTTTGTATTGTTATAACTTTATACTTGTAAAATAAAATACAAATTATTTCAGAAAAAAATAAAGTGGGGATACACCCAAGGGCCAGGCAGGAACAGTTTGCAAGGGGCCAGATGGGGTTGAACAGGAATGTAAGAATCTCAAAGCAGAAGCTGTCCAGCCCATTGCCATTCCCCCCGTGACCCTCTTCCAAAATCAGCGAGTATACTGGATATTCTAAACGATTTATTTGTGTGGACTTATGAACTGAGTGGGAGAATAGCCTGCAGTCCCCAAGGGATAGATAACACAGCGGCAGAGAGAAACTCAGAGCGATAAGATAATTGGCAGTGAGCAAAATGTGTTATATTCTGTGATGGATTTTAAGCATGGCGATTGATAGGAAATTATGATCAATGCCAGCAGAAATGAAAAGACATCACTAACAGCTGCCAGAGAACTCCCTGACAGGGAGCGGGACGTTCTGATCAGTTGGGATTGATTAATGGCATTGATTTGATGGATGGTAGCTTATGAGTGGATGAATACAGTATTCATGGGTGCATATAAAGTCATTTCTGGAATAACTTTTCCACACCCATTTCCCTGCATTTACCATTTATGCAGATCAAACATACACGATTCCAGGTATTCCTTTAAAAATGAGTGATTCTAACCTGGTTAGATAAAAAGCACAATTGATCGTTGAAGACCTTCAGGGTCGCCAGACTTAGAGCACCCCCAATCTCTTGTTGAAGCCCTCCAGCAAGGAAGACCCCACCCCCCTCGTAGGAAGTTGCTTCCATTTGCCATGCTGCTCTTTCAACCAAGAAGTTTTTTTCTGGTGTTCAGCTGAAATCTACCTGTCCTGCAACTAGGGATGGATCTGTCAATTCCATTTTCTTTCCCTTTTCCAATCTTAAATCCAGTTTTCCACACATCTGCAGAATTTTGCATTTTTTTAAAAAATAAACTTCATGAAAATTGAGTCACATTTTAGTACAAATTTCTCCTAGCATACGTATTTTTCTACGCTGCTTCGATTAATATGCACATTTTTGCAAGTGCCCCCCCAATTGCATTATGCTATTTTCACTAATATATGCATTTTCATGCAAATTGTCCCCTAATATGTGCATCTTTGCACACATTGTGTGGCGTCACATAATTTGGAGGACATTTTGGTTTGAGACCTGTGATTTAATTTCTCATTGAAACACAATCAAAATTTGAATTACTCCTCCAGCCATTAGATTGAATCTTGCCCACTGAGACCTTAATTTTCTACCTTTGACCAAGGATGGGTGAATAACAAGCTTGAATATCTGAGTCCACATGGATTTGTACCTAGGCCAGGTGAACCTCTTGTACTCCTGATGTCATTGAGCATGGGTAGGCAAACTAAGGCCCAGGGGCCGGATCTGGCCCAATTGCCTTCTCAATCTGGCCTGCGGATGGTCTGGGAATCAGCATGTTTTTACATGAGTAGAATGTGTCCTTTTATTCAAAATGCATCTCTGGGTTATTTGTGGGGCATAGGAATTTGTTCTGGCCCCCCACAAGGTCTGAGGGACAGTGGACCGGCCCCCTGCTGAAAAAGTTTGCTGACCCCTGTGACATTGAGCTACAAATCACATCAGCTCACAGACAGCAAGGCCAATCATCACGGATGATGGGAGTCGTAGTTCCGCAAATTCTGAAGGGATGCAATTCTCCCGCTTTTGACCTAAGCAGTCAAAAGCTGTACGTGGGGGGGCCACTAGGTGGCGCATCGGAAGATGGCTGACAATAACATCTCTCCGACCCACACGAGGTAATTTGGAGGCTATGATGGGGGTAATTAGCCTCCTTAAGCCCCCCAGGATTGTGGGGGGGACGGCCCTTGCCTGCTGTGCCCTATACCACCCCCAAATTTGTGGGGGTGGGGGCACTAGGCACAAAGCCCTCCTGTGGGATTCCGGCACTCCTGGACGCCGTCCCTGATTCGCGCCGCTAGTTGCAAGCATCTTCAAAAGAAACAATTTGGACGAGATAAATTGCACACGCTTCAAGGAAAAAGGGGAGTAAAGACTGCTGACAGAAGAGATCTCTGATAACAAGACAAGAATAAAATATGAGAAGATATGTCAAGATACGGTATGACTGAGGGGGGAGGGGAAAAAAAACCTGCCTTCCTTTTTCTTATGTGATTTAACAAGAATCCCCTCCCCTAATGAGTCAGAAACTAAGGACTTAAGCTGTGGATTTAAGGCTGTGTGGAGATAAACTTTCAAACCAAAGCAATGTTTCAAGATGAAGCTGGAAAGCTAAGAGTTTTGGAATGACGCAGTTAAAAATGCCGTCGCCATTTTGGGAGGCATTGTTGGAGCTCTTGGGTCTGGGAGGAGAAAGAGAGAAATAGAGTTGTTTACATATCGTGGATCAACTTCTCGGTGGGACTTAAGAGCGACAAATGCCAAATTTATGATGGAAAGAGCGATGTTATCTACGAAGGAGATATATGGAAACCATCTAGACTTAGTGGAGGAACGGGAAATCCACACAGGATTATTATTTTGCTTATCGGCTTAAGGAGACTAACAGAAGAGATCGTAAAGGAAAAATAGAAATTATATGAACAAGATATGATGTGGAAACACCAAGATAAGACTGGATAGAAGTATGAATTTCGTTTGGACTGATTGGGACTGATTTGGACATTAACGCAGTAATAAGAAGATGATCTGAATCCCCCTTTGGATCTTGAAGTATGGGTTCCCCCAACAAAATTTAAAAATTTGGCTTTGTAATTTGGAATTTATGTGATGTGATTTAATTTGATGTGATTGGCCAGTTAATAAAAATTATTTAAAAAAACAAAAAAACAAAAGCTGTACGTGGATGATCTCTGAATTTCCCCCCAGTTCTCTTGAGGAAAGTAGGTAAGTGGTTATGATGACTCGAGAGCAAAAGTCCCAGGGGGGAGAGAAGCATTCTGGAGGTCAAAAGCTCAACACCTGCTGTTTAAGCCAGGATGCAGCTCTATCCAAGTGATAAAGGCAGAAACGAGCAGGGCAGGACTGCTGATGGTTTTTACTCCCCCTGCAGCTTCTGCTCTATTATTTTGGCTTTGATTACCAGTTTTGTGACGACCTGTGATACCGAGAAAGCAGAAAACCTGCAACGCTGAGAGAAGTAAATGGAGAAGCAAAGAAAGTGTCAGTTCACACTTTCAGCCTGGGGGAGGCAGGGAGGGAGGGGAGAAACTGAAGCGCCCTTTTCACTTTCGGTTAATTGAAGTGGGGAAGAGTTGATTCTCCCCACAGCACCATATGTCAGCTATTGCAGACAGCTGTTAATAGGAGAGGGAAAGCTGCAGAGGGCCAAGGCTAAACAGAGCAGCAACAGGTCAGAATCCTAAGTGAAAGTTTTCCAGAATGCACTGTGAAACTTGTGGGGCCTGTGCACGAAACAGGAATAAAGAGCTGAAGGTGTAGGATGGCAGGGGTGAAGAACTCTTCTGCACAGAACTCTTCCACAGAAGCACACTGTTTGTTGAAAAACTTGGCTCATAATTTAGGAACAAGGAAGCAAATTTCTAGCCCTCAAGACCCCAAAAATATGAACTACAGTGGTACCTCGGGTTACATCCGCTTCAGGTTACAGACTCTGCTAACCCAGAAATAGTGCTTCAGGTTAAGATCTTTGCTTCAGGATGAGAACAGAAATTGTGCTCCGGCGGCAGCAGAAGGCCCCATTAGCTAAAGTGGTGCTTCAGGTTAAGAACAGTTTCAGGTTAAGAACAGACCTCCGGAACGAATTAAGTACTTAACCCGAGGTACCACTGTAAAATACAAAATCTCGGGAGCAACAGCAGTCCCTGACTGAGATGCGCAGTAGTTTGCGGTGTGCAAAAATGATGCAAAAATGCACACATATACAAAACTATTTAGTTTGGAATGGAACGGACAAGGCTCCTATATGAGCCCGCCTGCTAAAGGAACCTGCCCTGGGCTAAACATTCTGAATGTTTAACCCTAGATAGAGCTCCCTGTGGTTTTCAGATTCACTCATCTGTATAGCAAAGGGATGGGAATCCTTTGGTCCTCAAGATGCCGCTGAACAACACCCATCATCCCTGGCTATTGGCCATGTTTGCTGGGGCTGAAGTAGGGGCAGTTCAGCAACATCCGGAGGGTCAGCGGTCACTCACATCTTCTCTAGCATCAGGCAACGTGACAATAAGAATTGAGCACACTTTCAACATTCAGACAAATAGAAATTCTATGTTAAAAATAATTTCTAACCAATTGATGGAACATATTCTCCCATGTCCCAGTGTTCGGTGAGTACTCACAAGAGGAGGGCGTATTTTCTTTATACAACAGAATGCATCCCCTAATAACACTTTTACCTGCATATTTTTTTAAAAAAATGGAGCCTGCGTATCCAAGAAGGTAATCAGCTCCCAAATGTTACAAGCAAGTAAACATCTTGTTTTATCCCTCAAGCTAAGAAGCATTTATGAGGATGGTCAAGTGCATTATAGTAAAATGCCTTGCGTTTAGGGAGAGTAGGAAGAATACATTTGTAAGCAGCAACCCCCCCTCTAAATGGGAGCATATCTACAGAAATGCCATTAAATATCCCTTGGAGAACGCTTAAAGCAATGCATTTAGTAGGGGGGCTTTTGGGGGGACGGGGGAGAAAAACAGCCACCCACGCCTGGGGAGCACG